>NC_138769.1:243690760-244290760 GCF_965119305.1 Pelophylax lessonae
CCTACAAATGTATTAGTAGCTGTGATTGGCCATCTGAAGCATGTGACCAAGTCTTTATAAGTTTGAGACCGAGCGCCGCTGCGTCATTCTGCTGTAGTACAGGGACAGAGCATACATCATACGTGCTGGCTGCTGATTAGGGACAGACAGGCAAAAATCATATTGTGTCCGAAAAGAATTGAGGGACAGGTCGGAGTGCTGCAGGCAGGGCGAGATATTAGGGCATTTTAGGGAGAGGCTGGATATAGGCAGGGTCAGTGTTCTACGATCGATTTTGCTGTGTGGGGGGGGGTTTGCAGTGCCGGCAGTGACCGATCTTATCGATCCTTTTAGGGAGAGGCTGGAGATAGGCAGGGTCAGTGCTCCACATCGATTTTGCTGTGTGTGGGGTGGTGTGAACACAATCTTTTTGCCCGCTGAGGAGGAGGGAGAAAAAAGTATTTTTTATCAGTCAGTTGTGTGCAGCGTTTTTCCTTCAGTGCTGCTGTGCTTAATGTGATAATACACTGCTGTGTTCACATGTGCTATTATTGAGTGATTTCAAAAGTTATACACTTTTTTCTATTCCACTATTCAATATACACCCTTGGGTTAAAAAAATTAAATTGTGGCATAGTCTGTACTAATCTAGTTAAAAATTACAAACTTAAATGGGGAATTTTCTTTTTTTTTCCCTCCATAGCCTGCAGCAGAGCTGACTGTTATAAGACACTGCTGTTCACATGTGCTATTGATAAATCACCAATTTTATATCATATTTTCTATTCCGCTATTCAATCTACACCCTTGGGTTAAAAACAATTAAATTGCGGGATAGTCTGTATCGGTACGTGTGAGATACACCTTTCCTGTGCCTCCTGCCTGTTCCGAACTCCTCCTACTCCTCATCCTGCCTTTGGGGGTACAAAAAATAGTAATTTGGGCCTAGTCGGGGTCTCTACGTGTGAGATACATACACCTTTTGATATCATATTTTCTATTCCGCTATTTGATCTACACCTTTGGGGAAAAAAAATTAAATTGCGGGATAGTCTGTATCGGTACGTGTGAGATACATACACCTTTTGATATCATATTTTCTATTCCGCTATTTAATCTACACCTTTGGGGTAAAAACAATTAAATTGCGGGATAGTCTGTGTCGGTACGTGTGAGATACACCTTTCCAATTTTTGGGGCGCATCTCATACCGCAGAGGACTGCAGGGTGCTTAAGCGTGCCTCCTGCCTGTTCCGAACTCCTCCTACTCCTCATCCTGCCTTTGGGGGTACAAAAAATAGTAATTGGGGCCTAGTCTGGTTCTGTACGTGTGAGATACATACACCTTTTGATATCATATTTTCTATTCCGCTATTTGATCTACACCTTTGGGGTAAAAACAATTAAATTGCGGGATAGTCTGTATCGGTACGTGTGAGATACATACACCTTTTGATATCATATTTTCTATTCCGCTATTTAATCTACACCTTTGGGGTAAAAACAATTAAATTGCGGGATAGTCTGTGTCGGTACGTGTGAGATACACCTTTCCAATTTTTGGGGCGCATCTCATACTGCCAAGGATTGCACGGTGCTTCAGTGTGCCTCCTGCCTGTTCCGAAATCCTCCTACTCCTCATCCTGCCTTTGGGGGTACAAAAAATAGTAATCGGGGCCTAGTCTGGTTCTGTACGTGTGAGATACATACACCTTTTGATATCATATTTTCTATTCCGCTATTTAATCTACACCTTTGGGGTAAAAACAATTAAATTGCGGGATAGTTTGTGTCGGTACGTGTGAGATACATACACCTTTTGATATCATATTTTCTATTCCGCTATTCAATCTACACCTTTGGGGTAAAAACAATTAAATTGCGGGATAGTCTGTATCGGTACGTGTGAGATACACCTTTCCAATTTTTGGGGCGCATCTCATACCGCCGAGGATTGCAGGGTGCTTCAGTGTGCCTCCTGCCTGTTCCAAACTCCTCCTACTCCTCATCCTGCCTTTGGGGGTACAAAAAATAGTAATCGGGGCCTAGTCTGGTTCTGTACGTGTGAGATACATACACCTTTTGATAATATTTTCTATTCCGCTATTTAATCTACACCTTTGGGGTAAAAACAATTAAATTGCGGGATAGTCTGTGTCGGTACGTGTGAGATACATACACCTTTTGATATCATATTTTCTATTCCGCTATTTCATCTACACCTTTGGGGTAAAAACAATTAAATTGCGGGATAGTCTGTGTCGGTACGTGTGAGATACATACACCTTTTGATATCATATTTTCTATTCCGCTATTCAATCTACACCTTTGGAGTAAAAACAATTAAATTGCGGGATAGTCTGTGTCGGTACGTGTGAGATACACCTTTCCAATTTTTGGGGCGCATCTCATACCGCCAAGGATTGCAGGGTGCTTCAGTGTGCCGCCTGCCTGTTCCGAACTCCTCCTACTCCTCATCCTGCCTTTGGGGGTACAAAAAATAGTAATCGGGGCTTAGTCTGGTTCTGTACGTGTGAGATACATACACCTTTTGATATCATATTTTCTATTCCGCTATTTAATCTACACCTTTGGGGTAAAAACAATTAAATTGCGGGATAGTCTGTGTCGGTACGTGTGAGATACATACACCTTTTGATATCATATTTTCTATTCCGCTATTCAATCTACACCTTTGGAGTAAAAACAATTAAATTGCGGGATAGTCTGTGTCGGTACGTGTGAGATACACCTTTCCAATTTTTGGGGCGCATCTCATACCGCCGAGGATTGCAGGGTGCTTCAGTGTGCCGCCTGCCTGTTCTGAACTCCTCCTACTCCTCATCCTGCCTTTGGGGGTACAAAAAATAGTAATCGGGGCCTAGTCTGGTTCTGTACGTGTGAGATACATACACCTTTTGATATCATATTTTCTATTCCGCTATTTAATCTACACCAGGTATGTCCAACCTGCGGCCCGCGGGTCGCATGCGGCCTGGAGTCGCAGCCAATGCGGCCCACTGGCCGCGGAACTCCGCACAGTCTCCTGCCTTCACATTTTTTTGTTTTCTTCTTGTTTCTTCTGTCAGGCAAGGGACACAGCTGCAGCGGCCGGCCGTGGCGGCCAGACGCTAACTAGCTAAAGGTGCTGATGCATTCTGGGAGTTGTAGTACACGGCCATGCTCAATCTCGTGGTGGGTGGAGACTTGAAAGCAGTGCAGCCAGACAGGAAACTACAACTCCAAGATCTTTGAGGCAGGCAGAGGCAGGGCGCGCTAGGGAGTCAGGACACATGATTGAGGCTGTCGGGCTGAGCACTGGCAATTTTACTTAACCCCAGGACTGGAGGAGGCCATGCAGGGACTTGCTGAGCTGGCAGCTGACATTTCTGACATGAGACCCTGACACTCCCATATGACCCCCACATCCCATCTATATAACCTCCGTTTATCCTGCCCCAGTGCCCACCCAGCAACCTCAAAATAGCCCTTAACACTGTGGGTCCTGCTGCCATGGCCTGTGGATTCTGCTGACCACGGCCTGTGGATCCTGCTGGCCACATGGCCACAGCCTGTGGGTCCTGCTGGCCACATCCTGTGGGTCCTGCTGGCCACAGCCTGTGGGTCCTGTTGGCCATGGCCTGTGGGTCCTGCTGGCCACGGCCTGTGGGTCCTGCTGGCCACATGGCCACAGCCTGTGGGTCCTGCTGGCCACAGCCTGTGGGTCCTGCTGGCCATGGCCTGTGGGTCCTGCTGGCCACATGGCCACAGCCTGTGGGTCTTGCTGGCCACAGCCTGTGGGTCCTGCTGGCCACGGCCTGTGGGTCCTGCTGGCCACGGCCTGCGGGTCCTGCTGGCCATGGCCTGCGGGTCCTGCTGACAATGGCCTTTGGGTCCTGCTAGGAACTGGTCATGGCCTGTGGCCGACAGGTTATGGCCAACTCCCAGCAGAACCTACAGGCCAGCAGGACCCAAAGGCTATGGCCAGCACCCAGCAGAACCTACAGGCCAGTGGCCAGCAGGACCCACAAGCCATGGCCACCTCCCAGCAGAACCTACAGGCCAGCAGCCAGCAGGACCCACAGTGATGGGCACTGGTGCGGCTGCATTGATGGGCACTGGTGAGGCTGTATTGATGGGCACCGTCTCTCTACTGTAGCCGCTGCTTCCTCCAGCAGTACCCGACCTCATAACTAGTTTTACCCACCAGCAGTGCCAGCATTACCCACCAGCATTACCCGCCAGCAGTAACCGCCAGCATTACCCACCAGCATTACCCGCCAGCAGTACCCGCCAGCATTACCCGCCAGCAGTCTGCAAAATATGTAGAAAAGGTATGTGCATTAGCGTGTGTAAATTGTTGCAATGTGTTTTTTAATAACTAGGTGTGTTTTGTCATAATATGTCATGTCCTTGTTCATACATGTATGAAGAAGGACATGACATTTTCTGGCTGCCTAAGTCACATGTGCTAGGGGTGCAACTATCCCCCTGCACATAATTGTAAATATCCCAGCATGTGCCGTGTTTCTGACTCCTACCACCATGACCACTTCAAATCACTGAAGTGGTCATGGTGGTTAGAGTGTTCCTTTAATATTTCTCAGAAGAAGTAAACCTCTGTATACTGATTCCATTTCATTTGATTATCCTCTAGTTGTGATAAATTTGTGAGAGGGGGCGGCGCGGTGGCGTTTTATTACTTATATATCTTAACTGTAGTATATATTTTATATGCGGCCCGAGAAAATTTCTCTACACTCAATGTGGCCCAGAGAAGCCAAAAGGTTGGACACCCATGATCTACACCTTTGGGGTAAAAACAATTAAATTGCGGGATAGTCTGTATCGATACGTGTGAGATACACCTTTCCAATTTTTGGGGCGCATCTCATACTGCCGAGGATTTGAGGGTGCTTCAGTGTGCCTCCTGCTTGTTCCGAACTCCTCCTACTCCTCATCCTGCCTTTGGGGGTACAAAAAATAGTAATTTGAGCCTAGTCTGGGTCTCTACGTGTGAGATACATACACCTTTTGATATTATATTTTCTATTCCGCTATTCAATCTACACCTTTAGGGTAAAAACAATTAAATTGCGGGATAGTCTGTATCGGTACGTGTGAGATACAGCTTTCCAATTTTTGGGGCGCATCTCATACCGCCGAGGATTGCAGGGTGCTTCAGTGTGCCTCCTGCCTGTTCCGAACTCCTCCTACTCCTCATCCCGCCTTTGGGGGTACAAAAAATAGTAATCGGGGCCTAGTCTGGTTCTGTACGTGTGAGATACATACACCTTTTGATAATATTTTCTATTCCGCTATTTAATCTACACCTTTGGGGTAAAAACAATTAAATTGCAGGATAGTCTGTGTCGGTACGTGTGAGATACATACACCTTTTGATATCATATTTTCTATTCCGATATTCAATCTACACCTTTGGAGTAAAAACAATTAAATTGCGGGATAGTCTGTGTCGGTACGTGTGAGATACACCTTTCCAATTTTTGGGGCGCATCTCATACCGCCGAGGATTGCAGGGTGCTTCAGTGTGCCTCCTGCCTGTTCCGAACTCCTCCTACTCCTCATCCTGCCTTTGGGGGTACAAAAAATAGTAATCGGGGCCTAGTCTGGGTTTGTACGTGTGAGGTACACCACCGTTTTGTAAAATTTTTCCTATTCCGCTATTCAATATACACCCTGTTTGAGTGTAAAAAGTTAAATTACGGCATAGTCTGTATCGGTACATGTGAGATACGCCTTTTTAAATTTGTTTGGCGCATCTCCTTCCACCGCCGAGGATTGCAGGGCGCTTCAGTTTGCCTCCTGTTCCCAACTCCTCCTACTCCTCTTCCTCATCCTGCCTTTAGGGTACAAAAAATAGTAATCGGGGCCTAGTCTGTGTTTGTACGTGTGAGATACACCATATTATAAAATTTTTCCTATTCCGCTATTCAATATACACCCTTTTGGAGTGTAAAAAATGAAATTACGGCATAGTCTGTATCGGTATGTGTGAGATACACCTTTTAAATTTGTTTGGCGCATCTCCTTCCACCGCCAAGGATTGCAGGGCGCTTCAGTTTGCCTTCTGTTCCGAACTCCTCCTACTCCTCTTCCTCATCCTCCCTTTAGGGTACAAAAAATTTTAATCGGGGCCTAGTCTGTGTTTGTACGTGTGAGATACACCGTTGTTTATCCTTTTTTCTATTCCGCTATTCGATATACACCCTTTTGGGGTAAAAAAAAATTAAATTGTGGCATAGTTTGCATATTTGACTGTGAGATACACCCGTGCGATACTGTTGTTTTTTTGTTCCGCTATTCAATAAACACCTTTCTAGGGCAAGATCATAAATTACAGAAATATGAGGAGACCGTCAAATAGGGGCCGTGGCCTGGGTCGTGGTGCTGCTGGTAGAGCTCCTGTTGCAAGGAGAGGACGTGGTCGATCTGTGCCAGCTACACGCACAAGTGAAACACCTTCCTCAAGTGTGCATAGGCGACAGAACCTGAAGCAGTATTTGGTAGGGCATAATGCGCCTCTAGAAGTGATGAGGCCAGAAGAAGTACAGGCGATAGTAGATTGGGTTGCTGACAGTGCCTCCAGTTCCTTCACATTGTCTCCCACCCAGTCTACTGCAGAAAGGTCAGAGTTGGCACCTGCAGCCAATGTCCAACCGTCTTTCACCTCACCCCCTTGCAAATCAGGCAAGCAGTCTGAGCCCCAAGTCATACAGCAGTCTATTCTTCTTTTTGAAGACTCTGTCTGCAGGGTTTCCCAGGGCCATCCACATAGCCCTGCCCCAGAAGTGGAAGAGATTGAGAGCAGCGATGCCCAACCACTTATTTCTCAAGATGAGTACATGGAAGGACCATCACAGCACGTCTCCGATGATGACGAAACGCAGGTGCCAACTGCTGCGGCATTCAGAATTGTGGAGACCGACAAGGAGGGCAGGGGTGAAGACTGGGTGGAAGATGATGTGGAGGACGATGAGGTCCTCGACCCCACATGGAATGAAGGTCATGCAGGTGACCTGAGTAGTTGGAAGGAAGTGGAGGAAGAGGCGGTGGTCGCACAGAGCCACCAGCACAGCAGAAGAGGGAGCAGGGTGCAGAAGCGGAGCGGCCGTGCCCTAGACACTACGCCTGCTACTGCCCAACGCAGCAAGGGAACGAGCGCACCAAAGCCAGCTCAAAGGAGTTCTCTAGCGTGGAAGTTCTTCAGAAAATGTGCTGATGACAGGACACGAGTGGTTTGCACCCTGTGCAATCAGAGCCTGAAGCGAGGCATAAACCTTCTCAACCTGAGCACAATCTGCATGATCAGGCATCTAAGTGCAAAGCACGAGCTGCAGTGGAGTAGACACCTTCAAAACCAAGAAAGGTCTCTGGCTCCTCCTGCTTCCTCTTCTGCTGCAGTCTCGGCCTCTCCATCCACATCTGTAGTGATACCGGCACCTGCCACCCCGCAAGCAGACGATCTGTCAGCAACACCACCACCTGGGTCACCAACCATCTCCACAATGTCCCGTGGAAGCGTTCAGCTTTCCATCTCCCAAACACTTGAGAGGAAGAGGAAGTACCCCCCTACCCACCCGCGATCCCTGGCCCTGAATGCCAGCATTTCAAAATTCTTGGCCTTTGAAAAGCTGTCATTCCGTCTGGTGGAGACGCACAGTTTTAAAAACCGTATGTCGGTGGCTGTCCCACTGTACGTCGTGCCCAGCCGCCACTACTTTTCCAGGCAAGCCATCCCTTCCCTGCACAACCAAGTGGGGGAAAAAATCAGGTGTGCACTGCGCAACGCCATCTGTGGCAAGGTCCACCTAACTACCGATACATGGACCAGTAAGCATGGTCAGGGGCGTTATATCTCCCTAACGGCACACTGGGTAAATGCAGTGGCGGATGGGCCTGAGGCGGATAGCAATTTGGCGCATGTCCTTCCACCACAGAGGATTGCAGGGTGCTTCAGTTTGCCTCCTGTTCCTAACTGCTCCTACTCCGCTTCCTCATCCTCTACCGCCTACTCATCCGGTCAGCGTAACACCTTCACCACCAACTTCAGCACGGCCAGGGGTAAACGACAGCAGGCAGTTTTAAAACTTGCCTGTTTGGGGGAAAAACCACACACCGCGCAGGAGTTGTGGAGGAGCATAGAACAGCAGACAAATGAGTGGTTGCTGCCAGCGAGCCTCAAGCCCGGCCTGGTGGTGTGCGATAACGGGCGAAATCTCATAGCAGCTCTGGGCCTAGCCGGTTTGACGCACATCCCTTGCCTGGCGCATGTGCTGAATTTGGTGGCGCAGAGGTTCCTTAAAAATTACCCTGATATGTCAGAGCTGCTGCAGAAAGTGCGGGCCATCTGTGCGCACTTTCGGCGTTCTCACCCTGCTGCTGCTCGCCTGTCAGTGCTGCAGCGTAACTTCAGCCTTCCCGCTCACCGCCTCATATGTGACGTGCCCACAAGGTGGAACTCCACCTTGCACATGCTGGAAAGACTGTGTGAGCAGCAGCAGGCCATAGTGGAGT
This sequence comes from Pelophylax lessonae, assembly GCF_965119305.1. Classification (NCBI taxonomy): domain Eukaryota; kingdom Metazoa; phylum Chordata; class Amphibia; order Anura; family Ranidae; genus Pelophylax; species Pelophylax lessonae. The sequence continues at coordinate 243,699,278 of NC_138769.1, forward strand.
TTCAGCTGCAGCATGCACGCGTGAGTCGCTCTGCGGAACAGCACCACTTCACCACCAACAACTGGGCCTCCATGCGAGACCTGTGTGCCTTGTTGCGCTGTTTTGAGTACTCCACCAACATGGCCAGTGCCGATGACGCCGTTGTCAGCTTAACTATCCCACTTCTATGCCTCCTTCAAAAAACAATTTGGGCGATGATGGAAGAGGATGTGGCACAGGATGAGGAGGAGGAGGAGGAGGATGAAGAGGTAACATTTCCAAGGCTTTCAGGGCAGTCATTCGCAAGGGGCTCCGAGGGTGGGTTCCTGCACACACAAACGCCAGGGACACAATTGTCCAGCAGGGGCACAGTTCTGGAGGATGAGGAGGATGAGGAGGAGGAGATGGAGGAGGAGATGGAACCATGTTCACAGTAGGGTGGCACCCAGGCCAGCTCATGGCCATCACTGGTGCGTGGCTGGGGGGATACAGAGGACACAGACGATACACCTCCCACAGAGGACAGCCTTTTGTTGCCTCTTGGCAGCCTGTCACATATGAGCGATTACATGCTGCAGTGTCTCCACAACAACCGCCGAGTTTCCCACATTCTAACTTGTGCTGATTGCTGGGTGGCCACGCTGCTGGATCCCCGTTACAAGGACAACGTACCGTCCTTAATTCACTCACTGGAGCGCGATCGCAAGATGCGCAAATACAAGCGCACGCTGGTAGATGCGATGCTGCTGGCATTCCCACCTGACAGCGGGGCCACAGTGGAAGCACAAGGCAGAGGAGGAGGAGGAGGAAGAGGTCGCCAACGCAACCAGGGCACCGCCAGCACCTCAGAAGGCAGGGTTAGCATGGCCGAAATGTGGAAAAGCATTGTCAGCACGCCACAACAAACAGCAGCACCAGCAGCTCATATGGAACGTCTTAGCAGGAGGCAGCATTTCACCACATGGTGGAGCAGTATGTGTGCACACGCCTAGACGTACTGAATGACGGTTCTGCCCCCTTCAACTTCTGGGTCTCCAAGTTGGGCACATGGCCTGAGCTTGCCCTTTACGCCTTGGAGGTGCTGGCGTGCCCTGCAGCCAGTGTATTATCTGAATGTGTATTTAGCACGGCTGGGGGCGTTATCACAGACAAGCGCAGCCGTCTGTCCAGAGACAATGTGGACAAGCTCACGTTCATTAAAATGAACCAGGCATGGATCCCACGGGACTTTTCTGTACCTTGTGCAGAATAGAAATGGATACCGACCTTACCCAGCCATTGTTCTATTTTTGCTCTTTCTCACTCTTTTGGGGTGTACCCTCATTTAAAATGACTGGAAAAAAAGCAGTGTTGGCTACCTCGTCCTCCTCCACCGCCGCTTCCACCTACACCGCCCATAGGTGTGCGCAGCCTATTGCATTAGGGTGTGCACCCCAAAGTTTAAATACACATGCATGTGTTTGCCTACATGTACATGGCCCCGATACATTACTCTCCCTGCTGGCAAAGTGAAATAGAAGTGTGTGGCACTTCTCTTATGGCAGGTCCGAGGGAGATCTTTCCCATCTCCTCACTGGCAAACAGAGCGATAATGCTAATGTGCCCTAGGTGATTAGGGTGTGCCCAGGCACACCCGGCACACCCTGTGCGCACGCCTATGACACCGCCACATCCACCACCACCTCAACCTCCCTCCTACTCCATATGGGCCTCGTCCTTCACAGATGAAGAACATTGTTTTATTTTTCTGTTTTTTTTTGTTGTTTTAAGATTTTTTCCTATCCACATTTGTTTGCAGAGCACCCGCCATGCTCTTAACTACGTTTTGCTGCCATTTGCAGCACTCTAGCCCTTTCCATTGGTGTTTTAGAGCCATTTTAGTGACTAATTGACTTCAATGGGGTTCGGTGTCCGGGTAAAGTTCGGAAAAAGTCCGGGACACGGACCCGGACTTTTTTTTCAAGTTCGGCCGAACCCGCCGAACACGGACATCCAGGTGTCCGCTCAACTCTAGTGGTGACCTTTCCTTTATGCTCGCTAGAAATTCTCTGCACAGATCTGTCACTATCCTCCCAGTACACAGCAGGTATCACCTCTTAAGGAAACATCTTGGACATTAGGTGCCTGCAATCTTTCCAGGACCCTTATAAAACATACAATAGCTCAAAAAATGACTTCTAAAATCCCTCAGAATGCAGCATGCCCTGAATGCTATCTCATGGTCGGATCACCCCCTTACTGCTGACTTTATCCAGGCCTATGAACACCACACATTCCCTACTAAGGGAACATCATTCTTTTACAAATCTCTCAACTGTCTGCAGACCCCTACAAAACGGCCATTGATGGAAGAGTGGGAACAAACTCTCAACTTCTCATCTTAACACATTAATTACACAGGTTTCGTGGCTGATTAAGGGGGTATGTAAACTCACTTGGTGCCTTATGTGAATTTAATTAACCTCAGAATCCATGTAGTTCATATGTGTTCAGGTTTAAAAGATTAAGATGAGGGGCGTAGCCGAGCCCATGAAGCGGAAAGACGCGAGTCTCCTCAGCTCCCGCACAGCCTAGGTTTCACACAGCTCCCAGCATCCACTCAGCCTCTGGAACAATCAGCTATGGGGAGGAAAATCAGCAGTGAGGGTCGCCGACCCCCAGGCACACAGAGAGATCGGACATTTCTTTACCCGATCCTGATCCAATCACAGCACCTACCCCTCATCCAAGATGGTGCCGACCCGCTCCTCAGCGCAGCATGTAGCTTCCCAGGTGAGGACAAGGCACCGTACCCATTCCCCACAAGAGTCAGACCACGGATCAGTCTGAATGCCCCTCACCTGAATCACAGCACTCAGGAGAAGGCTGGAACATGGAGGCATTAAAACCCTCGGGACCCACCATGATTTTGAGGCCTATGTCAAACGGCTGGAACATTCATATTAGCAGGAAATATCTGACCTCTGCAAGGATGTAGCTGGCAGGTTGGAACATATTGAGCCTTCTGTGGATTCCATGGTGTCCAAGCTGAACACGCATGAGGCTATCCTCCAGGAGCACACCGTGCAAATCCAACAGCTCTTTTATCATCAGGATGACCAGAAGAATAGGAGCAGGCACAACAACATATGCATATGTGGCCTACCTGAGACTGTTGAGACCAAGAACCTGGCCTCCGCTCCTACAGCAATGTTTAATCAACTCCTTCAACAGCTCAAAGATGCCCCTCTAGTGCTCACCCATATACAAAGATCCCTGGGGCCCAGAAACCCCAATCTTGCTTTTCCCAGAGATAACATCTGCAGGGTACACTTTTAGAAAGTTAAGGTGGAAATTATGCAAGCTGCCCGCACGCAGGGTACCATCTTTTTCAATGACGTCCCAGTCAAACTGCTGACCGACCTTTGTAAGATGACTCTGGACATGCGTCAAGCCTTAAAGCCACTTACTACTGCACTACAAGCTAAACAAATTAAATACCACTGGGGCTTTCCGTTTCAACTTTCAACATCGCATGAGGGCAAATCTACTGTCTTTTGCACTCTCGGTGATCTTCCTACCTTCCTCAGAACATTTGAGCTTCCTCAAATCTCCATACCAGACTGGCCCTTGCAATCTGCTACCCCTGGTCTTCCTCTGTCTACAGGTTGGCAACAACATTCTAAAAGGAAGCGTTTCAGATCCAATGCTTCCAAGTTCCTGCAGGGTGAAGAAGGGGACTGTACCTGATGGCAATCAGTTTCCCAGATCTTTTGTTACTGACTGTCATGCTTACGACATCCAGTACATCCTCATGGTTTTTCATATTTTCTGTTATATTTAATATGATGTTAACTGTGTTGCTCCTTTTTACTTTTATTTTACTTATACTGTCCCCGATGGGTGCTGGCTTAGAGCCTAAGATTTCATCTTGCTGAAACGTCCACAGTTTGGCTTTGTTAATTCGTAGTTTTTTTTTATTGGCTCTTTGCTGTCATTTTTCTGTTTGATAAATTCTTTATACCCGGTTTGCGTGAGCCACTTTGTGCGTTGTTCATGATCCCCACATTAGGGTTTTCAGTGCCCACAGTGGCTCTGGTTGCAATGATTAATATAGTGTTCTATACATGGCCTTTATGGTTAAGGTTATATTTTTTTGTTTTTCATGTTTACCACTAGAGGGCACAGCCCTCCTATATACCTAATTACAGTTCTACCTTCAGTTCAGTTGATCTGCAATTTATTGCTGCAGAGACATTTATGGAGCGCTAGCATTTTCCCTGGTTTCGGAGCCTGCAGTTTAACTGAACCCCCCAAGTGGGCTTTGCTTATTTTTTTCACCAGACTAATATCTTCTGTCCCTTTCTTTTTCTTGGCCACTTCTTGGCTTTCTTAGTCCTCTTTCTTTGACACAAATTCTCTAGCCCGGTTTACCATTTCTCATACTCCCGCTTTTATAGATGGCTCCTGCAATCTCCCTAAAAGTATCCTCTTTAAATTGTAGAGGTTTTTATACCCCTGAAAATTAGGCAAATTTTGTACCACTTCCACAAAATCCATACACACATACTCTTATTGCAAGAAACGCATTTTCGCTCTGACAAAATCCCCCGCCTCCACAGTAAACATTATCTTACCTGGTTTCATTGTACTAACCTCTCCGCCAGATCTAGAGGGGTTCTTTAGCGTTCCATTGTTCTTTTGCACCCAAAGTACTAGATTCATTCATAGATCCAATGGCCAGATATATCTTCCTGAAATTGAAATATATACAATAGTTTTTCACTATTGTTAACGTGTTTTCTCCCAACCAAGACCAACTGTGTTTCCTCTCCTATGTGATGTCCCCCCTGGAGTCCTTTAGCACCGCAAACATAATTTTCGGAGGGGACCTCAAAACTCCATTAATCCCAAGACTTGGTTCCTCTTTGGGTAAGTCTTCCATATCTCCTGCCTCCCTGACCAAAATTTGCTCACCTTTTTCCAAAATATCGCTGGTTAACGTGTGGTGGGTATTTTACCCCTTTAGGAGGGACTACACATATTTCTCCCCTACTAACTCTTCTTATAGCCAAATTGACTATTTGATGGTCTCTCAATCCCTCCTAGAGTCCCTTCCTTCCTTGATGCGACTCTGGTCCGATCATGCCCTTGTGCACCTGATGCTCAGACGCATTCTTTTATGCGACAAAGGATTTTCTTGGAGGTTGAATGATAACCTTCTAACAAACTCAGTTTGTTCCCAAGCTATATCCCAAGCTAATCAGGATTTCATTTGTAATCATTCCCAAAATCAAACAAATCCTTTAACCAAATGGGAAGCATTGAAGTGCGTCCTTAGGGGTATATTTATTCAACATGGTTCCCAAATTAAAAGGGAACGCACGTTGGATATTAAACCCCTTCTATGCCAGATTGCCACTAGAGGCCACTCATAAGCGTACTTGATCCCTTGGCATTGGTGGAATCAAACTCGCGTCGGGATCTTTTGTGCCTACTAGCAGAACGTACCCTGATAGCCAGAGATAAAGGGCGACACGTCCATTATTCCCGGGCCAATGAGTGTGACAAACATCTTGCCCATGTATTAAACCCCAGACAACGCCGTTCAATGATCCCTTTTATCATGTCCCCCTCAAACATCAAGCAATATGCTTAGGGCCGACCTTAGGTGTTCAGGCGCCTTGTGCAAGCTAATCCTGTGGCGCCCGTCCCCCCCCCCCCGCCCCGCCCATCTTCACCCCTCGCCCCCTGGTCACCTAAACATACACAAAGAGGAAAAAAATATTTGTAACATACATTACATTACATACATGCATACAATACATTACATTACATACATGTATACATTACATTACATACATTACATACATACATTACATGCATACATGTATACAATACATTACATTACATACATGTATACATTACATTACAATACATCACATACATTACATTGCATACATGCATACATTACATACATACATTACATACATTACATACATACATACATTACATTACATGCATACATTACATTACATACATACATTACATTACATACATGTATACATGTATGTAACTTCCATTACCAATGCAATTATGTAGTAAACATATTATTTTTATGTATTATTTTATTGTATTTTACTTCTTTTTTTTTTTTTTCCTTATGTTAAATCCCTTATATCCTCCCCTTCATTGCCTAGGCTAAATACTTTTTATTTTGTATTATTTCTCTTAAAAAGTAGATACACAGCACAGGGCTCAGTGACTTACCATTCTGTGGACGGTGGCTTTGCATTTAAAAATGGCACCTCCCGGCGCTTAGACGCCACAGCGCATGCGCCATCTGCCCAAGAATAGCCGTTCGTGTTCAGGTTTTCCCGAGCAGCGGCAGGTGCCGATGCGATGATCTTCACCCAGTCCCAGGGCAGGGGGACCTGGCAGCGCCTGCTGGTGTGACTCGTTCGGACTCCACTGATGTGAGTAACTAACTGCGACTCACAGTCTGCGAGCTGTGATGGCCGCACGGCGCCCCTGTTGCCCATGGCGCCCCGTGCGGCCACACAGCTCGCACACCGCAAAGGCCGGCCCTGAATATGCTAACTTGGAAATGGCTTAGGAATTCCATAGATACTACTCCTCTTTATACAATTTTCCTCCCCTGACAGCCTCTCCCACCCCTGCCTCTAGCACTCCGGATATGCAAACCTATATCCAGGACACAGCTGTGCCCACCATTTCTGAACCTGATACAGAGGAACTAGATTCCCCTTTTACAGATGTAGAATTCCTGCAAGTTATTTAGGGTCTTAAGAATGGTAAAAGCCCTGGCCCTAATTGGTTCTTTCCAAGTTTTTTAAAACCTTTGCACCCCTCCTGGCTCTGATTCTATCCAAAGCTTTTGAATCAATCAATAAATCTCACCTCCCCTCTTCTCTCCTTTTACAAGCCCAAATAGTAGTTATCCCTAAACCAGGAAAGGATCCCTCTATCTGGAGTACTTATAGATCAATCTCCTTACTAAATGTTGACCTAAAGTTATTTATCAAAATATTGGCAAACCTTTTGTCCCCTTTACTTCCCTCAATTATCCATAGATCAAGTGGGGTTTGTCCCAGGAAATGAAGCCCGAGACATCAACAAAATTCTCCACCTCATTTCCTTTGCTCAACGTAATCAAATTCCAGCTTGCTTTCTCTCATGTGACGTAGAGAAGACAGAGTCAACTGGTCCTTTCTTCATCAAGCACTTTCTCAGATAGGTTTAGGCCCAAAGATGCTTTCCCGCATCATGTCTCTATATTCGACTCCTTCCGCCACCGTAATGGTTAAAGGGACCCGATTTGAGCGATTTTCCATTGCAAATTTCACTTGTCAGGGCTGCCCTTTAGCGCCCCTCCTGTTTGCCATTGTCATAGAACATCTTGCCCAGGCTATCAGATCTAACTCCTCCATAAATGGCATACTCACTCCATCAGCTCATTGTAAATTATCTCTCTATGCGGATGACCTCCTCCTGTATGTCACACAACCACATATCAGTATCCCCTCAATTTTAGCCACAGGTTTGGCTTGTTCAATAATTTTAAGCTTAATCTCGCTAAAATAGAGGCCTTCAATATCTCCCTACCAGATAAATCTCTCTACATCCTCCAAGCCAACTTTCAGTTCCGCTGGCAACCTAAAGTGAGTACCTACTTGGGTACTGCTATTCCTGCATGAACATTAGACCTATACTGTCTTAATTATAGTGCACTCCTTATGAAGATTAGGCGGTTGACTGAATTGCGGCAGGACATTCAGGCTTTCTGTTTTGGTTGTATCAATATATTAAAGATGGATATCCTTCCCAAATTGTTATATTTATTTCAGGCTTTATCGATTATACTCCCTTTCACTTTCCTTTGTACTCTTCGTTCCCTTGCAATTTGGTTTATCTGGCATGGTGGCCACTCCAGGCTAAAGCATGAACTTGTCTGTTACCCCAACTCTGAAGGTGGGGCAGGCCTACCAGATTTTGAATTATACCATACTTCCACAATTTTGTCTCACCTTCTAGAATAGTTCCCTCACCCATTACACAAAGCCTCAACCCTGGTTGAACAGGATATGTCTCCTATAGACCTCCGTGCTCTGCTGTGGGGCTACGACTTCTCCTTTAAATCCCTAGCCACGCTCTCTCCCCTGACAGTGTCAGCCCTCCGAGTTTGGAACCGCAAGAGAGATGTCTACTCACTCACCACAAGAGAGATGTCTACTCACTTTCCTCCAATCCATCTCCATTAACCCCGTTTGACAATCCAGCCCTTGCAGAAAGTAGAGGGGTGTCGACATTCAGGTCCTATGACTGATCCTCTTGGCCTACAGCACGTTTTCCCAAGAACTCAGCAGTGGGAAGGACAGGCAGAAGCAAATAGCAGGAGGTAAATTATATGGCCAAGAAAAGGGCAGGCAGCAGCTAAAAGTTAGGGTTGGCAGCCTATGGCCATAGGATTGTACACCTAATTCAAATCAAGGCTGCCAAAAAAGAACAAAAATTAAGTAAAAACTTAAAGTGGGGAATTTATGGTGTTGGATCCTTGACTAGATATTGCTTTCATGTTTGAAACTGATTTTGATACTACTGTACTAATGGTGACCCAATGCAGCAACCAAGTGATAAGTGGACTGCTTTCATACACCAAGGAACTATCACAGAAACATCAGGATGTAAAAGCTGTATGGATGGATGTTCAGGTGTAAGAATTGAGGTGGAACACTGAAATTTAGAGTCCAAAAAGTAGGATTTTAATCCAAACATACAGCACATTTCAGGGATCGGGAGGAATTCCTTTTCATCAGGGCTTTAAAAAAGATGGTATGGACTCTAGATAGTGGTATACAGTGTCTTGCGAAAGTATTCGGTCCCCTTGAACTTAGCAACCTTTTGCCACATTTCAGGCTTCAAACATAAAGATATAAAACTGTAATTTTTTGTGAAGAATCAACAACAAGTGGGACACAATCATGAAGTGGAACGAAATTTATTGGATATTTCAAAAAAATTGGGCGTACAAAATTATTCAGCCCTTTTACTTTCAGCGCAGCAAACTCTCTCCAGAAGTTCAGTGATGATCTCTGAATGATCCAATGTTGACCTAAATGACTAATGATGATAAATAGAATCCACTTGTGTGTAATCAAGTCTCCATATAAATGCACCTGCACTGTGATAGTCTCAGAGGTCCGTTTAAAGCGCAGAGAGCATCATGAAGAACAAGGAACACACCAGGCAGGTCCGATATACTGTTGTGGAGAAGTTTAAAGCCGGATTTGGATACAAAAAATATCCCAAGCTTTAAACATCCCAAGGAGCACTGTGCAAGCGATAATATTGAAATGGAAGGAGTATCAGACCACTGCAAATCTACGAAGTCCTGGCCGTCCCTCTAAACTTTCAGCTCATACAAGGAGAAGACTGATCAGAGATGCAGCCAAGAGGCCCATGATCACTCTGGATGAACTGCAGAGATCTACAGCTGAGGTGGGAGACTCTGTCCGTAGGACAACAATCAGTTGTATACTGCACAAATCTGGCCTTTATGGAAGAGTGGCAAGAAGAAAGCCATTTCTTAAAGATATCCATAAAAAGTGTCGTTTACATTTTGCCACAAGCCACCTGGGAGACACACCAAACATGTGGAAGAAGGTGCTTTGGTCAGATGAAACCAAAATCAAACTTTTTGGCAACAATGCAAAACGTTATGTTTGGCGTAAAAGCAACACAGCTCATCACCCTGAACACACCATCCCCACTGTCAAACATGGTGGTGCAGCATCATGGTTTGGGACTGCTTTTCTTCAGCAGAGACAGGGAAGATGGTTAAAATTGATGGGAAGATGGATGGAGCCAAATACAGGACCATTCTGGAAGAAAACCTGATGGAGTGTGCAAAAGACCTGAGACTGGGACGGAGATTTGTCTTCAAACAAGACAATGATCCAAAACATAAAGCAAAACCTACAATGGTATGGTTCACAAATAAACATATCCAGGTGTTAGAATGGCCAAGTCAAAGTCTAGACCTGAATCCAATCGAGACTCTGTGGAAAGAACTGAAAACTGCTGTTCACAAACGCTCTCCATCCAACCTCGCTGAGCTCGAGCTGTTTTGCAAGGAGGAATGGGCAAACATTTCTCTTGATGTGCAAAACTGATAGAGACATACCCCAAGCAACTTACAGCTGTAATCGCAGCAAAAGGTGGCGCTACAAAGTATTAATCACTTAAGCCCCGGAAGATTTTACCCCCTTCCTGACCAGGGCCTATTTTGCAATTCGGCACTGCGTTACTTTAACGGACAATTGTGCGGTCGTGCGACGCTGTACCTAAACAAATTTGATGTTCTTTTTTTCCCCACAAACAGAGCTTTCTTTTGGTGGTATTTCATCACCTGTGCGATTTTTTTGATCATGCGCTATAAACAAAAAAAGAGCGTCAATATTGAGGTATAAGAACAGAGATCAACGGTCCTACGTAGCAGAACCGTATGATCTTAATTCTTACACAGGGAAGAATGACAGGCGGCTGTGTTTACATTAGCCACCTGCCTTTCTCCCGCTGTAACGGACAATCGCGAGTGCCCGGCGGACATCGGGTGGGGGGTCCGTGAGCGAGCGGGAGCGGCAGCGCGCCTCCAGCAGCGCGCGCTTGCTCCCTAGAGCCTCACAGGCTAGCAACGTAGACCTACGTCACTTTGCCTGTGAGGGGCTGACTGCCGACGTAAATCGTCGTTAGGCAGTCGGCAAGTGGTTAACTTAAGGGGGCTGAATAATTTTGCACGCCCAATTTTTAAGTTTTTTATTTGTTAAAAAAGTTTGAAATATCCAAAAAATTTTGTTCCACTTTATGATTGTGTCCCACTTGTTGTTGATTCATCATAAAAAATTACAGTTTTATATCTTTATGTTTGAAGCCTGAAATGTGGCAAAAGGTCGAAAAGTTCAAGGGGGCCGAATACTTTCGCAGGGCACTGTATATGTACTTTGAAGCTACAGAGATCTCAGGCTTGTATGGCAGCTGGTTGGAGCTACCTCAAAACGATGAACAGATTCCTCCATCCACATAAACCAGGTGGATAAGAGGAATTCCCCCAGCCAGAACATTATTCTGACAACACTGGGTCCCATTGTCAGAATATAAGCTGATTAGCAGCTGCAGCCACTGATTGACAAAAGTTTTAGGCTGCCCATCATTCCCCAAATAATTTTTTGGGAGGAGGAATATTTCAAGTTATATTTACTATTTACTTTATTTTTAGGGCTGCAGAACATACACTGTTTGCAGACACAGGCAAATATGCCCTTTGTAGCATGCCACAACATACTTGTGCAGTAAAGTAGTGTGCACCAAAGCAACACATATTTATTTACAACATATGAGTATAGGCAGGACAACGTTGACAGGAACAGTCTACAGCCAGCCATCACAAGAGATGAGTAGACCCCTGTGGGGATAAGCTTGGACCCGCCATATGAAGATATATAATTGGTGGTGTTTCCAGCTCTCACACCCGCTCTTACAGAGGGTCAAGATAGGTATGGGTTTCTATGGGTATACCATAGTAACATCTGACAAAAAGATCTAATAACACTGAAACATACAATTATTAAAGTTCTAACCGGATGAATAAATTGTAAGTGCAAAACAAATTCATAAATTTAAAGTGCAAGCGGTGCAGCAAAATTATAAACTCATATTGAAAAAAAAAAAATAATACATATAAAAATAAAAAGTCCCAAATTTATGAAGTAGTATTAATAGTACATAAGAACATCATCCAAATGAATCAACATCTGGTGCAATCAATGAAGAAACTTGAGCCTCTTATCAAACAATATGGACCATTCAATGGAAAAATGGTCAAAAGTGCCATAGAAGTTTGTCCCGCGCGTAAATGGTTAACATCCACCTCACAGTGCACTTCAGCTCCCCTCTAATCCATGTAGACACTTCATGATGTAAGCAACCACCAGCCAGAACATTTTTATTTTTGCGACTTTGCACAGAACCCCCCCCCCCCCCCCCCGCCCATTCCCAGTGAATCCAACCTGGGCACATTCACTCATACTTAATAACAAGCTAATATTCCTAAGATTCTGCCTTGTAAAACATAGCGGCCAATAAGATGAAATATTTGACCATGTTTATGAATGGGTATATTATAGATATATTGTTCCTCTGGGAGCCTGCATTATAGATCTTATCCTTCTGCTTTAGGGGCTCTTATTGCTCACAAGTTTATACTTAAGCTCAGCTGTAGCTTATGAATGTGATGTTACATAATTGCATTGTCAAGACTCAGAGTAATATAATAAATGGTTATATTTGTTTTTTTCCTTAAGGGCATCTGTTCACAGACGAGGCATAATTAAGTGCTATCAACAATTGCTGTGAGCGCTTTATTAGCATACATTCTATATCACTGGCTGTATAGAATGGTAAAATAGAATTACAATTAAAAAAAAAAAAAAAAAGAATACACATATATTCAAACTTTTCAGCTACAAAATACATTTCCATTATAATCAGTCTAAATACATTTAATTACAATATGTCATTTATAATTAATGCATTAGCCTCATTGCTCATAGGAACAGTATGTACACATGTTTTTTTTTAATCCTTTCAGTGCCATTGAAGTAAGGAATAGGAGGAACAGAACCTCTTGTACTTGGCGAGATCAGTATGCCCTATAGTGATGGGCCGAACACCCCCTGTTCGGTTCGCCCCAGAACATCTCGAACAGGGTAAAAATTCTAGCAAACATTCGAACCCTATTAAAGTCTATGGGACCCGAACATGAAAATGGTCCTCATTTTAAAGGCTTTATAAGCAGGTTATTGCCATTAAAAGTGTATGGGGACCTGGGTACTGCCCTGAGGGACATGCATCAATGCAAAAAAACTATTTTAAAGCGATCGTTTTCAAAGGAGCAGTGATTGTAATGATGCTTAAAGTGAAAAAATAAAAATTAAAAATTCCTTAAAATATCGTGCCGGGGGGGGGGGGGGTCCCCTAATGTGCCTGTAAAGTGCGCATCTGTATGATGCATGTAGCCCATTGCAGCAATACTGACATTTCTAAAGGAAAAAATGTCATTTAAACATGCTCGCAGCTGTAATGTATTGTCAGCTTCCGGCAATATAGTTAAAAAAAAAATGGCGTAGGCTTCCTCCCCCCCCCCCCCACCCACTTCATACCAGAACCAAAGACGCCAACATTTTTTTTTAAAAAAGGGTCCCCAAAGATGTTTTTACCCCAATTTTTTTTTCATTTTAATTTTATTTTTAATTTTTTTTAAATTCAGCTCTCAGCAGGGAAACCTTAAAATATTATTGACTGAGCACTCAGCGGGCGAACATCCCGCTAAGTGCAGAGAAAGTTCTGGGGTTAGGCGAGTACCTGAATGGGCGATGTTTAGGCCAAACATATGCTTGACCCAAACCGTTCATCCATCCCTAGTGTGCCTGAACACTGTAACCCCTCACAGTTAGTCTTGCTGGGTGCAGGAACAGGTGCTGTTGTTAAAAATTAGAAACAAACATTGAAATGACATGTACTCATCATACAGGTGCAGAAAAATTGGGTCTTGGGTGTTGGTGATGCCTTAACACTGTAAGTGTCCTGCACTTGCTGGGTGCAGGAACGGGCCATGTGGTTAAAAATTAGAAACAAGGGGGGCGTGGTTTGCTTGGAAGAAGATGGACGCTTAATCCCTCACCTCCCGCAGACAGCACCACTATCCACTTCTATCGGAGGCTACAATTGAGAGTTCTGAATGCTAAACATGGGGACATCATCCAGCAGTAATTCAGCAACCAGATCCCGCTCACCTTGGGATGTTGGCAGGCGCCCAAGCCAGGATATACCGGTGATTATCCGGTCCCAGGCAAACAGCACGGCAACGCCATTTCAGGGGACTCCTCCACTCACTGCTTCCACTACGAACCACACTTTCCCACAAGTGGAGGGACCCAGCTCACAACAACTTCTGAGAATGAATGATTTCCACACAATAGCAGTGGATATCAAAGACACCCTCTTGGCAGGCATCTCTGACCTGAGGCAGAACATACAGACCCTAAAAAGCAGAGTGCAGGAAGTTGAACGTTCAGCAGCCCAACAACACACAGCCATCTGACACATTCACCGACAGGTAGACTCTCACACTCTTCAAATGCGGGATCTACAAAGACACGTTGAAGACCTGGACAATCATGGGAGAAGACACAATCTCTGGCTGAGTGGCCTTCCTGAATCCATTGAATCGGGTCAATTGCTGCCTACAGTAACAAGCCTGTTCAACAATCTTCTGGACAGACCCTCCACCGAGCCTTAAAACCGCGAGGCAGGGATTCTGAACCCCACCACCCCCCCCCCCCCCCCCCGCGCGAGACGTGGTATGTTGCCTAATTGACTATCGCCTGAAAAAAGAGATCCTCTGCAAGGCTTGTAACAGGATTCAGATCTACCATGATGGCACTGACATAGGAATATATCAGGACCTTCGTCCCCTGCTGGAGATCCTTCACACCAGGGGGATCCACTATAGATGGAAATTTCCATTTTGCTTAATTCACTGAGAGTTCAGTCATTCTGCGAGACCCTGAACATACTGCTGCCTGATGTTCTGAATTGGTATGCCGAATTCCGTAATCCGACCATGAGATCACCTCCCGTAAGAGAAGAACCAATGGAGGCACAAGACATGAGGTACTGCAGACACAGATTACCATCTGAATCAAGGTCACATGCTAACCTGCAACACCACCCTCAGTACCCAAACCCTACGAATGCTCCTTAACCAAGAAGGGCACGATGTGACGCCTAATTGATCCCCAAAATTGCTGCAATCACTGCGGCTAAGTATTAACAGTTCTCACTGGTTTTTTTTTTCTTTATTTTTTCTCACTGGTTCCTTTTTTCACATCTCTTGCTTTTTTTGCCTTCCCCTGATGTCTTCTGAGGCCTAACAACAATGTATATAGCCTCACAGGCTTTAACCACTGCTCCTATCCCTCTCCATAAAGTTGGCACATAGTCCCCTTTATTTTGCTTTGAACTCTTCCAGACTGCTCCAGAGCACCTTTGCCTAATTCGAAGACCACCCCCACTCACTTGGGACTTTGTGTCCGCCGCTTTATGGGTCAAGACAGAATATGAGGTCAAGATCACAGACATTTATTACCTATCACAGAAGCCGTGAGCCGTATTCTATTTGAATCCGCCAATTTTAATTATATAAATATCTTGAATTTTTCTGAACTGCTGGACAAAAAACTCTCAGCACCATATGCACTATACAGCCTTTATCTCCATCCTACTTCTGGAGTATACTCTCTCTTTTTTTTTTTTTTCCTTGCTATATTTCTCCCCCTTTTTGGTTTTGTGTTAAATCAATGTACTTCATTACACATTTTTTGTCTTAACCAGCGGAGGGAGTGACTCACAGGACGAGATTTGTATTCACCCAAACAACGGCAATACCATGATTGTACATATCAGGTATTACTAAAACGTAAATGGGTCACATCTGACAAAACATTTACACGCAATATTCCAACAGATGATAGCATATTTTGGGTCTAAAACCTCCATGAACAATAACATAATTTGTGTAGTTATTGATCGAGTCCCGGGAGTCACCTCCTTCGCCTTCACCCTCGCATTCGCCTTATACTAATTTTGGTCATTTGGTCATATGGTCATATGGTCTTATGGTTTCCTGGTCTCATTAATGTGATTCTTCCATCTAGCACCTTTATTAACCCACTTTTAATTTACCAAGAAATGAAATGGTCTTCTGCACACTGAGAATTTATTTCTGTGGTCGGAGCTGACAGTCTCCTGAGGAATATGCGAGTATATGCCCCACACATAGGCTTTAGCTAATTAAACTACTAAAGCTACTATAACTATTCCTCTAAAACACAAGGATTTTTCTCACTATGCTAACACAGCCTCATCACTAACTGCCGCTCCACGCACCACGCGGTTAGACCTTCATTGTAAGCAGCGGTAGTGCTTCACATGTATATCAGAGTGAGACAATGTACTCTAGCCTAAGCCAAACGGATAAACACCACTACTCGTCTGAAACTAGCATAGCCCATAAACGGCTAAGTCAGAGAAATCTCGCTCTCAGAACCAGTAAGTAAGACCGCTCTAGCTACAAATGTTGTCATTAAATTTCCCCTGCTCCTTTTTAAACTGCACAAACTACCTGACATAGACAAACCATATACCAGCCCCTTCCTCCTTACTAAGTATATGTGGACCCTTTAGCACTGATATGTAAATCCTTAACTCCCCACCTATACATCTCAGGCTAAATTTGATTCCTTCCTCCCTTTTATGTAAAGGAAGTAAGGTTGACCCCACAATTCATTCACCCAATAATGTATTGCAGGGGTTGTCTGTGCTGGCCCATGTTACATCAAGATACAAATTGTTTAACGTATCATCCCTTAGGACCTCCTGACACAAAGTTACTGAGCTTATGTTGTTTTATTTTGCACAATATGCACATTTATTTGATATACTTTAATTATTGGATTTCACTGATGATTATTATATTCATGCATTTATTTATGCACATTTATTTGATATACTTTAATTATTGGATTTCACTGATGATTATTATATTCATGCATTTATTTATGCACTCACAGTATATATTGACTAAGGATTTTTGATATTTAATTTATGCACATTCATTTGATTTATTCTTTATTTGCATTATTTATAGTATATCACTCAGCGCAGCTTTTTTTTTGTTTATTTGGATTTTGGTGCTACCACACTGGAAGCAGCAGCTAATATTTTTTGGTTACACATTGGTTTTCTGTCAAGTCACATAAAAAGCCTCTTTCTGTGGAGAACAATCTTTAAAAAAAACTTTTTTTTTCAATGGTACATGTTCACCATGGGAGTTTTCAGCTACCCATGCCTTTTTTATTTTATTTTTTAATTGAAAATGAACCTTGAAGGAGGCCAGAGAAAAAATAACAAGATTAACACAGCGCAGAAAGTGCTTTTAAAGTTTGCAAACTTCCTGCTGGGTTTATTGGATGTCCAGTCAATCTTTGCCTAGCTTACTTATCACTACCTCAAAGGAGAAGATTAGATGCTTGCTAATAGATTGCCTTTTTGATTAGTTGCTTATCTTTGATTCTTTATTTTTAATTTTTGTTCTTTGAGGAAGTTTGAAAGAGTCACATAACCTATTTGGAACATTTATATTAGTTAACATTAAAGCGGTAGTAAATGTAGAAAAAAAAAACCCTCTCCTTGCAAGGTAAAGACATAATGTGCTACTATGCATATTTACTAGCACAATATGAGAGACTTACCATGAAACAAAGCCCTCCCGCAGCGCAGTGTCACCGCTGCAGAAGCTTCCATCTTCACCTGGTCTTTCTATCCGAGCTCACATGCTGTGGCTCCTTGAACAAAGCCATGATGACGTCACTCCTGCACATGCATGCGTGAGTCACAGCCGGAGTACAGAGCTCTGAAGGAAAGGCAATGGTATGCCGTTACTTCAGAGCGCATGCACCAGTGATGCCATCAGCTGCTGCTCACTAGAATATCTCCTAAATGGTGCACATTTCAAAGATATTCTTTTAACCTACAGGTAAGCTTCATTATAAGCTTGCCTGTAGATAAAAATAAAAATACAGTGTTTACTACCACTTTAACATGAATTATATCTTTGGATCTCATATCATCCAATCACTTCTGGCTTTCCCTGAGTTTAACTTATGAATGTTTAGGGATATTATTTTATTTATGCTATATTTTACTGTACAAAATAATTACGGTACATTTTTTGTTTAGCAATGTACATATTTAGTTCATTATGTTCTTTAAATGTATTTCCTGGCAAGAAGAAAAACTACAAAAGAATAAGGCAGAAAAAAAGAGGATTATTAATACATTATTTTAGCATTGTGTCAGGGTTTGGATTTGCTTGTTGAGGTTTCTTTGAAAATACTGTGGCAGGCACTCAATCAGAAAAATGTTACTCTGAGTACACATAATCCCCAAAGAAAAATTTAGATAACATGGTCTGTGTATTCCCCAAAGGCAAAGGGGCTTTTAAGAGAACATCTTAAACAGAACTGTTATTCTGACACTTATGCTGATGTATGGATCTTTTCCTTAATTCTAGCACTGTTCATGTATGACTTGTGGTCAAGTTATACTTAAAGGATAACTCCACTTTCATTGGAAAAAGTATTGCAAAAAAAGTAATATTAAATATGTAATTGAAACACAAGCAATATTGTATTTTAAATCCTTTCGCTGCCAGGCCCTGTGCTCTACGTTTAAATCTAGTAGGCCAGGCCATTTTTGCAATTTTTCCATTGCTTTTTTATTCTTTCCCTTACATCTTTCAGACCATAAATTTTATGAAAGCACATGACCAGTAGAATACAAATAAGGTGCTACTGATTTTTAGGGCACAATGATATTTGGCAAATGTTTATCAAAACAACATTTTTGCTAAAAATACACTATAATCATTATTAGCAGATAAAAACACAGCACATTTTACAAAATTTCTGCTAAATATAAAAGCTAACCTGTATTGAGTTAATAAATAACCACTATTTGTAAATTTTAAATTGTGCCTTTTTGCGAAATGGTGAAAATCAAACATACGCAAAAATGGAAATATCCAAATTGCATAAAAAATCTAGAGGTTTTCAATGTTCCCTTACAGCTTTCAGGGTTTGTTTAAGACCCCCCAAACCATATATTTTCTGAAAGCACATGACCTGTAGAATAAAAATAAGGTGCTACTGATTTGAAAGCCCTGCAATATTTGCGCAAATGTTTATCAAAACGATATATTCGCTAACAATTCTCTAAATTCATTTTTAGCAGATTTAAACACAGCAAATGTCACAAAATTCCTGCTAAATATACTACTACTAAATATAAAAGCTTAACCTGTATTGAGTTAATAAATAACAATTATTTATAATTTTTAAATTACACCATTTTGCAAAATGGTGAAAATTGAACGTACGGAAAAATGAAAAGAACAGCATTTCTCTAAAAATCTGAAGGTTTTCATTGTTCCCTTACAGCTTTCAGAGTTTGGTAAAGACCCCCCAAACTATATATTTTCTGAAAGCATAGAACCAGTAGAATAAAGTGAAGGTACTACTGATTTTTAAGGCCCCACGATATTTGTTTGTTTAGCAAATTAATATTTTCGCTAAAAATACACTAAAATCATTTAAAGCAGATACATACACAGCAAATTTTACAACATTTCTGTTAAATTCCTGCTAAATATAAAAGCCTCAACTGTATTAAGGTAATAAATGACAAATATTTTTAAATTATTAATTGCACCTTTTTGCGAAATGGTGAAAACTGAACATACACAACACTGTAAATAACCAAAAATCTGGAGGTTTGCCTTTTTCATTTACAGCTTTCTGAGTTTATAAAAAACCTCCAAACCATATATTTATGGTCATTAGAATAAAAAGAAGGTGCTACTGATTTTTTAGGCCCTGTGATATTTGCGCAAATGTTTGTCTAAACAATCTTTTTGCTAAAAATGCACTAAAATCATAAATAGTGGATTCATACATGTCAAAATGTACAAAATTCCTACTAAATATAAACATTAAAACTGTATTAAGTTAAAAAGTAACAAATATTTGAACAAATATTTGTACATTTTAAATTGCACCTTTTTTGTGAACTAGTGAAAATGAATGTATGCAAAACTGTAAATAAAAACAGTAATCTCTGGATTTTTGAAAAAAATTATTTTATTAATATTTTTCACTTACAGCTTTCAGAATTTGAAAAGTCCCCTCGGTTCGCACTATTGCGATGAGAGAAACCCTGTGAATCCAGTTCCCGCATCGCACCTGAATCTCTGGCAGCTGCCCTCTGCGAACTACTGCGGCTTTGGACAGGAATGTGTGAATCCCATGCAATCCGATTCTGGTGCGGACAAAAAAAAAGGCCCTGCACAAGTTTGGCCTGATTGCAATACAAATTCAGCCGTACAGTTTGTAAATTCGCACAGACATTGTATGTGATCTGCACAGCAATGCGGTGCAAATCACATGCAATGTCTGACATCGCACCAGTGTTACCCAGCCCTCAAATCAGACATTTTCTGCAAGCACCTGTAGAATAAAAAAATGTCTACTGATTTTTTGGGCCCCGCAATAATTGTGCAAATGTTCATCATATCGCTATTTTCATAAAAAATACACTAAAATAATAGTGCACATAACCACAACATAACTTGCAAAATTCCTGCTAAATTACTACTATAGCATTGTTCACATGTGCCATACTAAAGTGTATGCCCATGGAGGGCCATGTTTATAGGCACAAGGATGCAAAGGTGTTCCGTGCAGGGCATCGGGTTTGCAGGGGTGGGGGGCGGAGCGGGTGTGGGGGAGGACTAGTGCTGGGGGGATAAGGGGGTAAAAGGGATAGAAAAGAGGGTCGGGGAGTAGTTTTAGGTGACAGGGAGTGGAAGGAGGTGAAAAGGCTGGGGACAGGTAAGCAGCGGCATGGGGGGGGGTGGGTCACATTTTAGAATAATAATTCTGATCAGCGGATTGTAATCAGCTGATCAGAGTTATAGAATTTTTTAGCAGAGTCTGCTAAACAATTCCGTTATAAGTTCATGGTCATTGAAGGGGGAGAAATTAGATCCGTACGGACCTGACCAGCTGCAAGCAGTGTTATAGGTCTGTACACCATATGGACCTTTTTAATGTGCAGTGATTTAAAATTCAATGCCATATGGCAACCTGGAAGTATGTTGCAAACATTTGGTGAATGAAACAGCCCCAGAAATGTAATTTTATGCTTGTGTGATTGGCTCACTGCTTTTCCCAAGAGTCTGCATTGATACAAGTTAGATTTTTAGTCATCCTTTGCAACAAAAATGTCAGTTTTGTTGAGATACTCCTAAAGGGTTAATCACATCTAAAAGAATGTAGACCCTGCTAGTTTTCTCATTAGAACAGTGTAAAGGTATCAGCTAAAATGATGAAAAAGTCACCCCATTCAGAATCAGCATTCAAAAGACATAGAAGAACAAACAGTTTTTTCTGCAGGGCAACAAAAGGTAGAAATCTGCATTAACGTTTGGTAAAATCATTGCAATGTACATAAATCACCCAAAGTGATGTTACTCTGTAAGTGCTCTTAGACCAAGCATCCCAATATATTTTGAAGCAATCTTTAGAGTGTTTATAGACTTAATATAGTGTACATAATATAATAAAATTTAATGAAATGTAATGTTGTGTTGCTTGTTCATTCAATGACTTTAGTGCCAAAAGTCATTATTCCTATACAGAACATGTTTTCTGAAGACTGCCTGGAAAAAAGTTAAGCAATAAGTGAAACAAGTGAGCAAAAAAGATTGCAGCTTTTTCCTATTTCTTTAGCAAATTGCACCCCTCTCAAAAAGTCAACTCTGCTGGGCGAATCAAAAGTTGTATATGCAAAGTAATAAACCCACAACTATGCGTGCAAAATGCCTGCATTGTCTTGAACAGAAAACATGGCCCATCTCTCTCTCTCATCCCTCTGGAGTGAAATTTTAGCAGTGTTATATGTCAAACCTTCACTATTAATACAATATGTAGGCTTTAGCTCTGAGCCTCTCCTTATTCTCAAAGACACCTGACAGGGATGCCCTATGTCCCCAATATTTTTCATTTTGACAATATAGCTGCTGCACTCCAAGTAAACTCCTTGATTCATGTTTTTAGGTTTTCAGGCACTCATCACAAAGTCACAATGTCCACTGATGATACTCAATATCTCTGCCATCATGTTACCCTACCACTTCCACCAAACCACTTCCATGCCCTGTCAGATTTTGTGGACAAGTCTCAGAGTAAATTAAGCCAAGTCCCAAAGGTCACCCTAAACTCTGAATCATACCACAAAATCTGAGAGAACTGCATTTGTCTCATCTTTCCACAATACTTCTGCTTTTGACTCCTTATGCAAGTTTAATCACCCACCTCTATTCAGGGAACTTTTAAACCTCGTAGCAACCCTTTCATGGTTTGGCAGAATAATAACATGACTTCAAAATGTCCTACTTCCCAAAGCTTCTTTATTACTTCAGGGTTTTACTGATTCCCATACCCAGCCATAGCCCCCATATTGAACAGAATACATAGTTGTGCAACTATGACATGTGTTAGTAAAACTGTAAGTATCATTGCAACTACTTAGTGTATCCAGGTGAAATATACCTTGTTTTTTTTTCCAGGACAAATTAGGCTTTTATTTGATGGTAAATGTAAAACTGGTATAAAAGAGTATAAAATTTTTTTTTTTTTTTTAATTTGATTTCATAAGTCTTGCTTTTACCATAACCCACCACCAAAGAACAACCCAAAATAAATTCTCCTGTGCCTGACAATCTAAGCAATACCACATACTGTATGTGTACGTTATTTGTTGTATGTACCCATAGTGGGGCCTATAAACATTTTGCTTTTTTATCCTAACTAAAACACACTGATACTAACTGACACAGATACTACATTTTTACATCCCACCTAAAATTCACTACCCATGACTTTTGACTCTGACCTCTGACCCTGGCCCTTACCCTAACAATGACCTAAGATCAAACCCTGATCTACCTATTTTTCATCATTTGTTTTAGCATTGTCTAGCAAGGAGATACTATGTATTTTTTTCTTCATTCAAGAGTGGAAACACACACAGGGGCAGCTGTACAATGACTGATCACTGTGATAGCCAATCAGAAGCACATATATGCAGCCCCATGGATAAAGACCCAAATCTTTGAGGCCACATATATGTGCATGGGCATTAGGAAGGGGTTAAAGTGTCGTCACCTTGGCTTGATTAAACCCACAACCTACAACTTGATCACTGTCTACTGTCACTTGGATGACAATACAATGCAGGCTTTATACAATGGGGGGGGGGGGCAATACCTACCATTCCCCATCATAATAAGACCCCTTCCCAACAGCTATATTTCAGGCTCCCCTCTCAGTGCTTTGCAGCATTTATACATATAATTGGACCTACCAATGTTACCTTCCTTGCCTCACCCAATCAACCACTGTTTACACATGCATATTCACTGCTGACATCTGTTTCTCACACTTCTGGTTAAATATATACATATATATTGTTTCCTTCTCTGCTTACCTATTAACTGTATTTTATATTTTATTAACTTAATGTGTATATTCTTTTTTTCAATGTACCTGTACTGTACAGTGTCTTGAAAAATCGATAAAATATATATGAAAGAAAAAAATGCTCTCCAAGCATCTGTTCACAGCAGAACAGGGGAAAAGTTCTAACCCGAATGGTGAACCCCATTGAAGTCAATTAGAGCCGAATAGGACAAATCAAAAGTGCCCATTTTAAAGGCTTATTTGCAAGTAATTGGCCATAAAAGGGGTATTGG
Organism: Pelophylax lessonae; assembly: GCF_965119305.1. Classification (NCBI taxonomy): domain Eukaryota; kingdom Metazoa; phylum Chordata; class Amphibia; order Anura; family Ranidae; genus Pelophylax; species Pelophylax lessonae. The sequence continues at coordinate 243,722,745 of NC_138769.1, forward strand.
AGTCTGGGTATTGCCCTGGGGGACATGTATTAACCAATAACATGGCTTATCCTCAGGTATTTCCTTATTATCATGAAAGCATTTGAACCAGTTGTAAACACATTTTCAGCTCACATTTTCAGTCCCATACACTTGCACTAACATTTCATACATCTCCGTCGCCATTTTCCCCAATTTTTAGCAGAGCTTGATGTTCACTCATTGCTCCATTGCACTGTGACCCTACCTCTCACACTGACTATGTTTGACTGCCCACAGTGGGTTTACCCTGATGGTTACGAGTGCTTCAAGCTAGATGGCACTTCTCAACAGGTCTTTGGATAGCCATGTGTATGCGCGTGCACCTGACCCATGTTGCCAATGAGATATCAGACCATTCACTGAACTTTTTAGTCACACCTCACACACACAAGGTATATAAACATTGCATTGTATATATTGCACCTGGTAATCAATGTGCCTAAAGCTTAACTCCAGGAAAACAGGTACATAAAACTATTTTAATACAAATGTGAAAGCATTTTACCTGTCAAAGGATTTGTTTTTATGTTTAATTATTCCTGAGACTTACACAGCCCTGCTAGACTGCACAGTCAGCCTTGTGACCTGTTTTTTTCTATACTTACAGGTAAGTAACCTCCCTCCCAGTTTGCACTGGACAATGAAAGAGAATCACAATTCTCAAACACAAAACTCACTTTGCTTTCTCCTCCTGTTAACAGGTTCCTTGTTAGCATACGTTGGTTTAGAATTTGATTTCTAGTGCTGTCCCTCTCTCTATTGTAAAGAGGATTACAACAGGCCGATACTTGGTTATTTGAAGTGCTAATTCTAGCTGCAATATTTTTTTAATCCAACAGGATTTTATTCATTGCTATTTTTTGGTATCTGAAATGAGTTTAGCTTTAAGACAGCTGAAAGAAAAAAGAAACAGCAAGGAAAATCATTGTATTATAGTCTGATTATATCTGTAAACACTATAAGGACTGCATAATTTCTGGCTTAAAGTATCATTTGGAAAGTATTTATACAGATAATCTGCAGATTAGGTAAAAGAAACTGATGACGAGAATAACATTTATAGAACAATTTTTCTTTTTAACATAACGGTACTAATAGAGGGTATTAACTAAAACGAATTAATCTAAAAATGCATTTCAAACCACCTTTAAAGGAAAACACATAGATAACCAGCCTAGCAACCAGGAGTGCAAATACAACTCACAGGGCCCTATAGAATATTTTATGGAATCTCCTTTTCTACTCAATTCCTTCTTTCAGCAGTGTTCAGTTCTTTGACAAACTTGTGGCCAGCAGCCTATACTGCAGGCCTAAATATGATATTTGTATTGCTTTTTAGTGGAATTGTCCCATATATATTAGTGTTTAGTAAAACTGCCCATTTAAACTGCTTTTTCAGTATAATTTCCCCTGTGCACTAATGATTAGTACTGCAAGGCCCATGCTTACATTGGTATTCACAATGGTATTCATTTTTAGGGGGGGGGGGGGGGGCTCCCTTTAAATTTGTGCTCACACAGTAAAAATTTCCCCCATTTACATTGGTGTCATTGTGTCACTTTTGTCAAAATAACAGCTTATTTGTTGATATATACAATAAACACAGACATATATGCTGCATATATAAGTTTGGAAAGGATTGCTGCACATAATTTATTGAAAAAATACATTTCAAATAAACAAATATGACAAAGGTATTCAATGAACAGTTTCAGGCTAACATGCTTGTTCCCTTCCTCAGCCAGGAACACATCTAGTTAATACTCCACATATGAAGATTTAAGTACATTTCAAATTAGTCCAGAATCAATTATACAATTACCAATCAATTAAAGTAACATCAAGACAACCTAATATATTTTTCACAGATAAGGAAGTGGTTAACGGGATAGGTATGCTCTCGACATCTTTCTAAGAGCATTCAAATGTTAATATTTTTAGTGTATCTAAAATTGAAATGGATGCATTGTCCTCCTTATCGGCTCAGCGTGATATAGTTATTAAGCTGGCTGACAAGAAGGGCGCTATTGCAGTAATGGATGCTGAGAAATATGAGGCTGAAATTTAGAGACAATTGGCAGATAGAGATACTTTTTCTTTAGATGTAGGCCCAGTACTTCGGGTACAATCAAAAATCAAGAAGGTGGTAACGGCTGTCCGGTAGGGAATTATTGATATCAATTATTCTTAACTACTGAACATCCGGTGACATAATTCATGTATGTATTACCTAAGAAACATAAAGATCCTATTTACCCGCCCAGATGGCTTATTGTGTCAGGAGTGGAATCGGCCACAACCCCTATGGCTAAATGGTTGGATAAATGGTGGACACCATTAGTGTTAAATACTAGATCATACATACGGGATACTAGTGATTTGTTTAGCAAAGTAAATTTCTGTTTTGCCTGATTCCTTTTTTGTTGCATGGGATCTGTCCAGCTTGTATACTTTAATTCCTCATGAACTAGGCATGGAGGCATGCCGCCTGTTGTTAATTCACTTCCGGATATATGATAATACACAAATTTCTTGAATTATTAAAGATTGTGCGGGAAGAAAATTACTTTTTTTTAAACAGTCCCATTTTTTAAAACGAAAAGGGGCAGCAACGGGGTTCCAATGTGCACTCCCATGCGCTAACACGTTTATGGAATGGATTTAGACTTCTTTCATCTAAAATAATTGTCAAGGGTGGTACAGATGTATTAATGAAGTGTTTGGGGTGGCAACATTGGAACTCTATTATTATTTAATGATTATCTGAACTATCTGGTGTCAGGTCTTAAGTTTAAATATACATCCAGACAGACTGAGATTTTGTTTTTGGACACTTTATTAAAAATTCAGAATGGCAGCATTGTTAGCGATCTGTATAAAAAAACTACAGAGTGCAGGCAATTGTTGCATTTTAAGAGCTTCTATCCACCTGGGGTGTTTTAATCTATCCCCAAAAGTCAGTTGTCGCATGTAGAATGAATCGTCAGTAATCTTGTTAGTTGTAAGAAACAGTTGAATGAGATGGAGGGAAGGCTTGTACAGAGAGGTTACCCCTTGAGATTGATAAGGAAAAAAAGTAGAGATTTACTAATCACAATTCTTCCTCTGTGCAAAATAAGAGAAAACCATTTGCTTCCCAATTACATCTATTTTCTTTTCGTAAGCATAGCGTTATAAGAAAACACTGGTCCATTTAAAAGGAAAATTATCCAACTGTCCTTGAATTTTTTTCGCCCCCTCTCCCCAGCTTCCTTCATATAGAAGAGATAAGACACTTCTTGACAGATTAGTGAGGACTGATCAATACTGTCCACCAAATCCTATTGCTACCTTTTTGGGACTGCGTAACACAAGTTCATATCCCTGCATGAAATATGTACAGTGTAATTCTAAACAAAGGGAATATATATCACCCATAATATTAGTATTAAAAGTTATTTTACCTGTCAGTCCTCATATGTTATTTATGTGATTATGTGCCCATGTAGGCATCTTTTTGTGGGTAAAATAACATAAAAAATAAAAATCATGTTCAATCAGGGATAAACTTGTGCAACTACCTCTTGCAAGATACTTTGTGGAGAAATCACACACTGAGTCCCAATTTATGGTTATTGATGGAGTAAATAAAAATGGGCAGGGCGATCGTGAATTTCTGCTAAGAAAACGTGAGGTGCAGGGAATCCATTCCTTGGATACACTGCATACCAGGGGATTAAACTCAGATCTTGATTTATACCTTTTTGTATAATTTTTCTTTTAATCTATATACAGTAGAGGGTTGTATAGTAGGATTTGCTGATATACTAAATTTTGATCCCCCAGTTGTTGTTTTTACAAAAGCTTTAATAAACTCTTGTAATCTTTGTGATTTTTATTAATTTCTTATATCTTTTGATAACAGCTTAATATTTGGATGCTCTCGGAGGTATGTCGGGGAGCGTAGCTATCCTGTTTACCACTTCCTCACTCTTTGAAAAATGAATATGTTGTCTTGATGTTACTTTAATTGATTGTTAATTGTATAACTAATTCTAGATGACTTTGAAATGTATTTAATAATTCATATGTCAACAATTACCTAGATGTGTTATTAGCTAGAAAGGGTGCACTCATGTTAGCCTGAAACTGTTCATGGAATAAACAAGCAAAAAATTGGGGGAGCAAACCCTGAACATGTATATCTAAAGCCGGTGCAGCTATGGACCAAGCAACATGTATATTAAAAAAGAATAGCGCAACCATGCAAAAGAAATGACTATCAAATATGGAGACAATCCATAAATAAAAATGGGGATTTAGTTTCACCATATGGCCATATCGTGCTCAAGCCCACCACTGCGTCAAAGTACCCCATTATCGGTGGGTCCTACACTATCCATAAAAAAGGGGTGAATCCAGCCTCTCTTACCCTTGGAGACAACACTCCTTGCTGGGAAGGTGTGCTAATGCATTGCAGGGGACTCCTCCTATATCTACTTGATAGAGGACACCAATAGAGTACAGGTGTGTGTGGGGGATGGGATGCTCAACCCCATAAGTCTGGTCAGACCGAATACATAATAAACAAGCAAAAAATTGGGGGAGCAAACCCTGAACATGTATATCTAAAGCCAGTGCAGCTATGGACCAAGCAACATGTATATTAAAAAAGAATAGCGCAACCATGCAAAAGAAATGACTATCAAATATGGAGACAATCCATAAATAAAAATGGGGATTTAGTTCCACCATATGGCCATATCGTGCTCAAGCCCACCACTGCATCAAAGTACCCCATTATCGGTGGGTCCTACTGTTCATGGAATACCTTTGACATGTTTGTTTACTTTTTATTCATTTTGTTAAATTAATTTGTGTGCAGCAATACTTTTTTGTACTTCTTCCTACACATGGCCAGTGGGACAGCCTGATTGCATTGCAAGATGAGATTACCGTAGTACTGTTCATCACACCTGATTTGTGCATATATATACATATATATATATATATATATATATATATATATATATATTTATATATATACACACACAAGTCTTAATTTCTTCCAAAGTAGAAAAAACAATGCTTTCCACAGCAAACATAAATAGCCTAAGTCCAGCAACAAAAGAAAACATAATTTTGCTTATCTTCAGCACAAAGTAAAAATAACAGTGTATCAGCCACACATGGGTTTTACCCACAGGAATAAACTTCTAACTGGAAATCTAAATAGCCAGTGTATTTGACAAAGTGCAATGGTATTACAGCCCTTAATCTACCCCCAAAAAGTGTTGCAAAGGTATATAAATCAATCTACCCCCAAAAAGTGTTGCAAAGGTATATAAACAACATGTTAATATAATAGTGATAGAGCTTTATAAATTATACAATTATAAAAAAGAGAGTGTTAGTGTGTTGGTAGCCCCAAACTAGACATGTGACAATTGACACTAAAAGTGGTTAGGCTACTACATGGTGCACCAAGGGAGGCTCCAACTGTATGTAAAAAACAAGAGGGTAGGGGAAAAGCTGAATTTTTATTCAAAGCTTTTCAATCTGGGAATTTTTGAGGTGTTCCTCCAACCATGTCATTTATTGCATCCAGTGCTCATGTGGCCTATGATATGTAGGGAGTGGATGATCAGGACACTATAGGAGGAGAATTCAGAATGGTTTCCCCAATACAATGTCTCCAGGTACTTTGCACTAGGGATGATCAAACTTTTGAAAAGTTTGGTTCGACCAGAACACCCGAATTTCCTGAAAGTTCGGTTCGGATTCCAGAACCCCATTGAAATCAATGGGACCCGAACTTCTGGAATCAAAAAACACAATTTTGAAGCCCTCAGACCTAATAAATGCCCTAAAAAGGGCCTAGGGTTCTGGGTCATGCCCCAGGGACTATGAATCAGGCAAAAAAAAATTCTTAAAAATTGTCGTTTTTGATAGAGAGCCAATTATTGAAAAAAATATTGAAAAAAAAGAGAGATTTCTTTGGATTTAGTGTCTGGGGGGTCTAAAAAGTGTACCTGTGAAGTTTCAGCTCTGTAGCATGTCTAGAACCAGAAAAAAAAAAAGATTATTTTTTCTTAGAATTTCAGTAGCGTAGGGATGGTGTTACCCTCCTTTCATAAAGTGCAAATAAATAAAGTGCATAAGTTGCATAAATAATCCAAAACATCCAACTAAGCAAGAACAGAGTCCTTCAAAAGTCTTTCTTTATGTAGTGCCAGAGCAATACACAGTGCCTTTAATGCAGGGTCATTGGTGTCAGTTATACCACCGTACAATGTCACCACCACCAGCTCTGGCACTACATAGACAAAGACTTTTGAAGGACTCTGTTCTTGCTTAGCTGGATGTTTTGGATTATTTATGCAATTTATGCACCTTATTTATTTGCACTTTATGAAAGGAGGGTAACACCATCCCTGCGCTACTGGAATTCTAAGAAAGATAATCTGTTTTTTTGTGATTAATTTTAATGTATGTATAGTTGTCACTGAGGCTTTATCAGAGTCAGGTCACCCTTAACTCCGGTCACCCTGACATGGCAGAGTGGGGTCACCCTGGCATGGCAGAGCCAGGTCACCCTAAACTCCGGTCACCCTGACATGGCAGAGTGGGGTCACCCTGGCATGGCAGAGCCAGGTCACCCTAAACTCCGGTCACCCTGACATGGCAGAGTGGGGTCACCCTGGCATGGCAGAGCCAGGTCACCCTTAACTCCGTTCACCCTGACATGGCAGAGTGGGGTCACCATGTGCTTCCTGTAAGGGGGTGTGGTATTTTGCACAATAGCTGACTAGCAAGCACGTATACCTGCTGTAGATATATCAGAAGTGCAACATGCTCACTAGACGGAACCCTGACACTTAAAAGTATCCCTACAAAAACTAGATTATTGAATCTAACTATAGTGGTATATAGTTCCCTAACTACACTGCATATCCCTTTCCTCACACTAAAAGAACAGCTCCATCCAGCAGAAGATAATTGCAAAATGACACTGGCGCTTTACAAGCAATGCAGCAAACGTTGTAACAAAGCAGGAGAAACACAAATGCTTCCACTCTCTTCAAAAGCCTCTGTATTACAGTGCTAGAGGTTAGGCGGGGCTATGTTATAATAAGATAAAATTGCTGCGCTATAAGCATAAACATAAACCTAAATTAAAGGTTTTAAGAACATAGGTGAAAAGCAGCTGACACAAAAAGACATGAAAGACAATATCTTCAGGTAACAATGTAGAGGATGGTGTCGCGCTAATCACAGCATAAAAATAAAACTGACAGCATGAGTCCCATGTGCAACAAAAAAGTCCAAATTTATCCAAAGAAGTGCAGAGAGAAGAGGATCCACCACCAAACAGAGTCACTGAATACTCTTACCAGCTACTCAGACCCACCAGGGTCACACAACGCCCAAAGCACTGATGTAGAGCTCAACGGGTAGGATCCAATAGCCCCAAACACTTCCTGCTGCTGCAGACTGGAATCAACACCAAAGGACCTTTGCTGTACTGGCTGATGCTGTCCTGTTCTGGAGGTTGATGTGGATCTCCTCTGATGAGTCTTCTATGGTTGGGTGACTTCTGACTCTTCCCGCCACGGTGACCGGACATGAAGGGGGAAATCTCTCCCAACTCTTGGCTTCTCTTCCTCCTGTGTGAGGATCTTCTCTGTCTCTCCTCCGTGTCCCCGATGGAAGATGGAGGCTTCTTGTCCTGGCTGAGAGGTGTGAGGGCCATTCTGTATCTGTGGCGCTGGTCACTGCATTGAAGGGGGCACGCTGGTCACTGCATTGAAAGGGGGGCACGCTGGTCACTGCATTGAAGGGGGCACGCTGGTCACTGTTTTGAAGGGGGCACACTGGTCACTGTGCATTGAAAGGGGGCACGCTGGTCACTGTGCATTGAAAGGGGCACGCTGGTCACTGTGCATTGAAAGGGGGCACGCTGGTCACTGTGCATTGAAAGGGGGCACACTGGTCACTGTTCATTGAAAGGGGCACGCTGGTCTCTCTGCATTGAAAGGGGGCACGCTGGTCACTGTGCATTAAAAGGGGGCACGCTGGTCACTGTGCATTGAAAGGGGGCACGCTGGTCACTGTGCATTGAAAGGGGGCACGCTGGTCTCTCTGCATTGAAAGGGGGCACGCTGGTCTCTCTGCATTGAAAGGGGGCACACTATACCTTAATTACTGAAGGCTCCTTTCACACTTTTGTGACCTCAAAGTCACGCATTTTTTTACAGCGTGTTTTGCCGCAAAGCAATGCCTATTACATTTTTATGTTTGTGCCCCCCCCCCCCAAAAAAAAAAGTTTTGAGCACCAGCCGCCACTGCTCTCTATACATATTTTTTTATTCCTTTGAATGGATTGGGTGACAGGCCAGCATCTCTTTACAGGCTTGGTGATCCTTGGGTGGCAGCTCGCAATGACCACCTTACCAGCCCCTACACACATTTAGCCCCTGGCCAGAGCTTCAGGAGATAATGCTCTCTATCCTGCTAGATATAACTTTTAGTGGCACCTGTAACATCTGCCATGTGTGAGTGCACTAGATTTATTTAATCAGAGTTTAATCATTCATTTTACTACACAATGGTTGTTGTCTCTCTGGTTTTTTACTCACAGGAAGGAAAGTCCTATCCAAGTAATTTTAGGCAGCTTTCAGCCGACATACAGCACTCCAAACACTTGTCTGCTCACCAAACTCCATACTATACCACACCTGCTCTAGGAGCTTCTTGTCTCTAAGGGCTGCTTCCAGAGTCCCAGTAATCAGGGGTGGACTTTTTTTCTCACTCAAATATTCTCTAAACCTCCAAATTCCAGGTAAAAAATGAGAACTTATCAATCCAGAGAGAACTTAAGTTAGTCCTCTCCTCTCTGATCAGACTATCTTAAACTCCCTCACCTTGCATTGGTGAGAACCTGTGAGTGCAATGCTTCCATCACCCCCCTTAAATGGAACACATGCCAAATTTGGTCAAATATAGTAGCACCCACCCAGGACCATTGTGCATGGGTCCTTGGGTATTGATTATTAGTCTTGGTTTCCAGCTGTTTCAATGACTTTAACAATATAATTAATATCTTGATCTGCTTCTTGAAAATCTCTAAATGTAAAGACATATATTCAACCACATATGAACATTTGGAACTGTTAGAAACAGGTACATCAATTTGCCGCATGAAGGTGGACGCTGAAGCAGGATTACGCATGCCAGATAATTCTGTCTCAGTGCAGCTCAGTATGCTGAGCCTAATAAAATTACAGGCCCACTGTTACTGAGCTCCCTGCCTGGCCACAATGCATGTTACAAAGACAGGTGTTGAGACACTGTTTCCACCTCAAGTGGGAGGAGCCTGATGGAAATGCTGAAAAGCTAGTTCCCCATCAGGTCATCCTTTCTATGTGATTGACTGCTGTTGGCAGTGGGCTGATGCCATAACATTTCATAGTAGTCCATGATATCCTGTTAACTTTAAACATTTACTATAAAGTTAATAGAGTTACTAAGAAAATAGTGTAAGGTTTCTCTTAACATTCTCTTACTTCAATAAAAAAAAAAAAAAAAAATAGTAGGCCCAGGCTAAATGGCCATAATTGTTTTCTAAAACATGTGCTAAACAAGATGGAAAACTACTTTAGACACCGTTAGATGGCTCCTGGAAGTATTACCTATCTACAGGATTTATAGCAAGCCAGAGAATAATACCAGTAGCTATTACTTGCATTTTATAAATGGAGAGCATTAAACTGGTTGCAAACCCTTACATATACACAGTGAAATTTATAGTCTAAGATGACAAATCAATAGGTTGTACTTGTTATTGGCAGCCTTCTATTCTCTACAGCCTTCCAATGCAGAATTTATGCATCTTGTTAGAGATTTCAGAAAGTAGGGGGCGAAGAGCTGAAGTTACACTCAACAGAGCTCAGTGAGGGCTAATTGGAGGGATGGGGCACATCCCCCTTCACACCGCACACAGTAACAGAGGTGAGGCTGTCATTCACTGACTGCTTGCTGGAGCTCCCTCCCTGTCACCTTTTTATCTCTTGGTGTCAGGAAAAGCTGTCAGAAATGCCTCATTCTGATGTCAGAGGAAGGAGAAGGGGAAAGAAACGACACTTAGTATTCTGGATTGAGATAAGTACACACTAAAGAGAGATATGCTTTGTTTTTATTTCATGTCAGAGGTTTATAGCCACTTTACACAACCACAACCACTTTAAAAATCCAATGTTCCAGTGTTGCATTAAGCTATAAAGAGTGCCAAGACATTTAAATTAAAATTTACTGTGTTTGGTTGGGAGGTGCATTTTGAAAACAGAAAAGCATGCTTTGCAGGATCAAGAAAGTGGGTTATTTGTAACATTTATTGTACTGCAAATGGAATTGATCATGTGCTGATAATAATAAATTGTTCACACAATTTTAATTGAATATCATAAATATTTTCTTAAATTTAAACATTGATGAGAAGATATTGTATTTGTGTTTGAAATTAATAATAATTCCTTATTTTCAAAAGTGGGCAACATTATAAAATTCAATGTTCTCATGTGTTTTTGGTTGTATTAATCCTTTTTAAAAAGCGCATGCTTTTACTCAGTGGTAAGTGTCAATGTAAAATAAATCTATCAGTGATTGTTTTGTACTATCTGTAACACTGTTTGCAATGTGAGACCTTCGAAAAACAAAATGCACTGAAAAACGTTTAATAAACATATTTTTCTTTTCTTTTTTTAAATGGCTCCTGAGGGTTATGGAAGGTCATTTATATAATTTTGAGCATGATTCTGTCCTTTTTTCAGCCTCATTGTTATACAGAAACCAAGGAAAAAACTGTATAAATAGTAAAAATAAAAAAATTCCAATATTCAAAACAAGAATAACAACACTAAATTAAATAAACTAAAATAAACCAAAATACACAAATAATTCTCAAAATAAAGATATTTTACCTAAGCAGATTAGTGAGTGAAATTGAAACTCTGCTTTGGTAAATATTGCTTAGAGTGAAATCTTCATTTTTGCAGAAATCAGTCCGCTCATTCCTAATCAGATGTTTAGGAAATAAATTATGCTTCTATTAAATGTTACTTAATGCTTTACAACTGATATTTTCTATTGTGAAAAGTAAAGAATGTTCAGATTGGATAGATTTTGTCTATAAAGAAAGATATACTGAAAACATAGGTGTTATGACAGTTAGATTTAAAAACGGAAAATTTATATCAAATACTTACCGTAATTTTCCTTTCCTGATGGACTCCATGGCAGCATACGTATCGGGTTTGGCTCCGCCTCCAAACCTACCCATAGGACCTCACTCCCATAAATCTTTGCTCCTGTTCAGCACACGTGTTCTGTAACTATCCTCCACAGAAATCCGGGAGGGAACTCCTGCTGCCATGGAGTCCATCAGGAAAGGAAAATTACGGTAAGTATTTGATATAAATTTTCCGTTTTCCTGACAGACTCCATGGCAGCATACGTATCGGGAAATAACTCGCCGTACACACAGGGTGGGCAGGTGCTGAACAGAAAAATTTTAATGCATTTTGTCAAACAGACAGGACTTGCAAACCAAAATTCACAGACGAAAGAGCCGCTGGCTCAACACAGTAATGGGACAGGAACGTGTTAATAGAGGACCACGACGCTGCTCTGCAGATGACTTCAGGAGCCACATGTCTGGATACTGCCCAGGAGGTAGAGATGCTCCGCGTCGAATGAGCTGTAACTACTGCTGGAGGGGTCAAGCCCTTAGCCCTATAAGCCCACTGGATGGTCTGGATAATCCAGGAGGAAATGGATCTCGTCGAGGCTCTTGAACCTTTGTTTTTCCCATAGAAGGTAACAAAAAGATGTTCTGATTTTCTGAAAGAGGAAGTGGCATCTAAATATTTCCTAATACATTTTCCAACATCCAGAGGATGAACCAAAGAATCTTCCTCTTCCTGTCTAAAGGTTGGTAACACTGTTTCTATGTTTTCATGGAAGACAGAAGTCCTTTTTGGTCTCGCATCCAGCATGGGAATGAGCACCACTCTGTCAGGAAAAAATGTTAAGAAAGGCTCTTGTGTCCCAAAGGACCCAATTTCCGACACTCTTTTTGCTGAGGTTACAGCTACCAGAAACACTGTTATCAGTGTAAGCTCTCTTATGGTTAAAGAATCAGACCTGTCTTGAATCTGACCCGCCAGGAAATCCAGAACTAGTGGCAGATCCCACTTGGGAAACCTGGGTTTTCTCTGAGGTCTGATTCTCACTGCCCCTTGGAAGAACTGACGAATTAGGGCATGAGTGGCCCAGGAGATCCCTGTAAAAGCGGAAATAGCCGAGACCTGGACTCTGAGCGAACTCACTGATAGAGGCAAGTCCAGTCCTGATTGGAGAAAACTCAACACATCCTGGATCTTAATTGAAGATTGAGGATCAGACCTTGTAGTCAGCTGTGCAGAAAATTTTTCCCAGATTCTCTGATAAACCCTGTTCGTTGAGCTTCTTCTAGCACTAAGCAATGTCGAGATTGCCGTTTCTGGACAGCCTAAAGCCTGTAACCTCCTCCTCTCAACATCCAGACCCTGAGATGTAGACGGTCTGGGCACGGATGGAGTACAGACCCCTGGGACAACAGATCCGGTCTGAAGGGTAGCGGGATTGGGTCTCGGACACTGAGTAGCGTCAGAAGGGGAAACCATGGCCTGTTCGGCCAGAAGGGAATCACCGCCACTACCTCCACTGGCTCCGACCTGAGTCTCCGAAGAAACTGTAACACAATCGGAATTGGTGGGAAGGCATATGCCCTGTGGAATCTCCACTGATCCGAGAGTGCATCTATCCCTGATGCTTGTGGATCTCTGAATCTTGAATAGTACCTCGGCAGTTTGTGATTGCAGGGGGAGGCGAAGAGGTCTACCTCTGGAGAGAGCCCCAATGTTAGGATCCAGTCGAACGTCTCCTTGTGAAGGGACCACTCGTTGTTGTCCAGATCCACTCTGGACAAGAAGTCTGCTTTGACATTCTGGACTCCTGGAACATAAACCGCTGAAAGATTCAAGAGATTTCTCTGTGCCCAGGACATAATCGGCTCCACTTCCCTCAATAGGGACCAGCTGCGTGTTCCCCCTTGTTTCCTGATGTATGCCACTGCTGAGGTGTTGTCCAGACGCAGCATGACAGGTTGGTCTTTTATCAGGTGAGAAAATGCCCGAAGAGCTTGGAATGCTGCTCGGAGTTCCAGTATGTTGGATACTAATCCTCGAGTGGAAAACTCCCACCTGCCCTGTGCCACCTCCGACAGACAGTGGGCACCCCAGCCATGTTGCTGGCGTCCGAGGTAACCACTACCCACGGAGCTGGCTTCAGAGAGTGGCAGTTCAGCAGGTGGTCTCTGCACAACCACCAGGGGAGACTCGCTCTCATTAAAGGGGTTAAGAAGATGCGTTGATCCAGATGCCACGTATCCCATTGCTGAAGGAATCCCTTCTGAAAGGGTCTCATCCTCCACAGGGCCCACTTCACCATGGGGACTACTGCGACCATAGTCCCGATCACCTTCAGGCATTGACGTGCCTGAAGATGAGAGGATGAGAGGGCAAAGCGAATCCTGTCTCGAAGTGTCCCTATTTTTTCCTCTGGAAGAGAGATAGTCGCCTTCTCTGTGTTGAACAGAGCGCCCAAGTAGATCAGGGACTGAGTTGGAATCAGGTGACTCTTCTCCTTGTTGAGTAACCAACCAAACTTCTGGAGAGTGGACACGACCTGCTCCAGATGGACTAATAGTTGGTCTCTGTCTTGGGACAACAGGAGGAGATCGTCCAAATAGTGGTGAAGACGGATACCTTTCAATCTCAGTAGGGCTACCACGGCCAATAAGATTTTTGAAAAGGTCCGTGGAGATGTTGAGAGCCCGAATGGGAGACAGATAAACTGAAGATGTAATCCTCCCACTTCGAACCGGAGAAACCTTTGAAAATCTTCGTCCACAGGGACATGAAAGTAGGCGTCTTTCAAGTCGATGGACACCATCCAATCTGCCGGCTGGACTGACTGCTGTATGGACAACAGGGTCTCCATTTTGAACCTTTCTTTTTTTATGAATTTGTTCAAGAAGGTCAAATCTATTACTGGTCTCCATGATCCGTTCTTCTTTTGGACCAGAAAGAGCGGAGAATATATTCCTTGGCCTCGCTCGGACTCTGGAACGGAGATGACAGCCCCTTGAGCAATGAGAGCTTCGACGTAAGAAAACAAAATCTGACGCCTTTCTTCTAGGCATGGTATGGCAGTAGGCAGGAACCTTGAGCCTGGCCTCTCCTTGAAGACCCACTTTTGGCCTGAGGACACCGTCCTGACGGCCCAGGGGTCCTGAATCGAAGCCGCCCAGACATGCCGGAAGGAGCGTAGACGCGCACCCACCCGACATGTCTGAGCGGGCCCACCTTCAAAAGGACTTAGTGGGCTCACGGTCCCCCGAGGAGACATTCTTTGTCGTCTTCCTAGAAGACTGTCTGGATCTCCAGTTCCGGTTGAACTCCCGACCAGGTCTATAAGAACGAGCTTCCCTGGCCCGGTCAGGAATAAATTTTCTGGTAGGCTGTCCTTTCTTGACGTTGAACTGGCGCCGATCCTGGGGAAGAAACCCAGACTTACCGCCTGTAGCCCGTGTTATGGCCTCGTCAAGTTTATTCCCGAAAAGGGAGGACCCCTCAAAGGGAATACGGCACCAAACTTGCTTTGATGCCGGATCCGTAACCCAAGGGCGGAGCCAAAGAGCTCTCTTGGCTGTGACCGAGGACAGCATAACTCTTGCTAATAGACGGATCAGGTCTATGGAAGCCTCCCCAAGGAACGACGCGCCCAGCCTAAGCTCCTGGATTGGAGCGCTTCTGGCCACCTCCTCCGAAACCGATCTGACCGATTCGTCTACCACATCAGCCCAAGACTCCATGGCTTTGGATAGAGCGGCTAAAGCCAGGACTGGCTTACAGGCCATACCTGCTGTAAGGTAGATTCTTTTCAAATCAGAGTCCATCCTTCGGTCCAACGGGTCTTTAAATGAGACCGTATCCTCTAAGGGAAGGGTCACGTGCTTGACCAGTCTCATGACTGCTGCGTCAACTAGAGGAGGAGACTCAAGATGTTTCACATCATCCTCTTTGAAGGGGTAAAGTTTAGCCATCTTGGATACTAAGGAATTCTTTCGTTCCACCTTTCTCCACTCTTCCAAGATAATTTCACCCAACTCTCCCAGGAAGGGAAAATTGACACGCTCCTTATTGAGCTGTTTAAAGTACTTCTTCTGCTTGGGAGGGGGAACAGCTGACTCTTCCCAATTTAAGGTCTCTCTGACCGCTTTAACCAGGGAAGGCACCAAGGTATATTCAAAACCCAGGCAGGGATCCTCATCTTCAGAGTCGCTACCTGACAAGAGCATCGACTGATGGCTTGTGTGGGCCGACTCGAAATCTTCCTGTACCTGGAGTGCTACAGGGGAAGGGCTTGGGGAAGCCGTTGCAGTGTCTTGAGAACGACTGACACCCAACTCTGCCAAAGAGTCCTTTACCACTCTCTTGACCAAAGCCTCAATGCGTTGATCGGAAGTATCCCTTTCTCCCGCAGCCTGGGAGAAACATCTGTCACAGAAAAGCTTCCTCTCCGGGACACTAGCGCCACAGCCCCTGCAACCTGCTTTGTCAGGTCTCTGTGCGTGGCTGGCTGAAGTAGACGCTTTACGATGATGTGAGCCCGAACGGGACTTTCCAGTAGAGTGCCGGTAGCGAGAGCTCGAGCGCCTTTCACTTCTTTGAGAAGAGTGCCTAGTCTCTGAACGAGGAGGGCTGTGAACAAGAGAAAAAACAGAAAACACAGACAGGAAGCTAGGAACACTTGAGTTCCTACCCCCACCCCCTATAACCCACAACCCCACCAAGAAGCCCCAAATACCTGTTAGGGGCAGGCTGACCACCGGAGGGCAAAGTAGTTTCCATTCTGATGCTGACCTACAAGAATGAGCCGGACAGCATGTCAGAAAAACCAGCAAAGCGGGGGGGGGGGGGTTGCTCCCAAACTGGGGCCAGTACTCACCAGGAACCAAGGTTAGCAGGCAGAGCGGCAGCGCACAGCAAAACGACCACAAAACGAACGATTTTCGTATGTGTAACACCCAGTATCAGCAGTGTGTACAAACACAACACTGCTGACAGCTCTGGGGTTTAAATATGGCGCCTGGTGACGTCATCAGCGATCGCCACCGACGCCAGCTTACTGCGCATGCGCCGTGCTTACACTGCGCATGCGCGAGAACCAAGCCTCGTTCCCGAGGCGCCGCACATGCGCAGTAGCGCGCACCGGAGGCCGGTCAGGAAGTGAATCGCTGACCGGCCCCGGACCACTAGCCACCAGGGAAGGCAGGAGAAAAACCAGGTAAGACATAAAGGCACGAGCAAGCAATAATATAAACAAAATAGCTGCCATGGAGGACTTTGTACTCACGGACCGCAGATCACCAGGGATGGATGCACACACCGGACTTATCTCATTCTTAGGGTACCGGCCACCCGCAGCAGCTGGGCTTTTTGGCCAAGGCTGCATACATCTTCGCCCCTACTCCATACCCCGCAGCAGCTGGGGCTTATTGGAGAGCTCCATACCCGACTGGTAGAGCCATCCATCACCCGGAATCCATCTTCAGGTAGGATATCAGGTAATCCTTTGGAGGACAAAAAAAGAACACGTGTGCTGAACAGGAGCAAAGATTTATGGGAGTGAGGTCCTATGGGTAGGTTTGGAGGCGGAGCCAAACCCGATACGTATGCTGCCATGGAGTCTGTCAGGAAAGATGAATTTACTAAAATCATGTAAAAAAAAATGCATTTTAAAAAAGCAACTGGTGTATTTACCTGCATTTGACTTGGTATCAAGCACTTTTATTACCCTGTACAGTAAAAGGGTCATGCACTTCTTTTGTACATGAAGACGGCAGAAGTCAGGTTTTGCTATGTACCCATCCATTTATTCCTGAGAGTTTTACAGCTTTGCCACAAGTCCTTTATCAGAAACAACAGTTGTCATGTATGTATTTCATGTGTGTATTTTGCGGTTTGCCTGGTTTGCCAGTATCTGTGTGATACATATGAATTCAAAGTCACTCTCTGATTTGTTTACATTTCCACTGCTACAGAAAGACTCTTCAGACAATGAGATGAAAAAATGGACAGCTACATAATATAAAGTTATATGCTGCATTCAGGTTCCCTATGGAATATTATATCCAGAAGCTTTTCTCACAATCTCTTCTTAAAGTATATCTTGCTAGAGTGGATGATGGTTTGGACTATACTGGAAAAGCACTAATAACAACTGAATGAAAGCTTCTGGTTTGCTCCAGGGTTCCTATCATTATCAACTAATTTCACAACAATTGTAGCATTTGCTTGCAAAGCAATATTTAAAAATCAGAATAGACAGCCCTAGCAGTATTTTCACATTTAGGCCAATTTAATAATATGCAAATAAAAAAAATAATCTTAAACCTGATCATTTATAAGTAAACGTGTGTTCCATTTGTTTTTTGATTTTAGGTTGTATTAAAAAAAAGCCCTATATATCTTCTAGGTATGGCACTTTGGACGTTTTGCAGCATTTTTAGGACAGTTAACATTGCATAAATATAAAAAACACTGTATGTCACAAATGTGGGATCCAGAGTTTATTCTAAAAATAGAGTTTTCTTTATATTATTTTGGGCAGTTCCACCGACTTCAAAGAAAAAGTGGTCTGCACAAAACTTCAAGATTTTTAGTAGAAAAGGTGAATACTTTAATCAATACAAAATTATATCGCACTACTTCCTCCCAAATAAACACAGGACAATGTTGTCGTAGAATTCAAAACATACCAATGACCCTCTATTCCTGTGCAAAACTGCCTAATAACAGTTGCTATAGGATAATGACAAGGCAAGGGTAGACAAATCTACTGCCTCAGCAAGTCAATACCAGGGTACATGTCCTCATCTTGACATACTGCATCTGCAAAGATAAAAATAGCATCTATTTATTTAAAACGTAAAAAAAATAATAAAAGCACAGAATTTGCAGCACACTTTTAAATCCATTATTGGATAGCCACAGTTTTAAGTAAGATAACAGGCATATTGCATCTGGAAATAAAAAAAATTGTGCTTTTTTGCGTTAAATTGAAAAAAAAAAAAACATAAACCAATTTGCACAGCTTTTATTGGATAAGCCAAGGTTTCTGAATGAGAAAACAACTACATTGCATCTAGAAGTAAAGGTTTAGTATCTTGTTTTTGCGATTGAACACTGGGAAAACACACCACAGATATCAAGCCTGCATGGGCAGGCTGCGAGCTCTGAGTGATTGAGCAGGCATATTGCATATGCATCAAAAAAAGTAGATTCTTAGCAGAGGCAATAAGATCAAACTCAAACATATCAGGCTTTACCATGAAACACACCCATCACAAAATCAACCTATTCGCCAATGACATAATTTTGTTCCTAACGAACCCCAACTCGTCACTTCCTGTGGCCTACCAAGTGTTAACACATTTTGGGACCCTCTCCTATTCTAAGGTTAACGCCTCAAAATCTCTGATATTAAACTTAGGCACTAACAGGCTAACAAGGTGTTCTCTTCAAAAACGCTTCCCATTTTCCTGGAAGGACGAGGGGATCCCTTATTTAGGGATCACCCTCCCCTCCTCAATACCATCACTGGTCCAAACAAACTACAAAACCCTCCAAGCCAAATTGACTAAAGAGCTGGAAAATTTAGCACGTCATGAAATATCATGGTTTGGTAGAATTGCAGCCATCAAAATGTTCATCATTCCCCAGATATTGTACCTATTTAGATCCCTGCCATTTCCCGCTCCAACCTGCCACATTTCTGCTCTATCTAGAACCATCAAACTCTATGTTTGGAATGGGAAAAGGGCTAGATGAGCCCACTCTACCCTTGCACAACATAGTTCCATGGGGGGTGCCGGATTTCCAGACCTTTCAAACTATTATTGGGCAGCCCAGATGAAGCAGACTAGACATTGGTTTTCTGACACTGACATTCTTGGATGGGTTGACCTTGAAACGTCACTAGCCCTGTGGGGGGGGGGGGGGGGACTTACCCATGCTTCTCTTAGCGGACAGATGGAAGCAACTCAATCTCAAACACATACCCCCTACTTTGCAATCCTCCATCTTAGCCTGGAGACGCTTCTCCACCCTGGGAACACCTTGTGATACTCCCCTTGTACTCTCAGTTAAAATGGAGATATTCCAACTTCTCATCCCCAACTTAAACACCAACATGCTGCACACCTCGGGCATTGCATATCTGAGTGACTTTAGACCTGAAAACCACACATACTCGTTGGAAGAACTGACAACTAGGTACAACCTCCCTCTCATGGCCCAATTTACGTGCATGAGAATCCTACACTTCCTAAAATTCAATCATACACCGCAGCTTCAAATACAACACAAACTAGGGGAAAGCCTACTCTCTACCACCCCCTCCAAAAAAAAGATACATCTCGCGTTTGTACTATCTCCTGCAATTCAACACTTCCACCAACAAATCGGCCAATGTGCTCAAGTGGGAGATTTAGGCCAAACGTTCCAACTTGATGATTGGAAAAAAGCCTTACAAGCAATTATCATAGTATCCCGATGCTCCGGCCATTGAGAAATTACTATAAAGATCTTAAACCACTCGTATTATACTGCCTACAGACTTGCCAAGATGTCGCCCTCCCATTCTCCCCTATGCTGGAGGGGCTGCGATCAGGAGGGGAACCTGTACCACTCCTTTTGGTCGTGCCCTAACCTGATTAGCCTGTGGAACCAAGTATTCAAACGTATCTCCTCCTGCACAGGCGTCATAACCAAACCCAACCCAGCTTTAGCCATTTTAAACATAGGTATTGATAAATTCACTCCATGGCACCGATCAGTAATCTCGTATATACTTCTTGCCACACACCTACTAATCTTGAGACAATGTAAATCTTCTCTATCCCTGAATATTTCCAAAGTGGAACAGATAGGGAACATCAATTACTCTTTTGAACGTTTATTAGCGTTATCTAACATAGCTATTGCCAGATATCCGAAGCACCACTGTATAATGCTTCTACCTGAATTTAACCTCCCACAGTGAGGTTAAAGTGAAGGAACGTAGAGGGAGTGAATGGAGGGTAAAGTAGAGAGGACAAGGGTGGAAGAAACGGGGCAGTACGTGTTCAAAGGTGTGTCGATTATTGACATTAAGGTGGGAGAGCAACCGGGGATAGGACGCGGTCATATTCTTTAGTCTCGATATGATACATTAGGACATGAAGCGTTGTCTTTGATCTCCATAATCGATTTGTATGTTGCTGTATCCTTGAATCTGATCCAATCTATCCATTGGGCCGAAAACTTGTGGATTTGATCATTTGAAATGCTGATTAATTCCTCCATTTCCTCAATTTTATTGAGTCTAAGAAACCATTCCCTAGAACATGGAATGGAGGTTGATTTCCAGTGGCATGGGAGGCATAGTTTAGCAGCAGTTAGCATGTGACGGGCAAGAATCGGTCTGTGCGTGTTATGAGTGTCTGGGACATGGTTGAGAAGGAAATGGCCGGGGGTCAGGGGAAGGTCATAAGACGTGACCTCACGCACCAACCCGTGAACCATCTCCCAGAAGGGCTGAATAATGGGGCAGGACCACCAGATATGGAGCATGGAGCCGGTTTCCTGTCGACACCTCCAGCAGGTGTCTGAAACTCCTGGTTGAAATTTATGGATTCTATCTGGTGTTCTGTACCAACGCGTTAGGATTTTATATCCATTCTCTTGCGAGGTGACGTTGATAGAAGACCGATGAACCAAGCGGCACAGAGCTTCCCATTCTTTCTCAGAAAGGGAGAGTTGGAGGTCACGGGACCAGGCCTGTGCAAAGGGGGCCAGAGAGACTGGAGGGGCATCGAGTAGGTGGCCATTGAGTTCCGAGATCAAGTGTCGTTGTGGTTTAGCGCGGATACTGATCACTTCCAGAGGGGTCGGGGATCTCGACCATTCTTTAGAGGTAGCTGAGGTAGTAAGAAAATGTCGAACCTGGAAATAGGACCAGAGTGGGAGATTGTAGGGTGCTAGGGAGCGATTAATCTCTTCCCAGGAAAGGAGATTTCCATCTTTGAAAAATTGGTGAGCAAGTACTTCCTGACGAGGCCAACTGTGCCGAAGGAAGTTAATTGAGTTGCCAGGTGGAAATGCGGGGTTCAACCTCAAGGAGGTCAAGGGGCCAACTTGCGGGTTGATCCGAAGCTTTTTCCGCCACTTGTCATGGATCAGGAGTGGCGGACCAATTAGGGGGTGGCATTTAAGGGATGGGGAGACTGAAGAGAGGGGCATCCAAGCCAGTAGGTGAAGTGAGATTTCTGAAAAGGAGTTTTCAAGATTCACCACCAATTTGCAGGAGGAGTGGAGATTCCAGTCCAGAAGTCTGGTCAGGATGCAGGCTTTGTGATAGGTTTGTAAGTCAGGAAGGCCTAGGCCGCCTTTGTGTTTAGGGGCCGTCAGGCGGGTGAGTTTGATCCTGGGAGGTTTCCCATCCCACAGGAATTTAGAACTGTTAGCTTGAAGGGTCGAAAAGAATGATGTCGGGAGTTGAATGGGGGCCGCCTGGGAAAGATACATCAGTCTGGGAAGAATCGACATCTTGAGTAGGGCAGCTCTGCCAAACCACGAAACGCGTAAATTCTTCCATGCCCGTAGGTCGCTGCAGATAGATGCCAGCAAAGGCTTGTAATTGGTGTCGAAGAGGGATTCAAGGCGACGGGGTATGTGTATGCCCAAATAGGAGATGGATGCCGGTGCCCATAGGAAAGGAAAGTTAGTTTTGCATCTCTCCATGTCTACATCAGGAAGAGTGACATTCAGGGCCATGGATTTGGAGTAATTTACTTTAAGATATGAAAGGGAGTGAAAGAATGCGAGGTCTTGAAGCAAGTTGGTCAAGGAGATGTGTGGGTGGGAAAGAAAAAGCAGCATATCATCCGCGAAGGCCGCTACCTTGTGGGTGTTATCGGAATTCTGCGGACATTGGGGTTTGAGCGGATCATATTTAAGAAGGGTTCCAAGAAGAGTACAAAGAGGATGGGGGACAGGGGGCATCCCTGTCGTGTACCATTGGAAAGGTGGAAGGTGTCCGACAGGTGGCCATTAACCCGTACTCAGGCTATCTGGTTAGTGTATAGAGCGCGTATACTCAGTAGCATTCTCTCTCGTAGTCCTATGGATGTCAGCATAGATGAGAGATAGTCCCAGGCCACTCTGTCGAACGCCTTCTCCGCATCCAGGGAGAGAAAGAATCCGGGGAGGTCATGGGAGGTAAGCCAGTGGTGGACGTTAAGTGCCCTAGTGGTGTTGTCCCGCGCCTCCCTTCCCGGGATGAACCCAACTTGGTCTAAAGAGACCAGGGAAGGAAGGAGCGGGACAATACGGTTAGCCAGGATCTTGGCATAGAGTTTGGCGTCAACATTTAGAAGGGAGATAGGACGGTAGCTGGAAACTAGCGCCTCGTCTTTACCTTCCTTCGGGATCACTGTAATATAAGCTTCTAAAAGCGACGTGGAATGATGCTGGGATTCAGCAAGACTCCCAAAAGCTCTAACAAAGTGAGGTTTGAGTATGTCCTCAAATGCTCGAAAGTATAGGAGGGGAAGACCGTCAGGTCCAGGTGCTTTGCCCGGCTTCATCTCACGTAGAGCCCTAGTGAGCTCTTCGGTGGTGATGGGAGATTCGAGAGCTTCTGCATCTTGGGCGGACAGGGGGGACATGCCATGCGATTTGAAAAAATTCTCGAGTTGGGATGTTCTTGATGCAGCCTGGGAAGGGCTGCTAGAAGCTGGAGAGAGGTTGTATAGGCCCTTATAAAATTCCTCGAATTGACGGGCGATAGCTTCATTAGAGGAATGGAGGTTGCCCGCCGAGTCTCTGATGTTGTGGATGGAGGTGAGACCAGTTTTAGGACGGGAGGCCCGAGCTAGGAAACGACCACTTTTATTACCTTGCTCGTAAAACACTTTACGGCTAAGGACAAGCCTACGATGTGCCTGGAGGCCCAATAGGTCCTTCAAGCGCGTACAGGTCTCAAGGAGTTCCGACGCGGCCGTTTGGGCAAGGGAGCGTTTGTGAGTAGTCTCGAGGACGGCCAGTCGGGAATATAGGTCCCGAAGTTCCCGTTGGCGTTCTTTTTTCAGGGATGCCGCCAGTGAGAGGAGCTCGCCTCTAATTACGCACTTATGTGCTTCCCATTGAACAAGAGGCATGGTGTCAGGGGTGTCGTTGATCTCGAAATAGTCTTCAAGTTTAGACTTCAAGCTGGAGAGAACTGGCCCATCCTTGAGGAGCGAGGGGTTCAATCTCCATGTTTTGGACTTTGTGACAAGTTCGGGGAATCGGAGTGTCATGGTTATAGGGCTATGATCTGAGAGGATCCTAGGTTCAATAGAGGCTCCCGAAAGGAATGGCAAGTCTGTTTATGAAAGAAAAAGGTAGTCGATTCTCGAAAATTTAGAGTGGGGGGCGGAAAAAAAGGTGTAGTCCCTATCGTTAGGGAATAGTGTCCTCCAAGAATCATGAAGGTGTAAGGATCGAAGTTGAAGGTGGATTTGGCGCAGTTCCCGGAATGGCAGCACCGAGGCACCGGTTGAGGAGTCTAGGAGGGGATTGAGAGGGGCGTTAAAATCTCCCCCAAATATCAAGAGCCCCGTAGTGAAGTCAGCAAGTTCCTGGCAAACTGTACGGAAAAAAGGCACTTGCT
This sequence comes from Pelophylax lessonae, assembly GCF_965119305.1. Lineage (NCBI taxonomy): Eukaryota > Metazoa > Chordata > Amphibia > Anura > Ranidae > Pelophylax > Pelophylax lessonae. The sequence continues at coordinate 243,746,604 of NC_138769.1, forward strand.
TGGTATTTGGTGCATATATATTGGCTAGAGTCACTGGTCGGGTGTTAAGGTGGCCCTTAACAAAGAGGAATCTGCCCTCTGGATCCGATCTAATGTCTAGAGGCTTGAAGTCGACTTGTTTAGAGAGTAAGATAGAGACACCACGTGACTTGGAACCTTCAGATGTAGCATGAAATGCAGTTGGGAAGTCCTTATTGGAAAAGGAAAGCAGGTCTCCCGTTTTGAAGTGGGTTTCCTGCACTAACACTATTTGGGCCCGCAATCGTAAGGCTTCGGCTAGGAACTGTGAGCGCTTTTCAGGAACGTTCAACCCCTGGGCATTGGACGAAAGAATCTTGACAGTGCGCTGCGATTTGGTTACGGCGGGAGCAGGCATGGCTGCGTCCACTCGAAAAGGAAGATGAGTTGGGGAGTATGAGAGGGTGTATCAGAGGGGGAAAGAGGATGAGGTAGAGGGGGGGAGAAATAGGAAGGAATGAGAAAGGGTGGGGGGGGGGAGGAGGTAGGTGGAGGAGACAGGTAGGGAAACAAGGGGAGAGAGGGAGAGGGGGGGGGGGCAGGAGGATAATGTGAGGAGGGACGGGAAGGAGGAGGCTGGAAAAAACACAAGGATGAGAAGAGCAAATAAGGTCCCCTAGCCGCCCTCTATCAGCAGATTGGAGAAACCAGCCGCTAGAGGAGGGGTAGGGGGGAAAGACACAAAGTGTCGCAGGTCAACAGACTGTCGTTGAGGTGGGGAACAATAGTTTGGGTACGGTCCCAAGTTAGGCATGGGACGGCTCCGCACTGGGGATCAGCGGATCATGTGTGGCAAATGGTGGTGGGTGCCTCATCTAGTGTAGCTAAGAGGATCATTGGGTGTATTAAGGTGGTGATATGGGGTGAGGAACACCGGGTACCCATCAATAAACGGGTTATCAAGCATTGCATTTGACAGAAAAACACTTGAAGTATGGCACAAAGCAGAAAAAAGGGAGAAAACTGGTACCAGCAACTGAAACAGGCAAGTTGTACCTCGGGGGGAAGATAACAAAACCAGCATCTTAACAATTCTGTATATGAAATAAACAGTTAGTGAAATAACGGTAGGTACTCTTAAGCCGATCCAGTCCCCAGTCCCTGACAATCAAGGAGGGGGAAGGAAATAAAGTGAGAGAGAAAAAAAAAAAAAAATCCCAAGGGGAAGTCAGTGTCCGACCCGGGAGCAGTGTCTGGGGGAGGAGTGTCGGTTCCCTCGGGTTTACATAGAGATGAGGAGAGGTTGGCTTGGAAGGGAGACTGAAGGTATTCCGGGGGAGGGGGGGGTGAAAGTATCGTAGGGAGCATCGTCAATCTGGTCAGGCGGTATGGATTGTATGGGTGGGGGGAGTTAGTCACAGGAAGCTGGAGAAGGAGGAGGGGAGTGGAGAAGGAGGAACCTGGGGAGGGGTTACAGTCATCATTAAGGAGGAGGGAGGGGGATTAGGAGGGGCAGTGGCAGACAGTCTAGGGTCCAGAATTACTCATCATACCATGAATAACATTCCTATGATATACAACGTCCCAGTCACATTTTGTCATCTAGGTGCGGTCATGGCAAGATTACAGGCAAAGTAAAGCAGATTAAAGCAAACCATCACTCCCTCCCCCCATGCATCATCAAATGCTGACTCTTGTATACATTATAGGCGGCATAAGCCAATATTAAGACAGCATGTAAGTTAGGCAGAGATTAACTAAAATAGCGGTAATGAGAAACCTGTAGCAGCAAGTGGCGATGCGGGGAGGACGTTATCCAGGGGGAGGGCATTGAACACCGCAATTCGAGAAGCAATGTCGGACAGTTCAGTAGTCCTGGGTCCTCAGAAGTGCTGTATCGGATCGATGAAACCTGTGAAGAGTCAAGGGGAGAGGAAGACAGGGGGGGGGGGGGGAATATTGGGGAGGATGAGGATCAGTGACAGTTCCATGGGTGGTATATAGAAGGGACCGAATGACCAGGGAGGGGGGGGGGGGTGAGGTGCAGACACAGGAACCTTTGGGACAGTTCAAGTCAAAAAAGGTGTCGGCTGCCAGCTGGCAGAGGGCAATGGATCAGAGGGGGCAGCGAGGTCTGTGGCACTTAGTTATATAGATCCACAACGACAATGTTCAGAGCAGGAGGGTATAGGGTGCATGGAGGGGCAGGACCAAGGGGGGAATGGATCAAGAGTACCTTTACAGATGTTACAGACAGGCGTCAGCGATCAACTTGAGAATTCAAAGGTTTAGCTTCTCCAGCTGGCGGGCCGGCGATCGAAGAGGGCTTGAGCGACGATCGTCTCTGGAGCGCATGGGAGTAGCATCATGTTGCGAATGGCGTCTTCTGCATTGTCTACTTCTTTGAGCTTTAGGGGTATTGGAAGCAGTAACTGAGATCCAGGGATCTGGTGCATAGAACTCACCATACCAGTCGGGTAGATCCATCACTGGAATCTCAAAGGCATCGCAGAAAGCAGGGATGTCATCAGGGACCTTTAAGGATGCAGACCTGCCTCGAAAGGTAGCAAAGAGGCAGAAAGGAAAGCGCCATCGGTATGTGATACCTCTGGTGCGGAGGGCTTCTAGTAGGGGGCGCAGGGCTCTGCGATTTTGCAGAGTGATGGGCGAGAGGTCCTGGAAGAGTTTCAGCTCTGTCCCCTCGAACTGCACACGGTCCCGGCCCCTTGCTTTCCGGAGAATGGCTTCTTTAAGGGGGTAACTCACCAGGCAGCAGATCACATCGCGAGGCGGATCGAATTCTCCCGCTCGGGGGCGCAGGGCCCGATGTGCCCTCTCAAAATCGATTGGGGTGTCTGCAGGCCTCTCGAGTAGGTCATTGAAGATCGTTGTTAGCGAGGTGGTGAGGTCAGGGGGTTCCACAGACTCTGGGAGGCCCCGTAGTTGGATATTATGCCTCCTACCCCGGTTGTCCAGATCTTCCAGGTGGCGGTTAATCTCGATGAGGTGGGATGTGTACAGGTCTGTACCCCTCTGGAGCTGCTTAATGGCGGCCGCGTGGGTGGCAGAGGCCTTCTCTGTGACGTCCAGTCTGGCAGTCACTGAGCGTAATTCTGCTGCAAGTTCTGAGATGGCGGAGCCCAAAGTGGATTTAATGTCCGCGGCCACATTTTGAAGATCCGTGAGGCTCGGAAGAGGCACCGCGTTGGTCGGCTGGGCTTGGGATCCGGAGAAGGAGGGGGTTTGCGCCATAGGAGAGTTGGACGCGGGAGCCGGGGAGGCCGCGCACTGGTTGTTCTTCTGTGTGCGGAAGATGGCTGGGATGTTTCCCGTGAGTTGGGTTTCCTGATCAGGCATCGCCCGGCTGGCTGAGGCACTGCGACCTGATCTTAGCATATTTTGGAGGTTGTAGGCACCCAAAAAGGCGAGTAGTAGATCTCCAGTGCGAGGAGCCGAGCTAACATGTGGCCATTCGAGTCCGGTGCCAAGCCACGCCCCCAAATACACTTTTTTAAGGCTTTTTTTGGATCGATGTGATCAATAAATATGAAATAAGATGGAATGTTTTCCTAGTCATATTATAAACATTGTACAGATTTGCTGCAGAGAATCTCATCCTTATTAATGTGAGAATAATTTTAAGACAGAGATTAGGTTTATGTCAACCAGAAATATTTCTCTAATTACATTGTTTAGACACGAATTTTTAAATTGCACGCTTGCACAACAGAATCTCATACTTTTTTTGGCGTAGTGAATTGGCTTCTTTGAGACAGGAAGCAGAAAAGGGTTGTTGGATAAGTGATACTTTTAAGAACTTTACTTACAGCCATGCCTTGCCTACATCCAGTGTTTGCTCAAACAGGAAAGGCATGACCTGTCAAGAAAATAATAGTAAAAAAAAATAATGAATTAAAACATTTAAGATTGCTAATCTGTAAATAGTGTATTAAAACAAAAATAGTGGAAGGTGGGAAAGGACTGCATCTGTAATAGCATTTGGCTCTCAGCACGATCATAGGTCAGGTTTATGCTCCACTTGTTTAAAAGACTGTTCACTTCTCATCCCGTTTGTGTCACAAAATCAGTAGTAAAAGCAGATCTGCTACTTGCGGTTCTTAACATGTGGTCTCTCTTTCCTTACAACAGCATGCTTTCTTCTGGGACTGGAAAGTGTAGGCATTGCCAGAACCTGCTGAATTATATAGCACCTACAGGATAAGTCCCTGCCCAGCCTGTTAATAAAACTCGCTATTTAGCTGTGCTCAAACCAACACCCGTTGTCTGAGCATTAGGTTAATTTTCCAAGCTCAGTCCACCTTATTTCCTGCTTTCCCGTTTTTCTATTTATCAGTTTCAGCTTACATCTGACTACACTTTTTTGCCACGTTATTTCTTATATAGCCAGTTGACTGTGTACCATGCTCTGGTTTTGTACCTGGTCACAATCGCCATCTGCACAGATGTGTTTTAGGGCTGCAACCCTGTAATATTATTACACTGTACAATATTTTTTAGGAATCCAATAATGAATATATACTTTATTTTGATAGCTTTAGTGGGACTTTTTTGAATCATCAGTGTCTGCCTTTTCCATTATGCTATCCATATCTTCCACAGTGTCAGAAGATTCCAGGTACTGGGCTATTCAGTGGGGAGCAGGGCTTTTAATGTAGCCTAAATGGCAACATTAAAAATATTGTATAAAAAATCTTATCTATAAAAATATATTAACAAATCACGGGTGGAGCAGGCCGCGAACGTGTATGACCTCTTAGCAGCGGAGTTCCAGCAGGGATCGGCTTCTACAGCAGCACCTCAGTACAACAACACTTGGCCACTCTCAGTGATCACCTTGCAGACATCAGGGATGTCTAAACTGGCTCCTTCCCTCTGGCAATTGGGTCCAATACAGATAAAACGGCTTACAGACTTCTTCCTTGGGGCAAGCGAGAAGGAGAAGAGGAGAATGGAGCATGCCCCCTCTTCCCAAAGCATTCAGAATGGAACCTCCGATCTTCTCATCCCACAGGGAGGATAAACCCAAAAGATGTCCCAAAACAGACCTGCTGCTTTCCCTGCTGCATCACCCCTCTAAAAAGGTCTGGTGAGTAAGAAACAGATTGCCTCTCTTGATAATAATAATGATAATGACCTCTCTGCAGTCCATGACACCATTACTGCTAACTCAATTCCCTGCTTCTAACCAACCAGCTTTAGAGCACTCTCTTTAAAAAAGCATTTCCAAGCTGAACTTAGCAGAAACACTTCTAAATAAAACCACATATTGACCAGGTGGAGGAGAATGTTGTAAATAAAATTGGGGACATTGCTGAAGCACATAATGACCTGGTAGATGGTTTTTAGGAGCACACCACTGACATCCAGTGGCTAAAGAGCAAAATTGCAGACCTTGAAGCTAGGTCAAGGAGAAACAATTTAAATTTAAGAGTTATCCCTGAGTCCGGAACATGCCAGAGCTAATTTCGTATTTCCAACAACCTTTCTGGGTCCTACTTCCTCTTGAGAACCATAAAGATTTTGGTATGTAAGTATGTAATTGCAAGAATCCATTTTTCCCATATAAAAGAAAGGGCATTTATCGCCGCTCGAAAGGTGGGTAAACTTCCAGACCCCTTTTCCAAATTCCAAATCTTTGCTGATTTGTCTGGAGAGAAATTTTAACAACTCAAAAGCTTTGCCTCTGTCACTAACCAACTGCATGACTTCAACAGTTCGTACACCTGGGGCTTCCCAAAAAGACTAACCATAATCCATCAAGGTCATACATATGTCCACCGATGCTGCAAAATTACTACCTAAATGGGGCCTTGCCATTTCCAGCAATCAGAAACCCCCAGCCTCAAAACAACCAAAGCATGAAACGGGGGAGTGGTCTGTAGTCGACAAGACCTGACCTTGCCTATGTATTACTCAATGGTGGGCCACTTATTACATTAATATCTACACCTAAGGTTGCCTTTGGATCTCAACCTTAAGATCCCTTTCCGCTGAGTACCTTGAATTGTTTTACTAACTCATAGTGTTGCTTCAATGACAATGTTGCCCAATTATCTGCGTTATAATGGTTCATCTTGTTTATACTGTTTTCTATCTTTTATCATATGGTTTGATATTTTCTTGCCTTACACCACGTTATTTCACTAAGTTACGATTATTGCTCCTTCTGATACAATTAGTTTATATTTCCTCTTGTGACAGGGCTTGTTTTTTTATTAAAATGTACCGCACACAAGCAGGACTGCTCCAGGCATCTTTAATGTCCCCACTGTGCCTAAAAACTACTTCAATAACTGTAATGGGCCTTAATAGTCCATCCAAAAGATTAATGATGTGGAGAGAAGCCTTGTCCCAAAAATTTTACTTTTCTTGGCTCAGGAAACGTACCTATGTAAAACTAAAACCCCCCCACGTCCCCATCCCCCACGGTGTCTCACCCCAAATTTCACCACAAAGAGAGGAGTTCTCATAGCCATTAGAGATTCAGTAACTTTCTCCAAACAATTTGTGGAATGCGACAAGAATGGTAGATATATCATGTACTTGGTGCCCTTATTAATTTTTTTCACAATAAAATTTTTTTTATTGAAAAATAAGTAATTACACAATCTGAAATCAACAAAATTAACAGGATACAAAACATGAAACAAATGTGTAATGTTCGAACTTCAAAACATGTTGAGTTTGGGTAACAGTTTTTTTTCAATACAGATGAAGGTAATACATAGAATGTGAATTATCAAGTAGCATATGTGGGCTTATAAAAAAAAAAAAAACAGTAGCTTCCTGATTCACAGACACCAGGGGTCTGCAAAATAATAGGGTAATACAGGTGTTACATGACATGTCAAGTATCACAAATGAATGCATGGTGTTGGATTCCAGTGTGTCCCCACACACTGGAATAACCAATAGAAGAATAAATAGTAAGAAGAAGTGTAAAGAAAAGAGAACAGGAGAGAAAGAGGTGGGGGGGGGCTGGGTAGGGAAGAGGGGGGTGGGAGGTTAGGGAAGGAACGTTTTTAGGTATTTGCACGTTTTCATACTCTGTACATCAACAATACTCAAAAATAACAGTTAATCCACATCTCATTCAGATTTGAGTCCTCAAGGAGGTGAACACTTAGTTTAACCTATGTGACTGAATGTTCAATTTTAGATTTAGGTAATCATTGGTAACTGAAAAGTATATCCAGGGGGACCATAGTTTGTGGAGCTTATCATTTTTTTCTGATTTCATGGCTGCAACTTTTTCCATTTCATGGATTTGGTCAACTCGGGAAATCCAATCTGATATGGAGGGTGTTTGTGGGGAATTCCAGTGAAGTGGTATTAAGTAGAGTTGAGCGGACACCTGGATGTCCGTGTTCGGCGGGTTCGGCCGAACTTTAAAAAAAAGTCCGGGTCCGTGTCCCGGACTTTTGCCGAACTTTTCCCGGACACCGAACCCCGTTGAAGTCAATGGGGACCCGAACTTTCAGGCACTAAAATGGCTCTAAATGGAAAGGGCTAGAGTGCTGCAAATGGCAGCAAAACGTAGTTAAGAGCATGGCAAGTGCTCTGCAAACAAATGTGGATAGGGAAATAACTTAAAACAACAAAAAAAAAAAACAGAAAAATAAAACAATGTTCTTCATCTCTGAAGGACGAGGCCCATATGGAGTAGGAGGGAGGTTGAGGTGGTGGTGGATATGGCGGTGTCATAGGCGTGCGCACAGGGTGTGCCGGGTGTACCTGGGCACACCCTAATCACCTAGGGCACATTAGCATTATCGCTCTATTTGCCAGTGAGGAGATGGGAAAGATCTCCCTCTGACCTGCTCTGCTCTATTTCACTTTGCCAGCAGGGAGAGTAATGTATCGGGGCCATGTACATGTAGGCAAACACATGCATGTGTATTTAAACTTTGGGGTGCACACCCTAATTCAATAGACTGCGCACACCTATGGGCGGTGTAGATGGAAGCGGCGGTGGAGGAGGACCAGGGCCAGATTAAGAGCATCATGGGCTTGGTGCTGAGGATTTTGAAGGGCCTTAAGGGCCGTGCCTTGGCATGCACCCAGAGGAGGAAGGGTGCAACCATGCATGCCTAATTCAACATGGGATGCTGTCTCTGAAGCCCATAAACACATCCATGCATCGGCAACTGTTCCTCCTTGTCCGGCCTTCGTGCTGTGTGGGGAGGTTCTGAGGGAGCTGCCTGGGGAAGCGAGCATAGAAGCAAGACTTCTGTGTTTACAAGTGACAGAAGAGCGGTAACAGTGAATATGGCCAACCCGGGGCCTATATAAAGGTAGGGGCCTGGAGCTGCAGCTCCAATAGCCCCTACGTTAATCTGGCCCTGAGGAGGACGAGGTAGCCAACACTGCTTCTTTTCACAAATTTTAAATGAGGGTACACCCCAAAAGAGTGAGAAAGAGCAAAAATGGAACAATGGGTGGGTAAGGTCGGTATCAATCGCTATTCTGCACAAGGTACGGAAAAGTCCTGTGGGATCCATGCCTGGTTCATTTTAATGAACGTGAGCTTGTCCACATTGTCTCTGGACAGGCGGCTGCGCTTGTCTGTGATAACGCCCCCAGCCGTGCTAAATACCCGTTCAGATAATACACTGGCTGCAGGGCACGCCAGCACCTCCAAGGCGTAAAGGGCAAGCTCAGGCCATGTGCCCAATTTGGAGACCCAGAAGTTGAAGGGGGCAGACCCGTCATTCACTACATGTAGGCGTGTGCACACATACTGCTCCACCATGTTGGTGAAATGCTGCCTCCTGCTAAGACGTTCCATATGAGCTGCTGGTGCTGCTGTTTGTTGCTGACAAAGCTTTTCCACATTTCGGCCATGCTAACCCTGCCTTCTGAGGTGCTGGCGGTGCCCTGGTTGCATTGGTGACCTCTTCCTCCTCATCCTCCTCCTCTGCCTTGTGCTTCCACTGTGGCCCCGCTGTCAGGTGGGAATGCCAGCAGCATCGCATCTGCCAGCGTGCGCTTGTACTCGCGCATCTTGCGATCGCGCTCCAGTGAGTGAATTAAGGACGGTACGTTGTCCTTGTAACGGGGATCCAGCAGCGTGGCCACCCAGTAATCAGCACAAGTTAGAATGTGGGCAACTCGGCGGTCGTTGTGGAGACACTGCAGCATGTAATCGCTCATGTGTGCCAGGCTGCCCAGAGGCAACGAAAGGCTGTCCTCTGTGGGAGGTGTATCGTCCGTGTCCTCTGTATCCCCCCAGCCATGCACCAGTGATGGCCATGAGCTGGCCTGGGTGCCACCCTGCTGTGAACATGCTTCCATCTCCTCCTCCAGCTCCTCCTCCACATCCTCCTCATCCTCCAGAACTGTGCCCCTGCTGGACAATTGTGTCCCTGGCGTTTGTGTGTGCAGGAACCCACCCTCTGAGCCCCTTGCGAATGACTGCCCTGAAAGCCTTGGAAATGTTACCTCTTCATCCTCCTCCTCCTCCTCCTCCTCCTCCTCCTCATCCTGTGCCACATCCTCTTCCATCATTGCCCGAATTGTTTTTTCAAGGAGGCATAGAAGTGGGATAGTTAAGCTGAGAACGGCGTCATCGGCACTGGCCATGTTGGTGGAGTACTCAAAACAGTGCAAAAAGGCACACAGGTCTCGCATGGAGGCCCAGTTATTGGTGGTGAAGTGGTGCTGTTCCACAGAGCGACTCACGCGTGCGCGCTGCAGCTGAAACTCCACTATGGCCTGCTGCTGCTCGCACAGTCTTTGCAGCATGTGCAAGGTGGAGTTCCACCTTGTGGGCATGTCACATATGAGGCGGTGAGCGGGAAGGCCGAAGTTACGCTGCAGCGCTGACAGGCGAGCAGCAGCAGGGTGAGAACGCCGAAAGTGTGCACAGACGGCCCGCACTTTCTGCAGCAGCTCTGACATATCGGGGTAGTTTTAAGGAACCTCTGCACCACCAAATTCAGCACATGCGCTAGGCAAGGGATGTGCGTCAAACCGGCTAGGTCCAGAGCTGCTATGAGATTTCTCCCATTATCGCACACCACCAGGCTGGGCTTGAGGCTCGCTGGCAGCAACCACTCATTTGTCTGCTGTTCCATGCTCCTCCACAACTCCTGCACGGTGTGTGGTTTGTCCCCCAAACAGGCAAGTTTTAAAACTGCCTCCTGTCGTTTACCCCTGGCCGTGCTGAAGTTGGTGGTGAAGGTGTTACGCTGTCCGGATGAGGAGGCGGTAGAGGATGAGGAAGCGGAGTAGGAGGAGTTAGGAACAGGAGGCAAACTGAAGCGCCCTGCAATCCTCAGTGGTGGAAGGACATGCGCCAAATTGCTATCCGCCTCAGGCCCATCCGCCACTGCATTTACCCAGTGTGCCGTTAGGGTGATATAACGCCCCTGACCGTGCTTACTGGTCCACGTATCGGTAGTTAGGTGGACCTTGGCACAGATGGCGTTGCGCAGTGCACACCTGATTTTTTCCCCCACTTGGTTGTGCAGGGAAGGGATGGCTTGCCTGGAAAAGTAGTGGCGGCTGGGCACGACGTACTGTGGGACAGCCACCGACATAAGGTTTTTAAAACTGTGCGTCTCCACCAGACGGAATGACAGCATTTCAAAGGCCAAGAATTTTGAAATGCTGGCATTCAGGGCCAGGGATTGCGGGTGGGTAGGGGGGTACTTCCTCTTCCTCTCAAGTGTTTGGGAGATGGAAAGCTGAACGCTTCCAGGGGACATTGTGGAGTTGGTTGGTGACCCAGGTGGTGGTGTTGCTGAAAGATCCTCTGTTTGCGGGTTGGCAGGTGCCGGTATCACTACAGATGTGGCTGGAGCGGCCGAGACTGCAGCAGAAGAGGAAGCAGGATGAGCCAGAGAGGTTTCTTGGTTTTGAAGGTGTCTACTCCACTGCAGCTCGTGCTTTGCACTTAGATGCCTGATCATGCAGGTTGTGCTCAGGTTGAGAAGGTTTATGCCTCGCTTCAGGCTCTGATTGCACAGGGTGCAAACCACTCGTGTCCTGTCATCAGCACATTTTCTAAAGAACTTCCACACTAGAGAACTCCTTTGAGCTGACTTTGGCGCGCTCATTCCCTTGCTGCGTTGAGCAGTAGCAGGCGTAGTGTCTAGGGCACGGCCGCTCCGCTTCTGCACCCTGCTCCCTCTTCTGCTGTGCTGGTGGCTCTGTGCGACCACCGCCTCTTCCTCCAAACTATTCAGGTCACCTGCATGACGTTCATTCCATGTGGGGTCGAGGACCTCATCGTCCTCCACATCATCTTCCACCCAGTCTTCACCCCTGCCCTCCTTGTCGGTCTCCACAATGCTGAACGCCGCAGCAGTTGGCACCTGCGTTTCGTCATCATCGGAGACGTGCTGCGATGGTCCTTGCATGTACTCATCTTGAGAAATGAGTGGTTGGGCATCGCTGCACTCAATCTCTTCCACTTCTGGGGAAGGGCTAGGTGGATGGCCCTGGGAAACCCTGCTGAAAGAGTCCTCAAAAAGAACAAGAGACTGCTGTATGGCTTGGGGCTCAGACTGCTTGCCTGATTTGCAAGGGGGTGAGGTGAAAGACGGTTGGACATCGGCTGCAGGTGCCAACTCTGACCTTTCTGCAGTAGACTGGGTGGGAGACAATGTGAAGGAACTGGAGGCACTGTCAGCAGCAAACCAATCTACTATCTCCTCTCTGTGTTCTGGCCTCATCACTTCTAGAGGCGTATGATGCCCTACCAAATACTGATGCAGGTTCTGTTGCCTACTAACACTTGAGGAAGGTGTTTCACTTGTGCGTGTAGCAGGCACAGATCGACCACGTCCTCTCCTTGCAACAGGAGCTCTACCAGCAGCACCACAACCCAGGCCACGGCCCCTATTTGACGGTCTCCTCATATTTCTGTAATTTAAGATCTTGCCCTAGAAAGGTGTTTATTGAATAGCGGAAAAAACAACAACAGTATCGCACGGGTGTATCTCACAGTCAAATATGCAAACTATGCCGCAATTTAATGTTTTTTACCCCAAAAGGGTGTATATTGAATAGCGGAATAGGATAAAAAACGGTGTATCTCACACGTACAAACACAGACTAGGCCAGATTAAATTTTTTTGTACCCTAAAGGGAGGATGAGGAAGAGGAGTAGGAGGAGTTGGGAACAGGAGGCAAACTGAAGCGCCCTGCAATCCTTAGCGGGGGAAGGAGATGCGCCAAACTAATTTAAAAGGTGTATCTCACACGTACCGATACAGACTATGCCGTAATTTAATTTTTTACACTACAAAAGGGTGTATATTGAATAGCGGAATAGGAAAAATTTTATAATACGGTGTATCTCACACATACAAACACAGACTAGGCCCCGATTACAATTTTTTGTACCCTAAAGGGAGGATGAGGAAGAGGAGTAGGAGGAGTTGGGAACAGGAGGCAAACTGAAGCGCCCTGCAATCCTTGGCGGGGGAAGGAGATGGGCCAACAAATTTAAAAGGTGTATCTCACACGTACCGATACAGACTATGCCGTAATTTAATTTTTTACACTCCAAAAGGGTGTATATTAAATAGCGGAATAGGAAAAATTTTATAATACGGTGTATCTCACACGTACAAACACAGACTAGGCCCCGATTACAATGTTTTGTACCCTAAAGGCAGGATGAGGAAGAGGAGTAGGAGGAGTTGGGAACAGGAGGCAAACTGAAGCGCCCTGCAATCCTTGGCGGGGGAAGGAGATGCGCCAAACAAATTTAAAAAGGTGTATCTCACATGTACCGATACAGACTATCCCGCAATTTAATTTTTTACACTCAAACAGGGTGTATATTGAATAGCGGAATAGGAAAAATTTTACAAAACGGTGTATCTCACACGTACAAACACAAACTAGGCCCTGATTACAATTTTTTCTACCCAAAAGGCAGGATGAGGAGTAGGAGGAGTTCGGAACAGGCAGGAGGCAGACTGAAGCACCCTGCAATCCTCGGCAGTATGAGAAGCGCCCAAAAAATTGGAAAGGTGTATCTCACACGTACCGACACAGACTATCACGCAATTTAATTGTTTATACCCAAAGGCTATGATTAAATAGCGGAATAGAAAATATGATCAAAAAAAGTGTATGTATATCACACGTACACAACCACACTAGGCCCCAATTACTATTGTTTGTACCCCTAAAGGCAGGATGAGGAGTAGGAGGAGTTTGGAACAGGTAGCACAATCAAATCTTCAGAAGTATGAGATGAACCCCAAAAACTTGGAAAGGTGGATCTCACACGTACCAACACAGACTATCCCGCAATTTAATTGATCCCCAAAGGTTTTTATTGAATAGCGGAATAGAAAATATGATCAAAAAAAGTGTATGTATCTCACACATACAAAACCACACTAGGCCCCAATTACTATTGTTTGTACCCCTAAAAGGCTGGATGAGGAGTAGGAGGAGTATGGAACAGGCAGCACCCTCAAATCTTCAGAAGTATGAGATGAACCCCAAAAACTTGGAAAGGTGGATCTCACATGTACCAACACAGACTATCCCGCAATTTAACTGATCCCCAAAGGTTTTTATTGAATAGCGGGATAGAAAATATGATCAAAAAAAGTGTATGTATCTCACACGTACAAAACCACACTAGGCCCCAATTACTATTGTTTGTACCCCTAAAAGGCTGGATGAGGAGTAGGAGGAGTATGGAACAGGCAGCACCCTCAAATCTTCAGAAGTATGAGATGAACCCCAAAAACTTGGAAAGGTGGATCTCACACGTACCAACACAGACTATCCCGCAATTTAACTGATCCCCAAAGGTTTTTATTGAATAGCGGAATAGAAAATATGATCAAAACAAGTGTATGTATCTCACACGTACAAAACCACACTAGGCCCCAATTACTATTGTTTGTACCCCTAAAAGGCTGGATGAGGAGTAGGAGGAGTATGGAACAGGCAGCACCCTCAAATCTTCAGAAGTATGAGATGAACCCCAAAAACTTGGAAAGGTGGATCTCACATGTACCAACACAGACTATCCCGCAATTTAACTGATCCCCAAAGGTTTTTATTGAATAGCGGAATAGAAAATATGATCAAAAAAAGTGTATGTATCTCACACGTACAAAACCACACTAGGCCCCAATTACTATTGTTTGTACCCCTAAAAGGCTGGATGAGGAGTAGGAGGAGTATGGAACAGGCAGCACCCTCAAATCTTCAGAAGCAGTGGCATAACTAGAACCTCCAGGGCCCCGATGCAAGAAACCATAAAGGGCCCCCCGGACGGAGCCCTTCCCTCCCAGCCTGGTGGCAAAACGCCAGGGCCAGTCACAAGTGCAATGTTTGTGTAGTAGTTCTGCCATTGGTGTCAGTAGTTTTTTATTTTAATTACATTTTTCTAGCATTTGCTCTAATCATTTTTTTTTTTTTTACAATATGGATGGTAGGAAGAGGACAGTGGGGATGAAGATGACAGGGGGTGGGATGGTAGGAAGAGGACAGTGGGGATGAAGATGACAGGGGGTGGGATGGTAGGAAGAGGACAGTGGGGATGAAGATGACAGGGGTGGGATGGTAGGAAGAGGACAGTGGGGATGAAGATGACAGGGGTGGGATGGTAGGAAGAGGACAGTGGGGATGAAGATGACAGGGGTGGGATGGTAGGAAGAGGACAGTGGGGATGAAGATGACAGGGGTGGGATGGTAGGAAGAGGACAGTGGGGATGAAGATGACAGGGGTGGGATGGTAGGAAGAGGACAGTGGGGATGAAGATGACAGGGATGGGATGGTAGGAAGAGGACAGTGGGGATGAAGATGACAGGGATGGGATGGTAGGAAGAGGACATTGGGGATGAAGATGACAGGGGTTGGATGGTAGGAAGAGGACAGTGGGGATGAAGATGGCAGGGGTGGGATGGTAGGAAGAGGACAGTGGGGATAAAGATGACAGGGGGTGGGATGGTAGGAAGAGGACAGTGGGGATGAAGATGACAGGGGGTGGGATGGTAGGAAGAGGACAGTGGGGATGAAGATGACAGGGATGGGATGGTAGGAAGAGGACAGTGGGGATGAAGATGACAGGGATGGGATGGTAGGAAGAGGACAGTGGGGATGAAGATGACAGGGGTGGGATGGTAGGAAGAGGACAGTGGGGATGAAGATGACAGGGATGGGATGGTAGGAAGAGGACAGTGGGGATGAAGATGACTGGGATGGTAGGAAGACGACAGTGGGGATGAAGATGACAGGGGTGGGATGGTAGGAAGAGGACAGTGGGGATGAATATGACAGGGGGTGGGATGGTAGGAAGAGGACAGTGGGGATGAAGATGACAGGGATGGGATGGTAGGAAGAGGACATTGGGGATGAAGATGACAGGGATGGGATGGTAGGAAGAGGACAGTGGGGATGAAGATGACAGGGGTGGGATGGTAGGAAAAGGACAGTGGGGATGAAGATGACAGGGATGGGATGGTAGGAAAAGGACATTGGGGATGAAGATGACAGGGATGGGATGGTAGGAAGAGGACAGTGGGGATGAAGATGACAGGGGTGGGATGGTAGGAAGAGGACAGTGGGGATGAAGATGACATTGGTGGGATGGTAGGAAGAGGACAGTGGGGATGAAGATGACAGGGGTGGGATGGTAGGAAGAGGACAGTGGGGATGAAGATGACAGGGATGGGATGGTAGGAAGAGGACATTGGGGATGAAGATGACAGGGGTGGGATGGTAGGAAGAGGACAGTGGGGATGAAGATGACAGGGATGGGATGGTAGGAAGAGGACAGTGGGGATGAAGATGACAGGGATGGGATGGTAGGAAGAGGACATTGGGGATGAAGATGACAGGGATGGGATGGTAGGAAGAGGACAGTGGGGATGAAGATGACAGGGGTGGGATGGTAGGAAGAGGACAGTGGGGATGAAGATGACAGGGGTGGGATGGTAGGAAGAGGACAGTGGGGATGAAGATAACAGGGGTGGGATGGTAGGAAGAGGACAGTGGGGATGAAGATGACAGGGATGGGATGGTAGGAAGAGGACAGTGGGGATGAAGATGACAGGGATGGGATGGTAGGAAGAGGACATTAGGGATGAAGATGACAGGGATGGGATGGTAGGAAGAGGACATTGGGGATGAAGATGACAGGGATGGGATGGTAGGAAGATGACAGGGGTGGGATGGTAGGAAGAGGACAGTGGGGATGAAGATGACAGGGGTGGGATGGTAGGAAGAGGACAGTGGGGATGAAGATGACAGGGATGGGATGGTAGGAAGAGGACAGTGGGGATGAAGGATAACTGGGATGGTAGGAAGAGGACAGTGGGGATGAAGATGACAGGGGGTGGGATGGTAGGAAGAGGACAGTGGGGATGAATATGACAGGGGGTGGGATGGTAGGAAGAGGACAGTGGGGATGAAGATGACAGGGGTGGGATGGTAGGAAGAGGACAGTGGGGATGAAGATGACTGGGATGGTAGGAAGATGACAGTGGGGACGAAGATGACAGGGGGTGGGATGGTAGGAAGAGGACAGTGGGGATGAAGATGACAGGGATGGGATGGTAGGAAGAGGACAGTGGGGATGAAGATGACAGGGATAGGATGCTAGGAAGAGGACAGTGGGGATGAAGATGACAGGGATGGGATGGTAGGAAGAGGACAGTGGGGTTGAAGATGACAGGGGGTGGGATGGTAGGAAGAGGACAGTGGGGATGAAGATGACAGGGGTGGGATGGTAGGAAGAGGACAGTGGGGATGAAGATGACAGGGATGGGATGGTAGGAAGAGGACAGTGGGGATGAAGATGACAGGGGGTGGGATGGTAGGAAGAGGACAGTGGGGATGAAGATGACAGGGGTGGGATGGTAGGAAGAGGACAGTGGGGATGAAGATGACAGGGGGTGGGATGGTAGGAAGAGGACAGTGGGGATGAAGATGACAGGGGTGGGATGGTAGGAAGAGGACAGTGGGGATGAAGATGACAGGGGGTGGGGCGGTAGGAGTTTTACATACACCCTTCCATCTCCATACACCCCCCCCTCCATCTTCACCCCCTAGCGTGGTAGGAGTTTTACATACACCCCCCCCCTCCATCTTCAACCCCTAGCACCATACACCTCCACCCCCCCCTTGCAAGTTAGTATTATTAGTTATACATATCACAGACCTCAGATCGGCGCTGTTGCAAACTCTGCAGAGTGGAGAGAGCTGGTCCCGCCTCCTCTCCTCTGTGTGCTGTACAGGAAACACACAGGAAGGGGGAGGGGCGGGTTCAATGCTCGTCTCTGCTCTTACCACGCAGGCAGCCGCAGCTGGGGAGAGAGACAAGCTGGCAATAGCTGCCCTGTGTGTAACTCGCTGAGGATCGGGGAGCTCCGGTCTCAGCTGCGCTTGCCGCTCATCCTTTCTATACCTACAGGGGGCCCTCTCGGGCCCCCTGCAGCATGGGGCCCGGTCGCCATGGCGACCCCTGCGACCCCTGTATGTCCGCCCCTGTTCAGAAGTATGAGATGAACCCCAAAAACTTGGAAAGGTGGATCTCACACGTACCAACACAGACTATCCCGCAATTTAACTGATCCCCAAAGGTTTTTATTGAATAGCGGAATAGAAAATATGATCAAAAAAAGTGTATGTATCAAACACGTACAAAACCACACTAGGCCCCAATTACTATTGTTTGTACCCTTAAAAGGCTGGATGAGGAGTAGGAGGAGTTTGGAACAGGCAGCACCCTCAAATCTTCAGAAGTATGAGATGAACCCCAAAAACCCCAAATATCATTCAGCTCTGCTGCAGGCCAGAATTTAATTTTTTTTAATCCAAGGCTGTATATTGAATAGTGGAATAGAAAAAAAGTGTATGATTTTTGAAACCACTCAATAGCACATGTGAACTGAACACAGCAGTGTATGATCAGTCACTCAGCACAGCACAGCTGAAGGAAAAATGCTGCACACGGTGCCTGATAGAAAAATACTTTTCTCCCTCCTCCTCAGTGAGCAAAAAAGATTGTGTTCACTGCACCCCAAAAAGATTGTGTTCACTGCACCCCAAAAAGATTGTGTTCACTGCACCCCAAAAAGATTGTGTACACTGCACCCCAAAAAGATTGTGTTCACTGCACCCCAAAAAGATTGTGTTCACTGCAGCCCACACACAGCAAAATGGATGTGGACCACTGACACCTGCCTATCTCCTATCCCACACCACACAGCAATATTGATTTTAGTTTGTAGAACACACTGTCTGGCCCTAAAAATCAGCAGACTCTGTCCCTAAAAGGATTGATAAGATCGTAGATCGGGTGACTGCAAACCCCCCCCACACAGCAATATCGATTGTAGTTTGTAGAACACACTGTCTGACCCTAAAAATCAGCAGACTCTGTCCCTAAAAGGATTGATAAGATCGATATTGCTGTGTGGGGGGGGGGGTTTGCAGTCACCCGATCTACGATTGTAGTTTGTAGAACACTGTAAGATCCTGGTACTTTCAGTACCTTTCTAGCCTCTTACTTCCGCATTGCGTTCCACCATTCAGGTAGGTGGAACGCATATAGCTGCATGTCTCTTTAACATCTGATTATGTCATCACTAGGCGCCGCTCTGAGCGGCTATTTCAACCGACGCTGTGCACTCACAAGGTGTTCGTGCAACCGCTCGTTATTCATCCCTGTCTGACGCTGCCGAATCCTCCAGCTATCTTCCTATACCTGGATTGACCGGAGCCTCGCTACCTGATCCTTTACCTCGCTTACCAGCTAGTGACAAGTACCCCGCAGGGGATCCCTTCCTATCAAGTCACATGCTATCTATTCTTGCATATTAAGAACTGTTGCTAAACTCTAGGATATGCACTACAATATCTATCACCTGCATTGTTACCTAGATTGCTAGCTCTTGAGCCTACTACCACCTGTAACTTATAACCTTGCATTAACTTAGCATCTCCTGTACACTTCCATCTGCTATCCCCTACCACCTGTTACTTGTACATGATTGCTAACCCTCCTGCATACTATCTATCACCATCTGCTATCGCTCCTGCAACATTACTACCTGAGTGCCTATCATTAATTGCTATCACTACTCAAGCCTATTCCTTCAGTATATAACCTCAATACTATTGCATAGATATCTATCACTCCAGCAACATCTTATCTGAGTGTTTGTGTATGTGCATACTGAAGCGGGCTGAGCCACTATGATGAGTCAGGAGAGTTGGATAAGGTGATTCAACACATCTCTACAAGACTACTGAGTGGAAATTCTGCAGCTGAAAATCCAGTTCACTAAGTCAAACCCCAGAGCGTTACAGAGTGCACGAACCAAAAAAAATGGATTCAGCAGAATTAGCCACTCATGTGATGCACCTAACACAAAAGGTAGATGCATTAATTGTTTCTCTTACCGAAGTGCAAAAATAAAATCAGACTTTGAGACAGCAGATAGCCCGTGTATCACAGCTCACTGCGGCTCAACCCCGTGAGCCCAAAATAAACCCTCCACAATTGTTTACAGGTGATCGGAAAAAATTTCGTGAATTTAAAAACGCATGTCAATTGCTTTTTAATTTAAAACCTCGTACTTACAAAACAGACCAAATTAAAGTCTGCACCACTATCTCATATATGTCAGGTGATCCACGGGCTTGGGCAGACTCTCTCTTTGAGAAAAATGACCATCTTCTCAACTCCTATCCTGCGTTCCTAGCAGAACTCTCTAGCCTGTATGAAGACCCAAATAGGCAGAGTACTGCTGACAGCCAATTGAGGGCTTTAAAACAGGGAAGGAGACCTGTTGAAGACTTCGTAGCAGAGTTCAAGAGATGGACCCTTGATTCAGGGTGGAATGATGCATCTCTGCGAACCCAGTTCAGGCTCGGGTTATCCGAAGCCGTTAAAGACGAGCTCGCCCGAGCGGATTTACTTGGCACTTTGGATGCCTTAATACAACTCAGCATCAATATTGACAGACGTTTACGAGAAAGGAAGGCTGAGAAAATGGGAGTACCATTACCCAATCCTTCTCGGTTTTCGTCCTTTGACCCTACTCCTATGGAGGTAGGAATCATACGCCCACCATTATCGTCTGTTGAACGAGCCAGGAGAAAATCTCAAAATCTCTGCATGTATTGCGCTTCTGCTGATCATCTGATAAGCGTCTGTCCCCTTGTCCGCAAAAAAGAGGGTGAGTGTTCACATGTATTACTGGCGGGATTAACGACTTCTTTTTCTAATCCCTATCTTTTCATTCATTTGATCTTACAGTGGGACCAAAATAGAATCACTACCAAGGCTATGATTGACACAGGATCTTGTGGGAACTACATTGACACTAGTTTTGTTGCTTTGAATAAAATACCTATTATTTCAAAACCTATTCCTGTCTCTGTTAGTTTAATTAACGGTATTCCGTTATCTTCTGGTCCAATTACCAATCAGACACAAGCACTTCTTGTTACTACTAACGAGTCTCATGTTGAGACCACCTCCTTTGATGTATTACCTTCACCACATTTTCCCATTATTTTGGGGCTTCCCTGGTTACACATACATCAACCAAACATTGATTGGGAAACGCGGACACTAACCTTCCCCTCTCACTATTGCGAGACCACGTGTAACCTCCAATCTTATAAAAAAATCCTGTCCATGGTGTCAGATGAAATCACACCACCACCATGCTATCAGGATCTATCTGAAGTCTTCCTTGAGAAAAATGCTCAAGTATTGCCTCCCCATAGGGACTATGATTGTTCTATTGATCTACTCCCTAATAGTAAACTACCTTTCGGACATGTTTATCCTCTATCTCAGGATGAACTTTCTCATCTTAAGGAATACTTGGATGAGAATTTAGCGAAAGGGTTTATTAGACCCTCTACTTCTTCCACAGCTGCAGGACTTTTCTTTGTCCGCAATAAGGATCTAAGTCTCAGGCCTATCATTGACTATAGGCAGTTAAATACTATCACAATAAAGGATCGCTATCCTTTACCTCTCATTCCGGAACTCATTGAACAAGTGCGTGGAGCCACCTACTTTTCGAAGTTGGACCTAAAAGGGGCATACAATCTCATCCGTATCCGTAATGGGGATGAGTGGAAGACGGCATTCAGAACTAGATACGGACTATTCGAATATCTAGTGATGCCCTTTGGATTGTGTAATGCTCCCGCAGCATTCCAGCGGTTTATAAATGACATCTTCAGAGACCTACTCGATGTTTGTGTTGTAGTATATCTGGATGATATACTCATTTACTCTCAATCCTTGTCTGAACATGTAAGACATGTGAGACTTGTGTTGTCCCGATTACTCGCACACAATTTATATGTAAAGCTGAAGAAATGCCTATTTCATAAGGAAGAAGTATTATTCCTAGGATACATCATATCAAAGAATGGCATCAAGATGGATATGAGCAAGATATCGTGTATTCTGGATTGGCCTGTACCAACAACTCGTAAGGCATTACAACGATTCCTTGGGTTCTCAAACTTTTATAGGAAGTTCATCAAGAACTTCTCTTCTATTGTAAGACCGCTCACACAACTTACAAGTGTGAAAAAAACATACAAATGGTCTGAAGAAGCAAATAAAGCTTTCCGCTTGTTAAAATCAAGCTTCACTTCTGCTCCTATACTACGCCATCCAGACCCATCCCTCCAATACAACCTAGAGGTGGATGCGTCAAATATGGCTGTAGGAGCAGTTCTTTCCCAACGACCAACGAATACTTCACCACTCCACCCAGTTGCTTTCTTCTCTAAAGCACTAAGTAGCCCAGAGGTGAACTACCCAGTGGGTGAAAAAGAGTTGCTTGCCATAAAACTGGCACTTGAAAATTGGCGACATTTACTTGAAGGTACCTGGTTGCCAATACTCATATATACAGATCATAAGAATCTCCAATACCTTCAGACCAACAAGACCCTTTCCCATCGGCAGGTACGTTGGTCATTATTCTTCCTAAGATTCAATTTCCTAGTGACCTACACACCTGCAGATAAAAACAAGAAGGCGGATGCGTTATCACGGTTAACCGAAGATAACTGTGCTGAAATCCCTTCACTTCCTATAATACCCCATGACCGTATTATTGGTGTTGTTCGTTCCTTAAAGGAAGAGATTCTGCACAGTCCAGGACTGGATTCACCACCACCACAACTAAGTGCTGATGCAGAAGGCTTCCTCTACTTTGACAATAAACTCTACATACCTCCTGGTATGCGTACTAAAATCTTGGAACTATCACATGACGTACCTATGGCAGGACATATGGGTATGACTAAGACATTTAATTTGCTCACCAGGCAATTTTGGTGGCCTGGAATGAAGACGTCTGTACAGAAATTTGTTTCCTCATGTGACATCTGTGCAAGGTCCAAAATTGACACTACAAAACCATCTGGTCTACTTTGCAGTCTACCAATACCCAAAGTTCCATGGGAAGTTGTGTCTCTAGACTTCATAGTAGAATTACCACCTTCCAAAGGATTTACTACCATCCTAGTGTCAGTGGACCATCTGACAAAGATGGCACATTTCATTCCTATTCGCAGACTACCTTCATCTAAGGAAACAGCGGAATTACTAGTGAAACATGTGTTCAAACTACATGGAATTCCAAAGACTCTTCTATCTGACCGGGGTTCACAGTTCATCTCTAAGTTTTGGCAAGCTCTATGTCATATACTACGTATTGAGCGAAAACTTACTTCCCCTTATCACCCACAGACCAATGGACAAACTGAAAGAGTCAACCAGTGTATTGAACAATATTTGCGTTGCTACACCTCATACCTACAGGATGATTGGGTGGACCTCCTCCCTTTGGCGGAATTTGCTTATAATAATGCAACCCACAGTACTACTAAGCAAAGTCTGTTCTACCTAAACTATGGGTTTCATCCCACACTTCTTCCACCACGCATCCTACCATCAAGTAATCCAGTAGCCTCTGACTATCTCACCCAAATAAAAGACTCTCTGGGTTTACTTAACACCACCATCTCACATGCTCATAGCCAACAAAAAAGGTACTACGACCTTCGTAGAAGACCTTCTCCTCAATATACTATTGGGGATCTTGTTTGGCTATCTACAAAAAACTTGAGGTTGAAAATCCCCAGTAAAAAGCTTGGACCTCTGTTTTTGGGACCTTTCCCAATCGAGAAACTCATTGGGACATCTGCAGTTCGACTTACTTTACCGGCAGATCTTAAGATACACCCCATTTTCCACTTATCTCTACTAAAGCCACATATACCCAACCAAGGCATTAGACCTACCATCTTGCCTCCACCTCCAGTACAAGTTGAAGGGGGAGAAGAATTTGAGATTAGAGAGATTTTGGATTCTCGTATCCACAGAGGAAAACTCCAATATCTCATCAGATGGAAAAACTATGGACCCCAAGATGACACCTGGTTGGATGCTTCTGACGTTCACGCATCCAGGCTTATAAAAAGGTTCCACTCTAAATACCCTGAGAGACCAGTGCTATAGGCCTTCTGGAGCCGGCCTTATGGGGGGGGGGTACTGTAAGATCCTGGTACTTTCAGTACCTTTCTAGCCTCTTACTTCCGCATTGCGTTCCACCATTCAGGTAGGTGGAACGCATATAGCTGCATGTCTCTTTAACATCTGATGACGTCATCACTAGGCGCCGCTCTGAGCGGCTATTTCAACCGACGCTGTGCACTCACAAGGTGTTCGTGCAACCGCTCGTTATACATCCCTGTCTGACGCTGCTGAATCCTCCAGCTATCTTCCTATACCTGGATTGACCGGAGCCTCTCTAACTGATCCTTTACCTCGCTTACCAACTAGTGATAAGTACCCCGCAGGGGATCCCTTCCTATCAAGTCACATGCTATCTATTCTTGCATATTAAGAACTGTTGCTAAACTCTAGGATATGCACTACAATATCTATCACCTGCATCGTTACCTAGATTGCTAGCTCTTGAGCCTACTACCACCTGTAACTTATAACCTTGCATTAACTTAGCATCTCCTGTACACTTCCATCTGCTATCCCCTACCACCTGTTACTTGTACATGATTGCTAACCCTCCTGCATACTATCTATCACCATCTGCTATCGCTCCTGCAACATTACTACCTGAGTGCCTATCATTAATTGCTATCACTACTCAAGCCTATTCCTTCAGTATATCACCTCAATACTATTGCATAGATATCTATCACTCCAGCAACATCTTATCTGAGTGTTTGTGTATGTGCATACTGAAGCGGGCTGAGCCACTATGATGAGTCAGGAGAGTTGGATAAGGTGATTCAACACATCTCTTCAAGACTACTGAGTGGAAATTCTGCAGCTGCAAATCCAGTTCACTAAGTCAAACCCCAGAGCGTTACAAACACACTGTCTGACCCTAAAAATCATCAGACTCTGTCCCTAAAAGGATTGATAAGATCGTAGATCGGGTGGCTGCAAACCCCCACACAGCAATATCGATTGTAGTTTGTAGAACACACTGTCTGACCCTAAAAATCAGCAGACTCTGTCCCTAAAAGGATTGATAAGATCGTAGATCGGGTGACTGCAAACCCCCCCCCACACAGCAATATCGATTGTAGTTTGTAGAACACACTGACCCTAAAAATCAGCAGACTCTCTCCCTAAAAGGATTGATAAGATGATGATCGTAGATCGGGTGACTGCAAACCCCACCCCACACAGCAATGTCGATTGTAGTTTGTAGAACACACTGACCCTAAAAATCAGCAGACTCTCTCCCTAAAATGCCTACAACTCGCCCTGCCTAACACACTCCGACCTGTCCCTCAATTCTATCCGGACACAAATGTTTTTTTTTTCCTGTCTGTCCCTAATCAGCAGCCAGCACGTTGATGTGTGCTCTCTCCCTGAACTAAACAGCAGAATGACGCCGCAGCGCTGCCTCAAATTTATAAAGACTTGGTCACATGCTTTAGACAGCCAATCACAGCTACTGATACATTTGTAGGCATGGCTGGGATGGCTTAGGCACACCAGTTAAACGCTTGTTGATTGGCTGTTGAAAGCCCGCCATAAAAAGCGCGCTAAAGCATGCAAAACCCAGAAATAAAACGACCGAACACGGATTTTTACCCGAATATACAGTAAAGTTTTCGGGTCCGTGATCGGGTTACAAAAATCCAATTATTCGGTACGAACATGAATAATACAGTCCGTGTTCGCTCAACCCTAGTATTAAGCTTTTAGCCGCGTTTAAAAGATGTCTGGTTAGGGAGGATTTGTATCTTTTATAAGAAAAGCAGTTGATGTGTAATAGAAAGGTTGGGGCATCAAAATCCAAAGACACATCAGTTATTTTTTTAATCCAATGAGCTATCTCATTCCAGAATCTCTGAATCTGTGCGCAGTTCCACCACACGTGCAGGAATGTGTATCGTTCTTTCCCACATTTCCGGCAAGTGTCTGATAAATGTGGGAACCATTGTTTAATTTTTACTGGCATTCTGTACCATTGTTTTCTCACTTTAAAAGCTGTTTTCTGCATGCGGGTGCTGAGGGAGCATTTGTGTGTAAAAATGCATGACTTCCGCCACTGTTCGTTTGTGAAGGTTTTGCCTGTGTCTCTTTCCCAATTTTTTTTGTAGACATATGAAAAATCAGATGGCATAGAATTCAACCATTTATATGCCTGAGAGGTCACGCCTCGCATAGGTGCTTGGAGGAGACAACAATGTTCTAGATCAGAGAGTTCTCTGGTCAGGTTTGCTTTGTCACTCTGGCTGTGGAGGAAGTCATGCATCTGAATGTAATTCCATTCTTTTAAAGGGTGTGATTTCTTTTTCATGTTTTAGTACGATAGAATTTGTGATTTGTCGAAGCAGTCCCTTGCCAGAACAATGCCTTCCGTGTTATTGGAGGGGGCCTGAAAGGATTTATTTCCGATTCCCGGTATAAAGTCTGGGTTATTAAACAGGGAAGTGATAGGGCTTGGGCAAGATGAAATGTTGTGTTTTGAGGCTATTTTATGAAAAATTTTGAGAGTGGTGCTGATTAAAGGGAGTGTTTTAATTTCATTTGGATATGACTGTGGAGACCATGGTAGAAAATGGGTGTAAATTTGTGACCAGTGGCGTTCAAATTTAACCCAGGCTTTTTGATTAACGTGGCAGTGCCAATCTATTATTCTGGTCAAATGTGTTGCATAATAGTATTTTTAAAAATTTGGAATACCCATGCCTCCATCTGCTTTGGCCATTTGCAAGTATTGTAGCTGGATACGAGGATGCTTGTTCGCCCAAACAAAGCTTCCCTGTAACGTAGCAAGTTTACAGAAGTAAGATACTGGGATAGAGATTGGCAGTGCATAAAAAAGGTATAGGAGTCGTTGCAGTATGGCCATCTTGACATTTGCCGCTCTCCCGAACCAAGAAAATTTCCCTCTATCCCACTTTCTCAAGTCTCCCTCTATCGCTTTAAGCAAGGGGACAGAATTAATTTCAAACAGAGAATCAGTGTTAGAGGGAAACCGGATACCCAAATATTTCAGAGAGCATGATTCCCATTTATAAGTACAGTTGGCTTTGGTCAGTTTAATCATCTCGGCAGGTAAGGTTAGATTCAGTGCTTCTGATTTTGAGTGATTGATTTTGAAATTGGAGAGATATCTAAAAAGGGTGAATTGTTTATTACGGTTAGGTATAGATATGTGGGGTTGGCTTATGTAGAATAGGAGGTCATCTGCATAAGCTGAGACTTTGTATTCATTATCATGTAGTTTAAAGCCCTGGATCAAAGTGTCTAAATTGATAGTCCTGATAAGAGGTTCTAGGGTCAAAATGAATAATATTGGGGAAAGGGGGCAGCCCTGTCCTATTCCATTGTGGAGTGGAAAATGTACCATTTACTTTAACCTTGGCTCGGGGCTCCGTATATAGGGTCTGAATCCATGAGCACATATTGGTGCCTAAACCTATATGTTTGCAGGTGGAGAAGAGAAAATCCCAAGCCACCCGATCAAAGTCCTTCTCTGCGTCAGTGGACAGCAGAAGGCCCCTGAATTCAGCTGTCCGGGCACCATGGATCAGGTTTAGGGATTTAATGATGTTATCTTTGGCTTCCCTGCCTGGCATGAATCCTACCTGATCGGGGCCAATGATGTGCTCTAAGAAGGGACGGAGTCTATCAGCAAGAATTTTAGCGAGTAGTTCGAGGTCTATATTAAGCAGAGAAATTGGCCTATAGTTAGAGCATAGACATTGATCCTTATCTGGTTTAGGGATAACGGAAATATGCGCTAATAGGAAATCTTTGGAGGGAGTGATTATCTTTGAGTGTATTTAATGCGTCTGTTAAATGTTGGGCTAGAAGGTCTGCATTGAGTTTATAATATTGTGCCGTGAAGCCATCTGAGCCAGGGCTTTTACCTGATTTTAGGGCTTTAATTGCCACGTTTACTTCATTGACTGTGATGTCTTCTTCTAAGCTGGAAATATGATCTGGTTGTAGGGTTGGTAAATTACTGTTATATAGGTAGTCTTTGATGGCTATATCTCTGTCTGGTGTGGTATCTGCCGGTCTGTTCTGAGTGGGGATATTATATAGTTTGGAGTAGAATTTGCTAAAGGTATCTGCAATATCTTTGGGGTTGTGTAGAAGTTGACCTTTGTGATCTTTAATGCCATGTACATTGTTGGATAATTGGGTTTCTTTAAGTGCTCTAGCTAAGGCTCTTCCACCTTTATCCCCCTGCTCGTAACAAAGGGATTTCTTGAAGAAAAGAATTCTCCTCACGTCTGTGTCAAGGAGATCCTTTAATTATTTTCTCTTTTGTGTTAAAGTCTCTTCAACTTGTTTGGCTAATGATTGTTTATGGCAAGATTCTAGATCTGCTATAGTAGAAGTTAATGTGTGGAGTTGACGACTCTTTTCTTTTTTCTTTTCTGCTCCTAGTCTTATTAGTTCTCCTCTAATGACAGTTTTATGTGCTTCCCATGTGGTGATTGGGGAGACATCTGATGTGCAATTTTCTATAAAGTATTCGCTAATAGTGGTTCGGATACATGCTGAAATCTGCGGTTCAATCAGAAGTGAGGAATTTAGTCTCCATGAGAACTCTCCCTTCTTTTTGGTGGATATTTGCATATGTAGGGAAACTGGAGCATGATCCAAAACCGTCACTATGCCAATCTCCGCACCTGTTAATTCCGCCATGTCCCTTTGTGTGATGAAAATAGAGTCTATACGTGCGTATCTTTTATGAGGGGCCTAGTAGTATATTGTAAAATCTTTGGTAGTTGGATGGAGGGTTCTCCAGGCGTCTATCAAAGTCAGGGATTGCAATTTCAGTTTGATTTTTTTAAGGATGGAATAGGTGAGACTGGATTTGCCCGATGAGGTGTCGTAAGAGGGATTTAGAGGATCATTAAAGTCTCCTCCGAGTATTATACAGCCCTGGGCAAAGCCCTTTAATTCCTCTATTACTTGAGAGCAGAATGAGAGATGGGCCTTGTTGGGGAAATATACGTTTTCTAAGGTTATGGGTTTTCCGGCGAGCGAACCCGAGACAAATAAATATCTGCCCTCTGGGTCTGCCTGTTGTTTGTCTATAGTAAAGGCTGTGTCTTTGTGGATTAATATTGCCACACCTTTTGTTTTAGCATGAGAGTTGGAGGCATACAGAATTGTGGGGAAATATTTGTTTGAAAGTGACGGGTGATCAGGTTTCCTAAAGTGGGAGTCTTGAAGGAATACAAATTGAGGTTTGCATTTCCTCAACTCATATAGTATGTGTTTCCTTTTCTCTGGGATATTTAAACCATTTACATTATGTGAAATAATCAGTGGATTTTTACCCAGGTGGGAGTAAACCATTTTCAGTCCGGTATTTGTACAATGTCACCAATGTAAAAATCAAGAGGAGTAAAGGGTGGAAAAGGTATGGGGACTGTCAGAAAGGGAGGGGGGTTAAAGGAAGTAGATGGGGTGAAGAAAGAAAGAGAAAGATTGAGAAGAAGTAAAGTATACTTTACAGTATGTAGTAGTCGGGTATGTCTGTGAGCACACAAGCCCGAGTACTCACTTAAGGATAGGAATAAGTGCAATTATCTAAGTCTATATATTGAACAATATTATTTGGAAAAAAATATCCTTGTAGGGGAGTGGAAGGCGTCACATGGAATTGGCCCCCAGAAAGAAATAAACTAGGTTCTGGGTGTCAATCACACATGTGAGACCAAGACAAACCACGCTTCCCAAAATAGTATCTAGAATAATTAAATAACATAATAAAGTGTAACAGGCATCGAAAATATAAAGTGAACAAATTTCTCCACTAGGCGACATAAGTGATGTCATCCCACTGAGTAAGTGAGAGTGACATGTGTGAGGTGAACTTTTGCTATATCAAGCCTATTAGGTGAGTGAAAAATCTGAAATGGTGGGCAGGTTGAATGTCAGCCAGCTGAGCACTGGTATTGTATGATCGCCAGAAATGGCAACAGATTTTTCTGGCCTGCCTCAGAAGATCTTGTAAGCCCACTGCTCCACCAAATTC
The DNA here is from genome assembly GCF_965119305.1 of Pelophylax lessonae. Classification (NCBI taxonomy): domain Eukaryota; kingdom Metazoa; phylum Chordata; class Amphibia; order Anura; family Ranidae; genus Pelophylax; species Pelophylax lessonae. Next base: position 243,776,106 of record NC_138769.1, read on the forward strand.
AGGACATGTGCCAAGCATGGAACATGTGTCAAGTGTCTCTGTCGGGGGGTGGAGAGAAGGTTGGTTCCATTGTCACACAACCATTCCTTGCTCAAGCTGTTGTGGTGTCAGCCACCTCTGAGCCTGCCCCTGCAGAGCTGACAGAATCTGTGGCCCGGTGAGGCTCCTGTCCCCTAGACAGACCAACTGAATCACTGCCTGGCATCTTTTAACCTGACTGCTTGCGTAGCCCCTTGAACGCTTAGGGAGCATTGCAGGTTCGGAGGACAATTCAGCAGAAGAGGCCATAGAGAAAAAAGAAGAGGAGAGGGTGGAGCAGACAGATGTGGCAGAATCACCACCAGCTTTTTGGAGGCTTGTTGGCAGAACAAGCTCCAGCACTAAACCCTGTCCTGCATCCTACCCAGTGTGCCGTAAAAGAAATGTAACATCCCTGACCATGCCTGCTGGACCATGAGTCAGCAGTAATGTGAACCTTACTGCTGACCGCTTTGTCCAACGAGGCCAAAAAATTGCCTTCCACATGATGGTACAGAACTGGAATGGCCTTATGTGAAAAGACATTTTTTTTTGGAACCTGCCACTGTAGTACAGCACATTCAAGAAGGGGGACAGAGTCTACCAGATGAAAACGCATCAGTTGTAGTGCTAGCAATTTGGCCAAGCTAGCATTTAGTTGCTGAGCATATGGATGGATGGAACAGTATCTTTTTTTACAGGTCAGCAACTGGGGTAGCGACATTTGCCTGCTGGTCAAATCAACAGGTGGTGTACTGCCAGCAGATTGGGTGCAAGTACCTGTGGCACCCATAGCTATACCATCATCTCTCTCGGTGCAGGTTTTTGAGAAGACTTGAGGTATAGTAGGGGTAGAGATCCCAGATGAGGAGCAAGGAGAAGTCTGCATTTTTTTATAATGAGGGTCTTTCAGGTGCTGTTGCCAACAGACTGCATGGCAGGTCGTCATATGTCTTGTCAAGCATGTGGTGCCCAAGCAACTGGTGTTCTGGCAAAGCTTGATCAGCTTCAGACAGAGATTGCAAACAGCAATGCTGCGGTCTGCTGCACGTGTTGAAAAAAGCCTACACCAATGAACTTTTGGAAGTCAGCAGAGAGTTAGCAGAGCCTTGCACCTGTGGAGCACTGTGGTGTGATGCAATAGGGTGGCTGCCCTCAAGCCGATCCCTGGAGGAGGTACCGCCTCCTGCTCCTACTCACTTTCCTCCTCTATTCTCTCAGGCACCCAAGTAGTCAGTGACCTCATTATTCCCTTCCCCTCTTATCACTGGAGCGAACGTGGCAGTATGCTGCAGCTTTTGGAACATGACTTCTAGTTTCTTGTCTGTCATTGTCACCCCCTCTCTCTAGGCTCACATTATTCCCTTCCTCAACCTGGGAACCAACATCGGAGCATTCAATTAGCTGTGCATCCTCCAGCATCATGTAACTGACACTATGATCGAATAATTCAGGTGACTCCTCCATGCATGATGGTGAGGCTACAGAAGGAGTAGCTGTGGAGAAAAGTCTTTGCCTTCCACTGCAGCTGCCAAAGTGGCCTATTCCAATCTAGTATGAGCCTGGGTGACAGAGGATGTGGAGGATGAGGATGGCTTAGTTATCCACTCCACCAACTCTTCTGCATGTTGTGGCTCAAAAACAAGGCCAGCACCAGACAAAAAGAAGGACAAGTGTGTCCTGCCTGCAGAGGATGCACCATGTCCATGACCACCACTTTTCACTGTGGACACAAAGGCTGCTTGCCCTCTTTTAGTGGCCTGGGAGCATCTGTCTCTCCTTTTTGACCTTTCAGACATGATGGGGATTTTTTTTTGGGGGGGGGGGGGTTATAACTTTTTATTATAGAATTTGGGATTGAAATATGATGCTTGGGTGCAATTACTTTGTGCTTGGTGCACTATAAATCATTTTATTATTGTTTATTTATTTTTTGGTGGTGATTCTTATAACTTTTTATTATAGCGCGTGGGAAAGGAATATGGTGCTTGAGTGCAATTACTTTTGTACTTGGTGCACTATAAATGGTTTTATTATAGTTTTTGTTTTAAAGAAAAACGTAATAAAGCCAAAAAAAAGAAAACCCCTGCTGATGCAGAAGGAATAGCACCTACGACGCAGAGGGGGGGGGGGGGGACAGCAATTATGCCCTAAATAAAATTTGTGCTACTACTCCACAAAAACAAAAGAAAACCCCTGCTGATGCAGAAGGATTGGCACCTGTGACGCAGAAGGGGGGACAGCAATTATGCCCTAAATATTATTAGTGCTGCTGTGCCATGAAAAAAACCCCTGCTGACACGGAAGGAATAGCACCTGCGATGCAGAAGGTGGGCAGCAATTATGCCATAAATATTATTAGTGCTGCTGCTCCACAAAAAAGAAAAAAAAAAAAAAAAGAAAATAAATAAATCACTGCTGACACAGAAGGAATAGCACCTGCAACACAGAAGGGGGAGTACTAATATTGCAGCAACAGAACCTGATGCTGCAAAAAAAATTGAAAAGAAATATATATATATATATATATATATATATATATATATATATATATATATATATATATATATATATGTATATATATATTGTGGGGATTCGCTCGGTGGCGGGTATGGATGACCCCTTGAGGGGGTTTGTTACACCTTGTCGCTGAGAGACAATGTCGTTTTCAGAGAGACATTCTGTTCCTGCACCCCCTGGCGGTCTATTTTTGTAGCTTCCAAAGACTGAAGACTTTTTTCCAGCTGATTACGCAACTCCAACATATCAAGCATACTTTGCTCCTGCAAAGTCTGAATTTCAATTTCCTTTTCCATGAGGATGGTATCTTTCTCCATGATAGTCTCTCTACGTTTTTGTAACTCGGAAAAAAAAAGAGCAGTGGATTCTTCCCACTGTAACACCTGAGCCTGCAAGTTTCTATGCTCCATCCTAAGCAACTCCAGGGCGTGTTCCTTTTCTTCCATTTTCCGTTGCAAGGCATCCAACTCAGCCCTGCACACATACTCGGTTTCCTCCAAACCGATGGCTTCCATTTGCTGCTGGCGTCTCTGTTTCCAGCCTGCCATGCTCTCTTGGTGAGCCTTTTGTTGAACTGCAAAGCTCCGCTGAAAATCCGCATTTGCCTGCTGTTGAGCTGCATTTGCCTCAGTGTTGCTAGGGATAACAACCTTTCTCTTTAGCAGATTCTGTTCAGGCATGGATGGGGCTTGTTCAGGCGGTAACATCCCCTCCGTCCATAGAATCCGGTCTCTCATTTCAGCTATCTTTGCATCTTTCAGGCGTTTTGATCGCCCCATCTTAAATACCTCCACAATAAATTTTTCACAGTCCAGCAAAAATTTTGAGACCACTGTCTCTTTAAAACTAGTAGTTTTTCTCTCTCTTGCAGGATCTCCTTTCCTGCAGACACAGTTTGTGCAATCTCATGCACCAGACAAAGTTCATCGAAACTTTTTGAGACCACTGTCTCTTTAAAACAAGTAGTTTTTTCTCTCTTTCAGGATTTCCTCTCCTGCACACATAGATTGTGCAATCTCATGCACCAGACAAAGTTCATAGAACATATGCACTTCTTTGCAGGGATCTCTGCTTCTGCCCAATGCATACCTCCACCATATGTGTGAGATTCGCTCGGTGGCGGGTATGGATGACCCCTTGAGGGGGTTTGTTACACAGGGAGATAGCCGAGAAGTGGTTGCAAACCGTTTGGTCTATTCATGCAATTTTCTTCACACAAGTGCAAGCTTCAAAAACAGCATAATTCAACATAAATAAAATAAATCCTTGCCACTGTGGGCGTCTGCCTTCTCACATACAGGAACCTACCTATGGAGTCTGTCTCTAACCTACTGTTGGGCAAACTTTGCTGATCCTACAGCAGACACTCAATAGTCCATTTATTTTCTCTTCTCACAGCACATGTTCATTGGACTTTCCTTTCACATAGAAAACATCCCTTTGTTTGTCTCTTCACACTCTTCACATAGCAACCATTCACCTTGAGTAGTCTTCAGTCTTAATTAATTTCCCCTTCACACAGGAAATGTCCATTCGTTTCTTTTCACATAGAAACGATCCAAGACCTCACCTCGAGTAGTCTTCACACTTGTTACCCTCCTCAGTGCACATCGCTTCAGGAGGTCTTCCCCATGCTCACACAGCTTTCAGGGGGCACACATCTGACTGTCCTCCTCTCCCCATGCCCACACAGCGTTAGGAGGCAGCAATCAATAGACTTCCTTTGGACAAATTATAGAGGCCTTAACTTCCTCATTCCGAACAGCTGAAGGCCTTTCAACTTCCTTAAGCCAGTTCTGGCTACCTTTGCAGCCGACACCCTATAGTAATTGGTGAATTTTCTAAACCCAAGCAGAAGTGTATCTCCTGTCTGTGACAACATCCACAGATTTACCTGACTTCCTGTCACATACCCCCCCTCTTGTTTCAACCCTAGGGTTGGGACACAGTTTTCCAGGCACGCATGTGTCAGGCACTTCCCTTGACTCTCACTGATAAGCCTCCTAGTATCTTCAAGCTTCAGGATGAAACTGTTTCTGTCATCTTCATTGACAGATTTCTCATAAATGCCACACAGTTGGTCTCTTATCTCATATACATCTTCTTCAACTGCATTTTTGCCATTTCGCTCATTCTCAAATTTGTCCTGCATAACCGTCTGTCCTATCCACCATGGAGGTGGATATATAATTTTTCAGTAGAACCGGGATGTGGGTCGGGAGCCTCCTTTAACACCTATATGATCTTTTTTTCTGGTTCTGGACATGCTACAGTGCTGAAACTTCACAGGTACACCTTTTAGACCCCCCAGACACAAAATCACACAAAAAAAGTTCTTAAAAATTGTCATTTTTGATAAAAAAGCCAATTATTGAAAAAATTAAAAAAAGAGATTTTTTGATTTTTACTTTGGATTTCGTATCTGGGGGTCTAAAAGGTATGCATGTGAAGTTTCAGCTCTGTAGCATGTCCAGAACCGGAAAAAAAAAGATCGTTTGTATTAGAACACTTTCTTTCAGGACAGGTAGTTAGCTTCTCTCCCGGTTTAATAGAAGGCATTTTTTGGGGTTCTTTTCAGTCAGGAAAAACATCTGAACTTGTGTATAGTGGTACTGTGCACAAGTTCTGATGTTTTGCCTTCCTCCAAAAACCCCCAAAAAATGGCAGCAAAAACACACCTGGGCATTTTTTTTTTGACGCTAGCGTTTTTTTGGCATTTTTTTGGGTTCTTTTGAGGCAGGCAAAACATCTGAACTTGTCTATAGTGGTATATATACACACATACTTATATGTTTATACACACCTAGACATATATAGGTGTGATAGTAGCAGAAATATATTACTGTAAATGATTTCATTAGCGCAAGCATTTATTTCTGCTACTATCACACCTATATATGTCTAGGGGTATATATTCAGACATATATGTGTATATATACCCCCTATACACATGTTCAGATGTCATGTCTGACATCAAACATGTCCTCAAAAAAGCACTGACAGTGGCAGCCCCTGCAGCATAAAAAATGTTTGCTGGTGAGAAGCCATAATGGTGTTCCGAAGCTATTCAGAGAAATGATCATTTCTCTATTGCGGTCACTCTGACATGGAAGGGTTTGGTCACCCTGCCATGGCAGTCACTGTCAGTTCACCCTACACTACATTACGGTCACCCTGGTATGGAAGGGTTTGGTCAGTCGGTCAGCCTGCCATGGCAGTCAGTTTCCCCTACACTACATTACGGTCACCCTGGTATGGAAGGGTTTGGTCAGTCGGTCAGCCTGCCATGGCAGTCAGTTTCCCCTACACTACATTACGGTCACCCTGGTATGGAAGGGTTTGGTCAGCCTGCCATGGCAGTCAGTTTCCCCTACACTACATTACGGTCACCCTGGTATGGAAGGGTTTGGTCAGCCTGCCATGGCAGTCAGTTTCCCCTACACTACATTACGGTCACCCTGGTATGGAAGGGTTTGGTCAGTTGGTCAGCCTGCCATGGCAGTCAGTTTCCCCTACACTACATTACGGTCACCCTGGCACTTCATACTTTCCCTACAGAAACTAATTTTTTGAAGCTAACTTAAGTGTAAAGGAGCACTCTAACTACACTAGATATCCCTTTCCTCACACTAAAAATAGCTAAATGACACTTTTAAAGTAAAATTAACAGAACTGCTTCCACTCTCTTCCATGTCCAGTATAAGAATGCTAGGAATTTGGCGGGGGCGATCTTATATACTGGGGGGCGTATTCACTAATGATTGGTCTCGGGACCCCCTAATCACTCCAATTACATTCCTAGCATTCTCCTGCCCCCTCAATTGGCTTTTGCTAATAGTTCTGGTCCAATCACGGGCTTTTAAAGCCCATTTCCTGAAGCATTGCATTTTGGGCGGTTCTGGTTGCCGAATTCCGAACTTTTTGGGCAAAAAGTTCTAAATTCGGCCGAACCTCGAACACCCAATGTTCGGGCCGAACCGATGGTCGACCCGAACCGTTCGATCATCCCTACTCTTTAGCAGATTCTGTTCAGGCATGGATGGGGCTCGTTCAGGCGGTAACATCCCCTCCGTCCATAGAATCCGGTCTCTCATTTCAGCTATCTTTCAGGCGTTTTGATCGCCTCATCTTCAATAACTCCACAATAAATTTTTCACAGTCCAGCAAAAATTTTGAGACCACTGTCTCTTTAAAACTAGTAGTTTTTCTCTCTCTTGCAGGATCTCCTTTCCTGCAGACACAGTTTGTGCAATCTCATGCACCAGACAAAGTTCATCGAAACTTTTTGAGACCACTGTCTCTTTAAAACAAGTAGTTTTTTCTCTCTTTCAGGATTTCCTCTCCTGCACACATAGATTGTGCAATCTCATGCACCAGACAAAGTTCATAGAACATATGCACTTCTTTGCAGGGATCTCTGCTTCTGCCCAATGCATACCTCCACCATATGTGGGAGATTCGCTCGGTGGCGGGTATGGATGACCCCTTGAGGGGGTTTGTTACACAGGGAGATAGCCGAGAAGTGGTTGCAAACCGTTTGGTTTATTCATGCAATTTTCTTCACACAAGTGCAAGCTTCAAAAACAGCATAATTCAAAATAAACATAAATAAAATAAATCCTTGCCACTGTGGGCGTCTGCCTTCTCACATACAGGAACCTACCTACGGAGTCTGTCTCCAACCTACTGTTGGGCAAACTTTGCAGATCCTCTTCACATAGCAACCATTCCTTTGCTTGTCTCTTCACATAGCAAACAGTGCATTTATTTCTTTCCACATAGAAATAGTCCAAGACCTCACCTTGAGTAGTCTTCAGTCTTAATTAATTTCCCCTTCACACAGGAAATGTCCATTGGTTTCTTTTCACATAGAAACGATCCAAGACCTCACCTCGAGTAGTCTTCACACTTGTTACCCTCCTCAGCGCACATCGCTTCAGGAGGTCTTCCCCATGCTCAAACAGCTTTCAGGGGGCACACATCTGACTGTCCTCCTCTCCCCATGCCCACACAGCGTCAGGAGGCAGCAATCAATAGACTTCCTTTGGACAAATTATAGAGGCCTTAACTTCCTCATTCCAAACAGCTGAAGGCCTTTCAACTTCCTTAAGCCAGTTCTGGCTACCTTTGCAGCCGACACCCTATAGTAATTGGTGAATTTTCTAAACCCAAGCAGAAGTGTATCTCCTGTCTGTGACAACATCCACAGATTTACCTGACTTCCTGTCACAATATATATATATATATCAATGAAAAAAATGGGATCAGTGGGGTGACACAGATGTGTCGTATACACCACTACACTGTGTTACAGAAAAATCACAGCACAGCACTACACTGACTGCACTACACTGTTACACAAGAATCAGCACAGCACTACACTAAACTGACTGCAGTACACTGTGTTACACAAGATGAATCAGCACAGCACTACACTACACTGACTACACTACACTGTGTTACACAAGAATCAGCCCGACACTACACTGCACTGATTGCATTAAACATGAAAGCACAAACCACTAACTACCTGCCTAATTTCCACTCCTAATCTCCTTCCTAACACACTACACAGGGCTGCCAAGTAAGCGGCCTTATATAGTGTGGGGCGTGCACTCTGCCTTTGGCCAATCATGGCTCTGACAAGACATTGTGCTGTGATTGGCCGAAGCATACAGGTCAGGTGCGTGCTTTGGCCAATCACAAGCACCTAATGCACTGCATTATGGACCCTCATCTGCGGGCGAACTTCCCGCCGAGCGCCCCGGTCGTTCGTGTGTTCAGCGAACACATGAACATAAAGCTCATCACTAGTATCTACCATCGGGGTGTTTAATTACATTAGGTGGGGAGAAAGTAGTACATTTGGAGGAAAATCTTAGTCTTTTCCTCTGCATTAGCAAGATGAGATTGGGGAAAGTTTTGGTGGACAAAAGAGGGATTGAAGCTTCTTGGGGAAAGTTTTGGTGGACAAAAGAGGGATTGAAGCTTCTAGGAAAATGTGTCTCTTATAGGAGAAGCACATGTATTCTTTGGGAATGAAAGTATTAGAAGAATTTAGGATGTTTACGTGGAAAGTTTAGTCCCTGTGTATTGTGAGAGGCAACACGAAAGAGTGGAGAGGGATCTTTAGTTGCCATCATGGATCAGAGAGGGAGCAAAGCACATCATATGGCAGAGACTTACCTTCCATCCTTTGAACAAGCCCTTCTGAGGCATAGGCTCAGGGTATGAGAAGGAAGCAATACAGAACTGCGGACTCCTGAAGAGCCTGTGGTGTCTGAAAAAGAAGAAGGAAAAAGAGCATAAAAAGAAGAGATAAAGACAAGGAAGAGTGAAGGACCTGTGGAGACAAGGAAGTGAACCATCCCTTAGACTCCCCAAGCCCTCCAAGGAGGGGAAGGGCCTGCCTGCCCCCCCCCCCCACATCACTATGCAACATATACATCTGCCAACATGGCAGACTAATGTCCACCTCCACACCAAGGTACATCAATAGTGAAGAGGTGGAGGAGGGAGCATGACTGCCACTCCAGCCAAAATCACCACCTAAACATTAAGCCTTGGTATAAGCCCCCCTCCCATCCCCGATTCCCAGCAAAGGCAAAAAATTAGAGGAAAGGGGGATGCCACACCTCACCCCAACCAGAAATAATATTTGAGGGGGAAAATTCCATATAACCTGGTAAGCAATGACCAAACTCTAGTCAGGTATATATAAAAAAAAGGGAGGGTAACATCCCAAATGTCTAAGAGACCAAAGGGGAGACCTAGAAAAAGAAGGGAGCACAGGAACAAGGCCTGAATCGTCTTGTAGATTATTGCTTAAAATCCAGGAAGACAAGAGTCCCTAGGTCTTTTTGGCTGCTGCTTTTGCCAGACTGGAGTGAGTGGGCTCATTGGGGAAGGGTGTTTAGAGGAGCCAGGATTCTGCGGGTGAGAGGCCACGGCGGACCCAGTAAAACGTGGCCCAGTTGAAGAAGTAAGCGGTCCCCCTCCTGGAGTGAGGAGAGCCCATGAGTTTTATTCCCGAAAGTGAAGCTTAAGTGCAAGGGAAAAGAACACCAGTATTCTATTGGTTTCTGGGTCTGGACCTGGAGTAGAGGTTTAAGAGAGCGCCTCTTCTGGATGGTGAAAGGAGACAGGTCCACAAAAACTTGGATCAGGTGGCCTTAAATAGAAAGCTGTTCAGTGTCCCTGGTTATGGGCATGATGTCCTCTTTTAGCCGATAGAAGTGGGGTTTCACTATAATGTCCCCAGGCAACCCATCAGCCTGGGGCGGTTTCAGTGCCCTGTGGGATCTTTTCAGCTCTAGACTGCAGTTTACACATCTTTATAGATTCAGGAAGGCTACTAATTCGAAAACTATATCTTCTAATTTCCAAATCATCAATTTTGGAGAGAGCAGCTTCAAGTTATTCCTGCAGGTCTTGAATGCGGGCAGTGTTCTGATTAGCCCTGGTGATTGTCTGATTCACTGTGTGCTCAATTGCATCAATCCTAGAGCCTAGGTTTTTTAGATCAGCATGTATGGCCAAGGTAATTTGAGGCTGAATTTGGGCTAACCCCCGGGATAGCATTTTAGAGAAAGTGGACATTATGTTTGAAAAGTCCATTGGAGTTGCTGGCGAGAATTGCGCTTGTGAAACTTGCATGGCGGGGTTTGCCTCAAGTTCCCTTAGTGAGGTCATCAAAAGTTTGTCAAATGTCATCTCCAGGAGAGACTCTGTAGAGGCTGGGGATGGTAGTGAAACAGGGAGCTTACTCACTGTGATGTCCCCTGAGTGTGAAGCTTTGTGTGGACTTGACTGCAGGCTCCCTTCCATGTCCTCTCCTCTGTCTTCCTGTGCATGCTGCTGGCAGGGCGACATCTTGGCCTCCTCCAAGGCTTGGGGGCTGAATCTGGATTGCCAGGATAAGTCCCTCCAGACAGAGCCTGCAGCCATCAGGATGTTCCCTGGGGTCTCTGGTAACTCTGGGGAGCAGAGAGGAGCGGGGCGGCTCAGTCTGATAGTGGCGATGGGGCAGTAAAGACCAGAGCGGGACGGAGCTCCGAGATCACACGTCCATTCTCGGGAGCTCTGCGCATGTGCTCCAGCGGTGTCACATTTTGAATGACAATTACTCATGCCATTCAACACTGTACCCAAATTAATTTTATATATATTTTTTAGACAGAGCTTTATTTTGGTGGTATTTAATCCCTACTAAGTTTTTTATTTATTTTATTTCTTTATTTTGCTATATAAAAGCAAAAAGACGGAACATTTTGAATAATAAAAAAAGCACAGCTTGTAAATAAATTATCTTTCTTTATGAATGTAGGCTAAAATGTATTCTGCTACATTTCTTTGATAAAAAAAATAGGTGTAAATTATTTAGTCTGTGTGAAAGTCTACAAACTGTTGTATAAACACTATATTACCAAAAGTATTGGGATGCCTGCCTTTACACACACATGAACTATAATGACCTCCCAGTCTTAGTCCGTAGGGTTCAATATTGAGTTGGCCCATCCTTTGCAGCTATAACAGTTTCAACACTTCTGGGAAGGCTGTCCACAAGGTTTAGGAGTGTGTGGCCATTCTTCCAGAAGGGCATTTGTGAGGTCAGGCACTGATATTGGACGAGAAGGCCTGGCTTGCATTCTCTGCTTGAATTCATCCCAAAGGTATTTTATCAGGTTGAGGCCAGGACTCTGTGCAGGCCATTAAAGTTCCTCCACCCCAAGCTCGCTTATCCATGTCTTTATGGACCATTTTGGCCTAAATATATGACAAACATTGACAGTTAAAAAATATCCAATATATTCAATGTTTGTCATATATTTAGGCCAAAATGTATTTAGCTACATGTCTTTGACAAAAAATTCTCAATGAGTGTATTTTTAACCGCTTTATGACCGGAAGGTTTTACCCCATTCCTGACCCAGGCCATATTTTTTGATTCGGCACTGAGTTATTTTAACGGACAATTGCCCGGTTGTGCAATGCTGTACCCAAATTAAATGTATGTCATTTTTTGCAATATTAATTAAAAAAAGCGACAATTTTGAAAAAATAACAATATTTTTCTACTTTGACAGTTAAAAAATATCCAATATATTCAAAGTAGAAAAATATTGTTATTTTTTCAAAATTGTCGCTTTTTTTAATTAATATTGCAAAAAATGAAAATCACACAGGTGATCAAATACCACCAAAAGAAAGCTCTGTTTGTGGGAAAAAAGGTCGTAAATTTAGTTTGGGTACGGCGTTGCATGACCGCGCAATTGTCAGTTAAAGTCGCACAGTGCAGAATCCCAAAAAGTGGCCTGGACGTAAGAAAGTAAAATCCTCCGGTGGTAAAGTGGATAAAGACTTGAATGAGCAAGTTTGGGGTGGAGGAACCTGACTGGGCTGCACAGACTCCTAACCTCAACCTGATAGAACAATTTTGGGATGAATTAGATCAGAGCCTGCGAGCCAGACCTTCTCTTCAACATCAGTGCCTGACCTCACAAATGCACTTCTGGAAGAATGGTGAAACATTCCCATAGACACATTCCTAAACCTTGCGGGCAGCCTTCGCAGAAGAGTTGGAGCTGTTATAGCTGCAAAGTGTGGGCCAACTAAATATCGAACCCTACAGACTAAGACTGGGATGCCATTAAAACTCGTGTACGTGTAAAGGCAGGTGTCCCAATACTTTTGGTTTTATATATATATATATATATATATATATATATATATATATATATATATATATATATATATATATATATATATATATATTTATTTATTTTTTTATATATATATTTATATGTGTGTGTATATTATTATTGTTTCCTTCTATTGGTTGGACTAGATGGACTTTTTTTCAACCAGACTAACTATGTAACTATAGTTTTAAAACAAATTTCAAGACAATGTAAAAATTTTAAAGTGGGCCTTTCATTCTCTGTCCTTTTTCCCTAAATTGTTTCAGTCTGCAAAAGACCAAAAACATTTATGAAATTATTAAAAGTAAAAATTGAGTCTCCATATGATCTGGGCACCATAGGCACAAATTAAAGCTTCTTCAGTATGGTAGAGCAAAAAAAAATGTTATGTACAACCAAAACTTTTCCTTATTCTATCCTAAATGTAAATAGACTTCAAAACCCTTGTCAGTGTATTTTTTATTTTCCTGACAACTCTAAACTTGTGTATATCCTTACAGACATTGGTTACCAGTACAAAGAGAGGTGTCTCCCAAATTAGGACACCAACAGCAAGAAAAAATTTAAAAAGGGTCCCAAAAACTTTCTCTACTCTATCCATAAAAATGCCTAGGGATACACTTTAAATCTTTAATTGCACTTAGTAACATGATTCTAAATATCGCATTGTGTAAAACAAGAAGGGAACATGCCCAGAAGTATTGCACAAATAATACAAAAAACAAATCTTCATTTCATGTAACATTCTTCTTATGCTGTGACCCATAACCTGTCATTGCGGTGTCACACTTGCTGAGCTGAATAGGACATTCAGATGTCCTACATATGTCACTTGCTTTGCGCATGATTCAACATTGTCTGGAGAACCCTAACAGAAAATCATAAATTACTTATACTGCATATTAACCAAGGTTATAAATAAGCAATAAGCTTATGTGCAATGCTGATTTACTGCAGAGCTAAAAGAATACTAGGCAAGGTCAGGCACAATGAACAATCCCCCCTGACGCTTTCATTTCTCTTTGAAGAGCCACTTTGAAAGTCCAGGGAGATTTATGGAAAATGTATATTTGTAGCTTTCATACACAGGAGAATTATCTTATGTCATCCTGCTTCTCTAACTTGTAAACACAAATCTTAATTGTTATGTTTCTTTTTTTTTTCAGTGTGGGCTCTGCTTCGGAATAAGACTTCATCCTCAGTATCCTAGCAACTATTTTCTGGTCAACTATTTTGTAATTAAAACCACAAGCCTGACTCCTGTCATTTTTATTTTGAGGGATCAGATAATGATAATGCATGTTATTTTATTCAGTGCCCTTTATGTGAAGCATTTTACTTAGCATAAATATGTTCTCTAGCTTCTTTTAAAAGTAATTTACTAATGTAATGAGAACAAGATGAAAGTGAGAATGGGCTTCCTGCTCTTTATTCTTTTTTTTTTTTTTTGCTTAGCCACACAAATAATTTCCAAGATATTTTTCTTGTGCCTCTCTATGTGAAAATTTTTAATGAACTTCCCCGAAATGAACTGAAAGCCTATAAATATTTACTTTGCTTAAGTTATAAATGTTATATTTCCCTGCATGCCTTTTTCTCCAATTGCAGATTAAAATAGGAACATTACTGATGTAAGATATGGACCTTTGCTTTGCCACACACAGTGTTTGTTTATTTTATATATAAAGATTTTTTTTAATGATTTTTCTTTTCTTTTTTTTTTTTTTCAGAATGCTTATTACAAAGAGACAGAATGGACAGATTTTGTATACACAGTATATTACTACTACAGAACATGTCATCATTTTGTTACTGTACTCCAGTTTTAAAGTTACAAAATGTACGTCAAACATACACACAGATATATATATATATATATATATATATATATATATATATATATATATATATATATATATATATAAATATATATATATATATATATATAATCTTTATTTAAGACAAAATAACATGTAATATCGAACATTTCTAGTATAACAAAAACATAAGCTTATAAGGACACGTGCAATAAACATGTAAATACAAGCAATGAAAAAAGTGAATAAATGTAGGAACAACAGTTGTATAGTATTATAACACTAGGGCTCTCCCCATTGGAAATTGGGGGTAGCCCCTATGGTACTGTCAATAATTTGTATAAAAAGAGGTCTTGATAGGGAAGCCTAGGAGCTAGCGCTAGGCTAGCAAATAACGATGAGGGTGCTAAGTTGACTACTATAGCCCGGCCAGTCCAGATGCTGGGGGTGGGGGACAATGTAATTTTAAGCAAACATTTTAGAATAGAAATCAACTTTCTTTAAAATTTTACTTGTGACTTTTTTCAACAGTTCCTTCAGGCTCTGTGGCCCATTTGAAATATTTTTCTTAAACTCCTGTTCCAGTAACAACTGGCAGGCAAGAATAGATTAAGAACCACCCCTAGGAAAACTGACAGCAGGCAAGTGCTTAGGGAAAGTCTAACCTATCCCTAATCCATAAAATGTGTTTTTATTGCAGCTGTCTTCTATTGGAGGTGTTTCCTCAATTCCTGTGTCTGTGAAAACTTTGTCATTAGAACAGGATTTAAAGGGATTTCTTTACAGTGGAAATATAGACAGCTCTTTCTGATTTAAAAAGAAAAAACAACAAAACGATTTGGCTGGCTTGAGTGCGCTCTTAATATAGTGACACATTAGTTGTTGTAGAAATTGTTTCCTAGCTCATTTTATATTAAAATTTGAGATTTACATTATTTAAAAAGCTGAGCATGGTCTATGTTCTCAACCATGTTATGCTAAACAGGCTTATAAAATTCAAACTACAGTTTTATTCTATGGGATTACATTAGTGGAAGTCAGCTGTGTGCAGGAAAATGTCTTTTGTCAAGCCAAGAATGTTATCTGACTTAAAGTATGCGGAGCTTCAGCTCAAAGTGAATTTAAGATTTATGTTGGTAAATGTAATTTGCCCTTTTATAAAGAAATGTCTAATTTAGGTTTAAGCATTTATCAGAAGATACAAAAATTGAGCATTTCTTAAAGCAGTATTATAATTAGAAATCAGTGAATTATTTGAAAAAGATGTTTGCATTCACTGATTCACCCAGTTTGCCTCCAAAGCCATGCTTTTTTCCTCTGTGGGCTTTTCTGGGGTTTAAAAAGGTGTGTTTGGCAAAGAACAGAGAGCAATTATTTCTGCTAAGTTCATATATATGCCAAAATCTTTTTTACTTAAAGTAAATATAAATTCTTTTTATTTTTCCTTTTTTTTTTTTTAAATAGAATAGGTAAGGCTTTAAAATGTCTTTTTGCTGTCTCTTTTGCCTTTTTTGAGATTAACCTTTGTCTCCTGTCCTCTAGATACAGCCAAAAGTTAAAGTGAGGTAAGTCTCTTCTTAGACAGTTGTCATAGAACATGTATCCCCATTGGAATATTTTCGCTCATCCTATTATAGTGACAATTCAATATTTTGGATTATATGATCATTTTTAGTCCAATTGACAGTGGGCTGAATCTGAAACTGAATCCCCATGGCTGGGACACAGACAGCAATAGCAACCTACCAGGGGTTTAAATCCTTCTCAATTCTAATCAGAATTGAAAAAAGATTTGCCTTTAGACAAGCTTTCAAGGGATTTTGGAATAAATATTTTAGGGGAAAGAAAATATTTCACTAAGGGCACTCTTTCTCTTTTACAATTTGATTTTGTTCTCTTTTTGTTTAGCATCTTCTATTTTTTTCTTTAAACAAAAGAGCAATAGAGGGATGTAACATCATTTTGTACAGATTAAAGTGGTTCTAAAGGTTTAAGGTTTTCCACCCTAATTCATTATATGCATACTATGTATTCTGCTGCAGTTGCCCCCTCCCCTTTTCCATCCAATATAGCGATGTTCATGAGCGGATAAGCTCCAGCCGCTGTCTCTCTCCTCGTTGGAAAGATTGATAGAAGTGGGAGTGATTGGAGAGGGACCCTAGAACAAGAGAATCTGAGCTGCTCTGTGCAAAACCATTGCACAGAGCAGGTAAGTATAGACACGTTTGTCTATTTTTTATTTAATTATTTTAATTAGAAAACAACTTTAGTGACACTTTAACAATGAATTCAGACAAGGTCTGCATTAAAATAGGGATTCTTAATTCACATACTGCAATATAGGCATGCCAAAGTTGGACAATTTTGTCCAGCTATCTGACTATTCTTTACTTTACTGATGGTGAAAACGAGTATGGACATTTAATAGATTAGCACCTTTCACATATTTAGAAAACAGAAGGCAGAGTTGGCAAGCTTTAATTTGCATGCAATATGTGTGAACCTGTTTTAATACTGATAAAATACTATATATAAATATATATATATATACCCTCTCGGTCAACACTGACTATTTTTAATCCTTATGCTGCTAGCATTGCTAAATATTTGTTTTAAACTTTTTTTCACATTTATTTAGTTACTTTCTGGTTTCTAGGCTCAGGCAAATGATGTCATACTCTACATCCCTGGAGTCTAACAAAATGGGTGGGACTTTGAGGCACCAATGATCAGAAAAACAAATAAATAATAAAATACAATTTTTTTTAATTAGAACATCATTGTAAAACATCAAAGATGGGTATAAAATGCCACACATGTGTTATGTCCTTTCTACTTATTCAATGCGTGGCATTTTATACCTCGCTTTGATGTTTAAAAATTGTGTTCTAAATAAAAAATGTTGTATTTATATTTAAATATTTGTTTTTCTGATCATTGGTGCCTCAAAGTCCCACCCATTTTGTTATTTTTGCATATTCTGTTTCATTGAAATTTTGAAAGGATGGGAGTGCCACACCAGCTTGTAAAAACGTTTAAAAGATTTTTATTTTGGAACAGCCAACACGTTACGGGGGCTCAGCACTTCTCCTTCATCAGGGCTAAAAAAACAGGGCCCTGAAGAGTTAATGTGTACAGCGTTCAGTGTGCAGTGTACAGTGTTGAGAGTTGCAGCAGCACAAGCAGTTACAAGGAGCTACCTCAGTCAGTGAAGGGCTGGAGGGAGCTGTTCACAGGACTTTTGAGCTAAACAGAGTGTCAAGAGTCAAGTCCTACTACAGTCCAGGATCTTTTGAGTTAACCAGTGGTGTTACAAGTCAAGTTCTAACACAGTTCAGTAACAAAGCATTTTTTAAGCGACAGTAAGCATTGGTCAGCATTCGGCTGGCGTCAAGACAGCGCTAACTGGCAGTGTCCCAGTTTTACCTAGTTGAGCCAGAGGAGTATCCCACTCATGCCCTTCTCCCATCCCCAATATAAAATAAACAAAACAATCCAAAGATGCCGGAATGGTCATTGTCTCAACTCTTACACTTGGGTACTAAGCTTAAATGGGCTGAAGGTTTCACCAGTAACAATGGCAGACCCATCTCAGGCCCAATGCCTGGAAAACCTGCTACCTTTGGGGGCTCGTCTGGGATTTTTCCATTGGTTACTGGGCCGGTTGGCAAGGGCAGAAGAAAAAGTCAGAAAAGTCAATTTTTGTGCCCAGAACTGTTGTTCAAGTATCAAGCCAAGTGTGAGGCCGGATCTGCAGGAGGCAGGGAGAGTGGGATTAAACTAGAAGTACATATAAGAGGTTGCTCGTGGCAATGCAAATGTTCAAGTAAAGCTTGCAACATGATGAGAAGCTTTGATGTGGACTATATCTATTCTGCTGTCAGATGCTGGAGAGCAGGAGGAAAAAGTGTAGAAGTGCATGAAAGCTGCAATTGCTTAACAGGAAGAGGTCCCAGTGGGGATGGTGAAGATGGAGGCCGGGGGCACGGGAAGAGAGGTGCCAGGGGCCGGGTGTGTGTGCATGCTATTTGAAATGATGTCAACCGTGCATTTGACAGCGGAACATTTATTCTATATAGTAATTGCACTGATACTGTGAGGATCGTAGCCGGCCATGCCGGGAGGGGCAGTGGGGCTAGCCTCTGAGACAGTATGGAAGATGTAAATTGCACATGTATGGCTAGGAAGAGAAGTATCGACCGTGTGACCGACAGCGGGATATTACTCTTGCCAAGCAAAGAGGGACAGCTGGCTTCAATGAAGGAAGGCGCAGTTGTGGCCCTAGTACTGCCCTAACTTGCTACAGGTGTAAGGAAGAACTTGTTTGGGAGAAAACAATATATATGTATGCATATATATATATAAACAGAGAGCATGCTTTGCCAGTGACACTGTGGAAAGGGAGGTGGTAGGTATGAAGAAGACCATACTGGGGTTGGAAAAGTCAGAGTGTTGGAGGCAGGGCAAAAAAGGCAGAAAAAAGGGGGGTTTTGAATGAATGCATGTGAGCAAGAACTATGCTATGCCAGCATCACAGGGGGGGGGGGGGGTAAAGGAGAACTTGTTGGGGCTAAAAGAGTTAGAGGGTTGGGGGTGGGGCAAAGAGAGAAAAACATATATAAATGTGATAAATGTATGCATGTGAACAGGGACTAAGATATGCCTATGTCCCTGTGGGAACAGAAGTGGTAGGTTTGAGAAAGACCATAATGGGGTTAGAAGGTTGGGGTGGGGCAAAAAAAAAAAAAAAAGGAAATTAAATTTATCAAACACCTATGAGTGGAAACTGTGCTGTGTCAGCAGTACTATGGGGATGGAAATGGTAGGTGTGGGCAGAACCCTACCTGGGCTAAGAAATGTCCCAGGATATGAGGTGGGGCAAAACAAAGAAATAAGTAAAATGGGTACATGAATACATTGATAAATTGAACATTTAAATGCATGGAACTGGTTCAGAAGAGAGTTTCTATGCTTTCATTTAAACCATCAGGTGTAGGAGTATTGAGATGGGAAAATCCAAACAGTTTCTCTTTGGCATAGTCTTTTGAGTCTGTTGTACTGGATTGATTGAGGTACTTGATCCATGATAGTTGCTGTACATAGATCAAAGTCTCTATTGTGCTTACTTGCAAAATGGCAAGAAAGACTGGTATTTATATCCAATATTGGTGTTGTGGCAGTGTTTGTTGAGCCTGTTCCTAAAAGTTTGTATGGTTCTACCTACATATTGTAATTTATGGGGGCAAGTGATCACATAGATGACATAGTCAGAGGAGCAGTTCACCTGAACTTTGATGGGCCATGACATTCCATTACTATTGGATATTACTGAGTGGGTTTTGTCTGAGATTGTTTTGCAGCAGAGACATTTAGTATGGTTGCATTTGTAGCATCCTGGTGTTTTTGTTGTGGTGACCAGAGAGGTCCTTTGTTAACATGACTCTGGGCTATCAAGTTCTTGAGGGTCTTCACTCTACGGAAGATGATCCTTGGTCTTGGGGAAAGTTCTTTGTTTAAAAAGAACATGTTTTCTTTGTTGTTCTTGTTTTTTTTTACTTCTCAGTAGAGTAATGTATGCCCTTTGTGGTTGTGATAATTACTGCATTAAGGCATACAGTATGTACCTTTATACTTTAGGGATTCTTTGTATATTCTTTATTGTCTAGTTTTTAGCCCTGATGAAGGGGGAGTGCTGAGCCCCCAAAACGCATTGGCTGTGTTGTGGAATTTTTCCTCAGGTACAAAATACCTGTTACCTGTTAGTCAGTGATACCAAATCAGACAATATATAGCTATATATATAATGAGATCAGACAAGACTCAAGATGGCTGAATCATAGTGACCTGATTTATTACAACATTGCTGGAGTTTAAATATACTCAAAAATGGGTTTGTCATTACAATCTGACGTACAGAAATGGGTTGTTATTAACATCTTTTGTCCAATCAAAGTTAACAACTAATTATAGTAAGCATTATGTCAATCTAGATCGTGATTCTCTGTCATAAAGGGAAATTTCTTGGTGACACACAATAAAAGTTCCAAAGGGACTTTTAGAAGATATTATTGGCTTTGTGGTCAGCTGTCCAGACAGAGTTGATATTCTGAGAGATAGGGAATTTCCACTGTTTCGTTCATCTGATATATTCTTAGCCTTTGCAAGCTCAGTGACTCATGTAAAGAAATCAAAGTAAAATGAGATTAACTTGAAAGACATTTTGTTTAAGATAACCATTCTAAATGCCAGTCAAGGCATCCTGTAAAGGCCAATAAGGTATCCAGAAAATGCGAGATAGGTATGCCACGACATCTCTCTCCTCTTGAGAATTTATTGATCAGGCTAACTAACTACCTATTCCGCTTATCAGATTCATCCAAGGGAACAGCCCCTTACGCTTGGAACACTGGCCCAGAGGGCAAACCTCAGTGGGGGGTGTCCGAGTCTTGGTAAGGTTCTGAGGCGGAGATTACTTCATACATGGGGGTTTGAGGTAACAGATTTCTCATTACAGCATACTCAGCATCATCAATCCCTTCTCATTTCCGTATAGAGTTGAAATAGGTTGTCTCCTTGGCCTTGGTAACCTTATCAACCAAACACATAATTATTTTAACTCAACAGATAACTAGAGATCATAGTTATCATAAACATCAATATGAATACACCACTTTCATTATTTTAGGAGATAAAGCAAAACCTCCAAAAGACTGTGTTCATTAAGATGGGCGGACACTATTGGAAATAAAGTACCTTGTAGTACCTGTTCCTGTGACACACTGAGAAAGTCAACTATGGGCCTTATTGCCACAGAAACAATAGATTCCCAACCCCAAATGTGACCACCCTGAGGTGAAAATGGGTATTAATAACTTTTCTGCAAAATACCCCAGTTTCTGTCTGAACAACAGAAACCTGAGGGCTTCCCCTAGGTGAGAAATGTCCATATTGTCATTTAATATGGCTCATATTTTATGTTTAACAGTTTCATTTCTGTAATGCATGCATGTTTCATTTCATGGGCTGTTCACAGTCAGCTGTAGGCAGGATATGTTTATCAGTGCTTGTGAACAGTCCACCCTCCCCACATCAGTTTTTTCCATAGAACTCTATACACACTGTAGGATTCTTGAAACCTGCGACTTTTGGAGAATTAACATGTCCTTTTGTGTACTGGTAATGTTTCTATAGGATTTTGAAAACTCTGTATGATTTAGATCCTCTAATGCAAGTGGGTTTACTAGCACAGGTATAGTCTGGGACTCTGGGTGTAATTGTGGACATATCTAGCACCCTGAGTACCCTGACTTCCTGGCTACCTGGTATTTAAACTTAACAGTACATTGGGCCTTAGGTTGTCAGTCTCTTTTATTGTCCTGCCCCTTCATTATACCCAACATTTCCATACATATCAAAAATTTAAAGAAAAATCATTGTACCACCTTTTTTCAATGACTGGCGTGAATCCATGTATCCCTTACTTTATGACTTAGTATCCTCATTTGGATCTGGTAGGGATGAAAACACACTATTATGCATTTTTGTCAATTGCTTTTAAAGCGCTGCAACACATCTAGTGAGATCTGAGTGTGCAGCTTGCAATTTCTGTGGTAAATAGAGACCTGCTTCAGGTACCCACACCTCTCTTGGGAGTGTTCCTGACAAAGGAAAAAACGTAAAACAATCTACTTGTTTCTGCTATTATTTTACTCAACTTGTTTTTTTTTTTTTTTACCATACAACCTTTTGTACCTTTCCGCTACTCTGTGAGTGATATGGAGTGTAAAAGGCTTTCTCAATATTTAGTGCGGATAGGATCTCTTGTAGAACCCTTCCTGTAAAGTGAGTACCCCTGTCACTTTCCATAGGTTCTGGGATTCTATACCTGCACTTTACCTGGGGCAAAGGCCTTTTTCCTGTGGTTTGTACTTTACCCCTAGAGACTGGCCAGGCCTTAGGCCATCCTGAAAAATGTCTATACAAACTAAAACATGTGCATAGGGACCAGACTGTGGGAAATCAATGTAATCTATTTGAACTCCTTGGAAAGGACAGTCTGACTTAGGCGGTGCTTTTATGGGGGGTGCTTACAGCTCTACCAACATTGTACCTAGCACAGGTAAGACAAGAAGCAGTATATTTTGCAGCTACTCCAGGAAAACCTGGTGCTAACCAGTGTTGTATTACCAAGGTGGTCATTAGAGTCTTTGAGATATGACACGATCCGTGAGCTGCGGCTGCCACCCTCGGGTATAGGGCCTGAGATCGGACAGAAATGCTCCTCCATCCTCCAGCAACCAGTTACATCCCGTGTTGCACCTTTCTTCCGCCACTTCTCACGCTCCTGTGAGGGGGCTTTTTCTGCAATGATATCAAGATTGCCATACTTACAGGAGTTGGTTGCTTTCCTAGTAGTGTCAGTACCCGGATTGGGACCTGTTCCAGTGCAGCCTTCTTCGCTGCTCTGTCGGCCCTTGCGTTTCCTGCAGCTTCTTCTGTGTCCTCTCTTGCATGTGCCTTGGTTTTTTTAATAAATGGCCACCTTGGTGGAACACTGGAAGACTAAGAACAGTCTCTGTTATATCTGCATGCTTTTTCTTGGCTTACCGAGAGAACTTGGGCTGAGGTCAAAAAGTTACAAGCTTTCAAAAATATGACCAAAATCATGTCAATGTGAATGTTAACTCTTTAAAATTCACAGGCCTTTGCCAAAACCATCAGCTGCTTGTGCTTAGAACTTTAAATTTAATATCTCTGCATTCTTTTTGTTTATTTATTGCTGTTACTACTGCATACCCAGTTACAGGCTTACCCTCCTCTGTTTATAAACATGATCCATCTACATAAAGGGTCTCATCAGGGCTCCAGAGAGGAGCCTTTTTGGCAGGGCTCAACAATTCAGATTCTGCCATCATCAGCTCAAAAACAGTCATGGGGGATATTTAACAAACATTTTTTCCCCTCCCCCTCTAATGCCTGCTCCTGTACTGGAAGTAAACTGGCTTAAAAACATTGCACCTGTTTTATCCAGAAGCTCTTTTGCAGGCTGTGGCCCGCACACAGCTTGAGGATCCTTTTATCACTGGGTCAAGCTGGCAAGAGACATATGCTACATACTGGATTAATGGGCACTTCATCTGAAACTGAACACTGAAATTTTAACTCAACACAAACATTACTTTTTTTTTTTTTAAATGACTTCCCCTTTTCCTTTAAAGCCAGGCAGGAAACCACTCTCACCCCTGTTACTGTTATTCCTACTGTAAACCTTTCGGCTGCTTCTGATGGGACATGCGGACACAGGTTAGCTGTATACCTTATTTACTGTCTATATGGGGGAGAGGGGCTGGCTGCAATTCTTTGCTCTAATGTCCTGTCTTTACACTATTTGTAGTAGGTCACTTTTTATACACCCATAATGACAGGAAGTAATGTACTTTTATCTTTCAAACAAAAAACCTCTAAGAACTTTGTCCCGAATTTCAAAAATCTTATCAGAGGTTCCCCTTTGGTTACGGAGGGTGCCCCTGAAATACCACTTAATAAACCATAATTATATAAAAAAGTTATTCTAT
Source organism: Pelophylax lessonae (assembly GCF_965119305.1). Lineage (NCBI taxonomy): Eukaryota > Metazoa > Chordata > Amphibia > Anura > Ranidae > Pelophylax > Pelophylax lessonae. The sequence continues at coordinate 243,799,737 of NC_138769.1, forward strand.
TTTAAAACTTTTGGCTCAGTGCCAATAGGGTTCAATGGTCATGTTAATTGCGGTAACCCTTAATGTCTAAACAAAGATTCCTGGTTTAAAGGGCAACCTATTATTTTTTATCTTAGTTTAATTTAATACAAAATAACCCCAAAAATATCATATGCCGTTCATTTATCATATAAAGAAACAATCTTTTTTTTTTTTTTTCCTCTTTCTCCGAGCTCACGGAGAAGGAACCTCTTCGCTTCCCCTTTTTATATTAAAGACACAGCTTCATGCAATCTGTCTCAAAATAAACAGGCTTTTGAATTAAAGGGCAACGATCATCCTTACATTCTTCTTCATACTCTCCTGCTTCCATATTTCTGCAACTGATTTTAAGTTTGTTCTTGCCAAATCTGTTTCATACACTTTACAAAAATCTGTCATATCCTATCTTATCTTATCCTACAGCTAGGATTATTAGCTGTCCAACTACAGAACACTTTAATTGGCTGTGTAGCCCAAAAACTATGCTCCCAGAGCATTTAATCTTCGAATGCAAACTCCCTGGTTTGCCCCATTTATCTGGTAACCCTGTTACCCATACACTCTAAGGCCATGGTCCTAATGACCTTTCCCATCGACCCCTGGTTGCTATCTACGGAAACCCAGTTTCCCATTTCACTGTTATCCAAAAAATAGAATAACTACCTCTAACTTCCAAGTTCTCTGTGACTTGGAATTACCTCTAACTTTCCGAGTTCTCTGTGACTTGGAATTACCTCTAACTTCCGAGTTCTCTGTGACTCGGAATTACCTCTAACTTCCGAGTTCTCTGTGACTCGGAATTACCTCTAACTTCCGAGTTCTCTGTGACTCGGAATTACCTCTAACTTCCGAGTTCTCTGTGACTTGGAATTACCATACACTCTAACTTCCGAGTTCTCTGTGACTTGGAATTACCGCTAACTTCCGAGTTCTCTGTGACTCGGAATTACCTCTAACTTCCGAGTTCTCTGTGACTCGGAATTACCTCTAACTTCCGAGTTCTCTGTGACTCGGAATTACCTCTAACTTCCAAGTTCTCTGTGACCTGGACTTAAAAACAGCCTATTACCATATACATATGTTTACATATATACTATAACATAGAGATAGAAACCTTTACATGCATATGAAATGTCAGGCTAAAACAGTCATATACATTCAATGTTTGCTACGCCTCAAATGGACACTCCGAAATGAGACCGCTTTACCAGAACACAACTGGGGGTCACGTTCCTGCGTGTCCAAGACACCCACAGTGGTGAGGGTTGACCCAACCTCACCTTTCCCAACAAACAACAAATGTTATTAGCAATATATACACCGACTAAGGGTTTAGGTTCTTTAAGAGGGTATTAAGTCAAAAATAAAACAGAGTTACCTGGACGTCATTGGATGGACTGAAAAACATTGTAAGCAGACAATGGGCTTACCTGGCCAGATATTTTCAGTGTATCCAATGCAGTCCAGATGTCTCACTCCGTCCGCAGATGACGTCACCTCTCCTGGCTGGCTCGCCAAATTGTTGTGGAATTTTTCCTCAGGTACAAAATACCTGTTACCTGTTAGTCAGTGATACCAAATCAGACAATATATAGCTATATATATAATGAGATCAGACAAGACTCAAGATGGCTGAATCATAGTGACCTGATTTATTACAACATTGCTGGAGTTTAAATATACTCAGAAATGGGTTTGTCATTACAATCTGACGTACAGAAATGGGTTGTTATTAACATCTTTTGTCCAATCAAAGTTAACAACTAATTATAGTAAGCATTATGTCAATCTAGATCGTGATTCTCTGTCATAAAGGGAAATTTCTTGGTGACACACAATAAAAGTTCCAAAGGGACTTTTAGAAGATATTATTGGCTTTGTGGTCAGCTGTCCAGACAGAGTTGATATTCTGAGAGATAGGGAATTTCCACTGTTTCGTTCATCTGATATATTCTTAGCCTTTGCAAGCTCAGTGACACATGTAAAGAAATCAAAGTAAAATGAGATTAACTCGAAAGACATTTTGTTTAAGATAACCATTCTAAATGCCAGTCAAGGCATCCTGTAAAGGCCAATAAGGTATCCAGAAAATGCGAGATAGGTATGCCACGACAGCTGTTCCAAAATAAAAACATTTTAATAGTTTGTACAAGCTGGTGTGGCGCTCCCATCCTTTCAAAACTTCAACGAACCCCTCTGGGGGTCCAGCAAGACCCCACAGTTGCTGGTAAGCAGCCCCTAGGTCCACAAACCACCTCTGCCATCGAAATACATGCGCATAAGGTTCAGCGCTCCTACATCACAAAGATTGCTGTTATTAAGGATTGCCACCCTTACTTTTGTGCTTTACTAGACACAAGTTATATATTTTTGTACATCCCTGAAGCCTTCAAGAGGGGAGAAGGAGTTTTCTCAGCTAAGCACACCCTCCTGCCTGCAATCCTGGGCTAAGGGCATATGAATTCCAAGAAATAAATGCTACATAAACCTTCTGCCCTTACTCAAGATGGCTACAGCCAGAAATGCTAGGGGGATGTTGTTTTTCAACATGATTTATCAGCAAAATAAAGCATGGAGACATGATTTTCTAGGCCAGAGAAATTCCCAGCTCAGCAAACCAACCAGTTTGCTTACCAACCAAATTAACCTTACATAGTTAGTGAGGTTGAAAAAAGACACCAGTCCATCCAGTTCAACCTAAGATGTGTGTGTGTTTATGTCAATAGTACATTGTATACCCCTGTATGTTGTGGTCGTTAAGGTGCCCATCTAATAGTTTTTTAAACTATTGATGCTCCCTGCTGATACCACTACTTGTGGAAGAGAATTCTACATCCTTACCACTCTGACAGTAAAGAACCCTTTACACACAGTTTAAGGTTAAACTGCTTCTCTTCTAATTTAAGTGAATGGCCGTGTATCTTTTCAAATTCCTTTTCACTGAAACGTTTGTTCCCAATGCTAGGGTCACCTGTACAGTATCTGTACATTGATATCATATCCCCTCTCAAGTGTCTCCTCTCCAGAGGGAATACGTTCAATGCTTGTAGTCTTTCCTCATAGCTGAAGTCCTGCAGTACATTTATTAGCTTTGTTGCCCTTCTCTGGACTCCATCCAATACCAGCACATCCTTTCTAAAGAACTGGTGCCCACAACTGGACAGCATACTTGAGATTCGACTGAACCAAAGTCTTGTAGAGTGGGAGAATTATCGTTTTACCTCTGAAGTAAATCCCATTTTTAATACATGCCAATATTTTGTTGGCCTTGCTTTCAGCAGCTTGACATTGCATGCCATTGCTGAGCTTGTCATCTACTAGGACCCCTAGGTCATTTTCCATCCTAGATTCCCCCAGAGATTCTCCCCCTAGTGAGTAACTTGTGTTTGTATTTTTGGCACCTAAATGCATTACCTTACATTAATGGGGTGGGGAACTTCATGGCAAATGAGGTTTATTTTGTTCAGATCTTTTTGTAAGGTTTCCACATCCTGTGTAGAAGTTATTGCCCTACTTAGCTTAGTATCATCTACAAATACTGAGATTGAGCTGTTTATCCCCTCCTATAGATCATTTATGAATAAATTAAACAGGATTGGTCCCAGGACAGATCCTTGGGGGACCCCACTTTCCACACCAGACCATTCTGAGTACTTGCCATTTATCACCACCCTTTGGACTTGCCCTGAAGCCAGTTTTCAATCCAGGTACTCACCATTTGGTCCATACCTACATAGCTTAGTTTGTACAGTAAACGTTTGTGGGGAACTGTATCAAATGTCTTTGCAAAATCCAGATACACCACATCTACAGGCTTTTCTTTATCTATATGGCAGCTCACTTCCTAATAGAAGGTTAATAGATTGGTCTGGCAAGAACGATTCTTCATGAATCCATGCTGATTACTACTAATGATACCATTTTCATTACTAAAAATCTTGTATATATTTCCTTATCATCCCCTCCAATAACTTGTAGACTTTTGATGTTAGGCTAACTGGCCTGTAGTTCCCAGGGATACAACTCCGCCCAACCAAATTAACCTGTCAGCTGGCCCTGCAGCTTACACGTGCGTTTGCAAATGTGTGCTAACTAAACCCCTGTTTTTAAAGCATACTGTTAGGCAGGGTAATTTAGTTGGTAAGCAACTTGGTTGGTGAACTGAGCTGGGATTTTTTTCTGTTTTTGTCTCATATGCATTGCCCTTCCATGTGCTCTTTGCTATGAAGGCCAGTTATAGGTGGGGCAGTGGCCATTTTGTTTGTTGTTGATGTATACTGGTGAGCGGACACACTGGATGCCTTTGCTGCCATTGTGCTATGAGTTGGGCATCCACTGTGCCCCCAAGTGCCTTTAAGGAGGGTTGGGCTACCTCCAGGCTCACCTGCCCCCTATCTTTCATTTAGAGTGCATTTGCTTCCACTGTGGAAACTCTCATAAATTTACAGGAGTTAGGACTGAAGGTAATACAGGGTGCCATGAAGTGGCCCTGCAGCTTACTAATGCATTTAAAAATGTGTGCTAACTAAACCTCTATTTTTAACGCATACTGTTAGACAGGTTAATTCGGTTGGTAAGCAAACTGGTTGGTGAATTGAGCTGGGAATTTTTTCTGTTTTTGTCTCACAAGAGTTCCTTAAGGACCCTTGGGAGTAAGCCATCTGGTCTTGGGGATTTATTTACTTTTTTCAAGTCTATTTCTTAGTCTGTCTCCTGTTAACCTTAGGGTGCTTCCTGTGGCCAAATTTCCTTCATCATTTTTTATGGGGCCAATATGTTTTGGCCTCACTTTCTTACTATTTATATACTTAAAGAATTTCTTGGGGTTTTTTCTTACTCTCTTCCGCTATGTGCCTATCGTGTTCTATCTTAGCCGCCTTGATTGCGCTCTTACATTTCTTGTTGCATTCTTTGTAGCCTTGGAATGCTGACAATGACCACTCAGCCTTGTATTTTTTGAACACCTTTTCTTTTGTTTTTTCATGCATTTTTATGTTGGAGTTTAGCCACCCAGGATTTATTTTAGCTCTTTTAAACGTATTCCCTGTTGGAATGCACTGGAAAATACCTTTATTTAGTATGTTCTTAAAGCACTCCCAGTTTTCCTCCATGTTCTTTGTTCTTAGGCTTCTATCCCATTTTTTATCGTCTAGCAAAGAGCGCAGTTTAGGGAAGTTGACTATTTTGAAATTTTGTGTCCTTGTATTACCCTTGTATTTCCTATTCCTGTGATTTATACTGAAACTAATTGGCCTGTGTTCACTGTTTTCTAAGTTGACCCATATTTCTACATCCTATATCAGGTCTGTATTGTTCATAATCAGTAGGTCTAGTAATGCATTGTCTATTGTTGGTGCGTTCATCATCTGACCCATGAAATTGTCCTGCAAGACATTTAGGAAATGGGAAGCCTTAGACAAATGCATGGTTCCTTCTGCCTAGTCTATATCTGGAAAAGTAAAATCCCCCTATATAATGACATTTCCATCCTTGCCCCCATTCCAAGCTGTGGTAGGAGCTCTGCCTCCCCCTCCTCCCTCTGGTTAGGGGGCTTTTAGCATATGCCCAGTATTGCTTTCCTCTTAGTTTTCTCCCTTTGAAGCTCTACCCATGAGGTTTCCACCTCCCCCCAGCTCTATTGGTGATATTGTCCCTCATATTCACTTGCACATCATTAGGGATGGCCTTGTGGTTCACGGCAAATCTTGCTTGTTCGCTACCCGCCAATTTTGCGAACACATGGCGTTGTTCGCGGCAGCCATATTAGTTTACATTGGGGAGAACTTTGACCCATGACAAAGCCGTCAGGTGGAACGGGACAGCCAATTGAAACATTTCAGCACATGGACATGCCCCCTACCTTATAAATATACCAGAGCTGGCAGCCATTTCACATTCTGATTTTTGTCAGCATAGGGAGAGGTTGGCTGTGCGCACCAGGGACAGATTGCCAGACACAAATAGCTCTGTTAAGATTCACAAAAGTCCTTTTGAGGGCTGGTATTGGTATATGTATACAGTTTCTGTTCAGTTTAGGGATAGGTATTCAGTGTTCATCAGGGACAGATAGAGATCGTCAGTGACACAAATCGCTCTGTTAATGTCCACAAAAGTCATGTTAAGGGCTGCTATATATTTGGTATAGGTGTGCAGTTTTTCAGTTTAGGGACAGGTATCCAGTGTGCTCCAGGGACAGAGATCAGCAGTAACACAAATCACTCTGGTAATGTCCACAAAAGTAATGTTAAGGGCTGCTATATATTTGGTATAGGTGTGCAGTTTTTCAATTTAGGGAACGGTATCCAGTGTGCTCCAGGGACAGAGATCAGCAGTGACACAGCAGTGACACAAATCGCTCTGTTAATGTCCACAGAAGTCATTTCAAGGGCTGCTATTTATTTGGTATAGGTGTGCAGTGCGCTATATAGGGGTGTAATCCACGGTATAATATACTTTGTAATATAGAAAGCATATTATAGTGGATTTGTATTGTGCACTGTGCAGCATTGTGACTGGTGTGTTGAGCGTTGCTGCAGCAATACTACAAACAGTGACAAAAGCACTTTTAATGTATTATAACTGGTGTGATAGACCAGTGGCCCCCAATACCACATATTGAAGTGGGGGGTTATTTGAGTATACTTTTACAAGTGTATTTGTGTCCTGCAACAATATTGCCTCTTTTGCTGTGTTAACTCTGCTACACACAGTGCCAAACTCCCTGTATACTTATACTTTTCTAAGAGTGTATTTTAGTACTGCAAAAATTTGGCCTCTTTTGCTGTGTTTACTCTGCTACACACAGTGACAACAGTTACTGTCCAATTATTTGTAGAACTGGTGTAATAAACCTGTGGCCCACCAATACAACAGATTGAAGTGGGGTGTTATCTGAGTATACTTTTCCTAAGTGTATTTGTGTCCTGCAACAATATTGCCTCTTTTACTGCATTAACTCTGATACAAACAGTGCCAAACTCCCTGGCCAATTTTTTAAACAACTGGTGTGATAGACCAGTGGACCCCCAATACCACATATTGAAGCGGGGTGTTATCTGAGTATACTTTTACAAGTGTATTTGTGTCCTGCAACAATATTGCCTCTTTTGCTGCGTTAACTCTGATACACACAGTGCCAAACTCCGTGGCCAATTTTTTGAACAACTGGTGTGATAGACCAGTGGCCCCCCAATACCACATAACAACTGGTGTGATAAATCAGTGGCCCCCCCAATACCACATATTGAAGTGGGTTGTTATCTGAGTATACTTTCATAAGTGTATTTGTGTATTTGTACCACATATTGAATTGGCTTGTTATCTGAGTATACTTTTACAAGTGTATTTGTGTCCTGCTACAATATTGCCTCTTTTGCTGCGTTAACTCTGATACACACAGTGCCAATTTTTTGAACAACTGGTGTGATAGACCAGTGGCCCCCCCAATACCACATATTGAGTGTATTTTAGTCTTGCAAAAATGTGGCTTATTTTTCTGTGTTAACTGTGCTACACACAGTGACAACAGTTACTGGCTAATTATTTGAGGAACTGGCGTGATAAACCTGTGGCCCCCCAATACCACAGATTGAAGCGGGGTGTTATATACCTTTTTCCAGATATACTGCTATTCTCTAGAGACTTTTGTCACAGGGTAATTTAAAAAATGACAGGCAGAGGAAGAGGCAGGCCCTTACGCAGGGGTGGTATGGGTAGGGCAGGAGCAGTAGGCAGGAGCCAAAGTGTGATGTTTCAGAAGGTTTTGATTACGTCAAAGGACGCACCAGACTTGGTTGAGTGGCTCACTCAGCCTTCCTCTTCTGCCCCCCCCCCTCGTCCTCTCTATCTGCACCCTCTTCACTCTCTGCTGTGTGCACCCCCAAAGACACCACCACAAACACCACCACAACCACATACCCTCCGCTTGAGTCACTGGAATTATTTTCTGATCCATCACAAGGCTTTTGCAATGCGCAGCCATTCTTGGCATCGGATCAGGAAGAGGAGCTATAAACAGCCTCCACTCAGCAGTCTGACGACAGTACCCAGATCAGCCCAAGGAGGTTCGCCCCCGCTGTTGCTGCCTACTCTGAGATCTCTAATGTTAGTAGTGGGGAAGGTGACGTCAATGATGACGTGTCTATGGACGTCACGTGGGTGCACACATCTGGTGCTCCCAGGACGCTGGCACATGGCTCCGCAGTGTGGGCTTTATTTAATGTGTCCGTTGCTGACAACAGTGTTGCCATCTGCAGCCTTTGCAGTCAACACATAAGTCGCAGGAACCCAACACTCACCTGAACTCCCATTACCGAACCCAGTGGGAGCAACACCGTCAGAACCCACAAAGCCACACTCCAGGCTCTCACCATCCAGCCTCTTCTCCTTCTCCTCTCTCCTCACAATTGTCCTCCACTCCACCTTCCATCATGCCATCGTCACGTTGTTCTGGAAAAAGGCAGGCTTCTGTGGCCCAAATGTTGTAGCGTAAAAAAATGATGACGCCGGATAACCCTCTTACCCAACGTTTGACTGCTGGCTTGTCGGAACTGATAGCCCGCCAACTACTGGCATATAAACTGGTGGACTCAGAGGCCTTTCGTAAATTTGTGGCCATTGGAACACCACAATGGAAGGTCCCAGGCAGGAAATATTTCTCACAGAAGGGCACTCCAGAGCTGTATGGCCATGTTCAGCGGCAAGTGAATATATCTCTGGCACACAGTGTTGGTGCCAAGATACATCTGACCACAGACACATGGTCTAGCAAACACGGGCAGGGAAGGTATTTCACTTTTACTGCCCACTGGGTGAACCTTCTGACGGCCGTCAAGCATGTAACCCGTGGCACCCATGTAGATTTGGTTGTACCGACATGGATTTCATGCAGGCCTGACTCTTCTCCTCCTCCTCCTCCATCCTCCCTCTCCTCCTCAGCTGACTCCTCCTTTTCCGCTGCTATCGCTGTGCCGCCCAAGATCCCCAGAACCTATTCCACATGCCAGGTGAGACATTGCCATGCTGTGCTGCGTCTGTTGTGCCTGGAAGCCAAGAGCCACACTGGTCCTGCACTCCTTTCAGCTTTGCATTCTCAGTGGCTGACACTGCTCAATTTGACAATTGGTAAAGTGGTGTGCAACAACGGTGCCAATCTGCTGAGCGTGCTGAAACAGGGCAAAATAACACATGTGCCATGCATGGCACACGTCCTGAAATTGGTCGTGCAGCGATTCGTTGATACCCTGGGGTCCGGGACGTATTACGGCAGGCCAGGAAAATCTCGGGGCATTTCAGAAGATCTTACACAGCCATGGCTCGCCTTGCTGACATTCATCGGCGACAACTTGCCCGTCAGGCGTCTTATTTGTGACTGTCCGACGTGATGGAACTCAACGTTGCATATGCTTGATAGGCTGCTCCAGCAGAAACGTGCAGTTAACGACTACCTGTACGAACTCTGTGGCAGGACAGGTTCTGGGGAGCTAGGGTTTTTTTCACCTCGCCAGTGGCTGCTCATGCGGGACGAGGCATGGATCTCGGAGGAATTCAACACATGTGACCATGTTTCATTGAATTTCCTCATGACAGGCCACAAATATCCGCCAGACCGCCATCCACCCACAACAATTCCTGGTCCTTGTCTTCGCTAAATAAAGCGGCATAAAAGGCATTTCATGTCCATGGAATGCCAAGTTTTTGGCCTACAATTATTTTTTCTGTGAATTCCTAATGTACCTCCAGCCACCAAATACTACATACTACATTCTTAGCTGTCAGGTAAACCAATGTGGGCTAATTTTTGGGGCCAATACTGGCCGACACTTACTTCTGTATCCTGTGAATGCCTAATGTACCTTCAGCCACAGAATACAACATTCTTAGCTGTCAGGTAAACCCATGTGGGCTAATTTTTGGGGCCTTTCATGGCCGACACTTACTTATTTATCCTGTGAATGCCTAATGTACCTTCAGCCACAGAATACAACGTTCTTAGCTGTCAGGTAAACCCATGTGGGCTAATTTTTGGGGCCAATACTGGCCGACTGTCACGGTTATCGCAATGGCTTACAGACAGCCAGGCGTGGTCTCCATTAAGTACCTGACATGGGATTTGAACCTGTGTAATTTAACATTCTGTCCTGTTATCCAACCTCTGAGCCACACTTCAGCTCATATGGATCCAGTCTTGTTAATCTGGTATTGGCTGCAGCACTAGGGGGCTGGACTTCACTTGAGTGTGCTCTTGTCTCTCATTATCCACCTGAAGCTAATTGCTCAATTAAGCAAGCTATATAACACTGCCTCTCGCTTAGAGCAGTGTCAGTTCATTGCTGATCTTTGTTCCTGTTGGACAGACTTTGTTCCTGTTTCCTGAGCGTGTGTTCCAGACTCACTCCGGCTTCCAACCTTACCTTCACTCCTTGTTGTTCCTGCGATCCTTATCCGGACTCGTGTCATCCAGTGACTACAGTTATTCCTGGACTTCCCTTCCCATTGTATTCCTGCCGGTCCTGCTTATTGGAGCACCTTCCCTGCCAAGCCCCCGTGCACAAATTCACAGTCCAGGTGGCTTTCCTACCTGGTCACCTTGGACTGTGGATATCTGCAAGGGTGAGCATACATCTCTGCATTACAGACTCCAACAAAGGTAAGCCCTGTGACATAATGAACTAACCATATTGAGTTCGCAGAGATGTGAAAGCAGCTCACCCAGCAGGTGTCCAGCCTGGTCCAGACTGTGGCTGAATTGCAGCAAGAAGTGCTGATACTTAAAGGCACAGTACGCCCAGCCCTGGAACCTGCAAATCCAGAACCCTATGTCCTGTTACCTGACAAATTTGATGGTTCCCGTTCCTCATTTACAACCTTCCAGATGGATTGTGAGCTCCTGTTTGTCCTTAAGCCCAGGACCTATTACAGTGACTTTATCAAGGTTCATATCCTGCTATTAATCTGCTTTCCGGAAGGATGAAGACATGGGCATACCAGATGCTGCAGGAGAAAAGTCCTATCTTGGACAATTGGGAGTCATTTATAACTGCCATGGACTCTCAGTGCCTTACCTCCCAGAAAGCTACTTCCAAGCCTGCTCGCGGTTCCCGCAGACCTCGAGTACCTAGAGAAAAAGCAAACCCATACCAATATGACTCTGCCTGGTCACAGTACAAGCCTGCCTGCACCAGCCGGCCTTGTCACACTGACACTACTCCAATATGCCTTAATCCTCCAGAAGTAAAGGGGAGCCCATGAAGATCGGCGCTGTGCGCACCAGGCTGTCTTCCAAAGAAAGAGACTGTAGGAGAAACAGTGGCCTTTTTTTCTATTGTGGAGAGAGGGGACATTTTATCACATTTTTCCCAACTCATCCATCCAGGCCTAAGGCTCTCCCAGTGGATACCACGCAGATCCGTCCTGTCTTCCCAGAAAAACAGCCTGGAAACTGCCAAGGTTGCTGCCAGCCCTGTCCCCGTTCTGTGTCTGAAAAGGGCACCCAGACTATGGCAATCGTTGAAACCAATACCCCTGTGGAAGTCCCTCCTCCAGCTCCAGTTATGTCTGTACCTCTTTCCAAAGAAACTCCTATTCTAGCAAGCACCTTTATTACTTCCTGCCCTGACAACAAAGTTCTTTTACCTGACTGCACATATGCTTCTAATGGCATTGTGGTACCTGGAGGACCTGAAGTTGTTTGAGGAAGTATTAAAAGCTGCTAATGCCTATCCTGTAAAAGACCTCTGCAAATAACCTGTTCCTGTCCGGAGGGTGTCTTTAAAGGGGGGGTACTGTCACGGTTCTCGCAATGGCTTATAGACAGCCAGGCGTGGTCTCCGTTAAGTACCTGACATGGGATTTGAACCTGTGTACTTTAACATTCTGTCCTGTTATCCTACCCCTGAGCCACACTTCAGCTCATATGGATCCAGTTTTGTTAATCTGGTATTGGCTGCAGCACTAGGGGGCTGGACTTCACCTGAGTGTGCTCTTGTCTCTGATTGTCCACCTGAAGCTAATTGCTGAATTAAGCAAGCTATATAACATGGCCCCTGGCTTAGAGCAGTGTCAGTTCATTGCTGATCTTTGTTCCTGTTGGACAGACTTTGTTCCTGTGTTTCTGTTTCCTGAGCGTGTGTTCCAGACTGACTCCGGCTTCCATCCTTACCTTCACTCCTTGTTGTTCCTGCGATCCTTATCCGGACTCGTGTCATCCAGTGACAAATCAATAAATAATATTGTTGCGCCAAGTGAATATATCAATCAATTTGTCAAAATGATTTTAAATCAAATATCAAATCAATCTTAATAAATGAACTCTATTATTAGTGATATCCAGTGATCTTAATAGTCCCAATTAATAGTGAATCATAAAGTGAAATCAAAAATGAACAAATCAATCTTCATCTGTGATTAAAGTGCTGCATGCTTCACTCCAAGTGCTCCCAGTGAATGGTGCAAGATAAGCAGCTCACCTTCGGATTAGACTCCTGAGAGTCAAACACGCTTTGGGATATATGTATAGCAGCCTGATGCCCCTTCCTTTCACCGCCTCCAGCTATCCCTCCGTATAGACCAGGAATCCGGTGTAAAAAGAAAAGAGGATCTAATGCTCTCTGTTTTACATAAAGCTATTTATTCCCTCTCAAACAGATGAAATTCCACTTACATTGAAAAGCACTTAAAGCAGTGCGGTCTTACAGCGTCATAAACAGCTCTCTGTACACCTCCAGGAATCAACGTACTCCGAGCAGGCTCCTCCCCTGTACACGTTGCGTCAGAGACTTCGTCAGCGGGGTGTATTTGATTTAAAATCATTTTGACACATTGATTGATATATTCACTTAGCGCAACAATATTATTTATTGATTTGTCACTGGTGTTTTGTGTTTAGCACTGATTGTTCGCAGCCTTGTGTGCACTATTGAATTTTTTTAAATTTATGGTTTGCGCTGATTATTATTATTTTATTGTCGTGTCATCCAGTGACTACAGTTATTCCTGGACTTCCCTTCCCATTGTATTCCTGCCGGTCCTGCTTATTGGAGCACCTTCCCTGCCAAGCCCCCATGCACAAATTCACAGTCCAGGTGGCTTTCTTACCTGGTCACCTTGGACTGTGGATATCTGCGAGGGTGAGCGTACATCTCTGCGTTACAGACTTCAACAAAGGTAAGCCCCGTGACACCAACACTTTTCACACAACATTCCTAGCTTTCAGGTAAACCCATGTGGGCTAATTTTTGGGGCCTTTCATGGCCGACACTCATTTATCCTGTGAATGCCTAATGTACCTTCAGCCACAGAATACAACGTTCTTTGCTGTCAGGTAAACCCATGTGGTCTAATTTTTGGGGCCTGGAATGGGGGACACTTACTTCTGTATCCTGTGAATGCCTAATGTACTTCCAGCCACCAAATACTAAGTTCTTTGCTGTCAGGTAAACCCATGTGGTCAAATTTTTGGGGCCTATACTGGCCGACACTTACTTCTGTATCCTGTGAATGCCTAATGTACCTTCAGCCACAGAATACAACATTCTTAGCTGTCAGGTAAACGCATGTGGGCTACGTTTTTGGGGCCAATACTGGCCGACACTTACTTCTGTATCCTGTGAATGCCTAATGTACCTCCAGCCACCAAATACTACGTTCTTTGCTGTCAGATAAATTCATGTGGGCTAATTTTTGGGGCCTATACTGGCCGACACTTACTTCTTTATCCTGTGAATGCCTAATGTATCTCCAGCCACAGAATACAACGTTTTTAGCTGTCAGGTAAACCCATGTGGGCTAATTTTTGGGGCCAATTCTGGCAGACACTTACTTCTGTATCCTGTGAATGCCTAATGTACCTTCAGCCACAGAATACAACGTTCTTAGCTGTCAGGTAAACGCATGTGGGCTAAGTTTTTGGGGCCTGGAATGGCCGACACTTACTTCCTTATCCTGTAAATGCCTAACTTTTCAGACTGGAATTGAAAATCAATGGGTCTGTAAACGTTCCGCCAAATTGTGGAATGGATGTGGACCCATTTTACACATGTGTGAATGGACCCTATATGTATTTGACATGTATTTACCGGCTGCTGTCAGTTCTGGCTGATTTATGAAAAAAATAGTAATTTTTAGGGCAACTTTTCCAATTGCAATACTTCTGTTATGACATTGTCCATGTGCTGGGACTATTTGTGCACAGCTAGTAAGTCTTTTGTGGCTGCAAATATGACCTAAAGGTTTTGCGACTGACATTCGCGAACCGCCCCGGCCGATGTTTGGCCATCACTACACATAATTCTTGATATACAAGCATACCCCTCCCCCTTTTTTTACCCTCCCTATATCTGCAATGTAGGAAATACAGCTAAATGGTAGCCAGCCAATCATGAGAGCTGTCAAACCAAGTCTCTAAAATTCCGACAAAATCAAAATCCTCCTCGTACATTAGCAGCTCCAGTTCTCCAATCTTGTTAGGCAGACTTCTAGCATTGGTATACAAACCTTGCAATTCTTTCTGGTCGCAATCTATATAATTGTTAGATGGTATGAGGCTTCAATTTGGATTTGTCAAATTACTTACCTTGGGTTTTGGAATTCTGGTCACCCTACCACTAATGCCCCCAATAGTACCCACTGAACCTTGCTCCACGCTGGCTAGCTCTAAATCTGGACCCCCCCATCACCTAGTTTAAAAGCCCCTCTAACTTTTCGGCCATCTTCTCTCCCAGCAGAACTGCACCCTCCCCATTTAGGTGCAGTCTGTCCCTGCTAAAGAGCCGGTAACCGACTGAGAAGTCGGCTCAGTTCTCCAGGAATCCAAACCCCTTCTTTTTACACCAGCTCCTCAGCTACTTGTTAATTTCCCTAATCTCCCAATGCCTCTCTGGTGTGGCTTGAGGTACCAGTAGTATTTTTGAGAATACTACCTTGGAGGGGCCCTACTCAATTTAGCCCCTAAATTCCTGAAATTGTTTTTTAGGACTCTCCATCTTTCTCTAACTTTGTCACTGGTACCCAAGTGTACCATGGCAGCTGGGTCCTCCCCAACCCCACCAAATAATCTGTCTACCAGATCCTGTCTAAAAGTATGTATTAAAATAGGGGATTAGTTAGCACACATTTGCAAATGCATGCATAAGCTGCAAGGCCATTTCACAGCACCCTGTATTACCTGCAGTCCTAACTCCTGAAAATGAATGAGAGTCTCCACAGTGGAAGCACATGCATTCTAATAGCTAGATAGGGGGCAGGGGGCTGGTGTAGGTGGCTCAATCCTCCTTAAAAGTACAGGGGCACATTGGACACCCAGCACATGCTTTTCTATAAAAACCTTCCATGCACTATTTTTGACTAACAGAGAAATTCTCAAAGCAGACTCTTGTTTGTTAAAAATCTTATTGCATGATACCATATACATGTTTGCGCTCATGTATTTTCCTAACCAAGGAAAATTCATTTGGCCTTCATTCTATTCCTTCCCATACAACACATACAATAGATTGGACTAAATTTTCATCTGGCCAAACCTTTTAGACAAATCACCGTCAGTCCAGATCAATACAATATTCTGTTCCAATCATGCAACAATTTTTGCTAGTATCGATATCCCAGCAGACACTTGTTTATGGCTTCTGAATGACACTTCCTTCTTTCAGGAGGTATCCTACACAATCACCCAATTCATGGCAACCCACGCACATGGAAACACTCCCTCACCTGTTCAATGGGAAGCATTAAAATTGTTTCTGCTTGGTGTGTTTATATCTCTTTGTTCTAAACCCAAGAAATAGACATAGAAACAATTTGGTTTTCATATCTTGATTTGACCCACAAATAGTCATGCTTCCATGCAACACTCATGGAACATTCCAATACAAGATCCCAATTACTTTACCTCATTGACCACCTCTTCTTGGTCACTTGTGACTGCACCACCTATGAGCTTGAAGATAAATGCATACTCATGCACATACTACATGGCAGAAACACAGCCACCTTTATCTTGTGTATGCATACCTAGTCCAAATCAATAGTTAATGAACCTAGCAATATCTCTCGAGCTTTTCATTCCATCCTTTAGAATAATATAGGCAAATACTCTGATCCCTCATTCAGCCTGCTCAAACAAAATATTGGTGCCTGCTGCTCTTCCCACGCTAACCCCAGAAATTAGAGCAAAGTTGGACTCTCCATTCACTCCTGAGGAACTGCTTCATGCTATTTAACTCCACCTTCTAATAAATTCCTGGGCCCAATCCTGATGTACTGATAGCCTCTCTCATTTCTTGAAGCTCAAAAATGGCAGCACATTACAAATATCCCCAAATTACCCCTTTTTGGAAAGTAGGCAGTCCAAGGTATTTAGTAAGAGGCATTATGAATAGGGTTAAGCGAACCCGGACTGTATTGTTCGGGTTCGTACCGGACTTTTAGGTATTTCGGTACTCGGACCCGAACCAGAACATTTTATTGTATGTTTGGGTACTGTCCGTTGTTCGGTAACGTTATTTGATGTTTTGGCGCGGTTTCAACATGTGCAAGGCAGCCAATCAGCAAGCGTTTAACTAGTGTGCCCTAGAAGCCATCTCAGCCATGCCTACTAATGGCATGGCTGTGATTCACCAGTGCAGCATGTGACCCAGAGTCTATATAAGTTGGAGTCACATAGCGTCGCGCGTCACTCTACTCAAACTATACTAGGGAGAGGTTCCTGCTGATTCAGCTGAGGGAGAGATAGGGAGAATACTGTAGGGTCAGGCTGGAGATTGCTTTGAGGGAAAGCATAGGAACAATCTTCTTTAATCAGACAGCGATCTACATTGATTGTAGTGTGTAGGGATGCAGTTCACTATCTTTATGCCCTGACCTGAGCCCAGTGAGGAGGAGAAAAGAGAAAATAAAAACTTTTATCAGTCTGTTAGGCGTGCGGTGCTGCACATTTAATGCAAGCTCAGTGCATATGTGTCTGCTTAATCTGCATATAAAAAATAAAAAAAAAAGGTTTCCTTCATATTTAACTTTGACATACAGTCTTTAGACAGACACTGCTTTTCTAACCTGCTCTTCCAAAAGCACCGATGTAAGGGGAAAATAATTATTTTTCAGTATTTAGGGAAAAAAAAATAATGTTTCAGTTTTTCATTCAAATGTTTTTTTTTTTAATACAATAGCGGAATAGAACAACCACAGGACCAAACCTGTTAGGCGAGCATTTAGAAAAGAAAAAAAATATTTTCCCTGCATATTTTACTTTGACATACAGTCTTTAGACACACACTGCTTTTCTAACCTGCTCTTCAAAAAGCACCAATGTAAGGGGAAAATAATTATTTTTCAGTATTTAGGGGAAAAAAAATAATTTTTCAGTTTTTCATTCAAATGTTTTTTTTTTTTATTCAAATAACAACAGTATCCAACCTGTTAGGCGTGTGGTGTGTAGCAGCCATTTCCTGCAACCTCAGTGCATATGTGTCTGCTTCATCACTTACAGCGTGTAGACAGACACTGCATTTCAAATCTGCTATTCAACAAGCACCAATTAAGGGGACAATTATTTTTCAGCTTTTCATTCATATGTTACAGTACGATACACCCATTGCATTCTGTTGTATTCCACTTTGCAATAAAAACCCATTTAGGGGGAAAAAAAGTTAATTGCGGCCCTGTCTGCAAATGTTACAGTGAGATACACCCATTGCATACTGTTGTATTCCGCTTTGCAATACAAACCCATTTAGGGGAAAAAAAGGTTAATTGCAGCCATGTCTGCATATGTTACAGTGAGATACACCCATTGCATACTGATGTGTTGCGCATTGCAATAAAAACTAATTTAGGGGAAAAAAAGCTTAATTGCGGCCCTGTCTGCATATGTTACATTGAGATACACCCATTGCATACTGTTGGGTTTTTATTGCAGTGTGCAACACATTTAGGGGAAAAAAAGGTTTATTGCGGCCCTGTCTGCATATGTTACAGTGAGATAAACCCATTGCATACTGTTGTATTGCGCATTGCAATATAAACCCATTTTGGGGAACAAAAATAAATTGCGGGCTAGTCTGCATATTTTACTGTGAGATACACCCTTTCTATACTGTTGTTCTTCCGCTATTCAATAAACACCCATTTAGGGAAACAATATTAAATTGCGAACTAGTCTGTATCTGTACGTGTGAGATACACCCTTTGGATACTGTTGTTGTATTCTGCTATTCAATAAACACCCATTTAGGGGACAGAAAGATATTAAATTGTGGCTTAGTCTGTATCTGTACATGTGAGATACACCCTTTGGATACTGTTGTTCTATTCTGCTATTCAATAAACACCCATTTAGGTGAAAATTAATAATTTTGCAGCATTTGCTGATTATGTTACTGTGAGATACTCCCTTTAAATTTGTTTGGCGCATCTCCTTCCACCACTGATTGCAGGGTGCTTCAGTTTGCCTCCTGTTGCTAACTCCTCCTACTCCGCTTCCTCATCCTCTACCACCCCCGCTTCCGGAGCAGTGATCATTTCCAAGTCTTTTAGGGCAGTCATTCACAAGTGGCTCCGAGGGTGGGTTCCTGCACCCACAAACGCCAGGTACACAATTGTCCAGCAAGGGCACAGTTCTGGAGGATGACGAGGTGGAGGATGAGGACGAGATGGATGGGGAGGAACCATGTTCACAGCAGGGTGGCACCCAGATAACTGATAACAACAGATACTACACTTGATCTCCGAGGGTGGGTTCCTGCACCCACAAATGTCAGGTACACAATTGTCAAGCAAGGGCACAGTTCTGGAGAATAAAAAGGTGGAGGATGAGGAGGAGAAGGAGGAGGAGATGGAGGAGGAGGAACCATGTTCACAGCAGGGTGGCACCCAGATACTGTAACTGATAACAACAGATACTACACTTGATCTCCGAGGGTGGGTTACTGCACCCACAAACGCCAGGTACACAATTGTCCAGCAAGGGCACAGTTCTGGAGGATGATGAGGTGGAGGATGAGGAGGAGAAGGAGGATATGGAGAAGGAGGAACCATGTTCACAGCAGGGTGGCACCCAGATAACTGATAACAACTGAAACTACACTTGATCTTAGGCAAATGGTCGAGAAGCGATGCTGGTGGCATTCCCACCTGACAGGGGGGGCACAGTGGAAGCACAAGGCGAAGGCAGAGGAGGAGGAGGTCGCCAATGCAGCCAGGGCACTGCCAGCACCTCAGAAGGCAGGGTTAGCATGTATGAAATGTGGAAAAGCTTTGTCGGCACGCCACAACCACCAGGACCACCAGCTGTTTTTTTTTTTTTTTTCTTTTTTAAGCCCCTGGTGTGTGAACACACTCAGACTATCACCCGGTGGGTGCATAAAAAATTGCACACATAAAAGTGAAACACAAAAAGTGAACAGGGTGTATACATGGTCGTTGACCCTGATCCCCCGGGGCGCAAGGCTCCTGACAGGGACTGGGGTACTTACACTGGCTAACCTGGCCGAAACCAGGCAGCCCTGTACTTTAGGAGGTCTGCTGACACAGACCACCCCAAGTACTAGGTGGGGCTCTCCTGAAGAGAGACCCCAAGAGAGAGTGCGAACCAAGCCAGAAGGCCATATCCACCCCCTCCCAAGACTTTCAGGGACAGGCCCAAGGACCTACACCCTACTAATCACGCTGTGCAAAATAAAGTGTACCGCCACAATAAAAAACACAAAACGTGAGACACACAACACATAAAAGTGGGGAAAGGGATAGTGGAGAAATGCAAGGTTAGTGCCAAGTTGCAATATTATGGCATGACCCTTCGGTCAGGAAAAAAAATTCCTCTGGTCCTGACTCCTGACCAAAAGGCCTGGCCCTAGAGGCAGGTGTGAAAAATGTATGTAGGAAGTGCAGTGTCCTTGGTGCCATACTCATAGTGTTGCCATCCACCGTGAATTATGGCACCCCTGGACTGCCACAGGCTTTTCTGAATCCCGGTCCCTGGCAAGACCAGTGCAGCCCCATCCCTACCAGAAGGCCTTAGAACTTGGACAGCTTTGGGAGAGCCCGGCCCACAACCAGGGACACATACCTTTTCCCAGGCCAGACTCAACCCAGAAGGGAGAAAAAAGCCCCCCCCTCCCGCCGCCATCACTGTTCCTTACCATATACCATATACAGTTCCTTACCGTTCCTTACATACTATACACGTA
The DNA here is from genome assembly GCF_965119305.1 of Pelophylax lessonae. Taxonomy (NCBI): domain Eukaryota; kingdom Metazoa; phylum Chordata; class Amphibia; order Anura; family Ranidae; genus Pelophylax; species Pelophylax lessonae. The sequence goes on from NC_138769.1 coordinate 243,819,938, forward strand.
CTGAATGACGGGTCTGTCCCCTTCAACTTCTGGGTCTCCAAATTGGGAACATGGCCTGAGCTTGCCCTTTACGCCTTGGAGGTGCTGGCCTGCCCTGCAGCCAGTGTATTATCTATACGTGTATTTAGCATGGCTGGGGGTGTTATCACAGACAAGTGCAGTCGCCTGTCCAGAACCAATGTGGACAAGCTCACGTTCAGTGTTGCCTATCTCGTCCTCCTCCACCACCACTTCCACCTACACCGCCACATCCACCGCCACCTCATCCTCCTACTCCATATGGGCCTCGTCCTCCTCCTCCACCGCCACCTCCGCTTCCACCTACACCGCCATATCCACCGCCACCTCAACCTCCTACTCCATATGGGCCTCGTCCTCCTCCTACTGTACATCATTCAAGATGAATATTTTTAATTTTTCAGTTTTTTTATGTTATTTTAAGTTATTTCCCTATCCACATTTGTTTGCAGAGCACTTGCCATGCTCTTAAAATGAGTTTGCTGCCATTTGCAGCCCTCTAGCCCTTTCCATGTTTGTTTTAGAGGCATTTTAGTGCTCAAAAGTTCGGGTCTCCTTTGACTTCAATGGGGTTCGGGATCGGGGCAAAGTTCGGGTTGAGTCCAGTTCACGAACCCTGACTTTTTGTTCAAGTTCCGTCAAACCCGCCGAACCCACACATCCAGGTGTTTGCTCAACTCTAATTATGAATTTTTTTAAGCATTTTTCCCCAAATACATATACTGCAGCAGGGCGGCCCTTCAGAGCGAAATCATGTACCTGTAAGTAATTTCGATTTTCAGGTCTGCGGCAAGCATGTGCAATGCCGGTGACCCGCTAATGCTGTGATTGGACATAGGGGGGCCAATCAGCAGGTCCGGCAAACCTGATGTTCGTCGGCAGCCGACGATCATTCCTGAGAAAGGCAGAACGGTGGTCTTCCTATCTAAACGATGCAGACTGCCGTTCTGACAGAGGAAAAGATGGAAATCTTGTGTTTCTACTAAGCAGGAACACAGATCTCTATCTTCCCCCAGTCAAAGCACCACCCACATAGTTAGTAAGCACTCCCAGGGAACACATTTAACCCTTTGATCGCCCCTGATGTTAACCCCTTCTCTGTTAGTGTCATTAGTATAGTGACATGGCATTTGTTTAGCATTGATCACTGTGTTAGTGTCAATGGTCCCCAAAAAGTGTCAGATTTGTCTGCCGCAATGTAGCAGTCCCACTAAAAATCCCTGCCATTACTAGTAAAAAAAGTAAAAATAATTCCATATATATACTTTGTAGACACTATAACTGTTTCGTAAACCAATCAATATACACTTGTTGGGATTTTTCTTTACCGAAAACATATAGCAGAATACTTATTGACCTAAATTGATGAAGAAAATAGATTTATTTATTATGTATATTTTTTGCTTTCTGCTATAAAACATATCCATACCCCGCCCCCCCCCAAAAAAAAACAAAAAAAAAAACAAAAATCAAAAACGCAGTGGTGCTCAAATACGAGCAAAAAAAGGGAAAAAAAGGACATAAATTTTATTTGGGTACAGCATCTCATGACCGTGCAATTGTCATTTAAAGTAACACAGTGCTGTATCGCAAAAAAAGGCCTGGTCATGAAGGGGGTAAAACTTCGGAGCTGAAGTGGCTGATTTGTAATTTGTTTGTCACAATTATTTGGAAAATGAATAAATAATTATTTTTTTTTTTTTACATGCTGTTATCAGTGCAGTACAACATCATCATATAACTGGTATGGCAGTGAACAGGGACACTAACTGGTGGCAGTATATTAAAAAAAAAAAACACATAAACAAACATTTTTAATACAGTTTTCTAACTTTTTTCAAATATTTTATTTTATTATGACATTTTTTTCTTTTTTTTTAACAATTTTTTTTTTACATACTGTGACCAGAGCAATACAGTGTTGACATAGTAACACTGTACTACTCTTGAGAGGGGATCAAGATTATAAATATAACACTGTATGTATGTATATATATATATATATATATATATATATATATATATATATATATATTCACAGTTATAAGCAACCATTTTTTCTGAATAGAATTGATTCATTTAGGGTGTATTGTTTGGATTAGCTGTGGTTGGCCACAATCTAATCACATGGTACACAAGCTAATTACATGGTACAGATAGGCTGTGATTGACCCTGCCTGTACCATGTGATCACCGGAACCAGTCACAGAGACACAGAGAGAAACACAATAGTACACAATGAATGACATAAATGGAGGTCATCCATTTTGTACAATTGTCATGTGACCTGATGTGATTAATCACAGCGATCACATGGTACTGGAAGTGGCCCGGTACATTGATCTGTCATGAGCTGTGTCTGGTGGACACAGTGGGTGACAGATTACACTGCAGCATATGATCTAGATCTAGTCATTTGTCACTTGGCCGGGCAGGAACCAGGTAAAGTTGTTTAGTTAGTCAGGTTAAAAAAACACAAGTCCATCTAGCGCAACCAATAAAAAAACACAACAATACAATCCCATATACACAATCCTTTACACACAGTTGATCCAGAGCAAGGCGAAAAACCCCAGCAAAGCGTGATCCAATTTGCTACAGCAGGGGAAAAAAATTCCTTTAGTAGTTTCCCTGGATCAAAGAGTCTCTGTTGCTTCTTCCTTTAAAAGTCTATAACGTGATATCCCCAACCAGTACTTTTGCTTCTGCAATGCTGGAGGCACATATCACCATCATCCCTAAACCAGGAAAATACCTGTTCAATTGTGGCAGCTATTGATCTAACTCCCTTATAAATATTGGTACCAAAATGGTCATTACTCAACTCCAACTCTTCCTCCAGCCACCCCAGTTAATAGTTAATTCATAGAATTAATTTAGGTTTGGATGAAGACTGGAGACTGTGTGATAAAATGAAAACAATGCAAAAACTCAAAAACAAATAAATAAATAAATACAAATAAACTTAGCCTAGCTGCTATATCTTCCATATAACTATGTCTGGCATGAGCTAATTATTTGTAAAATTCTGACTAGCATTTGGACAAGACTAATATTTAGTAATATTAAAGTGATAATAAAGTCTCTCTCTTTTTTTTTTAAATAACAAACATGTTATACTTACCTATTCTGTGAAGTGGTTTTGCCCTGATCCTCCTCTTTCCAGATCCCTTTTTGGTTCTCCTGGCCCCTCCCTCCTGTTGAGTGCCCCCACAGCAAGCAGCTTTCTATGGGTGCACCCTTGCTGAGCTGCAGCTCCCTGTGTCCATTCAGACACAGAGCTGTGGCCCAGTCCCACCCCCTCTCTCTCCTCATTGGCTCGCTGACTTTGATTAACAGCAGTGAGAGCCAATGGCATCACACTGTCGTCTCAGCCAATGAAGAGGGAGAGCCAGGACACTTCTGGAACATCAGTGGATTGAGATGGGCTCAGGTAAGTATTAGAGGGGCTGAGGGGAGCTGCTGCACACAGAAGAATTTTTATCTTAATGCATAGTATGCATTAAGATAAAAACCTTCTGACTTTACAGTCACTTTAATACTCATAAAACTCTCATGAACTTTCTTCCTGGAGCTAGTCTCCACTCCAAGTGATGGCAGGGGCGGGACTTCAGGTCTGATGCTACATCCGCAGATTGGAGCGCATACTGGCTCTAGGAAGGGGACAGAGCAGTGGTGCTTCCACACTAAAGCATTTGGCTGGCTGATGAATGTGATGGCAAACTAAGGCACTTGTAATGTAGGTGTAATGTAGGTGCAAATTGTTTTTTTGAAGGAAGAAGCATTTGGTTTAATAAATAGTCATGCAATTCAGGTATTTCTTAGCTTGTGTTTCCCATAACCATAATAAGTAATGATACATTTTTTTTTTTCACATGTGTTGGTTTGTTTTATGCTAAAGCATTTTAGCTGTGTATATGTTTTAGGCACTTTTTTTTACATAAACTTTATTGATATTAATATAATATAATATAATATAATATATATATTATAATATTATTTTTGTCCAAACACTGGTCATATCTTAGAAAAATAATGCCCAAGTGCTTAATCTTATTGCCCATGCTCAACAGGCAACTCCTCTTTGCCTTCTAGCAGATTATGTTGACAGAGGCGTTGGATTAAGTCAGTTGACCATTCATATAGGTATTCCTACAACAAATTGGAAAAGGAAGTTCCTTCTTCTAAAGATCATGTCATTATACTCCAAACATCGATCAGGATCAGATCAAATGGTATTTTATTAAAACGGTTTCATATCCACAATGGCACTTGTTAGGGCTGCATACATTCACCACTGCTATATTCCCTGATTATAAACATCTGGCAATGGCTCTGAGAATCAACCATCAGGGAATTTCAAGTTGGCAAAGGGTGCTATAAAATGGCCCTGTTTCTTGATGACCAGTCTCCCTGATATTTGATGACCTTGCCTTTGGACCCAGAGTTGGGGGTCAGCATAGTCAACAACTCTGACATGCCATGTCTGCCTGAACATTAATGAATATTCTACCACGACTTATGACAGTTACCACATGACCTAAAAACTGGTCTCAAACTATCTAGCTTTATCCACATGATAAAAAGACACTTGCCACCATCCCTTTTAAACTCATTCCACTTGAGTTTCTCCTCTTTGTCACACCTTCCCCACTACATATGGTTTCTCAGCTTTTTCTATTTGATGAATGATGGGACCTCCAAGATGAGACCTCCATTCATATGAAAATAAGGACATTACACAGGAGAGACACATTTCACACCTGAGCTTTTGCTGGAGATGCTCCAAAGAATGTATACATGAGCATATCTGGCATTTTAGCCTCCCCTAGAGTGGCTTTGCTGTCGATATCTCGGCCAATCTTCAAAATCAAGAAATCCCAGCTAAGACCTACTTCTTAGTGGCTTAGTTCACTATTTTCCATCATTTTAAATCCACCTCTTCTCCACATATTGTAGAAGAGGCCCAGATTCTCCAGATTCTCAATGAAATTATAAAGATGGAGACCTTGCTGGCAGCCAACAGTATCAACTCAGAAGGGTTCTGCTTCTCTTGGACCTGTTTGCTGTCTCACAGGGTCTGTGATGCTTTTTGAGACTTGATTCTGCCATAAGATCCCTATACAATTTCTGTTTTTTTTTTAAATTTGATAATTTTTATAAATTTTTTTACATATACCAGACAGATTGACATACACAAACATCAAATCAATACACAAAAGTACAGACACACATTTCAGTCCCTCCCAACAAATAAAAAAAAAAAAATATATAAAAAATATACCCCCCCCCCAGGGGGAGGGATAAGAGGAGGGCCCGTATCTGGAACATTCACCCTACTCATTAAGTAATCCACCACCAATCACACTAATCACATTCCAATCAATTAAGAATATACCTGTGTTAAAGGAGAGAAAAAAAAAACCCACTTGTGTATGCGTTTATCCCCCAAATACTCAATATATACATATATATATACACTCGTGAAAATAACCAACGTGCAGAAGAAGGGGCGGACGCCCCTACAAACTTGTGAATACATTATCAGTAATGAATCAATGTGCAAAGTTTTTGACTCATTAACTTCTCACACAAAAAAAAAAAAAAAAAAGGGAGGGGGAATCCCCCATCCCTTTAGCCCCCTGTAAAAACGCACCCCCACTATCCCCATGTATCAGTAAGGGAGAGTTAGTAACAGTCAGATCCTCCAGTATCCCTTCCCCAAAAAAAAAAAAAAAAAAACATAGAGGGGAGAGAGGAGACCACGTGACACTTCTTATATTGTCGCCGCGTCTGCGTCCATAAAATGAACCCATAGTAGCCATCTAGCTCTAATTTCTTCCTCTGTGTTTTTCAAGGAGGATGTAAGTTCCTCCATCTTATAGATTTCTCTTACTTTAGAGTACCATAATTCCACCGTGGGCGACTGGGTTTGTCTCCACAGAGCAGGTATACACGCCTTTGCAGCATTCAAAAGTCTAATTGTCAGTGATTTTCGATATCTTTTTAAAGAAATTTTTGTAAGATGCAATAAACAAAAAGCTGGGTCCCCCTGTATTTCTACCGCTGTTAATTGTTTAATAACCGAAGCGATTTTTGTCCAGAACTCCTCTATTCGAGGACATGACTAAAAAATATGCATCATGGACCCTACCTCCGATCCACAACGCCAACAGTTTTCCGAGATATTCTCGTCCATTTTGTGTAACACCTCCGGGACCCTACACCACCGCGTTAGTATTTTGTAACCCGTTTCCTGCGTTTTGCACTCCATTGAGGATTTGTGTACTGTAGATAGAATCCGATTTACCTGGCCAGAAGTAAAAGACACTGCCAATTCCCGTTCCCATTGGCGCATAAATGGCAACTGCTGGTTATCTTCTTCTTCTATTAACCATGAATAGAATAAAGATATCATATGTTTAGGTGGTGTATTTGAAATACATATCTTTTCAAAGGGTGTTAAGTTCCGTGGAACGTACCCCCTTTGATGATATGTCTTATGAAAGTGTCTCAGTTGCTGTATACTAAGATAGTCAAGACTTCTATCTGGCCATGATTTTATTTCTTCCTGGGAAGGAATTTGTTCTCTCTGCCATACGTCATGTAAGCGTGTCTTTCCCATCTGTGCCAGGCGTCTGATTTTACCATTCATACAACCTGGAGTTCAAAGTTTAAAGTTATTGGAAGTGTCTGCATTACATTCAGAATCCTGTGCAATATATTCATTTTTAATGCGTTACACCTACTGAACCAGGTTAGAGTTAGTTGCTGCCAAGCCCTCAGATCATTTTTGATCTTTCCAAGTAAAGGAATATAATTTTTCCTATATATTTCTAGCGGGTCCGCAGTAATTTGAATCCCCAGATATTTTAACGAGCCCTCGGCCCAGTGGAATGGAAAAGCAGACCGTAATTGTAATTCTTCTTGCAATGGCATAGCAATGCTCATCGCAGCTGACTTCGTCAAATTGATCTTATAGTTAGCAAGCTTTCCATATATTCTGAGTGTCTCCAATATATTTGGAAGTGACGCGATGGGATTTTTGACGAAAAACACTAGGTCGTCTGCAAATGCAGCGACCCTGTGCTGTTCGCCCCCTACCCTTAATCCAGTAATATATGGTGCCCTTCGTATTATACATAACAGGGGTTCAAGTGTTAAGATAAAAATAAGTGGGGATAATGGACAACCCTGCCTAGTCCCATTTGATAGCGTAAAAAAGTCTGATCTCCATTCATTAACGCGTACTGCTGCTGAGGGATTAGCATAAAGTGATAGAATATATGTCAACATCTGCGGCCCCACTCCAATATGTGACAGGGTGGCCTGGATAAAATGCCAGGACAACCTGTCAAATGCTTTCTCCGCATCCGTGGAAAGCAACACCATCTTATTATGGGATTCGTGTGCCGAATAGATGATATCCACGACCCGCGTCGTGTTGTCCCTTGCTTCACGTGATGGGACAAAGCCCACCTGGTCAAAATGTATCAGATCGGGAATATACGGCAAGAGACGATTAGCCAGTATTTTAGCCATTAGTTTAGTATCACAGTTCAGGAGTGAGATGGGGCGGTAACTACCACACAATAGGGGGTCTTTCCCCTCTTTAGGTTTAAGGGAAATGTATGCCCTTAGAGAATCTATAGGTAGTATCGCCCCATTCAAAACTGAATTCATGTGCCTCAGGAAAGGTTGTACCAAAGGTGTTCTAAAATTTTGATAATAAGGCAATGTAACACCGTCTGGTCCTGGTGCTTTATGTATTTTAGTCTGAGCCATTGCCTCCACTAACTCCTTCTCTGTAATCTCCCCTTCCATTGCTAATGATTGTTCCTTTGATAGGACAGGCAGGCCAGAGTCCTGTAGATAACTCGCTATCTTTTCTAACTTTTTTTTTTCCCTGTCCAAATTTCCTCCCTCCACGGGCTGCAAATTGTACAGAGAACGATAAAAAGTGCAGAACTCATCTGCAATCGCCGATGAGGTATACACTTCTCCCCCACCTGCCTTCTTTATGCGGGGGATATGTGTTTGTTTCCTAGGGCCCCTGAGTGTCCTTGCCAACATCACTCCTGGTTTGTTCGCGTACTCAAAAAAGTATCTTTTTGACCATGTCAGTTTCTTGTTTATTTTTAAAAAGAGGAGATCATTTAGTTCCTCTCTCAACCGTGTAAGAGGGATCAAATGCTCCATGGCCAACGATCTTTTATGTTGTCTACTAAGATTCTCTACTTGAGATAGCAACTCGTTTACTTTTTTCTCCTGTAATTTTTTCCTTTGGGAGGCCAAACGCATTATCTCTCCCCGCACCACACACTTGTGTGCTTCCCAAATTTTTGAAGGAGACAAGGTATCATCTCTGTTATCCAGAAAATAATTCCTTAACACCTCTTCAATTTTCGTCCTAATCTCAGGAAATTGTAATAAGGACTCATTAAGGCGCCACGAAGAAGGTCTAGGGAGCATAGAGTCCCAGTCCATAGATACATGTACCGGTGCATGATCTGACATGGAGAAATCATCAATATTGGATGACATAACTAACGGAATGTCTGACTGCGGGATCAGAATACGGTCTATTCGAGTGTAGGCGTTGTGGATCGGAGAATAGTACGTAAAATCCCGTTCCTTCGGGTGCATTAATCGCCATGGATCTACCAAATTTAAAATCGCTAATTCGCGCTGAAAACGTCGTATCCGTGCGTATGAAATACAGGAGGACTTCTTTGAAGTATCTATGAGTGGTTCTGGGACAAAGTTGAAATCCCCCCCTACTACTAGATGGCCTTCCCTGAATCCCAATATAGCCGGTGTTAATTGCTGCAGGAATGTCAGATGGTCTGAATTGGGTAGATATACATTTACTAGTGTTAGTTCTGTTTGGCCAATACTCCCTTTCACCAGCAAGTATCTTCCCATGGGATCTGCCATTGTGTCCTTTAATGTCCACTTAATCGTCTTAGAGATAAGAATACTAACTCCCTTTGACCTAGCAATAGGGGAAGGGGCATGATATGCCCAAGGGAAATCCCTATTGCCTAATTTGAGCAAAGAGTCTTTCCTAAAATATGTCTCTTGCAAGAATGCTATTTGTGTATGCCACCGTTTCAGATCCTGCAACAGGCGTGTACGTTTCTGTGGGGTGGATAAACCTCTGACATTAAATGTCGATATTCTACAACCAAATTTCGCGTGTCTAAACTGATTCGTCATTTTAGGTATCCCCTTTGCCTCTTCTCCCTCTCTCCCCATCTTAGACCCGTACAGGGCCCTAAGTGCTGACAGCGCCCACCAGCACACAAAAAAAAAAAAAGCCCCCCCCCCAAATTACACCCAACTAACTAACTAACTGTCTGGCCTTACAAATAACCCCCCACCCACAACCCAACCCAGATAAATGTACAATTGTTCTAAAATCAGGAAAGTTTTGCGCAACCAGGCGCGTCCTATTATGGGGTAGGTGTGCTTGACTGGCACCATGAGAATGATAATAAATGAAAATTTATGTAGACAATGAGACCCAAGGATTGGTATATGTCAAGCAAAAAATTACAAAAAAACACAAATTCTTCCATTAAAGACATGGAGCAATGGAGAGAGCGTGCCCTCCCCGCTTTATATTACCTAGAGAAAGGGGAAAGGGGCACAATACCCCTCCCCCATCCCAGAAACCGATTGGCAGGGGGGTAGGTCTGTGAGGGTGGAGCCGGAGAAACCCCAAAAAGAGGGAGACAACAGGCACAGCCCTTTCCCCAACCCCAAACCCCACCCACTCCCCCCCCACCCTCCCCTTACCCAAAGCCCCATTTTTTGCAGCTAGGGCTCATCCCGCACAAAAAAGAAAAAACAAATGGGAAAAAAAAAAAAAAAGAATCTTTCCCCTTCTCCGCCCCTTTATAAATTTAAAGCCCTCCGTCCCCCTCTTTTACTAGGAGGGGGAGGGAGAGGATTTATGAGAAAAAAAAAAAAGGGAAAAAACCGTCCACAGGTTTATGTAATTGAAGCTACTTTTCACACGTCATAGAAGTTCCCATGACCTAAAGTATGGCAGGTATTTCATTCGTCGTTATCTCTGGAGGGATCCTCTGCTGACGTTGAGACTGTGATGTACTGTATGTAGATAGAGGCCCACCGTTTCCGAACACACTTAACCAGTCCTGGATTGGCACTGGGGCTATTTCAAGGAAGGCAAATAGGTCTAAGAGTTGGTCATGCCACCTTAACAGAAACGATTTTTTATTTCTCGTAATCACTAGATGCAGGGCTGCTGTTAGAAATCATGGGGCCCCGTACAGCCTACCTGATGGGGCCCCCTTTTGACCCCGCCCTCGACCCCACCCCTGGCCCCTCCTCTGACCCTGCCTCAAAAGTTGAGGGGGGGCATATGGTGCAACAGTTGTGGAAGTAATAGGGCGGCTTCAGAGCTGCTCGTATCACTTGCACATTAATCCTGACAGTTTCCTTTACAAAAATACAGTACACACAATCCTGGCTGCTGACGCCAGCCGGAAATGTGTGTATGTGTTTAAAAAGGCTTGCTTGCAGCATGGCCTCAGCTCCATTTTAAAACAGCGTGGCTAAAGGAGAGTGATATAGGGGCTGCCAAAATGCAGCTTAGCTTTGCTTGTTTACTGCCCCCCCCCCCCCCACATACAAGTGTATAGTAGCATCTCACAGTGCCTTATGATCTTTAGTGGCGGTTCACACTGATCCGACTTGTCAGGCGACTTGGTCGCCTGACAAGTAGTGGACCGTGCTGTGCAATTGGAACCGTTCTAATCAGAGCGACTCAAGTCGCTCCGACTTAGAAAAAGGTTCCTGCACTATTTTTTTGCAAAGTCGGAGCGACTTGCATTGACTTCCATTATGAGAAGTCGTTGCAAGCTGTGCCGAAGTCGTGGTGCACAGGCGACTTCATTAGTCGCCCCAAAGTCGGGGCGACTTAGAGTCAGATCAGTGTGAACCGACACTTAGGCCTTATGCACGCAGATGTTTTTTTTTTGTACTGATTACAGACGCCCCTCCATGTTATCCTATGTGTCAATGCACACATAGACTTTTAGAATCTTTTAGTGGCAGGGCCGTTTACCAGCAGGAGAAAAAAAACCCAGGGCCAGTGCTTCTAGGAGCAGCAGTGTTTTGGCTAAAAAAAGGTTGACGCGTGTAAACGTGCCTAAATGTGTATTACCACTAGGTGCATTTAGCGCTTGAGCATTAATTCATTTCAATGACCAGAATAAATTATTATTCTGTCCAATAAATTGAACGCCCAAGTGCCTAACACCTGAACAGGAGCCTATAAAGTTCATATCTCATTAGACACTTTTACAAGTGTCAAACATTTTTTTTCTGGCTGCTGCCAGGAGGAGGAGCATTTTTAACCACTTCTGGACCGGAAGATTTTTTCCCTTAATGACCAGGCCATTTTTATGCAATTCGTTGCACTGCATTATTTTAAAATGAACTTGCGCGGTCATGCAACGCTGTACCCAAATAAAATTGATTTCCTTTTTTTCCCCACAAACAGAGCTTTCTTTTGGTGGCATTTGATTACCTGTGCAATTTAAATTTTTTGCACTATAAACAAAAAAGTGCGACAATTCTGAAAAAAAATATATATATATATTTTTCACTTCAAAATGTAAAAATCTAATTTTTTCATCATTTTAGGCAAATTTGTAATCTGCTATATATTTCTGGTAAAAAAAATCCCAATAAGCGGATTTTAAATGGTTTGCTCAAAAGTTATCGCATCTACAAACTAGGGGAAAGATTTATGTTTTTTTTATTTATTTTTACTAGTAATGGCGGTGATCTGTGATTTTTAGCGGGACTGCGACATTGCGGTGGACAGATCGGACCCCTAACTGACATTTTTGACACTTTTGGGGGGACCAGTGACATTACTATAGTAATCAGTGCTAAAAATATGCATTGTTACTGTAATAATGACACTGGCAGGGAAGGGGTTAACCCAGGGGCGATCCAAGGGTTAAGTGTGAGCCTAGGGGGTGTTTTCTAACTGTGGAGGGGGTGGGCTTGTAAAATCAATAAGTGAGCTTGTAAATAGCAGGAACACAGGAGGTCTGTGCTGATTCCAGAGAGAACAACGGTCTGCTGTGTTTACAACAGCAGACCGCTGTTCTCTATCGCTCCCGCTGACCGATTCGGCCGTATAACTGCAGCGGCTGGTCAGCAAGTGGTTAAAACATCCTTGCGTGCATGAGGTTCTATAGCAGAAGGATAATCATTCACACAGCACAGTGGGTGCTCTATGGTTCTGTCAAAGTGTGTCACCTGGCTGTTAGGTGCTGACGTTGCTGTGGATGTAGTGTGTTACAATCTGTAACACACAGGACACCCATAAATGAACAGATTCAGCACTCAACAGCCATGTGACACACTTTGACAGAGCCATAGAGCACCTGCTGTGCTGTGTGAATGATTATCCTAATGCTGAAGATTATGAGGCACTAGGAATATTTGGATGATTACAACAGGTGTAATACCTCAACTTACTGTGTGCTGCCCAGTGCCTGCTGCACTACCTTCTGCTGCCACCAGGATTCGTTTTGCCGTTCTCTCTGTCAGCTGCCTCACATCAGTTCTGAGAGAGCAGAGCAGGTAAATCACTGTACAGATCACTCCGCCAAGCACCAGGGAAGGAGAACAGCGGCCGGAACTCTAGAGCATGCAGCTGGGCACAGGATTGTGTACCTCTGCCCGAAAATTAAAAAATAGTCCCTCCTAAGCTTCCATCTCCTGAGCCCCTCTGCTAACCTAATGGAGCCCAGAAAAATATATTTATGCAAGTAGGAGTAGGGGTGTAATTTATTGAGCCAATTTTTTTTGTTTGGAAGAAATGCACACTAAAGCTTCCTGGGCCCCCCTGATCAGCTGATAGAGCCCGGGCCCTGTACAACAGGGCTGGTTGTACTGCCTTATCAGCGGCCCTGACTAGATGGAACGGATAACCCCAATGATATGTAACTTTTATCCTGTGTAATTCTTTTAGCAAAGGTTTCAGCAGGGTTCTCATCTTAAGGGTATTATAAGAAAGGTCCGGTAAAAAGCGGATTTGATTCCCTTCAAAGTCCCATGGACCCTGAGTCCAAGACCACCTAACAACCTCTTCTTTAAATGAGTAATAATGGATTCTAATTAGGACGTCCCTTGGGCGATCCAGACCACGGGTATGTGGGGTCTTAACCCTATGAACCCTATCTATTTCGATATGTTCTGTGAGTGGGCGTTCCATTACACCATTCATAATCTTCACCGCACATTCTTTAAGTTCAGGGCCGGTAACTGACTCCGGCAAACCTCTAAGTCTAACATTATTTTTTGCGGTTGCGGTTTTCATTGTCATCTTGCTTAAGTTGTAGAATGAGAATCTGTTTTAGTAACATTTGTTGAGAGTGCTCTAATTCATTAATTCTAACATCAATTTGGGACTGCACCTCCTCCATCAGACCCACCCTGTTGTCCACCTTATCCACTTTAACCTTAATCGAATTAATTTCGTCTTTCAAGTTACTCACGATTGTAGTTGCCATGTCGCTTATGTCCTGTTTCGTAGGTATACGGGACACGAATTCTCTCCACACTGTGACGGGCAAATATTGGTGCTTTGAGGTTGGTGGTATCTGTATTGCTCCCTGGTCTTCTGGGGCAGGGTCATGAAGGGGAAGATCTTGAACATTAAGAAGAGATTCTCCCAACTGTTCCATATTGGTTTTTGAGGTCTTTTTGTGCTGAGGGATGGGGCCCGTGGATCCTGTGTTCAGTGGTCGTGTCGGCGCCATCTTAACCGCCACTGCACAGCTTTGTGTGACTGCAGGTCTTCTTAGAAAGTAAGTAGTGATATCTGTTCATTTGCCAATGGCCTCTGCGTCTGTCACACTTTGTACGGCAGGCATATATGCTGCACCTGCAGGTACACAAAGCGCCAACTGGCTAAATACACCATCGCTCCACATATGGCGCTTGCAGGGACCTGGAGAAACTATCCCCGTCTAGCAGACACACGCCGGCATCTCCCCTCCTCACGGGGCTCCAGGCTGTTGCGCATGAATGGCGCCAATAGCTCCGATCTCCAAGGGCATACACCGCACGCTGACCCCCGGACGTAGCCCGAGCCGTTCCGGGACACCGACAGATACGTAGCTGTACTGTTCCTTGGAGGATGCCTGGGAGAGCCACGGGCTTCGGCCCGCTGATCCCGCTAACAGGGGCTGGGAACACTGGCTGGCGAGGACAGGCTCCGCTTCTACTCACAGAGCTCCATGCTGCTACGTGCTCACGGCGCCATCATCTGGTCACGCCCCTACAATTTCTGTTGAATCTGAAAAGCACTCTCTGTCCATCTTCCTTTTCCCTCCTGGATTTACTTGCAGCAGTAGATTTCCATTTCAGCCCTACTCAGGTGTATATGTTTCCAAAAAAACTAGCATGGTACTCTAGTACTCTATGGTACTCTAGTTACTCTTTCATCTTCTCTTCATGCTTGTTGACATATGAGGAATGCTTCATTGATTTACATTGAATCTATAACGTGTAAAACTGAATAATACATATTTGATCTTATAATAAATGGTGTGAACTGTGCGACACAAACATCTCCTATGAAGTATGTATGAACCACCTGTGATAGACCATGGAGACTAATTTTCATAATGCCTCGCTGACTTTACAACATTGCTGCAAATATTGCACTTTAAAAGCCATTGATTCATTTTATGAGAATATATTAATTTTATGAGAATATATTAGAAGAACTTAAAGGGGATATGTTAGAAGAAGATATAACAAAGTTGCGAAAAGTTCAGGAGTTTAAGAAATACATTGTGGGAAGAGTAAGTTTACTAATTGCAAGAAAAATTTCAAACATAATGAAGTGGGCTTCAGAAGACCAATAATGAGCTTTATCAAGATACTACATTAAAAGATCCACTAGACTTGACTGTTCAAGACATAGAGCATGAGCAGAGAAAAAATCCCACCTGTACTTAGAAGATTAAAATTTGATAAAGTGGTCTTAAAAGGGTTGATAATTAATTCTTTCAAAATCCCACAGAAAAAGAATTCTTAGAAATTACTGTTCAAGAAGTGCCTTGTTGAAATAGTAAAAGTGAGAAACAGACGCCAAAGAAAATAAATGTCAATACTTTAGCAGAATCCATATTTACTACAGATTTACAAATCCATAAAACTGGCAGAGAGGGAAATACTTTTAAACAAATAATTTCTACATTTTTAGCAGGAGGAACAAAAAATTCTGAAACTGTCCACTAATGTCAGTGGTGACAGATTTGAATTTAGCTGTAACCCACAAAGTCGTATCGCTGATTGTACCAGCAACAGAAATTGAGTAGGTGCCCATGGCCTAGGTATAAATGATGTAACAACATGTGGATGGCTGAGCGAATGCTTTATCTTCCTGAAGACATACCCAAGAATAAATTACTCATAACTGTACGAAAAAAAATGAAAAGCATTCCCCTGCAGCTGGGTGTACTGTTCATACCTCTGACCTGTAGTGGTCACAACATAATGGTGAGTCTACAATACAACTTTTAACAGCTTTGAGAGTGACCAACTGCCAAAAAAATAAGCCCAATAGATTATTCTTGGAACACAATGTAACTTTATATATGATATATTTTATACAATTTTAAGAAAAAGTGAAACTGCTGTGGCTGAGGCAACAGCCTTCAGTAAAGAAACTACTGGCACCATACAAACCATGAATTTAAAATCTTCTCATAAGGTGCATTTTCAGACTCAATAGATACAGACTCAGACATACACTTAACAAGCACTGCTTTAGGTGTGGTTCAAAAGAGCACATTGCAAACTATGGTGCGTAGATAGAGGAGGGGGTGAAATCTAAGTGTAATATAAAATGTGTTTTTTGGGGTGAAGGACAATTGGCAACTTACACAAACAGTTGAAAGGACTCGTTCAATAATAGGTTAGGGTCACTGGTGGTAATCTTCAGCATAGAAGGACACCTTGGTCAGGGCCGTCTTTACCGCAGGGCAAAAGGGGCAGCTGCCCAGGGCCCTGTCAATCTTTAGGGGCCCAAAGCAGAGCTGCCCCTTAAGCCCCAAATCGGGAGCCCCATCAGCGCTGACCGCTGCGTCTAGACTGTCACTTTATGTGACAGAAGCCGGAATCTGGCTGGGCATGGCATCGGTGCCCCCGCACTGCTCTCTAGCAAGGAGCGAGGGGTGGGCGGGGCCGTGAGCTCCACTCACTCTCAGGCCCCGCCCCTGTCCGTGAACGGTGTGTGGCGGGAGGATTCAAGCCGATAGCCTGTCATGTCACGCAGCATCGCAGGCACTTATCAGAGCGGAGCTGGCCAGGACGGACCGGACCGGACCAGGTAGGTCTTTCTCCTCCCTAGGGAGGCGGGAGTTAATGCACATGACAGCATTTAATCCAGTTAGTAAATCCTGACCATTCCAGGCTCGGCACTGCAGCCTGGAATGGTCAGGATTTACTAACTGGATTAAATGCTGTCATGTGCATTACCCCCGCTCCCCCTGGGAATGGAGTGGAGTGGGGGGGGGTTAATGCACATGGCAGCAGCCTGGAAGGGGGCACGCTGGTCTGCATTGAAAGGGGGTACACTGGTCTCTGGCTCAGCATTGAAAGGGGGTACACTGGTCTCTGCATTGAAAGGGGGTACACTGGTCTCTGGCTCTGCATTGAAAGGGGGTACACTGGTCTCTGCATTGAAAGGGGGGTACACTGGTCTCTGCATTGAAAGGGGGTACACTGGTCTCTGGCTCTGCATTGAAAGGGGGTACACTGGTCTCTGGCTCTGCATTGAAAGGGGGTACACTGGTCTCTGCATTGAAAGGGGGTACACTGGTCTCTGCATTGAAAGGGGGTACACTGGTCTCTGGCTCTGCATTGAAAGGGGGTACACTGGTCTCTGCATTGAAAGGGGGTACACTGGTCTCTGCATTGAAAGGGGGTACGCTGGTCTCTGCATTGAAAGGGGGTACACTGGTCTCTGCATTGAAAGGGGGCACGCTGGTCTGCATTGAAAGGGGGTACGCTGGTCTGCATTGAAAGGGGGTACGCTGGTCTCTGCATTGAAAGGGGGTACACTGGTCTCTGCATTGAAAGGGGGTACGCTGGTCTCTGCATTGAAAGGGGGCATGCTGGTCTGCATTGAAAGGGGGTACACTGGTCTCTGCATTGAAAGGGGGTACACTGGTCTGCATTGAAAGGGGGTACGCTGGTCTCTGCATTAAAAGGGGGTACACTGGTCTGCATTGAAAGGGGGTACGCTGATCTCTGCATTGAAAGGGGGTACGCTGGTCTGCATTGAAAGGAGGTACGCTGGTCTCTGCATTGAAAGGGGGTACACTGGTCTGCATTGAAAGGGGGTACGCTGGTCTCTGCATTGAAAGGGGGTACACTGGCCTCTGCATTGATGGGGGCACGCTGGTCTCTGCATTGAAGGGGGTACGCTGTTGGGGTGGAGAGCTAAATTGCATGGGGGGGCCCAAGAAAATGTTTGCCCAGGGTCCAATCCATATTAAAGACGGCCCTGACCTTGGTACAAGCAAACACACTAGGTGGGCTGGTGGACTTTAGAGCCAAGAAGACACACCAGGGGAGCACGAAGTGCCATAAATTACAGGCAGAAAGAAATGGTGCTTTCTATGCGCTTTATATCACCGTGGTCAGCAGCTGGCTCTGGCATGTGGAACATGGAGTCTCTTCTGTAAATCTTGCAGCCTTGTTGTTTACAAGTAGCACCACAAACCAACTGTGATGGAGGAAGCAGAAACCAAAAAGAATGTAGAGAAGCCTAAAAGTGACATCAGGGGGGTGGGCTACATGTTTCAAGGCCACCCAAGCCTTAGGGACTGTTTACTCAGAGCCACCTTAATTTCTAAGCAGGTGTTGAATCAAGTGTCTGAGGCCAGCAAGAAACTCCAGTTGAATTTATGGACTTTTGCTGAACTCATATCTTCATTATACACATAACACTCATTGTGCCTAACACACCCTTCTCTCTATCAAATTATGGTGCATGCCCTGCAAAGGTGCATGGTGCCATAACTGCAAGAAAATGGGACACTGAAATAAAATCTTTGATATTTCTATTGCTAGACAAGATTGTGAAGCTACTGCCTCGGAAGTTAACATCATCACATATCATACTTCAATTCCAGATAACAATTTATACACTGTAACTAATACTAATGACTCTTCTAACAAGGGCTACTGGATTAATCTGATGTCTGATACAGGATCTATTGACTGAGTAAATCTACAAGAAGTACCTTGCAAAAGAACCACTTATTGCACCTACTTCAAAACTGGTTGGTAATCTTAGATACCATTATCCTGTGCCTTGTTGCTGACAGTCACTGACAAGTTTCAATCAACTAGCGCGCACTATAAATTCTACAGTGGAAAGAAAGGCACCACTATAATGGACAGGGATCTTTTTGAATAACTTAATATTCAATGGGTAATCTTTTGACAAAAGATCCAGTTGCGCCTATGCTACCAGTGTGCACACCTTACTGGTCCTGACAATGAACTTTATTCAAAAATTAAAGTGTGGTAAGTGTGGTGAAGCCAGTTTGTCAGAAATTGATATGCCTTACCCTTCTTTGTAAGCGAAGCTGTTTACCAAGAACTTAAAAAATTACAAGAACAAGATGTGATTAAAAATTGATGCATCTGCATTGGGTATCCATCATGTTGACCATGAAAAAGGGGAGTATTTGATTGTGTTGACCTTCATGAACCAAATAAAATGATTGTTGTTGATAGTCATCCTTTGGCACATACTGAGGAAGTATTTTTAAAACTTTAAAGAGCTAAATTGTTCTATGTTTTCTTTAAATGTTTCCAGTAATTTACACTTCGTAGTGTATATCATCTGGTTTTGCTGGATAAAGAAAGTAGGGACCTCACCGCACTTATTACTCATGAGAGCGTGTTACATTTTAAGAGTATTTATGTGCTAGCTTTAGCACCCAGTTGTTTTCAAAGATATTTTCAATCCAAAGTACCATACCTGGTGTAAAATGCAATCTTAATTACATAATTGTATGCAGCTCAATTCTGGATCTTCACAAAAACTACCCTAAAATTGTTCTAAATTGCATCGAATCTTCAGGACCGAAATGGAATTCTAATGCTGTTTTAAACACATTTAGCCATTTATGGGTCATGTTGTATCACATCATTAGGATCATTTCTTATATCTTACCTGGCACAATGACATCATTAGAATCCTGGGTTGGTTTGCATACAAACAGTAGCATTGCCGTAGTGTGCCAGGTAATGATATTTAAATGGTGAGCCATTGTGGCAGTGGAGCAATATTGTCAGATATTGGGTCATTACAATTGAAAAAAAATGGCAGAGCAAAACAGAGTGCAGTGGTCATTAATATGTAATGCACAGTGCAGAGGTCAGTAGTACAAAACACATAGTAATTGACCCATATCTCACCCCCCTCCACAAACCACCCCCCACCCCTTTTAATACATTCACAGCCCAAATTCTCCTCTCCCTCTGTAAAATTCACTAAATGCATCAGCATGAGGAAAGTTTTCCCAGGTCTTTCTTCAACTTTGTGATATTACTAGTCAGAGCTGAGGAGGTGTCCAGGACTTTCCTCAGCTACTCAATGCCTATTGCAACTCTAATCTAAGGTCTGAGAAATGGCATGTGGGGTCACTTCAAATTGCTGTCTAATCTAAGAACCCAAATAATTAAAATAATAAAATTGTTAATGTACTGGAACCCAAAGAGAGAAGCATTACCAATATGTCATTCAAGGATAACCTTAGCTTTATACGCAGCACACATATGCCACAGTCCTTGTACCCACAAGATATGCATTATTACTGTGCCACAAGCAACATTTTTTCAAACTGAAACTACTCCATAAGTATGCATTTCTGCTTATGGAATATAGACATATTTAACATTTTATTAGGTCCTACCTTAAAAAAGAGCTACCATAAAACAGTCATGATAAATGCATGAAACTGTCCAGGTTCAATCCTGTTTGAAATTCTTAAAATCTGTCAAAACAGAGTGTACAAAAAACTTCTACCCCCATTCCCCAAACCCCCTCCCCTCACTGTAACCCTAACTATTCTCAAAATATTCAAATTATAAATGTCAGGTATGTATTTGAGAAGTGTACTGTCCTGACACTAGTTCATTTCTATCAAACACTTGAGTAGTTTTTGAGGCACCCTTGAGGCTGGTTTTATCTTAAAATTAACATTAGAGTGTGTTAATTAAGACAAAAAAATACAAATATTGTAGAGTGTCTGCATCAGCCTTGGACTTGATGTACATGTGGTTCAGGAGCTGTCTGTGAGTGCTGCCTGCAGCCAGGCCTGACTGTTTTAAGAAAAAGTATGAAAAAACAGCACTGTATCACTGAAGATAAAAACAAACTTACCTTACACCTTTACAACTCCCGTGCATGCAGGCGTGTCCCAGATAAGTGCCCACAAACCTACTATAAACCTACTATAAACTATGCCCACAAACCTACTATATCTGGCCTGACAAAGAACTCAAGTTAGTTAGAACAAGTTAGTCTCATTAAAACACACAACCTTAGGGATTTTTCCCCCTCCATTTTCCCTTTCCCCTTCTTTTTTCTCCATTTTTCCTTCCCTTCCCTTCCCCCTCCCTTTCTCTCTCTGTCTTTATTTTTTTATTTTTCCATATGTCAGGCTTTAAGGGTAATGAATGGGATACTCTCATGCAGGGATTCCTTACTACCCATGACGAAACATCAAAACCACTATCTGATTTGTCTTTTTTATTTTCCAGTCTAGGCACTGCCTTGGAAAAAAAGTCAGCCCTGTATTGGCATGGGAGATCTTTTGATAGATATATTCAGGAGGGTTACAATCTGAAGGGCCTTCGGATACAAATTTTCCCAAACATTCCCAATATTTCATTAGATTTTAGACAAAAATGGGAGGACAACCTAAATGTGTGCACCAAGAACATGATGGCTCTTCTATCTTCCAATTATAAAGCCCAGATGAAAACTTTGGATGGGGAAATACAAAGACTATTATCGCTCTTGATGCCTTTGAAAGTACATCCCAAGTATGCTGAGTTTGAAACCAAACTGAAAGCAGATTTGGAACAATTTAACAAAAAAATTCTTGTAAAAAAAGATAAGAAATTTGAACGTGACAGGAGAGCCTTTGCCAATGGCAGGGCATACAATACACAGGAAACTAGATTGAATGGTAGACCACACCCAAGGCAGAATACACAGTCCATATCAATGAACACTAATTCTTCCTTTTCTTCACAGAAACACCATTCTAACACAAATGAATCAACCACCAGGAAAATAAATCTGTATCCCTTGGAATCTTCAAAAGATTCTAGTTCTAAAAAACGCACGATTGATTCTGAAAATTCACGTTCGTTTACTACACAGGAGGCTCCAGGTATTAGTGAAAGCACAATTTTTTCTCAAACACAGGCTGTCTCTTTGGAACACCTTGTCCCGGGATCCCGAGATTTGGGGGCCACACCAAAGACACGTGCCCCAACCCCAGCCCCCCTTCAAATGTCGACACCTGCTTTTTCCCACTCTCCCAATCAACACAAACCACACAAAGGGCACAAACAAATATGCACATATATGACACGGGCACAGTTGAACAAGATAGATTAAAAATTATCAATCTTTCCTCACGTGCAATAACACCAGATGAAACACAGGTTCTATCACTTGGTTTAAATTTTTGTTTATCTCAGGATATTGACACATTTTCCGCTATCAAAGACTTGCAACTTTTTGCTTGAAAAGTTTTGTTGCAACTCCCATATGTCAAACCTGATAACACTCAGGATGATCCTCCTGAACGGTTGACCACCCAGGAGAAAAGAGCCTTAAGAGACTTGACTTTATTACATGAGGAGGGAGACACACGTGACCTTATTGATCGCATTGATCTTGAGGATCTCCTGGGTCTTCCCCCTTCACCTCCTTCTTCCAAAACCACAGATGTCACATTGAAGAAGAAATCCCAAAAGTTCCCCTCAGTCTATTCCAACCCTAATTTGGCTGCGTTTCTTCGGTGCACTACCAAAGCTATTGAATCCATCCAAACTTCTCATTCATTTAACACCAATTTATCTCCAGAATATCATAAAGCCTTAGACTCCCTGGCCAAAGACCAATCCGTAGTAATCAAACCTGCCGATAAGGGGGGGACAATACAGTGGTGATGAATGCTGACCAATATAAAACCACGTGCACAAAAATACTCAGTAACCAGGATTGGTACTGCTCGATCAGCACTGACCTTATTGCCCATTTTTACAAAAAAAATTATAAAATCATTGATACAGGCCTTTTCAATAAAGTCATCTCCAAAGATACTTATGATTTCATCAATAATCGATACCCCAAATTACCAGTATTTTTTGCACTCCCCAAAGTTCATAAATCTCTCTTAAATCCAACTGGAAGACCTATAATATCTGGCAATTCCAGTATTTCTGAAAACGCCAGTATCTATGTAGATAATTTTCTACGTCCTTTTGTTATGGGCCTGTCCTCTTATGTCAAAGATACAGGCCAATTTCTGTCCATCATAGATGGCCTCCACGTCCCCAAGGGCACCATTTTGGTGTCCTTCGACGTGGAGGCAATCTATTCCTCTATCCCACACTCCAAGGGTTTGGAAGTGATTTGAGGTTTGTTTGCCCAAAGCACAGCACATAATGAGAGAGAATTCCAGTTCGTCCTTGAATACATCTTATTTCATAATGTCTTTTCATTTGACCGTTCCCACTTCCTCCAGGTACAAGGCGTAGCGATGGGGACATGTTGTGCCCCATCCTACACCAATTTGTACCTGGGGGAGTGGGAACGGTGGCTCCTCCATTCAGATGAGTTTTCCCATTTTTCCAAATATTTTCTTTTATGGTTATGTTACATTGATGACATTTTCATTTTATGGGACGGTCCCTCGTCCCTGTTACAGAATTGCCTTTCGGCCATGAACGTCAACGAGTGCAATCTGTCTTTTACGATAACACACAGTCATGACAGTATTACCTTTCTAGATGTGCATGCTGACAAGTAATTTGTTTCGCAAACCCTCGGCTGGCAACACTATCTTGAGGGCAGACAGCTTCCACCCCAAACCTCTTATAAACTCTATACCTTATTCCCAATTTCTCAGATTACACAGGAACTGCAGTAATGACATAAAATTCAAACGGGCAGCCTCCTAGTTGAGGGACCTCCTCCTCCTCCAGCGAGGATATTCTAAAAATTGCCTACGCAAGGCCTTTAACAAGGCATTTGCAAAAGAGAGATCGTCCCTACTTAAAAACACAAATAAAGAAGTTCAGAATACCAAACAACCTTTGAGGTTTATTGCAACCTAAAATTCTCAACATAAGACACTAAGAAAGCATCTCTTAACTTTTTGGCATATACTCCAGGTGGACAAGAACATTGCACAACTTATACCCCCTGAACCACTGATAACCTTTAGGAGACCGCCATCTTTAAGGGATAAACTTGTATCAAGCGTTTTTACATCTTACAATTCTCCTATGGAGATACATTCCCAGAGAGGTACATATCCCTGTGGTGAATGCTAGTGGTGCCCACACTATACTCTACCCAACGGAGATAAACATAGACCCAAACACCACGCTGACTGTTTAACAGTCGGCTTGATTTATTTACTAACCTGCTCCTGCAAAGCCTTTTATGTAGGCAAAACAAAACAGGAGTTTTGGAGGAGAGTAAAGGAACATATTACATCTGAAGAAGTTGGGGATATCTACACGACATTGGGTAGGCATGTGGCCCAGACACACAAATATCATATTCCAACTTTGAGCTTTTGGGCCCTAGAGACCATACCATCCATACAAATATAGAGGGGTGGCGATTGGAACAAGGTGCTTCTACAAAAAGAGGCACGATGGATACATATCTTAAAAGCAACGACGCCCCTGGGCCTAAATGAAATAATAAGTTATAGGCCATTTCTGGAAGGTTTTGTGTCGGGCCGCTCAGAACACCTTATGTAGAATCAGATCTACATTCTTCATATATATTATTTCTTTATATATATTTTTTAAGTTATTTTATGTTATTTTTTCACGTTATTTTTTAATTTTTCATCAATATATATTTTTCTTTTTTATTTATTTCATATTCTTTACTCTCTCTTTTTCTTTCCCTTTTCCCTCTTTTTCTTGTTTTTTCTTATGCTTTTTCCCCTTGTTTTTTTTACCTCCTTTTCTCTTTGTTCTTTACCCTATGTTTGCTTCACTTTTAATTAGGTAAAAAATGTGTTTGTATAACTGTATATCTATTGAGGACCATTATGTGAACTCTGCCTGTGTTCATTGTAAAGTAATGTGGCCTGGGATTTTTCCTGTGTGTGGTTCTATCTGGGTCCCACCCGGCACATGTAGCTCCCTTCTCTCCCCTTTGTGGGAGGGTGGGGGCTTGGCGCTTGCATCTTCCTCTTTAGGATGATTGTACTGCGTTGTCCGGCTTCTTGAAGCCGGATACATGTGTCGGCGCAGCCCTTTGTTTTTCCCTCAGTGTTTGCCCCTACCCAAGATGGCTGCCATTGGACTTCCGGTCTGCGGGAGCCTAATGCCAATGTCCACCTTCTCCCCGCCCGGCAGATGTCATTCCAACTTCCGCCCCCCCGGCAGATATGGTGATCCTTCTTTGGACTAGGTCCCCCACTGGGTGAATCGGGCTTTGGGGGACAGATGGAGGTTGGCTTCCCCCTCCCTCCATCAGCGGGCTTCTAGACAGGGGCGGCCTTACATTCAGGGTGAGTGGGGATTGGTGATTGAGAATAAGAGGGTGGGTCTACCCCTATATATACCTGTATACCTGACCTGCATTTTTATTCCCAACTTGGTGTGGGGAGGTATGCAGTGGACAGGTGAAAAACAGGTAAGCCTGGGCGCATGCGCGGAGCTCTCCAAGATGGCCGCTTAAGCCCGGAGCTCCGTGCCACCCCGACATTGTTTCCCGCCCCGAGCCGGTGAACGGACACCTATCCGCACCCGGAGACGCCAGCCCGATTCCCTACAATCCCCGGAACCGGTACATGCCACACAGCAGAGTCAGGGGAGACCTCAGACCGGAATACCAGGCTGCACAGTCGGAGACCGCTCGATCCAAGATGGCGGACCCGGCGCCTCACACAGCAGCGATGGAGGAAGGCGAACCCTCACAGGCACATCTCGACATCGGCGGAGCACAGTACCTCACCCCAAAGGGCGCAGTGAGTACTCACTTGCTTCTCACTCCTTCCCCGGCATCCACGGAATCCCTGTTGGGACGGATGGCGGCGGATTACTCACTGTCCCCAGTCTGTGATTCTCCCGCCATCATTCAGCACAGTTCTGGCCTATTGTGCTCTGCCAAGCCTGACACCTCACACTCAGATGATATCATCTCTAGGATGTCGGTCCTCCTGAACAATGGTCTCACACAAATCGCATCTAAGATCACTTCTGATCTCAAAATGGATTTCCAAAATCTGGGATCACGTATGGAAGCGATCGAAAATAGATTGGACATGACGATCGCAAAAACTAATCAACATACCGGCCTAATACACACCCTGCAGGAACAAGTGGATTCTGCCTTGCTTAAAGCAGAAGATTTGGAAAATCGTTCGCGCAGGGAAAACTTCAGACTGAGAGGACTTCCAGACACAGCCACAGATATCCCTGCTGCCATCCACAGTCTGATTAAGGATCTCATCCCGGAGATACCGGATCACAAACTTGAATTGGATAGAGCCCACAGGGCTTTAGGCCCTCCTAGAAAGGATGGTAACCTGAAAGATGTGGTAGTTAAGCCTCACTTTTATACAGTCAAAGAGGAAATCATTAAAAGGGCACGAAATGCCCCTCAGCTCACCTGTCTCGGACACCCGGTGCAAATTTTCTCTGACATTGCTCCGTCCACCATTCAACGACGAAGGGCATTGAAACCATTACTTACCGTCTTGACACAAAAAGAAATCAAGTATTGGTGGGCATTTCCTTTTGCATTGAAGTTTTCCCTAAAGAATAAAACATACTCCTTCTCCAGTCTTCAGAACAGCGAAAAACTGCTCCTTCACCTCAATATTCTCTCACAATCCCCGGAACAACAGCATCTGTCTACCAACCCAGGATCCTCTAAACGCCCGATCCCAACGAGTCCTCTGACGCCCGTGTGGAACAAAGCTAAATTCAAGCGATCCAAGGACTGTAATCCTCCGTGAAATCTCTGGTCATTTTTTTTTTCACATTCCTCAACCTTGAGAACGTGGTTCTCTATGGACATTTCTTTTTGTGGTCCATTTGACATCTGATCACACCTGACTTGATGTGAATTTAATAGTTTTTTTTTTTTTTTTCTTTTCTTTTTTTGTTTTTTTTTTTTCTCCCAAAGTGGGGTCAGGAGCTTCTCCCACAACGTATGTTTCATCTTGATATGTAGCTTATCTCACCATGTCCCCATGTGGCATGTCTACAATCAACCGCAAAACAATATTGGTTAAAAGTTATGGCGATCTCTATGCCTGGTTTTTTTTTTTTCTCTTTTTAATTAACTTGGTTCACCTTTTTATGCACACTTCAATGCTTTTTTGTTATGTTTCAGTTGGACGGGACCCTGTCGGAGTGGTCGGATGACGCCTCCACCTGTCACCAGGGAACTCTATATTCTGGTCTTCCCGGTGTGACAGGCCCCGTTTCCCACATCAGGGGGACGGGACATTGACTACCTACCGGTTCGGATTGATGCAGATCGCAATCCGCTACCGAATGTCCTTTTTGGATGCTGATCTGCGCCTTTTTTTTTCTCTAATCTTTCTCTTTCTTCATTTCCTTGCAGCCGTGCTCTGGAGTGGTTCTGCCGCCTCTCGCAATACGCCAGGTACCATCTCATCAGGCCTCAGCATTATCTATGATATGCACACTACTAATGGGGTAAGTGGTTTATCGTTCCATGGGCTTCTCTCTTTCAGACAAAATGTCCTCTTCTAAGGTATCAGCTCCATGTCTCCGCATAGCTACACATAATGCTCAGGGTCTCAACTCTCCCGTGAAACGTAGGAAAGCATTTCAGGAAATGCACCATAGGAAAATAGACGTTTTGCTACTTCAAGAAACTCATTTCCCGAAATCATATAAACCCAGATTCCTACATGCCAAGTCCCCCACCTTTTATTTAGCTAGTGCGGACACCAAAACTTGCGGAGTTGCGATTCTATTCGCCAAGTCTTGTAGATTCACTTGTACTCTGGAATTAGCGGACGAGGGAGGTAGATTTTTGCTAATCAAGGGCACGATTGATGGCCAATTATACTCCTTCGTATCATATTACGCCCCTAACTACAATCAATTAAAATTTTTCCAAAATATGTTTAAAAAACTTCTTCCCCATTTGGAGGGCCATATAATTTTTGGGGGGATTCCAACACAGCCTTCAATTTCAGCCTGGATAAGTCCAGACCCCCGGGAGCCCAGTCAATAAGACCCACTAAATTAAGCTTGAAAATTGACAAGTTGCTTCAACAAACCGGATTGATAGATTGCTGGAGGGAATTCAATCCCACAACCAAAGATTATACCCACTTCTCCCACCCACACCAGACTTACGCACGCATCGACCACATTCTCATGTCTACTACCTTACTGCCGTATGTACATTCCGCGTCTATTACAGACGCGGTGTGGTCGGATCACTCCATGGTTGTGACAACAATCTCCCGGCCTCATCCCGCTAATGCCACTTTCCACTGGAGACTTAATGAATCTATGCTTAGCGAGCCCTGCAGGGTATCCGAAATTGAAAAGGCTATCTCCGAATATTTTCTTCTCAACGATACCGGGGACACGTCCTCGGAGTTGTTGTGGGCGGCTCATAAATCCACCATTACGGGCACCTTGATCCGAATGTCTTCAAAACTTAAACGGGAAACTGAAACCTCAAGTTCGTGCGACCCATATCCCCAAGTTCTCTCTTCCAGGGGGTCAAAAGTCTCAAAACCCCAAACGCATTCTGCCGGCCTTTGCAGACTATTTCAGACACCTGTATTCTTCAGATAAGGCAGGAGCTGATTCGGAACTGGACCATTTTCTCTCGGATCTTAATATTCCTACTCTATCCTCTGACCATAGAGCTGAGCTTGATGCGCCCTTTACAGAGTTTGAGGTCACAGAGGTTATTAAGTCGCTTAAATTTAATTCAGCACCTGGCCCGGATGGCTTCCCTAACCTATATTATAAAACTTTCCAACCATCGTTAACCCCCCACTTAGTCAGATATTTTAATGAAGTACGCTCGGGCAACCCACTAGACAGAGACAGTAACTCGGCCTTCATCTCCGTTATCCCCAAGCCCGACAAAGACCCTGGAGAGGTTAGCAATTATAGACCCATATCCCTGATAAATAACGATTTGAAAATACTAACTAAAATCCTAGCTAATAGATTATCCTCTTTTATAACTACATATATTCATAAAGACCAGGTGGGCTTTATGCCAGGTAGGCAGGGTCCAGACCAAATTAGAAGGGCAGTGGATGTTATCACGGTACTCCAATCAGGGTGGGATGGTTCGAGGCGCCAGGAGGGACTGTTGCTTTCGGTTGACTTGCAGAAAGCGTTTGATTCTGTAGAATGATCATACCTTTTCACGCTCCTAACCAGATGGGGATTTGGTGGTAAATTTATGGGTATCATGCGCTCACTATATTCCACACCCACATCTAAAGTTAGGTATCAGGGGTTCTATTCAGACCCTTTTCCAATCTCAAAAGGCACAAGGCAAGGATGCCCTCTTTCACCTCTGATTTTTGCAATCGCCATTGAAACTTTGGCGTTGGCTATCCGTGCGGATCCCAACATCAAAGGAGTCTTTTGCGGGCCTTCTGAACACAAATGTGCTCTGTTTGCGGATGATCTTCTTTTATTTGTCTCATCCCCTACAACCACCCTACCAAACATTTGTTCAGTACTAGACAAATTTGCGAAAGTTTCGGGACTACAGGTAAATTATGACAAATCCTCCATTCTTAATGTCTCGGTCAACTCCCGGGAAGTCCTTTCTCTCCAATCTTCTTTCAAGTTCCAGTGGAGTGAGTCTCATATTAAATATTTAGGCATAAACTTATCGTCCAGAATAGAACATCTCCATAAACTGAACTACACAGCAATCTATCAATCCTTGGGGAGGGAACTGGCGGACTGGTCTTCCCATAATCTTTCTTGGCTGGGCAGAATCAACTCGATCAAAATGAACGTGCTTCCGAGACTATTATATCTTTTTAGAGCATTGCCTATCCCGGTACTCAGGGATCAACTGAAAAAATTCCAAAATACAGTAATAAAATTTATCTGGGGAAAATCGGGCCACAGGCTGCACCGCAAGATACTATTTCAGCCGCGAAAACAAGGGGGACTGGGTGTCCCGAATTTCTGGGCTTATTATCAGGCTGCGAAGCTAGCGCAACTTTCAATAGTGTACTCACGGTTTGAAAAACCAGACTGGGTTCAAATGGAGAGACAGGTGGTACCCACGTATACTTTGGATTTCCTTCTGTGGATCCCCTCTAAAGTAAGACCACCTATCCTAGCCCCTACGCTCTCGGCGTCTCTTACACTTTGGGATACCTTGAAAACTCTGCCGGCCCTGATCTCCCCCATTCAACCGCTCTCCCATATATTCAACAATCCGAAATTCCCACCGGGTATGAACATCACGGCATTTCCTTGGTGGCTAGATAAGGGCCTATACCGTATAGGGCAATTTTTCACGCCTAGGGGCCCGTACTCACTGAAACATTGCATTGACAAGCTAAAGATGCCCAAGTCGGAAACCTTCAGGTTTCGCCAAATTTTTCATTTTCTACAATCGGTTTCTGTAGGGATGGTGCCCCCTATGGCATTTATGGAGTATGAGACGTGGTGCGGAAACTCGGAGGCACAAAGGGGTGGCATATCATTGATATACTTATCTCTTATGTCTGATGGATCTAGACTACCCTACATGGAAGCATGGGAGAAGGATCTAACGGAATCATGGGAGGTAGAGGAGTGGGGACACATGTTTTTTCGCTCTTTTAAAGGCATCAGAAACATATCCTTGATTGAGGCGAACATAAAAGTTCTAACTCGCTGGTACTTGGTTCCCACGAGAATCCATAAAATGTTCCCCTCCTCCTCTCCACTCTGCTTCCGGGGATGCCAAAGTCCTGGTAATATGCTCCACGTGTGGTGGGACTGTCCGCAACTGAGAGGCACATGGAATAGAGTATTCCACATGATCTCTAAAGTCACTGGATTCAGAATCCCCAGACAGGCGGCCATTGCTAAAGTACCTAAAACGCCTAAATATACACAACTGATATTCTTTATTTTTCTGGGGACCAAAATGACTATCGCGGCAGCATGGAAACAACGCACGGTATCTATCAGGAAAATCAGAAATAAAATTACGTGGATCATGTCACAAGAGAAGATGGTAGCCACCCTAACGGATACGGTTACTAAATTTGAAATGGTTTGGGAACCTTGGGCTGCCTACTCGGGAATTTCGCTAGTTCCGGGCCTGCCTTAAATTACAATCTCTGGGCGTGCCTCTCCGGTTCACGGCTGCACTCTCTTACCCCCCCCTCTTCTTCTTCTCCTCCCCTGCTCTTTACCTCTCTCTTTCACTCCCTACTCCTTCTTATTACTATGAACGGGGTTGTTTATTATCCACAAGTTATTTCCCTAAGTTAGGGCACATGACATCCTCCCCCCTCTTCTAAACCTGTCGGGGAAGAGAGGGTCATGGAAAGGATATTGCAGTCTTCTTGGGGTTTTTGACTCATAGCCTAGGCCAGACTACATGTATACTGGACGTTTCTTTCATCTATCTGTTTCTTGGAATCGTTTTCTCTGCTCATATCTGGTATCATAAACTCTTGGAAATGTTCTGTTTAGATATTGTATTGTTTGCACAATCCAAGCAGTCTGCACACTTTTGCTATTCCTCTTTCTTATGCATTTACCCTGTAACCCAGTTCACGCATACTGTGTTTGCTGTATTTCCTTTGATCTTGTTATTGTTACAACAAAATAAAAATTTTTGAAAGTAAAAAACAGGTAAGCCTTTTTTCCATCAAGGAACCATTTTCCCTTTTGCCTTTTTTGAGCCCATGGCAAGTTGACTCTCTTTCTTTCTGTTCCCCTCATCTTTCCCTTTTGTTTTTCTGGTCTCTTTGCATAGTCCGTATCTATATTGAGGGACCTGCTGACCTGATTTTTCTTACCAGGTCCTGACCAAGAATTACAACGTATAATAATACAATTTTGGTAAAACCAAGTATTTATTTTTATACATGCAATTTAAATTTACTTTTTTGTACACATTTTTCTTTTTTATATATATATTTTTTTTTTACTTTCAAATATTTTATTTTGATAACACAAGAGCAAGAACATAAAGAAGATAACTATCGAAACATTTGCAATCTGGGTTACATGAGATTGTTGCACAATAAAGCAGTATAGCATTATAGTATAAGCAGTATAACTCTCAATATACTATTGAGAGTTGCGCTAGCCTCGGCGCCTGGTAATAAGCCCAAAAGTTTGGTATGCCCAAACCCCCTTGTTTTCTAGGCCGGAACAAAACCTTGCAGTGCAGTCTATGCCCTGTTTTGCCCCAGATAAATTTAATTACTGTGTTTTGAAATTTTTTGAGCTGGTCCCTGATTATGGGGACAGGTAAAGCTCTAAATAGGTACAAGAGTCTGGGGAGTACATTCATCTTAATTGAGTTAATTCTACCCAGCCAGGATAGGTTATAGGAAGACCAGTCCGTCAAGTCCCTCCCCAGGGATTGATAGATTGCTGTGTAGTTCAATTTGTGAAGGTGTTCAATTCTGGAAGGTAAATTTATGCCTAAATATTTAATGTGAGAGTCGCTCCACTTAAACTTAAATGAGGGCTGGAGACGAAGAGCTTCTAGGGGTTTGATGGAGACATTAAGGATGGAGGATTTCGCGAAGTTCACCCGTAGGCCTGAGATTTTTGCAAATTTGTCTAACAAGGAGCAAATGTTCGGAAGAGAAGTAGTGGGAGACGTGACAAATAGCAAGAGGTCTTCTGCGAAAAGAGCACACTTATGTTCTGAGGGTCCGCAGGAGACCCCTTTGATGTTGGGATCCGCTCGGATAGCCAACGTCAAAGTTTCTATTGCTATTGCAAAAGGTAATGGTGAGAGGGGACATCCCTGTCTTGTGCCTTTGGAAACAGGGAAGGGGTCAGAGTAGAACCCCTGGTACCTAATCTTGGCTGTGGGTGTAGAATACAGGGAGTGCATGACACCTATGAATTTGGGACCAAAGCCCCATTTGGACAGTATCGCAAAGAGGTAAGGCCACTCGACTGAGTCGAACGCCTTCTGCAGGTCCACTGAAAGCAGGAGTCCTTCCTGACTCCCCGAGCCATCCCAGCCTGATCTAAGTAGGGTGACAATGTCTATCGCTCTTCTAATTTGATCCGGACATTGCCTGCCTGGCATGAAGCCAACCTGGTCCTTATGAATGTACGTTGTGATAAAAGAAGCCATCCTATTAGCTAAAATTTTGGTTAGTATTTTCAAGTCATTGTTAATCAATGATATCGGTCTGTAATTGCTCACCTCTCCAGGATCTGTGTTGGGCTTGGGGAGCACTGAGATGAAGGCTGAGTTACTATCTTTATCCAGCGGGTTGCCTGAATGTATCATGTTGAAATACCTGGCCAGGTGAGGAGTTAAAGATTCTCGGAAGGTTTTATAGTAGATATTAGAAAACCCATCCGACCAGGAGCCGAGCCCAGCTTAAGCGATTTAATCACCAATGCAATCTCCGCCTCTGTTAAGGGTGCATCTAGTAAATCTTTGTGTTCGGTGGCTATGGCAGGGATACGGAGATCACAGAGGAAACCTTCTAAATCAGGGTCAGCCTCTGTTCTGTCAGAAGTATATTGTTTTTAAAAGAAATCCGCAAAGGCCGGCAGTATGCGTTTGGGGTTCTGTGATTTCTGGCCCCCTGGAATAGAGAATTTAGGAATGTGGGTCGAGCGAAATTGGGGTCGCAGTTTAGAGGCTAGCATGGAACCTATTTTATCCTTATGATGGTAAAATTTGGCTCCCTGCCATCTCAGGTAGTTTTTGGCCGAGCCGGTGAGAGCCAGGTTAAGAGTAGCTTTAGCTTCGTCTAAGACGCGCATGGAGACCGAGGTAGGATCAGCCTTGTCATTGGAGAAAAGGGTAGAGTACTCTTGTTCCAATTTAGCGATATGAGCCCGTCTATCTCGTTTAAGTTTGGAGGACATTTGAATCAGTTTACCCCTAATAGTGGATTTGTGAGTAGAGATTCGTTGAGTTTCCAGTGAAAGGCTGTATTAGTGGGGTGGGGTCGAGTTATCGTGGCCGCCACCATCGAGTGGTCCGACCAGACCATGTCTTTAATGGAAGCGGACTGAACATACGGGAGAATAGAAGAGGATACAAGGATGTGATCAATATGCGCGTACGTCTGGTGTGGATGGGAGAAGTGAGTATAATCTTTGGTCGTGGGATTCAATTCCCTCCAGCAATCTATCAATCCCGTTTGGTTAAGCAATTTTGCCAGTTTCACGCTATGTGTTGGGGGTCTTAGTGACTGGGAACCCGGCAGTCTGGACTTATCCAAGCTAAAGTCAAAGGCCGTGTTGGAGTCACCTCCAAAGATTAAGTGACCCTCCAGATGCGGGAGGAGCTGTTGGAACATGGATTGAAAACATTTAACCTGATTGAGATTAGGGGCGTAGTAAGACACAAAAGAGAATAGTTGCCCGTCGATCGTGACTTTAACAAGCAGAAATCTACCGTCCGCATCCGCAAATTCTGAGATCAGGTTGAATCTACAAGATTTAGCGAATAATACAGCCACGCCACGTGTTTTGTTGTCTGCATTTGCTAAGAAGAACGTGGGAAACTTAGCATGGAGGAATTTGGGTCTATGCGTCTTCGGGAAGTGCGTTTCCTGAAGCATAAGAACATCAATTTTCCTATGATGCATCCCCTGTGAAACGCAGGAAAGCGTTCCAGGAAAATTAAGACCCTGAGCGTTATGATTAGCTATGTGGAGACGTGGAGCGGGAACCTTAGAAGAAGACATCCTGTTTGGAGGAAGGAAGCCCATGGAATAGTAAACCACTTTCCCCCAGTGTTTCCACAACACGAGAGACATTGGGAATCCGAAACGGAGTAGCTTCAGGGAAGTTGCGAGATGGTGGCCCACCCCTCCGGAGCTCGGCTGCAATGGAAGAAGGGGAGAGAGAGAGATTAGAAAAAAGAAGAAAAGTAAAAGTAGAAGTGTCAGACCATCGTCCAAAAAGGACCTGAGTGAGCGGATTGTGGTCTGCATCAATCCGCTCTGAGGCATAGAAAAGTACCCGACACCCAGTCCTGGGTGACGGGGAGCTGTCACGCAGGAGACAACCAGTAAAGGGAATCTCCCGGCGACAGGTGGAGGCGGCATGAGACCACCCCGACAGGGCTCCCGCCCAACTGAAACATACTGAAAAAGAAAAATACCAAAGCATGCATGCAAGGTGACCAACATTACATTAAAGTGAACTTAGAGGCAGTACAAACTTATAACAAGCCTGGATCGAAAACAATAGCGGCTTAGCCAAAAATATGGTTACTGCGAGGATGTTAAAAGGCAGTAAGAAATTTGACAGGAACATTAGACGTTCCCGGCCCCTTATAAAAATTTGTGACCAAGGGAAAAATAAGTCCAAAAACAGGAGTCCGTTTCCAAAAAAAAAAAGGGCAAGTCAACCGGTGTAGCAGGTCAATTGACAAATTGGGAAGTCAGGTGGGACCTGAATGACAACAAACTTCAGAGAGAAGTAACTGTAGAGGACCACGTCCTCGTGGATGGAAGACGTTGAGGAGTAGCTGGGGAGATCATGGAGGAGCGTTTGAACTTGGCCTGGGTCCACACAGGTGTCAGAGGGCTCGTCAGGATCGGGCGCTTAGATGAGCTTGAGCTGGTGGATGGACTCTGTCGTTCCGGCGGCTGGGGTAGTCTTTCACCCTCCATGAAGACTGGAAAAGGAGTAGGTTTTGTTCTTATGGGAAAACTTAAGAGCAAAAGGGAAGGCCCACCAGTACTTTATTTCTTTCTGCGATAGGACGGATAGCAATGGTTTCAGTGCCCTTCGTCTTTGAATAGTGGATGGGGCTAGGTCCGTAAAGATTTGAACTGGATGACCCATACAGGTGAGCTGAGGGGCATTCCTGGCCCTTTTGATGATCTCCTCTTTCACCGAATAAAAGTGTGGTTTAACAACCATATCTTTAGGGCTGCCGTCCTTTCTGGGGGGGCCTAGGGCTCTGTCAAGTTCTATGGGAGAAAAAAGGGGGGTATGTAGAGGGGATATAGATCCTCTCAAGATGGTTGCAATTACTTGGCTCACAAATTTCTAAACTTTATTGGTGATTACAAAAAATTATTCAAAAAATAAATAAAAATGACATTTACAGTTGACAATAGAAAAAGATGACTAATTAAAATCATCTATTTGGGACATTGTTCTCTGGACAAATAACGATGGGGCAGCTAATTGAAGCGATAATCCCCACCGTGCCTTGCCCACCCTCAAAAGATAGTGGTAGTTAGGAGTAGTACCTCCAATGGAACAGTGTATCACTTCTTTTGTACAATGTATTTCTTATAGAACCATATGTTGCCTATGGAGGTAAATCACTTGCAAATTAAAGGTAAATATAAACAACTTCTTTCAGAACCTATATAGAAAACGTACGGCAGCAAATACCTTACTCAGAGCAGACAGTGCGCACCCTGAACCACTGAAGAAAGGTATCCCTGTAGGGCAGTTTATAAGGTTAAAAAGAAACTGCTCCAAATACAATGATTACCTAATTGAAGCAAATAAGTTATACAAAAGATTTAGAGAGAGGGGATACTCTCATAGAACCCTTCGACGAGCAAAACGTAAAGCAGGCCAAAAAACAAGAAACCAACTCCTCAACACATCAAAACCAAAACATGACAAAAACATCACAGCTCCACCTCGCCTTATTACAAAATTCGGAAATCAATGGAAAGAAGTCAGGGAAGTATTAAATAAGCACTGGCACCTTCTACAAATGACAGACAGAATTAAAAACGTGGTAGGACCAAAACCACTACTAGTGGCAAAAAGATCTAAAAATCTTGGAGACCATCTAGTACATTCCGAATACACCAGATCAAATACACAAAGGGATTGGCTGACAGATTTACCTAAACTAAAAGGCATGTACCCGTGTGGACACTGCCACATCTGTGAATTTGTGGAAAAAACCAATACTTTCACAGACTCGTCAGGTACTAAAAACTACAGTATAAACTCATTTATAAACTGCAGTACCTCACGTCTTCTATACCACATTACATGCCCATGCAATAAAATCTACATTGGGAAAACCAAAAGAACACTCCGAATAAGGATAGGAGAGCACCTGAAAAGTATAAGACTGAAGGAGGAGACCCCAATAGCACAACATTTCAAAGAAAAACATGAAAGCAATCCAAAGGGACTCAAAGTCAAAGGTTTTTGGGCACTAAAAATTCCAGCAAGACGCGGAGACTTTGACCAAGTCCTGCTACGCCACGAAAAAGCCTGGATATTTAGACTAGACACTTTGACCCCAAAAGGCCTGAATAATGAACTAAGTCTCAAAATATTTTTGGACCCATGAGCCCATCCCTGAAACTCTATCCTAACCCCCCTCCAGAGCATATCCTCTATATAACCCTACAACACTTAATTTCTGGAATGTTTGTCCTATATACACTAAATAAGATCTACAGAGAATCTAAAAATATCATCTCATCATAAGAAAAATATATAGTTTTTCTTAAATACCCCCTATATACTCTAAACCCAGTATCTGCATTATTCTGTCCCCTCTGCAGACGCCATCTATATAATTACCACATAAAACTGACATAAGTCTTTTTAAGCCTCTTTTAAGTCTCTATTATCCTTTGATTGTAATTTATCTATACTTAGTCAGTTTCTTAATTACTCTATTACTGTTTAAAACCGCACAGTTATCTGGAATAATTGTAACATAAGGGCATTACCTATTTTATCCACAAGATGGCACCACTTAAACCGGAAAAAATCATCCAATCAGAAATAAACACAGACTATTTAAACTATCATCTAATAGTGCCCTTTACGTTCTGAAGAAGCGTGTACAATCACGCGAAACGCGTCAACGGCTTATGGCAGACGCCACCGCAAACAGCCCATCCTCAACACAGGAACCGCCGACTTTGTAGAAGTCTTTAACCGCCGTAACACCGGATCAAAAAGACTCAACACGTGTATGCAGCAGGAAAAAGCACTTGCACGTAGGAGAAGCAGGTCTCCCCTTCACCCTTTCCCCCCTGTCAGATCCCGCTATACAGCGTTCAACATAAAGCACTATATTGGTGGAACGGAGCAACGGAGCAACGGAGCAACGGACAGTAACAAACGGCGTGGTTTGAAAAACCACACAGAGGGATATCAATCTGGATGTTCCCGCGAAGCTCTGAGGTAATATAGCTCTACGATACCGAGACAGGTCGACCGGACAACGAGCGGTGAGTAAAGACAACACATACACTGTTCGATTCTTCTGTCTTACAATCGGGCACAGCCCAGAAGACACTCATCATACTCATACCTGTCCAGGTCCCGGGTACCAAGAGCCCTCATTGCCGGTGAACAAAACACAGACACTACCCTCTTAATCACAAGTTCAACACACAGGAAAACGAAATCAGTTTCACCCCCTCCTTCCACAATAAGGATCAATTGGATCTGACAACTCTTTACCAACCCCCCCTTCTCCCCCCTCCACTTTTCCTCCCCCATCCGCATAGATTCTACATCAACACAACTTGCTGCATAGTGTTATACTCCCTAAGATAGGATTAAGATTACTTTACAGCGCTGTCAAATCCTCACAATATGAGCTCCAACGCACAGATCTGAAATATCATTAGAAGAATAAATCTTCCTTCTTTTGATTACTGGATTCATCTCATACAGGGGCATTATTTTTACACCCCACTTTGAAAAGACATGTTGTGACTTTGACCAAATTTCATCCTAACTACTTGACAGTCGGGAGAAGCCTATGTGATATTTCACTTGCATACTCTGCATGTACTGTAATTCAATATTTACATGCTGGTTCTGAAAGAAGTTGTTTATATTTACCTTTAATTTGCAAGTGATTTACCTCCATAGGCAACATATGGTTCTATAAGAAATACATTGTACAAAAGAAGTGATACACTGTTCCATTGGAGGTACTACTCCTAACTACCACTATCTTTTGAGGGTGGGCAAGGCACGGTGGGGATTATCGCTTCAATTAGCTGCCCCATCGTTATTTGTCCAGAGAACAATGTCCCAAATAGATGATTTTAATTAGTCATCTTTTTCTATTGTCAACTGTAAATGTCATTTTTATTTATTTTTTGAATAATTTTTTGTAATCACCAATAAAGTTTAAATATGCACCTCAGAAATTTGTGAGCCAAGTAATTGCAACCATCTTGAGAGGATCTATATCCCCTCTACATACCCCCCTTTTTTCTCCCATAGTAATATTACGGTTGCCTGTGGTTCCTGGTACTATACTTACCAAAAAACCGAGATATCATATCCATCTGGATCCGATACCGTGATCACACCTATTCCCTGGTATTTTATTTTTTTCTCTGTCAAGTTCTAGCTTCTGGTCCGGGATCCCCGGAATAAGGTCTTTGATCAGGCTGTGAATAGCTGCGGGAATGTCAGTGACCGTGTCAGGGAGACCCCTCAGTCGGAAATTTTCCCTACGCGATCTGTTTTCCAAGTCCTCAACTTTGAATAAGGCAGAGTCCAGTTGTTCTTGGAGTGTTTGGATCAGACCAGTATGTTGGTTGGTCTTAGCTACAGTCATGTCTAATTTGTTTTCAATCATCTCCATGCGCGACCCCAGGTTCTGGAGGTCTACCCTAAGGTCAGAAGTGATTTTGAAAGCTACCTGAGCTAGTCCTGAATCCAGGAGGGCCGCCATCCTGGAAAGGATATCTTCTGGCAGTGGGGATGCAGGCCTGGCAGCGTCACGTAGGTAGGAACGGTCCTGGAGCGCAGTGGGTGAGGCACAGGCCGGGGACAGTGAGTAATCTTCCGCCATCCGTCCCAACAGGGATTCTGTCGATGCTGGGGATGGGGCAAGGAGCAAGTGTGTACTCACTGTGCCCCGTGGAGTGAGGTGCTGAAAGCCTTCTGTGGTCGGGACGGCCGGAGTCGGATCTCCCTCCTCCATGTCTGTCATCTGAGGCGCCGGATCCGCCATCTTGGAAAGAGTGGTCTCTGCTATCGCTGCCTGGTACTGTGGTCTGAGGTCCCTCCTGGCTCGGTTGTGGGACATGTACTGGGTCCTTGAGTCTAGGGGCTGCCGATCCTGCGTTTCTCGGCGCTGGAAGTGGTTGGTCACCGGCTTGGGGCGGGAGACAATGCCGGGGTGTCACGGAGCTCCGGTCTTAGTCGGCCATCTTGGAGAGCTCCGTCCCCCGGTTAAGTTTTAATGTGATGGGTGGGCCGGAGGTTGCATCAGCTGGCTGGCCTTTGGAGGTGTCTTAGTGTGGCCTAGGGTATATTTAAGGAGAGGCCTCACCAGATCCCCAACCTCGGCCGGCTGCCGCTCCGTGGAGGTCCGCGGCCGGATGCCGCTCTAGGCGAGACCCTGGCTTCTGGGCCCGACTAGGCCGCAAACACCGATCCGCTCCTGGTAGTCCGTTTAGGCGGATTTTTGGCCAGGCAGGACCCTTAGGGCCTGGGGGTGCTTGGTGGCCAGCGATTTCGCGAAAGAAGCCACCAGACCAGCCGCCTCATGGACGTCCGTGGCCGGATGCCACGCTAATCGAGGTCCCGGCTTCAGGTCTCGACTAGGCCGCAACCGCCGATCCGTCCCTGCTAGTCCGATTCCAAAAATTTTTGGCCAGGTAGCGCCTACCAGGGTTGGGGATGCTCGGTGAGTAGCGATAGCCCACCAGGTGCAGCCAAAACTGAGGATTGCAACCCTTTTTTATATTTTTATATAATTTTTATATCTTTTTTATTTTTATTTCATTTTTTTATTACATTTTTTCTTTTTTGTTACTGCCAGTGAGACTTTTTCATATGGCTCATTTTGCCATGTCCTCTTCTCTCTCTCTCTCCTTTCTCCTCTCGCCAGGTCTGCCTCAGTCTCTTTCCCAGCCCCTGCCCTTGTGGTTCCCAGAAGAGGGCATCCACCCTGATATGCTCCCGGGCCTCCTTGGATTATAAATATAAAAAATGTACAGTATACCACTGATAACTTTTTGTTATACGTGTGGACGGACCACACACACACATGTAAGTTATTAACTTACCTGTTTAAGGTTTTTTTCAGATACACTGTGTTTTTCTGATATAATGACATGTTTTATGTATTGTATATATAGGTGCTTGTCAAAAGAATTGTGGATCAATATATACCCCCTGAAGAAGGCTTATCTAAAGTTGAAACGCGTTGAACTTTTTTGGGGATCCAACATTTCGTTATTTCAATCTGCCTCCAACAGTGTGTGTTATCCATTATTTGTATATCCATGAGTATTGATGCATTGAAGGTCTTTTAATATATGTACCTACATGCAATGGTTCATACCAGTTTGTATAACTGGCTGTCTGTCTTTTTGTATTATTATTATCATTATTTTTTTGTATTAATTGTGTAAATAATGTTTGGTATTTTTATATATACTGTACCTTTTGCTTCACACTTTTCTTTAAATACTAAGCATCAAAACACCCCTTCTCCCCTGTTTTTCTGGAAGATCTTCCCTCTAGGTGTTTTTTCCAGGATTTTTCAACACACAACCTTGCCTGGATGAAGAGTAGATAAAGTCTCCTCTCGACCTAAACCTGGAGAGCTGCCAGCATCTCTGACCCAGTGTTGCTCCTGTCTCCCAAGTATATATTTTGTAATACAGCATTGCGGCTTTTAGCCTGGGATGTTGCCCTTGAGGGACCCTGTGGTTCTGAAGAGTCAGATGACAAGGATGGTTAGGTGAAGGAGGTACATATGGAATCACCACCAGCTCCAGCAGTGTGCCTTGTTCTGCATTCTTCTCTCCACTAGATTTACCCTGTGTGGTTTTAATGATATGTAACAACTATGTCAATGCTTACTGGACCACATACCTGGAGTCATGTGCACCCTGCCATTAAAAGCATGATCCAGCAGCACAGACACATTACTTTCAATGTGCTGGTGGAAGGTAGGAAAGATCTTTTGGGCCAAATAATGGTGTCTGGGTACCTTCCACAGTGGGGTAGCACAGGCCAGTAACTCATGGAATGGGTCTTATTTTATCACCAGAAAAGGGAGCAGTTTTGCCAAGCTAGTATTAAGACACATATGTGACACATATTGTGATATAGGGTTGATTTGGAGATTTGGAATTGTTTCCCATTCCAGCAGCTGCTGAGCAGGCACCTGCCCTGGGAAGGATGCTGCTGGAAACAGAGGGGTGAAAATAGAAGAGTTCTGCAAGCTTCAAACCTTTGCTTGATCTTCCTAGTAGTGGTCCCATTACCCTCTTCTCTACTTTATATGGCTCTGAAATCCCATGTAAGACTTTTCCTCTGTTACTGTAGGCCTTCCAAGGTTTCCATGGTAACACACATCGGTATAAGGGCTTGGGCTAGAGGGCTTTCCCAACCTACTGAAGAAGCCAATTACATGGTGACACGCATATAGGAGCTGTTATGCCTTGGCCAGGAGTCAATCTGGTGATCAGGTGTGTTCTGGGTCATCTCCCTGCTGCCTGAGCCACTGGGTGATTCCAATTCTGGGCAAGCTTTTCAAAATCAGCTACCTTTTGGTTTGAGACTCCAGTTCCACTGTTGTCAGTTACCTAATCCTTTGACCCATGAATAGCCTCTTCCACTTCCTGCTGGCGCCTTAGTTTAGGTTTTGCTTTCTACGTGTCTGCTGTTTATCTTCTATGTCTTGTTGCTGACCTGGGCTTACCCTG
Source organism: Pelophylax lessonae (assembly GCF_965119305.1). Classification (NCBI taxonomy): domain Eukaryota; kingdom Metazoa; phylum Chordata; class Amphibia; order Anura; family Ranidae; genus Pelophylax; species Pelophylax lessonae. The sequence continues at coordinate 243,862,144 of NC_138769.1, forward strand.
ACTACTCTTTGGATCACCCCCTTGGATTGTTCCGACTCTGGTTAACAAACTCGGCTTGCTCTGGACCACTCTTCTGGACTTCGCTCCCTTGGGGTCTGGCTCCCGACCTACTCTTACCCATGAGTCCTTTTCTTGTTTGTTGTTCCCTGAGTTTTCTGGTTGCACTTTAATTTGAAGTCCCGATATTTTGGCTGCAGGACCCTATCCGCTCCTCCACCTGATACTGGGATAAAAAGACTACTGGTCAGGAAACCGGAGGAGTGATTGGTGTCTCTGGCAGACCTAACAGGAGGGAGGAGTCCAGCCTGTAATGTCACAGAGCCACCGCTAACCTGGCCGAGTGGTGAGCTTTTCTGACACAGAGTGAAATCCGCTGACTTTTATTGTTTGTCTTGTAAATGTAATTTTAAAAGGGGCATTTTAATAAAGCTTTTAAATGGAGAGCACTTTGTAGATGCCTTTTTGTTTCATGTGGTGAGGAGTGATCTATCCCAGGAGGTCAAGAAGGAGATCAACCCATTGTAAACAACAAGAAATATAGTGAAAAGCCTTGAATATTTATTGTGAGGTGAGCAGGCATTTCACCAGGTGGTAGGATTGCACATTTCGATTTAACAATAAGACAAGTGAAGCACGGTGGTTGTTCATATTGTCTATTGAAAGACTTTATTTGCTTTGTTTTTATGTTTACATTTGCGATAGATATGTATATATGTTTTGTAATCATCACTGTTGCAGATTTGGTTATGGTCAGTAGCACTGCACTGTATTTATAATTACTTTTGGTATCTTTAGTGAGGTGAATCACTAAGTAGTGTAAAGCAGCTACTGAATAATTCATTTTCTCTGAGGGAATGTTTGTTTTATTGTTTACATATACATAATAAGTGCACTGTTTTATAGGTAGTGCTGATTGTACACAAAAATGTAAATATCCTGATGGTCTGTTAAAAAAATTGAACAAACTCATGAATTAGGAAAGCAATGACTGGAGAAGAGTTAGGCCCAGGAGGGTTAATTTTTCCACTAAATTCCATCCCAAAAGTAGCAAGGAGCACTGGGGGATCCAGGAACAACAGCCACCCTGTTGTTCAAGGACAATTTGTAGTTTTTCTCATTTAGGTTTCCCCCTATGTTTAGGATTGCTGCAGTTCCCTACTACTGTCAATAGCTCTCACTGGCATTCAGGGCAATAGTTATGCGACAGGAGCAAATCTTGTGCTATTGAGATTTTATGTCCTCTCTGGCTACCATTAGGAGGTTTAGGTCAGTGGTACGTAAAATGTTATAAAAGCTCCGGGAGCAGCCTGGTGAGTTTTCTTTCCCCCAGGGTTCTGGGGTGTGGGGAGAATGCATGCAAAGTGTTTGTGCTGTGTAGACCTGAGTCCTGTATGGGGCCTATCACAGAAATTTTAAAGCTGCCTTGCCTGGTCAAAGATGGTATAGCTTGTGCAAATGTGTTGTGCATTCCAATACATTACCCCCTAAGCAGAACCCTGCATCTACTGGGCCAGGGATGTGGGGAAGAGGCCCTTTTCCCCACCAACATGAAGTTTTTTGTCAAAGTGAGCCCACTGGTAATGTACCCTTCCCATGTTAAGAGCATGTGACCTGGTATGGTTCAGAAAGGGGTGTGCACACTCTCTGCCTCATTCTTTTTCTCGCTAGTCAGAATTCATGCTCAGATAGGGGCCTGGTATAGATTTTTAGGAAGAACCATGCACCATTTTTTGGGGGGGGAATCTCAAATGCTTTATTGCAATCAGGAAATGTGATTTAGCGGTAATTTAAACATTTATTTTTTTAAATGCCACATTTGCTTTAGTACACTGTACATATGCACCACTTCGCTTGTAGGTCATCCACCCAAGTATGTTATTAAGAGAAATTGTATACCCTTTAAGCCTCATTAAAAGAGCTACTTTCCAGTAAAGAGTATTTTTTTTTTGTACTGGTACATGCTTCTCAGGAACTTTGCTTACAGACAAAATGAGGCCAGCCAGGAAACATCATTTAGTGGCAAATGATACTTTATTTTTTTCTAAATTATTTTTGCCCTATTATATTCTACAGGTGTGACACTTCATAAATGTTAGCTTTTAAAAATGATCCTCTATCCAAAGTTTATGGGGTCTATTTATAAAGTATTAGTTGCACAAATACCAGAGCATTTGTGGAAGCTGAACAAAATGTCAATGTAATTTTTTTATAACAAATTATTTCTGTATCCGTCAGCTCCATATAGTGGCCAAATGGGGTATAGTTTTTTCATTAAGGTAGTTTAGAAAAATATTGCCTTGTCTTATTGTAAAAATGTATTAAACATATTGAAATGGAAAATGTAAAAATGTTAACAAATTACAAATTAAGTTGACCTGAAACCAATAAAATTTAAATTGTATAAATGTTGAATTCTAAAATAAATTCACATTAAACCATTAATATGGAATGAGGAGAGGGGTGGATGAGCTGCATAGTTACATAGTTAGTCAGGTTGAAAAAAGACACAAGTCCATTTGGTTCAACCAAAAAAAAAAAAAAAACAGTATTGAAAACCCAACCATACAATCCCATATACACAATCCTATACCCGCTGTTGATCCAGATGAAGGCGAAAATAAACCCCAGCAAAGCATGATCCAATTTGCTACAGCAGGGGAAAAAAATTCCTTCCTGATCCCCCGAGAGGCAATTGGATATTCCCTGGATCAATTTTACCTAAAAAAAAATGTAGTACCCATTTATATTATGTACACCTAGGAAAGAATCCAGGCCTTTTTTAAAGCAATCTAGTGAGCTAGCCAGAACCATCTCTGGAGGAAGTCTATTCCACATTTTCACAGCTCTTATGGTGAAGAAACCTTTCCGTATTTGGAGACGAAATCTGTTTTCCTCTAGACGTAAAGAGTGCCCCTCGTCCTCTGTGTTGACATTAAAGTGAACAACTCCTTAATACCTTCATTTCTGCTTTATTCCTCCTCTCCTCACTTCCGGGTCCGATCGGCGATGACGTCATTCGGCGATTCGCAGTGTGTGCTGGGATGTATTCCATTCCAGAAATCTGATCTGTACTGTGTGTATTCAGGCCGTGACCTGCCCTGCCTCTGCCCCGCCTCCTCTCAGTGAGTTGTACTGTATGCATTTTATTCAGGCCGTTCTCTGCCCCGCCTCCGCCCCGCCTCCTCTCAGTGAGTTGTACTGTATGCATTGTATTCAGGACGTGCTTTGCCCCGCCTCCGCCCCGCCTCCTCTCAGTGAGCTCAGTAAGGATATAATGCTTTCAGTCCTCGCTCACTGAGAGGAGGCGGGGCGGAGGCGGGGAGAAGGCGGGGCAGAGAACGGCCTGAATACAATGCATACAGTACAACTCACTGAGAGGAGGCGGGGCGGAGGCGGGGCAGGCACGGCTCAGTACAGCTCAGCTCCTGGGTAATACTGCGAGATTTCTGGATTGGAATACATCCCAGCACACACTGCGAATCGCCGAATGACATCATCGCCGATCGAACCCGGAAGTGAGGAGAGGAGGAATAAAGCAGAAATTAAGGTATTTACTAGCAAAAAAAAAGTTTCCATTGGTAAAAGCCGTTTTAAAGGGGATTACATACATCTATGTAATCCAACCTATTAAAAATGGGTGGAACTCCGCTTTAAGCTTATGATCTACCAGAACACCCAGATCCTTCTCCGCTATGGATTCCCCCAGTTATACTCCACCTAGTATGTATGATGCATGCATATTCTTAGCCCCCAAGTGCATAACTTTACATTTATCAATATTAAACCTCATTTGCCACAAAGTTGCCCAATGAAACAGTGCATTGAGGTCCGCCAATAAGTTGGAGACATCCTGAAAAGAAGTTATTCCACTGCAAAGCTTGGTGTCATCTGCAAAGACTGAAATGCTACTTTTAATCCCAGACCCTATATTATGTATAAAGATATTAAAAAATAAGGGTCCCAACACTGACCCTTGGGGTTCACCACTGATAACTTTAGACCATTCAGAGTAAAAATCATTAACCACTACTCGCTGATCTCTATCTTTTAGCCAATTTTCTATCCAATTACAAACTGATCTTTCCAAGCCAGTAGACTTTACCTTACACATTAGCCATGTGTGGGGAACTGTGTCAAACACTTTTCCAAAATCCAAGTACAGTAAACCCCCGCTCCATCGCGGTTCAGTTTTTGCGGTCCCAGTATATTGCGTTTTTTTTTTGTAATGTTATTTTACTATATAAATCATTAAAAATGAAATATTTTTGTGTTTTCCATAGCTCTTGCTATGTCTCTCAGTATCTTTTATGTGTTTAAATGTGTTTCTATTATTTTAAAAGTGTGTTTAAAGACCTTAAAATGCCTTTACACGTACAGTGACAGTAAAAAAACATGCCTACAATGCATTTTAATAGGGTTTTTCTATTTCGCGGATTTTAACTTTTCGCGGCTGGGTCTGGAACGTAACCCCCGCAATGGAGAGGGGTTTACTGTATACTACGTCCACAGCCACCCCTCTGTTCAAGGTTTTACTTACCTTCTCATAAAAAGAAATCAGGTCTGTTTGACAACTTCTCTCTATCATGAATCCATGCTGTCTGTTGCTTAAAATATTTTTTTCCAGCAAGAACTCATCTATGTGGTCTTTTATTAAACTCTCCAATATGTTCCCGACTATAGAAGTTAACTATCAGGTCTATAGTTACTTGGCAAAGACTTTGATCCCTTTTTAAATATAGGCACCACATTGGCCCTAAGCCAATCCATTGGTACTATTCCAGTCCTTAACGAGTCCCTAAAAATTAGCAACAAAGGCTTAGAAATTACAGCGCTCAATTCTTTTAGGATGCGTGGGTGAATGTCATCTGGTCCAGGTGCTTTATCCACCCTTATTCTGTCCAAATATTTCTGGACCATATCACTTTTGAGCCATTGTGGATCATTTGGGGCTGTGTCAATACCGTCCTCATTATGGTTATGAGCTCCCCCATGCTCCTTTGTATATACAGAGCTGAAGAAAGTATTTATTAAATGTGCCTTCTCTTTGTCCCCAGTCACCCACTCCTGATTATTTTGTAAAGGGCCTACATGCTCAGACCTAACCTTTTTACTGTTAATATATTTGAATAATTTTTTGGGGTTTGTCCTACTATCTTTTGCAATCGCAGTAGTTCCTTTTGTATTTTTGCGTCCCTGATTTCCTTTTTACATATTCTGTTATATTCTTTGTAACAATTAAACAATGATAGTGTTCCCTCATTTTTATATTTTTTTAAAAGCTCTTTTCATTTTATCTATAGCTTTTTTAACTTTTGCCGTGAGCCACGTACGTTTAAAAGGCTAAAAATAAAACCTATTACCCATGGGAATATACTTTGCACTGAGTTTGCATAAAGTCTTTTTGAAAAATTCCCATCACTGTTCTGTGCTCATCGATGCCAATATTCCCTCCCAGTCTAAATCCTGGAGGGCAGCCCTCATCCTTTGAAAATTTGCTCTCTTAAAGTTAAGTGTTTTTGTATTTCCTGTATGCGTTTTTTGGTTACAGCTAACATTAAATGAAATCATGTTATGGTCACTGCTATCCAGATGTTCTTTTATATGAACATTGTTAATAAGCTCTGCATGGTTTGAGATTACCAGGTCCAACAGAGTATCATTTCTAGTGGGGGCCTCAATAAACTGCACCATAAAATTGTCTTGTAATAGGATTATAATTTTTTACCCTTTAACTGTTCCAGCAGTGCCATTACTCCAGTCAATATCTGGGTAGTTAAAATCCCCCATTATTAACACTGTCCCAGCCCTTACAGCCCTTTCTATCTGTGCAAGGAGCTGAGTCTCCACCTCCTCATTAATACTGGGATGTCTATAACAAACTCCAATGATAATCTTTGTTTTACGCACACCCATGTACATTTCAACCCATACTGCTTCAGATTCAGCACACTCTCTCCATCAACTAGGTCATCTTTCACACTCACTTTGAGATCAGTTCGCACATAGGGTAAAACGGAGGGGTGGTGGGGTGTTTGTCTCTGTCTTTCCGAAAGAGAGCATAGCCAGGAATATCACTATCTATGGTAGCTGGGCTACCATAGATAGTAATGGAGACTGTCATCAGAGGAGAGGGCTAAAAGGTACAGTGGAAAGGTGTGCTACACAATTGTCCAGGCAAATTTTTTCATGTTTAAATGCAGTGAGTGACTAAAAATATTTTATGGGAGTTGCACTGCAAGTAAGCATTTAAAATGCCTTATTATCTGTGCTTTTACCTTCCTTTTTTTTAGGTTGGTGACAGGACCTCTTTAACAAACACAATTATCCACACTCCTTAAACCATGACCCCTAGTATAAGTGCGTGTTTAGGCAGTATTAGAGCCTAGTAATGGTGGAAGTTTACGCAGTAATAGCCCCTAGTATTGGTGCCAGTTTACACAGTAATAACCCCTAGTATTGGTGCCAGTTTATGTAGTAATAAAGCCTAGTATTGATGCCATGCTCTCAGAACAGAGGAGGTAGGAAAGAATATTGGGACCTGCCAACCACAGTGATGAAAGTGTTAGGGCAAGCCGCGACAGTGGCAGCGGCCTTCACAAGTTTATCAAGTTCATGGGAGATCTGATGCACTACAGTACAGTGCACCTCTCTATCTGGGACTCATGCCCCAACAGCAGGGGTGCCCAACCTTTTGAGGAGCGAAGACCACTTTAGAGTCTTGGTAACTGGTCACAGGCCACAATGAGCGAAGTGGGCAGATGACTGGTCCATGTCCACTCAGCATATGCAAAGCAGACATGGACACAGCCTGCTTTACTCTTTTGGCCCTCTGATCCGATCCATGCAGACAGAAGGGGGCAGATCCCCTTCTGTTTTTTTAAGTGGATCAGATTGGAGATAGGCAGGTGTAAACAGACACAAGTCTGTTTACATCTGCCGCTCTATAGAGATGAATGGAGGGTCTAATTTGGTCCACTTGAAAAACAGACAGGTGGATCCGATTGGGCCGATTGTGTGAAAGGGGCCTAAGGCTGCTTTCACATGGATGCACTGCGGTTTACCTGCACCTCAACTGACCTTAATCTTCACTTCTACCTCAGAATTCCGGCACATATTTCTGGCTGCTGCTGTCCCCCAGGTTGGTATAGCTGGTGGCTGCTGCTAGCTGTCCTCAATGGCTGGTAGTACTGGTGGGTACTGCTGGGCAGGTACTGCTGGCTGGTACTGCTAGTGGGTGCTGCTGGTGGGTGCTGCTGGTGGGTACTGCTGGCTGGTACTGCTGGCTGGTACTGTTGGTGGTTACTGCTGGCTGGTTCTGCTGGCAGGTACTGCTGTCTGGTACTGCTGGCTCCTCTGAAACACCAACAGAGTGTGACAGGAGGGGTGCTGAAGGAAGCATGCGGCTGCAGTAGAGAGCAGAGCCGATGCTTCCTGTATCACTCCCGTCACAGGCAAAGTACATTTGGTATCACTCTGCCTGTGACAGAAGCCGCAACTATACAGGAAGCATTAGCTCTGCTTCCTCTAGTGCCGACTCAGTTTGCTACAATAATGCTCGGGTATGGAGGATCGGGATCCTGGAATCTGGGCTTACCGACCCGTCATCCCAGAGCAGGAGGTGGGATCCTGTTAGGGGGGCACATGATGGGGCACAGCATAATTTTGGGGGGCTATGGCCCCCTCTGGCCCCCATAGTGACGCCACTCCATAAAAGAACTTTAAAGAATGTAGGAAGAGAGGGCTTGCTATCACTTGGAACTTTTCACAGCAGCTCAGCCTGGAGCCTGATACTTTAAAATTCTATGGATGCTGGAGGATCCGTGATGAGAAGAGGACCAGGCATCTCTGCAGTTAAGATTTCTACAGGATTCTGCTTCCTGCACAATGTGAGACATACTTCATTACTTGTTAGAAATGTGACTAAAGCTGTAGGGCTAAAAATATTTTTAGCTAAACTTTAGCTTTAACTTTTGCTCCTAAAAGTCCCAACAGCAACCCACAATAAATTCTAACAGAGCAGTAAAATGGAAAGCGTGTAAAAGGGAAAAAAAACCCATCTATGAGCAACATTAATTAGTTATGTAAGAAACATGTCATTATGCCAAAGGCTGCTCTGAAAGCGGTATCTGCATTTCCAGAACAAAAGAAGGTCTGTAAACGAGCACAGTACTTATGCAAATAATCTTTCAAGCACACTAATAAGCTTGTATAGAGAAACAGCATCATGTCACCATTGTCAACAGCATTAAATGTTCATGTAACAATAAATTCTGTTTCCTTTTTTACTGTTTGCAATCCCAAGCATCACAGGTTTCTCCCTCCTTCCTACTGAAGCAATGTATGCCTTATAAATCTCTATTGCTAATGAAATTAGTCAGGAAGGTACGGATGAATCATGACTTTATTTTTACTTCCTCTATTAATACACAAATGAAATGTAATTTAGATCCCCTGTGGGGAATTTATATACATTTAAATTCTTCCTAAGGACAAGTCACATCTAATGTTCTTTCAGACTATAAAATGCCATTTGTCAGTCACTGTGCTGTCATTTCTTGTTAAACAAAGTTTATTTTATTGTAGCTAAAAGGTTGATGATTGTATTCTTGTATTGGATTTGGATATTCATGCTGGTAGGGCTAGGAAGGCACAGTACTATTTAAAGTAGGACATGACTTATTTTTCACATGGATGCATGGAAGTTATTCCTAATGAAAACTGATCTGGCATTCAGTAATCTGTACTTTTTAGTAGTTTATTACATTACTCTGAGGTCTTCTTTCTTCTCTAGCAAGGCTTTATTTCATAAATAGCTATCTTTTTATTATTAATGTAAGGGCAATTACTTTAGTTGGTCGTTATATGCTTTATAATTGGGATGTTTATTATGTAAAGTGATTATAGGCATAAGTGATTGCAAATAACATTCTATTTGATATACGATCATTATGAAATAATAAATACAAGACCTCAATGGCTACAGCTAGAAGGGTAGGGCCCCTTTCACACGGGCTTTCCGATCAAGTTCCGCCTGTCAGTTTTTTTTAGGCGGACATGATGGGATGCTCCATACACCCCTATGGGGCAGTGGATCTCAGCGGTGACATGTCCGCTGACACCCGCTGCTATCCGATCCGATCCTGTCCGTGAAATCCAGACGGATGGAAATCCTATTTTCCATCCATCTGGAGGATCGGATAAGATCGGATGAAAATGGGCAGGAGGTCCGTTATCATCTGATCTCCCATAGAGGAGAGCAGGGCTCTGACAGGTCTGTCTCTGCACACAGAGCAGAGATGGACTGGTTATCCGCCTGCTCAGTGGGGATCGGCGGATCGATCCCCCGCTGAGCAAAACGGAGTCTGCCAGGCGGAAAGCCCGTGTGAAAGGACCCTTAAAAAAAAAACAGATGATGCAGATGTAAATGGATGATCATCTGTTTACATCGATTTTTCAATAGGGATGCATTGATGTCCATTTTTCATCCGTCAACAGATGGATGAAAAACGGACAAACGGACAGCATGTGTAAAAGGGGTCTAGGGAGTCAAATATTTAACTGGTTGCCGACCGCCTAACGTACTTTTACTGTGGGGCGAAGGCATATAAACAACGCAGTTCTGTAACAAGGGAAGACCAAGATCCTGTGTTTTTGCTAAGCAGGAACATGGATCCCTGTCTTCCCACACGCAGCCCCCACACAGTTAGCAAGCACACCCAGGGAACACATTTTACCATTTTCTTGCCCCTGATGTTAACCCATTCCCTGATAGTGTCATTAGTACAGTGACAATAACAACAAAAAATTGGCGGGTGCAGAACACTCGTGCTTGTAGTATGGACCTTATCTTGGGTACTCCTCCTTGATATTTTCTTTCTGCTCCTCACTCTCTGGGTGTTTTCCTATCCATCCCAGGATCTGATGTTGGCCCTTTTTCCCCCTTTCTTCTCCCATTTCTCCTTTTTGTCTGTACCACGCCATATCCTTTCTCTTGTGTCCCCACACATTTGGGGGTGTTCAATTTCATTAATTATTTTGTACACATTTTTTTCTTGGATAATGGGCTTTATACATATTCCTTTTGCTTTTCTCTTTCACTCCATCTTATATCACATTTACCATTGCCTTCTCCTTATCTATATATTTACCATTTAAGCAGCACTTTGATACTCTTATCAAATATACACATATTCATTATACATTTTTATATATTTTTGATAGACATCTTTTTTCGCTGCCACATGCACCATCTCCATCTCATTTATCTCAGCCCACACTCTCGATGGGTGTGGAGTGTTCGGCCCTGTCCGCCTGCCCTGTGGGCACTCAGCTCCCGTGGGAGACACCTGGGGCCATGCATCACCTCCAAGACCAGTGTTTCCTCTTTACTTCCCTTCCCAGTCTTCATTTATCATCATTGTTGCTCTTTCCTTATACATATATATGTATCTTTCATAGATATGGATCTAACATCTACTCCTGACAAAGTGGCTTATTAGGTCCACGAAATGCGTTGAGTCCTTTGATGTGATTATATGAAACTACTGTATTACTGACTATATCAAATTACTCATGTTGGTTTCTTATGAACACTGTATTTGGGGATTACTTATCAGTTCTCCTATTATCTTGTTATCCAACATTTCATGATATGTTTTTTCATCTGTGTGTATAAATAAATGTGTCAATTTACTTCCTCCAAGCCTTGTCATGTCTCTTATGTAAAGTCACAACTTTTTTGTTGTTTTCATTGATTAGGGATGGAGACGCACGGAATGTCCCACTGTGCGCATCATTTAAAGTCCCAAACTTCCCCCTCCTTTTTTAGTACAGTGACAGTGCATATTTTTTTTAGCACTAATCACTATTGGTTTCACTGGTCCCCAAAAAAATATCAAGTGTCCTGCCAAAAGTCGCTGATCGCCGCCATTACTAGTAAAAATAAATAAATAAATAAACAAAAATTCCAGAAAAATATCCCTTAGTTTGTAGATACTATAACTTTTGTGCTTATTGGGATTTTTTTTTACAAAAAATATGTAGCAGAATACATATTGGCTGAAATTGATGAAGAAATTAAATTTTTTTACATTTTTTATTGAATGTGTTTTATAGCAGAAAGTAAAAAAATATTGTGTTTTTTTTTTTTTTTTTTCAAAATTGTCAATCTTTTTTTGTTTTTATAGAACAAAAAATAAAAACCGCACAGGTGATCAAATACCACCAAAAGAAAGCTCTATTTGTGGGAAAAAAATGACATGCATTTTATTTGGGTACAGTATCGCACGACTGCGCAGTTGTCAGTTAAATTAATGCAGTGCCGTATCGCAAAAAATGGCCTGGTCATGAAGGGGGGTAAACTTTCTGGAGGTCAAGTGGTTAAAATGATATTAAATAACAAACATGTTATACTTACTCTGTGCAATGGTTTTGTACAGAGCAGACTGGATCCTCCTCTTCTCAGGTGCTAATGAAATTATTTGCAGGGATGGGGTTCCGCTCCTATCACACCTGTATGTGTGTATGTGTGTATATACTGTACATATATGTGTGTGTGTATATATACCCCTATACAGAAGTTCAGATGTCATGCCTGCCTCCAAAGACGCCCAAAAAATGCCCAATAAACGCCTGCAACAAAAATGCCCAGGTGTGTTGTTGCAGGCGTTTATTGGGCATTTTTTGGGCGTCTTTGGAGGCAGGCATAACATCTGAACTTCTGTATAGGGGTATATATAAACACACACATATATGTATATATACACATACACACATACAGGTGTGATAGGAGCGGAACCCTATCCCTGCAAATAATTTCATTAGCGCAGGGATGGGGTTCTGCTACTTTACACCTATATGTGTGTATGTGTATATATACATATATGTGTGTGTGTGTGTATATATACCCCTACACAGAAGTTCAGATGTCATGCCTGCCTCCAAAGACATCCACAAAAAAGCCCAGGTGTGAAAGTAGCGGAGCCCTATCCCTGCTCTACTGCAATTCTAAGACAAATGATCTTTTTTCTATGGCGGTCACCCTGACATGGAAGAGTTTGGTCACCCTGGCATTGCAGTTAGAGTCAGTTCACCCTACACTACACTACGGTCACCCTGACACTTAACACTTTCCCTACAGAAACTAGATTTTTGAATCTAACTATAGTGGTATATAGTACCCTAACTAAACTAGATATCCCTTTCCTCACACTAATAATTGCTAAATGACACTTTTGCAGCAGGAGTAACAGAACTGCTTCCACTCTCTTCCACAGCCCTGTATTACAGTGTTAGAGATTTGGCGGGGCTATGTTATATACTGGGGGGCGTATTCACTACTGATTGACCTCTGGACCCCCTAGTCACTCCAATCACATTCCTAGAATCCTCCTGCCCCCTCAATTGGCTTTTACTGATGTTTCTGGTCCAATCACAGGCTTTTAAAGCCCAGTTCCCGTCCCATTGCATTTTGGTCGGTTCTGGTTGCCGAATTCCGAACTTTTTCCGCAAAAAAGTTTGGAATTCGGCCGAATTTCGAACAGTCAGTGTTCGGGTCGAACCAATGGTTGACCCGAACCGTTCGATCATCCCTAGTGAGGAGGAGGAGGATTTCTGTAGAGAGATAGATGTGAAATATGTGATAGGTTTAGATCACAGAGCTATAAAGAGGGGACTCTTCGTAGAGCAGTCAATATAGTGAAGTCTACAGACAGAGATCAGCTATTACAGGGAAAAAAAAATAGAAAGAATTCTGATAACTTACCAGTATTATCCACTCCTTTCAGTTTAGAGTACAGAAAAATAGAAAATCAAGTTGGAAGCTGTATTTCAATTTCATATAAGGGTCAGATATATTCTAAAATACTATCTAAGGGAATCAGAATAGTTCCTTGTTAGGCCCCGTACTATGAGGAAATATTTGTCCCTTAGCGAGTTCCGTCCCTAGGAGAGAAGAACCTGGCTAGATTTTACAGGAAATTTTAAATGCAGCGCTAATGACTGTCCATGCTGTCCCTGCATACTGAAAGGCGATTTAAATCTACTGCTAATAATCAATAGCTTATCATAAAAAATGTGTAAACTGCAGTACTAGAAATGTTATATAATTACTCACTTGTAAAAAATGCTCCATTCAGTGTATTGGCAGGATCACAAGAAAGTTGAGAGATCGCTTCAATGACTATCTCTACAATATTGTGAAGGAGCATGGAACAAATGTGGCGAGACATTTTAACTATGTTCATGGCGGTGATACCTCTGTTTTACAATAACAAGGCATTGAGAAAGTCACTGTCCCTAGGAGAGGTGGTGATTTGTTCAGAACACTTTGCTAGCATGCAGTGTTCTGGATTTTTTATGCCCAGGCCAGAATCCCTTCGGGATTACATTTTGAATTGGATTTAACACATTACTATGACTGGCAGACCATATGATTTTGCCACTAAATTAGTCTAACAGATTTTTGATAGATTTCTGATGCATTCTATATTTCAAAATAGTTTGATCAGGATATTGTTACATTTTTTTCCTTCTAATATGACAACTGGCTGTCAGAAGTAGTGATGTTTTTTTACTATGATAGTATTTGGTTACTTTGTTAGTTTACATTACTATTGGTGTGGTTCCATTTGATTTTTTGATTTGGTGTCTTTTAGAATCCTATCAATTCTGGAGGTGTTAGTGGCTATGCAGTGTTTGCAGTTACAGTATACTGTTATTTTTTGTCATTCTACTGTCATTTTTTTGTCCAAACGCGTGCTGTTCCATAATATGTATTAAAAAATCCCCTGTAAAGTTTTCGTAATGTGATACTATAGGAAATATCAAGGTCTATACTATCCATGTGTTTTTAATCTTTTTTATGTTCATTTTTTGTATTGTTACACTTAAACTTGGATCAGTGTTGATAACATGGTATTGAACTGGTTGATTACCCGAACACCATCATGTGGGGTGTTTTTTTCCAGATATAAATGACCAGTCCAGTGGAATAACAATTAGGTTTTGATAAAGCACAATCTATGTGTGAAATGCGTTAGCTGTCTTCCCTGCTTGTACATGTTGTGCTCACTGTGTATTTTCTACATAAATAAAAGCATTTTGGATCTCAGTTTTGGTGTGCAGCCATCCGGATTTCTTTTCACTTGGCATCTGAAAGTCAGTGGGATATGTTAGGCAGCAAGTAAACATGTTGTCCTTTAAGTTGAGTTAAAAGCAGAAAAAAATTTTCTTTTGTATGGGGCTGCATAGTTGCAGACCAGTCAAGATGCCCATGCTGATCCGTGTGCACAGCTAAAATTGCCTACAATGGGCACAGGAAAATCAGAAGTGGACCATGGCGCAATAGAAGCAGGTAGTTAGGGATGCACTAGCCATACTGCAAGTAAAGCTCAGAGGGGCACACAGAGGGGCAGGCCAGGCCTGCAGGTGTTTGTCTTGCAGTGCTGTCTGATCTGCAGCTCTTCCTGTGTTTCTGTGCCTATTCCTGTTATTGATATTTGTGTCCGACCCGGCTCAACCTGACTTCGCTTGAATGTTCCCAGCCCTGACCTTGGCCTGTCTTTGGATTATGCTTACCTCTTGCTAATCTACCTGCTCCATTGTTGCTGACCTCTACCTGTATCCTGACCATTCTTCTGCCTGCTGTCCATGCCTGTACCTGACCATCTGTTGCTGACCTGCCTTGTATGACTATGCATCCTGTCATCTGTCTGCCCCTCTCCATATGCAACTTATCTGGTTCTTGATGGTAATCCGCTTGCCACATGTTACCAGTCTTCCTTGCACCTGTGACCAGTCACCTGCCTGCCAAGTAACTGCCAGCCTGCTATTGGCCAACACAACAGGTGGCAGCAGGAAAGGCAGACCCAGGAATTTCTACAATCTGATCCTGACAAATAACCTGCCCTTCATTCATGTGGTCTGCTGGACGATCTATAGGCACTCATACCTCACTGTGCTCTCATAGCCACTGTCTCACTACCAGCGCTCCCTGAGATGGAACTGTAAGGGAGGCCTTCCTCTGCACATCAGACTCTACCATCAGGTATATGACACAGGAAGCCTGGTTTGATGAATCACATTTTCTTTTACGCTGTGTGGATGACCAAATGCATGTGCGTCACCCACCCAGGGAAGAAAGAGAGGGCACCAGTATACAGTAAGGGAAGAGGGCAAACCCATAGAGGCAGTGTGATTCTTTTGGCAATGTTCTGCTGGAAAATCTTGAATCCTGCCATTCATATGGATGGTACTTTAACAAATGCCACCTACCCGTAAACATTGTTGCTGACCATGTACTCCTTTTTAAAATAATTTGTTAATAGTCTTCTTGGGCCCGCGGGTGCCTCTGTGAAGTGGAATCTGCTTGCTCAGTGGAGGATCAGTCCGCTAATCACCACTGAGCAGGCAGATGACAGGTCTGCGTCTGCTATGCTATGCAGAGCAGACACAGTCCCTGTCTCCACTATGGGATAATTGGATAGAAACGGACCGCCTCTCCTTTTCCATCCAATGCCATTCGATCTGCCATCCATCTGGTGGTGGGTGTCAGCAGACATGTGCCTGTTGACATCCGCCGCTCCATAGAAGAGACTGGAGGGTCCAATCAAGTCCACCTGAAAAACTGACAGGCAGACCTAATTAGATCATACGTGTGAAAGGGGCCTTGCACTGTCACTCACTTTTGGTCTTCTTTCTATCAATCTCTGGATTGTGCTTTTCAGTCACCTTTTTTACAGAGTTGCTTGGAATAGTTCTTTTGTAGGTTATTCCATTCTACTGATCAGATGTTTAGTGTGCTTTTTTACTTTACTTAACTTGATTCACTTTGCTGAGGAAAAAAAAACAAGTAATATATATGTAAAGGGAGGCTAATTAACCATAACAATATGTAATGTCCATTTAGTGTATCTATTGAATAAAGGAAAAAAATAGTTATAGATTTATGAGAAATGCAATAGATGTGCAATTGTTCAGCGTTTGCTGCTATAATACTGTATGTAAAGCAGCCTATTTAAAGTGACTTTCCCCCTCTTCCTCAAGTTCCTTTTTTCCACCCCTCCTCCCATCCTCCCATTCTGCAGAGGCTTAGCCGTCCATTCTAAGAAAGAAGGAGGCACAGGCTTATTGGCGTTCCATCAAGAGGCTCGTCTGCTGAACCAAGAAATGCCGCGGGTCAGACTGAACATTGTGGGGTGGGACAGTGGTGTATTTTGGTTCTGTGCTGCCCTAGGCAAGAATAAAATTGGGCGCCCCCCCCCTCCTATTTAAACTTGCCCCACCCCATCCTTTTTAACAAATGTACTCCTTCCAAAATTGAATGACTACAAGTCCCAGCAAGAACCCCTGCCATCTCACGAGGGGGGGGGGGAGGGGGGTGAGGGGGGGGCTTGAGAGAGAGAGAGAGAAAGGGGGTGGGAGAAAGTGAGAGAGAGAAGGTGGTGGGAGAGAGAGGGTGAAATAGAGGGGGGAGAGAGGGGGGTAAGTGAGAGAGGGGGATGATAGAGAGAGAGGGGGCAAGAGAGAGAGAGAGGGGGGTAAGAGAGAGAGAGAGAGGATGAGAGAGAGGGGGGTAAGAGAGAGAGCGAGAGAGAGAGAGGGTGGGGGGAGAGAGAGGAGGGTGAGAGGGTGGGGGGAGAGAGAGAGATGGGGGATGAGAGAGAGAGAGGGGGATATGAGAGAGAAGGGGGTCGACAGAGGGGGGATGAGGGAGAGAGAGGGCTATGAGGGAGAGAGAGAGAGAGAGAGAGAAAGATGGGAGAGAAATGGGGGTGGGTGAGAGAGAGAGAGAGAGGGGAGTGGGAGAGAGGGGGGTGGGGGAGAGATGGAGAGAGAGAGGGGGTGGTGGGAGAGAGAGAGGGGGGTGGTAAGAGAGAGAAAGGGGGTGGAAGATAGAGAGGGAGTGGTGAGAGAGAGAGTGGGGGTGGTGGGAGAGAGAGAGGGGGGTCGTGAGAGAGAGAGGGGTGGGAGAGAGAGGAAAAGGGGGGTAGGTAGGAGAGAGAGGAAAAGGGGGGTAGGTAGGAGAGAGAGAGAGGGGGTGGGAGACCCCCTAGCCCTGCCTGCAGTCAATTCCTGGGAACCCTGTCTTTGAGTAGGTGTGTCTGTTTCCCATCCATCCATTAGCATCATGTCCTTCCTTTGTGAAGACACTCAGACACTCAGGTTGAGCAATGTTTTTTAGTGTTAGGACTGCAAGATACACAGGATGCCTTGTTGTTGGCCTTGCAGTTTATACATGCATTTGCAAATGTGTGTTAACTAAACTCCTGTTTTTAACCTATATTGCTAGACAGGTTTATTTGGTTCGTTAGCAGACTGGTGGGTAAGTATCTCAAACTAGGGACCGGCTGTTTTCCACACACCCTCTTTTATCCCCCTTGCTTTTCAATTTGATTATATACAGGGATGGAGACGCTGAGCAGTGCTCACCAGTGTCTCATCTAAAGTCCCAAAACTGCCAATTTTTTGTACCTTATCAGGGATGGAGATGCTTGCTTTACAGGCGGGTGTCTCACTCAAAGTCCCCATTTGCCTTTACCATCTATACTAAAGGGATGGGGGTGTGTGTTTCCCAGCTGATCACATTTAGTTTGCACCCTATGGCTATTACATAGCCATTAGCTTTTCATTGCCAGTCATGGATTGGAGCAGATGGGGGAGGATTGGGCGATCTCCAATCCCATCTGTTTCCCATCCATCCATTAGCATCATGTCCTTCCTTTGTGAAGACACTCAGACACTCAGGTTGAGCAGTGTTATTTAGTGTTAGGACTGCAAGATACACAGGATGCCTTGTTGTTGGCCTTGCAGCTTATACATGCATTTGCAAATGTGTGTTAACTAAACTCCTGTTTTTAACCTATATGGTTAGACAGGTTTATTTGGTTTATTAGCAGACTGGTGGGTAAGTATCTCAAACTAGGGAACGGCTGTTTTCCACACACCTTCTTTTACCCCCCTTGCTTTTCAATTTAAGTACCAGCATAGTGACCTGGTCTACCTATGTCTAAAGTATCACAAGATAGGTGCATTCATTGGAATTCATAAAGAATGCCACAGACACTTTTTAAAATTCCACCGCACACCTATGAAACAAATGGTGTGTCATGCGACAAAATTCATGTACATGACAGAAAGATCTAACACACAATCATCAGTGAAGGATGGGTTCCCGCTGCACTGTCTGGTAAAAGGTGATTGGCAGAGTGAGAAAAGTAAACAATGCAACTCTTATATAAGCAGCTGTCATAAATTTACCTCAAGCTCATTCGGGAATCACATTACAGAAACCTCAGTCATATTTTTGCCTTTCGTCAGCTTGCATTCAAAGCAGATATGTTTCTGAAAGCTGTTTTTATAGTTTGTTGCCATTTCAGACTCTACTAATTGCCTCCTGCCAGACAGCTAGTACACATCCTTCAATCTACTAACGATTTTAAAACTGCGAGTTGGATTCTCAGTTTCTCAAGTAGGATTCAATAGCCGCTGGCGTGCTGAAAGTTCTGATGTTAGTATGTTCAGCTCTGTGTCATTGGTTGCTAGGACGCTATTGGCACACAACTTCCCAGCATCTAGTGACAGGTAGCAGGCAGCACACATAATTGAGGTCGCACTCTGTGTGCTTTAGCCTCTCTCTGTATGCAGAGAGCTGATCTTATCCCGGCCGGCCTATAAACAGAAACAGGGCCGAGTGTGAATGCTGCCATCCTGGGTGGACATCATATTCAATCCTGCCAATCCTGCCATGCTGTGGTGCAATCTGTCACTCTCTCTGTACACCGAACACAGAAGATGAAAAATAAGTGTACTGGGACACTGGTGATACCATGTGATCACAGAAGATCACATGGCAATTGTACACAGTGAAAAGCTTCCATTTCTAGCCATATATTGTGTACTATTGTGTTGATCTCTGTGATTGGTTATAGTGATCACATGGTACAGCCTGAACTAATTACAGTGCATCTCTAGCATGTGATAGCTGTGGGCAATCATAGCATCACAATAGTACACACAGGATTAATAGATGCCATTAATCAAAAATAGTTGCTTATAATTGTTATTATCACTGTTAAAGGACTTTTGTGGACATTAACAGAGCGATGTGTGTGACTGCAGCCTATCTCTAACTGCCCCTAAAGCAACCACTGAACACCTCTCCCTAAACTCAAAAGATACTAGTAGACCTATACCAAAATACCAGCCCTGAAAAGGACTTTTGTGGATCTTCACAGCGCTATATGTGTCTAGCAAACTCTCCCTGATGAGCACAGCAGACCTCTCCCTACACTGGCAAAAAGCGGAATGTGAAATGGCCGCCAGGTCAGGTCTATTTACAGGGTAGGGGGACTGTCCATGTGCTGGAATGTTTCAATTGGCTGTCCCGTTCCACCTGACGGCTGTGTCATGGGTCAAAGTTCTCCCCAATGTAAACAAATATGGCCGCCGCGAACAACTCCATGTGTTTGCAAATTTGGCGGATAGCGAACAAGCAAAATTTGCCGCGAACCAACCGCCGGGCGAACAGCAAGGCCATCTTTAATCAGGGGTTTAAGCAGGGGGATTCTGCACCAAACAGGGTGATTAGGGTGTGCCCAAGCACACTTTGCACACCCTGTGTGCACACCTATGCTTTATGCTTAATTGTATTTCAGCTTATATGCAGGGGTTAGACACCTCAACTGACACTTTTTTCCTTCCTTTAGTTGTTTCTATCTGATGGCTTTGATCATTTACTAGGCTTTCATGTGATATAGTGCTCATGTCACTGATAAATAACCTCCCATTTAGGCTGGGAAAATTAAGCAGTCAGGAGACCCCTGTTGCAGCAGTCCTTTTAGTACCACTAACAGTGACAATGGAGAGGAGGTCATTGGCATTGGTGTTTTTGTCCCCTCCTATGGGCTCCTCTCCATTGCAGTGTTAGGGAAACCTGTTTTAAAATCTGTCTGAAAAAGACTTTCCATTACATTGTGGTGGTCTTTTGGAGAAGGATTCACTATGAAAAGGGACCTTTGTGGAGGAATAGTTAAAGACAGTATCCAGTCATGGAAGTGAGAGGTAGGTTGTAGACAGGGAGGAAAGCTGCAAAAGTAGGCTACAAGGAACATACTTGACTCAGCCAGTTGCTTTGCTGGTACTGTAGGTGCTTGAGTTAGGTCTTGATCAAGCCTGCACTGCCACTCAGATCTCTGGATTTGCAAAACCTATTTTTAACTCTTAACTGCTGAAAACCCTACTGGATGCAAATTGGTCAACTGGATGCCCCCACAGGAGCATTAGGTAAGCAATTTTGACTAAGGAAAAGGACTTGCTGAAATGTACTTTGACTTGCTGAAATGTATTTGCTGGAGAAGTTTGTAAAAAAGGTGCTTGATTGCTGTTTTATTTAAAAAAACAATCCTAGTTCTGTTACATTACTTTTAAAAGATGTTATCCTTGAAGAAAACTGAGTTGTGTTATCACTCAAAATCATGATTGCTAAAAAAGCTGGGTGCAACACGTTTAAGGATTCCTTATTCAGGAGTGAACCAATCACACCCATAGAGCAGCGAAATGTGTCTAGGAGGTGAAATTCAGAGGAAACAATGTCTTTTTCAATGAGGGGACTTTTACTGTCACCAGTATTATTTATATACCCAAAGGCACCAAAGCCTATCAGTGGGAGATATAAAGAGAACAAATGATACATTACGCACACATGCTGTTGCTTAAAGCCTCTTTTAATAAACCAGCAGGAATTCATCAATGAGGATTTGGTTTATATCCTCATTGACTAACCCAGCATGTTGCTGTCAGTGGGGATTTTAGTTCACTAACAAATTCATTAATGAGTTAGTTTACTTTAAGATCCACCTATTTTGCTTGTATAAAATAACAAAACCCTCTATAGCAACTTCTTTTACATTTAACATTACATTTTCATGCAACAGGTTTATCAAATAAAAATCAAAGAATAACAATTCAAGGCAGTTTGACTATCATATCTATTATATGGTAAACATCCAGAAATTGTATTTGCTCCTAGGCAGTATCTGAAATGATTTATCTTTGTTCTTGAATTCCTCCATAAAAACTAGCAACTAACTACCTGTCCATAGGCACTCCTGTGCATATAACCTTGTAACTGTATTTCTGCAGTGCATGCCTGCCAGTCTCAGGAGATTTTAAGTGAGGCTTGCTAATGTCAACACTCTGCCACTGTGTCGCCACTGTGTCACCACTGTTTTCCCTGCAGCAGAGGAAGCTGTACCTGAAAACCTGCAGTGCAAGGATCCCCCTGCTTCAGCTTTATCCATTCTGTGGATTTTTGTTTCTTCATCTCCTCTGCTGCATTTTGAATATTGGCCTACCAGCCATCAGGAGGCAACTCAGATATGACGAAGAAAAGATCTGCCTCCATTAAGGCAGTTGCTTTCACATAGAGACATAGTGAAGAACAAAGCATGGTAATCCGTAGGACAAGATCAACTGCAGGGAGATCACAGACAATACTGGTGATTGGTCTTTTGCTGTTCACTTGCTTTTTTGGTCACGGCTTCCACAAAAATAGAAAGTCATTAGAAAACATGATATTTACTCCAATAGTACTTGATTTGTACTGGGTAATGTACCGTAGTTATCAGCGTATAACACACACACAGGCGTATAAGGTGCACCTTAAATTTAAGAGAGACGTTTCAGGAAAAGAGAGGGGAGTTTCAGGAAAAAAGATTAAATAAAGAACTTTGAAGCAAAAAAAGGGTCAGTGCCCATCAAGTTGGGTATTTGGAGCATCTAGGGTGGTTTTGTAGTCAGGGGAAATGGCGCGAGACATGTTCTTATTGAGAAAATCAGCAATAGTACAGGCTCTCGAAGAGCCGCAAGGGGGGGTGCGAGACCTCCCCTGGTAGGTTATACAGCTGAAGGTAATAGCATCCAAATGCTATGGCTATGACTCTATTGTTTATTGTTCGTCTCCCGCGTCCCGGAGTCAGAGCGGAGGTGATGGACAGTGGTTTTGACTTTCCGGTTGTGCAATGCTCTTGCTAGAAGACGGCCGCTTTTGTTACCGTGATCATAAAACAACTCCTGGGACAGCAAGAAGCATCTGTTTGTTCTCCTGTCCAATTCAAACTGAAGTTTTTCCTGAGTCTCCAGTAATGTGGACAGTGTGTCTTGTGCGAGCGTTCTTTTATGCACCATTTCGAGGTCATGGATTTGTTTCAAACAGTCGGAAATAACAGCTTCCCTCTGTTTCCTGAGGGCCGAAGAGAGTGCTAAAAATTGACTCCTGATGACACACTTATGTGCCCCCCACTGGGTCATGACAGATGTGTCAGGGGTAGAATTGAGACGAAAATTGTATTTTTCCAAAGTTTTAACGGGATCCGTCAGAAGGGAGGCGTTCAATCTCCAGACCTTGTCTCTGGGGGTGAAGATTGGCAAGGACAGTGTCATTGTAACAGGATTGTGGTCAGAAAGGATAGAGGGTTCAATCTAGGCATCAGTAAGATATATCAAGTCTTTTTGGGATAGAAAGATGTAGTCTATCCTCGAGTATTTACAATGGAGCGGAGAGAAGAATATGAAATCCTTATCACATGCGTGCATGGTGTGCCAAGAATCATGGATTATAAGTTCTTGAAGGCTCAACTTGATCTGTTTAATGCCCTATAGGGGAGGCAAGAGGAACCTGAGGAGGTATCCAGGAGGGGTTCCAAGGGGACATTAAAGTCCCCCCCCCCGAAGATCAGAGTGCCCTTCTGGAAGGGCAGTAGTTCCGCAACTACGGATCTGAAGAAGGGAACTTGTGAGGAGTTGGGGCTATACACATTCGCAAGTGTAATAAACGTGTTATTGATAGAACCTGTCAAGAAAAGATAATGGCCCTGGGCATCCGCCAGGGAGTCTAAAGGAGTCTCAATTCTGATTGCCAAATCCATTCCGCTGACTATTTCAGTTTTAAAATTGTGACAGGAGTCACTTTGGGCATGGGGGTTGTGGACCCCAGATTCCTTTAAAGAGGTTGGGAGGCACCATGTCCAGCCTTGTGTGGTTTTCTTATGTTTAAGTCACCCTGCATCTTTTATGGATACAGGGTGCCCGGGAGGGTGGTGTACAGTGAGAATATGGTTTGGACTACTTCAAATGGGACAGTATATGCATTACCAATATCTCTCAGGAAATATGGAGATCTATCTTATTTCTATGCACTGTAAGGCACAGGAAGTACAACTCCTAATATGGTCATTCCAGGAAATTCAATGTGGAGACTGACTGTCTAACAATGTTGCTTTTGTCTGAGGTGGCTTTCCATTCACCTATTATCAAGTGTGCTAATGAACTCACCTGTTGTCTGCTAAGGGATGTATTGACACTCAGAGTAATGTGTATTGGGGGCTCACACAATGGAACCATTGTGTGATGTTGGGGGCTGGATTTGGGTCACTATCCTGTGATGACTGCATTACTTCTAAAGTGTATATAAAGCGTGTACTTTTTTTAAATAAACAGTCTGATTCCTGCTTAAACCTCACTACAGAGCCTTGTCTCGTACGTGGGGGGGGGGGGGAATTATTGATGGGCTTCATGTATGACGGATTGCAGTGGTCGATAGCTGTCCTGGTGTTCGGGAGTGGATTATCCTAGACGACTGTAACCCCTTTCATACTTGGGGTGTCGTTACAAGAATCAGCGGAAGTGGCGTGAAAGGAGTGAGGGTAGTGTCTATTTTTGCAGCGAGGAATGGCATCAGAGCGAAAGTGGGTCTCCTGTAGGAAAACTACGTCCGCCTTGAGCCTACGCATATGCATTGTAACACTGAGCGCTCCGGTCCCTGCTTCTGGACCGGAGCGCTTGCAGCGTTCGTTCCAGATCCACTCACCTGTGCCCGCTCCGGCTCCCTCCTCCGCTCCCCGCTCACGTGGTTCCCGGAGCGCGCGCCCCTGCACCATAGGGCGCGCGCCCGCAGGTCGTTTGAAATTTAAGGGGCCTGTGCACCAGTAATTGGTGCCTGGTCCAAACCTCCCTTCCTGTTTCCTGTGACCTGTTTCCTGTTTCCTGTGACCTGTGACCTGTTTCCTGTTTCCTGTTTCCTGTGACCTGTTTCCTGTGACCTGTTTCCTGTGACCTGTTTCCTGTTTCCTATATAAGTGACCTGCCCCTTCCAGCCATTGCCGGATCTTTGTTGCCTTGTTGCCTTAGTGAAAGCGTTATTTGTGTAATCCTTTGCCTGTTGCCGAACCCTTTGCTAACGACTATCGCCTCTGAACCTGTGCTGCCTGCCCTGACCTTTGCTACGTCTGACTACGCCTCTGCCTGTCCCTTTTGTACTACGCCTATATCAGCAGTCGGTGAGGTTGAGCCGCTACCAGAGGACACGACCTGGTAGTTACCGCCGCAGCAAGCCCATCCCGCCTTGCGGCGGGCTCTGGTGAAAACCAGTAACTACTTAGAACCGATCCTCCGGTACGGTCCACGCCAATCCCTCACTGACACAGCGGATCCACTCCCTGCACCGCTCCTGCTACCAGTCCGGACCCTGACAGTAAGATCCGGCCATGGATCCCGCTGATGTGCCTCTGCCTAGTATCGCGGACCTTACTACAGTTGTGGCCCAGCAGTCGCAGCAGATCACTCAGCAAGGTCAACAGCTGGCACAGTTGACCGCCATGCTGCAGCAGCTTCTTCCAGCACAGCAGCAGCCGCCTCCACCGCCTGCATCTGCTTCACCACCGCAGCCTGTGGCCGCCGCCACTTCTAGAGTCCGTCTGTCCATGCCGGCCAAGTACGACGGTGATCCCAAGTTGTGCCGCGGATTCTTATCCCAATGCTCCCTTCACCTGGAGATGTCGGCTGACCAGTTCCCCTCGAGCGAGCCAAGGTGGCATTTGTCGTTAGCCTGCTTTCGGGGAAGGCCCTGGCCTGGGCTACACCACTTTGGGACCGCAACGATCCTGCCACTGCCAGTGTCCAGAGTTTCTTTGTGGAATTCCGGAGTGTTTTTGAGGAGCCAGCCCGGGCTGCCTCAGCAGAGACTGCGTTATTGAACTTGTCCCAGGGGAGTTCCTCTGTCGGAGACTATGCTATCCGTTTCCGCACCCTGGCTTCGGAACTCTCCTGGAATAACGAGGCGCTCTGTGCTACCTTTAAGAAAGGCTTGTCCAGCGCCATAAAGGACGTCCTGGCCGCACGAGAAGTCCCTACCAACCTGAGTGACCTCATCCATTTGGCCACCAGGATTGACCTGCATTTTGCTGAACGACGAGAGGAACTGCTACATGAAAAGGGAAGTGCTCGTCCCAGACGCTTTCCTCGTCTGGCGCCTATCTTCCAGCCTCCACCGCAACCCTCTTCTGGGCCTCCCGCCGAGGAAGCCATGCAGGTGGATCGGTCTCGCCTGACCACGCAAGAAAGGAACCGCCGTAGAGACGAGAACCTCTGTTTGTACTGTGCCAGTACTGAGCACTTTCTAAAGGACTGTCCTCTCCGTCCACCGCGTCAGGGAAACGCTCGCACCTAGTCAACGTGGGAGAGGCGTTGCTAGGTGTGAATACCTCCTCTCCACGCATTACGGTACCCGTGCGGATTTCCGTGTCCGCCAAGATCTCCTTTGCTGCCTCTGCCTTTCTGGATTCCGGTTCAGCCGGTAACTTCATCGACGCCTCGCTGGTGAACAAGTTCCACATCCCTGTGGTTCGTTTACTGAAGCCCATCTTCATCTCCACAGTTAATGGAGAGAGACTCGACGGTATGGTGCAGTTCCGTACAGAACCCCTCCAGATGGACATCGGAGTCCTGCATTCTGAGCGATTGGAGTTTTTTGTGTTACCCCATTGCACCTCAGAACTCCTCTTGGGTCTGCCCTGGCTCCAGCGCCATTGTCCCGTTCTGGATTGGACCTCCGGAGAGGTTCGAAGCTGGGGTTCGGCTTGTTTCGGCAGATGTCTCAAGTCGGTACAAGTCAAGTCTGCACCTGTTATTTCTCCTCCTCCCGGTCTGCCTGAACCATATGCGGATTTTCCAGATGTTTTTTGCAAGAAACAGGCGGAGGTGTTGCCTCCACATAGGCCATATGACTGCCCCTTTGACTTGCAACCTGGCACTACGCCGCCTAGGGGAAGAATCTATCCTCTCTCCCCTCCAGAGACTCTAGCCATGTCAGAGTATATCCAGGAGAACCTGCAGAGAGGGTTTATCAGGAAATCCTCTTCTCCTGCCGGAGCAGGATTCTTCTTTGTTGCGAAGAAGGACGGTACCCTTAGGCCTTGCATAGACTTTCGGGGTCTCAATAGCATTACTGTAAAGAACCGTTACCCTCTTCCCCTGATTACGGAACTCTTTGACCGGTTACAAGGCGCCAAGTACTTCACCAAGTTGGATCTCAGAGGGGCCTATAACCTTATTCGCATCCGAGAGGGTGACGAGTGGAAGACGGCTTTTAACACCCGAGACGGGCATTTTGAGTACTTAGTCATGCCTTTCGGGCTCTGTAATGCTCCAGCGGTCTTCCAGGAGTTCGTTAATGACATTTTCCGAGACCTGCTCTATACCTGTGTCGTGGTCTATTTGGATGACATCCTCATCTTCTCTACTAACTTGGATCAACACCGTGCTCATGTCCGCTTAGTACTCTCCCGTCTCAGAAAGAACCGTCTCTACGCTAAATTTGAAAAGTGTTTGTTCGACCGTACCAGCCTTCCCTTCCTGGGCTACATAATTTCTGCCAAGGGACTACAAATGGATCCTGCCAAACTGTCTGCCATCCTGGACTGGCCTCGTCCCTCTGGCCTTAAGGCCATCCAGCGATTCCTCGGATTCGCAAACTATTATAGACAGTTCATCCTGCATTACTCCACCCTTGTGGCACCAATTGTAGCCCTAACCAAGAAGGGGGCTAACCCGAAATCTTGGCCGCCCCAGGCCGAGAAGGCCTTCAGCGCTCTTAAGTCTGCCTTTGCCACCGCCCCAGTTCTGTCCAGACCGGATCCTACTAAGCCGTTCTACCTGGAAGTAGACGCTTCCTCTGTTGGTGCTGGTGCTTTGCTCATGCAAAAGACTACGAGAGGCAAGTCGGTTACTTGCGGGTTTTTCTCTAAGACTTTCTCTCCCGCTGAAAGAAATTATTCTATTGGGGATAGAGAATTACTCGCCATCAAGCTGGCCTTGGAAGAGTGGCGGCATTTACTGGAAGGATCGGTACATCCCGTGAACATCTACACGGATCATAAAAATTTATCTTACCTCCAGTCTGCTCAGAGACTAAATCCCCGCCAAGCTCGCTGGTCTCTATTTTTTGCCAGATTTAACTTCCGGATCCACTTTCGTCCAGCGAGCAAGAACCTCAGGGCCGATGCCCTCTCTCGTTCGTCTGATGTCACAGGAGAGGAAGTCAAGCCACAGCACATTGTGCCCCCGGAATGTCTGGTCACCGTGGCACCTATAGACTTGCGTAACCTCCCTCCCGGAAAGACCTATGTTTCTCCCCGTCTTCGCCTAAAGGTTCTTAAGTGGGGACATTCTTCTCTTCTCGCAGGACATCCTGGCGTCCGAAAGACTCTACAACTTATCTCCAGGAGATATTGGTGGCCATCCTTGGAGAAGGACATCTCTGAATTTGTACAGTCCTGCTCTGTATGTGCCAGAGACAAAACCCCTCGCCAAAGACCCGCCGGCTTTCTCCAGCCACTTCCCATACCAGAGACCCCTTGGTCCAATATCGCGATGGACTTTGTTACGGACCTACCACCATCTCACGGGAAAACTATAATTTGGGTCGTCGTAGATCGCTTCTCGAAGATGGCGCACTTCATCCCGTTGCCAGCCTTACCATCCGCACCTCAGTTGGCCAAGCATTTCCTCCGACACATCTTCCGGTTACACGGCCTGTCTTCACATATTGTCTCCGATAGAGGAGTCCAGTTTGTGTCCAAGTTCTGGAGGGGGTCAATCAAATCTTGGGCGACTACCTTCGCCACTTCGTTTCCTCCCGTCAAGACGATTGGGTCGACCTCCTCCCGTGGGCGGAGTTCTCCTATAACCACAAAGACTCTTCCGCCACCAACAAGTCTCCCTTCTTCGTGGTTTACGGTCGTCATCCTCTGCCTCCTCTGCCGTTATCCTCCTCCTCCGGTGTACCTGCAGTGGATGACCTGGTGCAAGACTTTTCTGCCATCTGGTGTGAGACGCGCCTGTCCCTCTTACAGGCCTCATCCCGCATGAAAATCCAAGCGGACAAGAAACGTCGGTCTCCTCCTGTCCTGGTTCCTGGGGACAGAGTTTGGCTCTCCTTCAAGTGCGTCCGCTTCAGGGTTCCTAGTTACAAGCTTGGTCCTCGTTATTTGGGACCCTACAAGGTCAAGAAGAGGATCAATCCTGTGTGTTACCAACTCCATCTCCCTCCCTTAAAATTCCCAACTGTTTTCATGTCTCCCTCCTCAAGCCTGCAGTCTTTAATCGCTTTTCCCCCAAGAATCTTCCTCCCACGCCTGTATCCGGTACCTCGGATGTCTTCTCCGTTCAGGAGATATTGGCCTCTAAATTGGTCAGAGGGAGAAGATATTTTTTGGTGGACTGGGAGGGCTGCGGTCCTGAAGAGAGATCCTGGGAGCCAGAGGAGAATATCTTGGACCGTAACCTCATCCTCAGGTTTCTGGGTACCAAAAAGAGGGGGAGACCAAAGGGGGGGTACTGTAACACTGAGCGCTCCGGTCCCTGCTTCTGGACCGGAGCGCTCGCAGCGTTCGTTCCAGATCCACTCACCTGTGCCCGCTCCGGCTCCCTCCTCCGCTCCCCGCTCACGTGGTTCCCTGCACCATAGGGCGCACGCCCGCAGGTCGTTTGAAATTTAAGGGGCCTGTGCACCAGTAATTGGTGCCTGGTCCAAACCTCCCTTCCTGTTTCCTGTGACCTGTGACCTGTTTCCTGTTTCCTGTGACCTGTTTCCTGTGACCTGTTTCCTGTTTCCTATATAAGTGACCTGCCCCTTCCAGCCATTGCCGGATCTTTGTTGCCTTGTTGCCTTAGTGAAAGCGTTATTTGTGTAATCCTTTGCCTGTTGCCGAACCCTTTGCTAACGACTATCGCCTCTGAACCTGTGCTGCCTGCCCTGACCTTTGCTACGTCTGACTACGCCTCTGCCTGTCCCTTTTGTACTACGCCTATATCAGCAGTCGGTGAGGTTGAGCCACTACCAGACGACACGACCTGGTAGTTACCGCCGCAGCAAGCCCATCCCGCCTTGCGGCGGGCTCTGGTGAAAACCAGTAACTACTTAGAACCGATCCTCCGGTACGGTCCACGCCAATCCCTCACTGACACAGCGGATCCACTCCCTGCACCGCTCCTGCTACCAGTCCGGACCCTGACATGCATTAATACTTTAGATCTCTTCTGTGGGGTATTTAGACCCTTTGCATTTAGGGAGACAACTTTCAGCGGCTGGGTGGTCGAAGGGGATGATGGAGGTGGGGAGACGCAACAAAAAAAAGAGGGGGTTAGAGAAAATAAGAGTAGGAGGGGAGGCAAAGAGAAAAATGTATCAGGAAGCAGAAAAAGACAGGAGGAAATAGGAAGAAAGGGTATACAGGTAGATCTTCCTGCAAGTCGTTGGGGCATACCAGGGGGGAATACTTAAATTCCGTGAGTGCTGAGAGACCAGCTATGGCACCAAAAAGGGGGATAGGAGGGGGAAGTAGTCGGAGAAGTTTGGGAGAGGCAGAAACCTCAGCTGTTGGCGAGCGTGGAAGGAGGGGATCCAAAAATGGATGTCAGCACTAAGCACCCGTGGGGCCATTGGAAACAGTGAGGGAAGCTCAAAGAAAAGTGATGTACATGGGGGGGCGTACCTAAAGCAGAAGTAAGAGGGCATAGGCTGCTGTGCAAAGGGGGCAAGTGACCAGTGAGCGTGAGAAACCAAGGTAGATGAAGGGGATATTACGTAGTTATCTCCCAGTATCTCCCTCAAGGGGTTTCAAGAACACGGCCTAAATTTGTGCCGCAGTGAGAGGGAGGTCAAGGCAGACCTGGCAGGCAGGCCTATGGGGATGGATGTAGCTGCATGGCACGTGGTGGGTAGCGGGGCAGGAAAGAGCACTAAGGCTGGCAAAAATGTCAATAAAAACAGGATTTCAGGGTGGGGCGTGGAAGCGGAGAGACCAACTTAACAAAGTAAAATGTGTAAAGTACAAAAAAGGACCTTTCAGAGCCCAGTGTCCCAGATATAACATATAAGAACAAAAAAAACCAATGAACCAAGATGCCCAGAAGGGCAAACTAAATATGGGCAGCCCAATATCCTGTGTATTTCTAGCATATAAACATATAAACAGAAGCCGTGTGTCACCAAGGCAACTGTACCAGCCTAAATGTGCACAATAGAGAGCATATGTGAGTGGTCTGCTGGTCTGTGAGTGTCCATTACCCCAAATAACAGGGAGCCCGTCGTCACATGGCTGATGCCGGAAGCACAGAGCAGCACGGGATCTCCCACAATAGGGGGATGGCATGTGGCCTAGGAAGGGGTGTTTCCTCGTAGCTGATACAGGGGCAGATACTGGGATATGAGATACTTGTAAGATTCTGGTACCTTTGGTACCCTTATTGCCCATTTTCCTTTTTATATTGCGTCCCACCTTTTTAGTTAGGTGGAACGCATATACCTTTAAGCCGGATGACATCATTGCTGAGCGCCGCTCTGAGCGGCTATTTCAATCGCCGGCTTTCTCTCTCACATTGTTCGTTCAAGCCATCTGTAAAGCAGCCATACCTGATGTCACACGCTCTTGTATCTCGCTACCTGAACTTGTTTCACTATCTGATCTTGTATCTCGCTACCCGATCACTCTTGGCATACCGCTTTCACTCTTGGCTATGTTACCGCATGCTCACAAGCCTTGTCTCGTGCTGCCGGAGCCTCCAGCTATTCTCTTTACCTGGAACAGACCGGAACCTCGCTACTGATCCCGTATCTCGCTACCGGATCACTCCCTCACTACCGGACCCCTCTACCTACTAACCTTACTAGTGATAAGTACCCCACAGGGGATTCCTCCATAACTAACTTACACTATCTACCTCTGCACATTAAGGACTGTTACTATCTATGCATACTAATTCTATCATCTGCACTGTTACATAGATTGCTAGCTCTTGAGTCTACTACCATCTATCCTTGCACTGGGTTAGTCTATCCTGTATATATCATCTGCTGTCCTCACCACCTGTTACCATACATGATCACTAACCTATCTGCATTCTACCTATTACCATCTACTACTCTCCTGAACATTTCTATCAAGTGCTTATCATTGCTGTCACTGCTCACACCTGTCCCTTCAGCACATCACCTCCATACTGTCATATACATCCCATCACTCCAGGAACATCTTATTGAGTGTGTCTATATCTGTATGTTGAAGCAGACAGGCCCACAGTGATGAGTCTGGAGAGTTGGATCTGGTGTTTCAACACATCTCTACATGACTACTGAGTGGAGATTCTGCAGCTGCAAATCCAGCTTACTATAAAAACGCAGGAGCGTTACAATACTGCACTAGCGAGTCAGCGTGTGCTAGCCCACCACTGCGGGGAGGCAGCAAAAATGGCGCCAGGCACCCACCAGGCACCCGCCGGAGGGGGTGGGGGATCTCTTTCATGGCAGCCCAGAGCAAAAAACCCCCATGCCCAGCCCATTGCGGAAACCAGGCGAATCCGATACTTTGCATATCCCCACGCCAGTAAAAAACCCTAAAAAAAAAAAAAAAAACGGACAGAAGGAGCAATATACTCCCATACCCACGTAAATGAAGCAATAGAGCAGTAATAGTGCATAGTAAGTAGGGCCAGTGATCACATTTAAAGGCAAACATGAATAGCACAATACCCCCTGTCAACCTGAATGAGCAGAAGAGCATGGAGCTACGCTGTAGCAGGTGGCATAGTCGTAGTTTGGGAGCCAGTCCATCCGACATCCATAGAGGTACACAGCGCAAGAGCCCCGTAGGGGGAAGCAGGAGAAGATGGAGAGTAGGCCGCTGGAGTCCGTGATGTGGATGCGGAACGAAGTCCGCCATGGGTAGCAATGGCCAGGGGTGACACCGGTACATGGGGAGGTAGATCATGGATCCATAGATGCAGCTAGACAGATCAGATGGGGGGGCAGTCTCGGTTGGCAAAATGGCATCGACCCGGAGAGCCGGGAAGCACACTATAGCACAACGGGCAGGGCAGTCTATGACCAATGCAAAAACGCTGTCAAACAAATCCACATTACATTCTTAGCTATGGGATGAGATTGTGGAGACATAAAGGGGCGGATTGAGATCCTGGAATGAGGGGAAAGTGGTAAGTCACATTCCTGAGTGGAACAGGAGAAGAGGCTGCCAGTGAACAAACAGATAAGGGGAGAGAAGTAGAGTCATTGGGCACTGGGGTAAGAGGTTCTCACTGAAGTAGGATCATGGTGATCATGGTGTGCGCCTCGCCCTCCAATGATCAGGAGACGCCGCCGGGCTGCCGTTGCGGGAGGCACCATTCCCCCTGGCAGGGGGTGAAGAGGACGGGTGCGCCCGGCGCCTGCTAATGTTGTAGTCCTCAGCCGACTGAATGCCGCCCATGGAGGTGGCCCTGTGCAGCGGGGAGATACAAAACTCGCTCTACCAGTCAGGTAAGTCGACAAATTGAATGGCAAGGGTGGCACAGAAGTGATCCAAATCTTCGGGGACCCGTAGGAGTTGCCTTATGTATTAATGACCTCTGCAGTTTTCCATTACACACTTCTGACCCCTGCACTCTGTGTATGACACATATCTGCTCCCTGCACTTTTTGCATGACCCACACAGTGTTACATTTGTAATCCGCGCATTACCACAATGTCCCCTGCTTTATGTAAATTTCATACATATGTCCCCTGCATCTGTTTAACATACTCCTGGCTGCAGCACTCTGTGAATTGCATATTCCCCTGCACACTCCCCTGCAAACTCCCCTGAACTCTGTGTGTAACAAACACCTACACTATATTGTACATAACATACTAGGACACTTTCGTCAGAAATATGTAAACGATTGCTGGTTGCGAAGCAGTTCCTAGTTTAATAAAGTTCTTCTTTAGTTAAAGTAGGTTCAAACAAGCTAAAGTAGGTTCAAACAAGCTGTTATCTCTCTATCTACTTTCATGGGCACAGAAAACATATGTAATGGAAGTGTTTTATTTTCTAAAAAAATTGTCTGTGATATACTCACTTGTGACACAGCAATCAAAGCACATTTTTTTATTACAGTGACTGTGAAATATATGTGCCATGCATACAGAAAGTAGGCTTAGTTTTGATTTAAATATGCCATGATTAGCCCCTCTCACTGTTGACAAATTTGGACACACCCACTGTTTTCTGTGGCATGCGCAGCATTATTACTGTCCTTGGGGTCCCCAGACATGCTCCCTGTGTTAGCTCACTTTTCCTGCTCCTAGCAAACAAGTCTGTACATTATAAAAGTCTGTCGAAGAAAAAAAAGTAATGATTAACTAGTTCAGTGCTTTACTTAGCTTAAGTGCCATACACACAGGCCAAATATTGGGCGGCATTGGCCGGTTTAGTAGAAACTGGCCTGACATTCAGCTCATGTGTACGGCAGCTGAACCAACAGAAGTCAGCCGTTCGGCTGGCTTCTGTCGAAGGGACATGACCAAAAAAAGGTCTGCCGGTCAGCACCCGATCAGTGCTCTTAACTAATGGTTAAGAGCACTGACCAGTGTGTTCTTGCAGGGGGGGGGGAGGGGGTTGTCCCCCTGCCAGAACACAATAGCTCAGCAGGGGAGAATTTTTTTGCTCAGCCCGCTGGTTTAAACAAAAAAAACTACTAGTGTGTACCAGGCTTTAGTGAGTGTAGATGGCAGTTAGTGGCAGTGTTAATATCAGTTAGTGCCATTTAGTGGCAGTGTAATTGTCAGTTAATGTCAGTATAAGGCCTCTTTCACACGATTTGACCGTCTATCCATTTTTCATCCATCCTTCAATAGATGACAAACAAACGACATTGCATTCCTATTGACAATCGGATGTTAACGGATGACCATCCAGTACCATCCGTTTACCTCCGCTTCAGATCTGGTCTGGTTTTTTTTTTAACGTACAAGGACACATCCAGATCCGTGAAAACTGATGTTAACTAATGTTAACAGACCATGTCCATCAATGTCCGGTCAGTTAAGATCCATTTTGAATAAATTTGTTTTTTTATATATAATGTGAATTCAACCTTTGACCCAGGTAGTGGTTGTACAGTAGGGAGTACATCCCCTTAGAGAAAAATGGCCAGAGATGTCTCCCAGGAGCACTTATTAAACCTACTGCATGAAAGGCCAGGCTTGTAGGACACAACATGTCTGGAGTACAGTGACAGAGTGGCAACACAGCAACTTTGGGAAGAAATCTTTAATATTGTGACACCAAATTGGTCCACCATGACTGCCAAACAGCGTGAGATACATGGTAAGTGTTGCATAACTTCAGCATGCTCCCTTAACTCTTGTGAGATTTTTTATGTAATCATGACAGTTAGTGATGGACAAACATCGGGCAGGGCGGTTCGCGAACGCCATCTGCAAACTTTCTCAAATGTCCGCGAACCGCAAGATTGCGGCGGACCCCATTCACTTTAATGGCAGGAGAACATTAAAAACCTCCAGGTCATATTTGCAGCCACAAAATACTTACTAGCTGTGCACACATAGCCCAGATTGACCAATCGGGAGCACCGGGAGAATTCCCGGTGGGCCGGATTGGTCGAGGGCCGTTGTCATTTCTTGGTGAAGAGGAAGTCAATTACTAAACTCACTTCCAGGACATGCTGCGTTCCACGCCTCGTCCCACGCCTCGTCCCACTCCAAAAACACGCCCCCGGGCCGCTCAGCGCTGCTGATAATTGACTTGCAGGCGATACACTTCTGGCGGGAGGCGTGGAAGAAGAGATGGGCACCCTATCACAGGATGGATCAGAGAGCGATCATGGAGCCGTCAGCTGTGTGGTGATGATGGCAGGGACAGGAGCTCTGGCAACTCCTCCTTCTGGGGAATTCAGCTGAGGGGCGGAGCTACACATCACTGCCTCGGGTGAGGGAGATGGAGGCTGTAGAGTGCAGAGCCGAGCAGAGTCACCTTGGAGCTAACCAGCCTGACCTGCCGTGTGTGTAGCAGCAGGTCAGTATGTAATAATGACAGCAGTTTAAGGTGATCTGTGTGTCTAATCACCAGCAGGACTGACTGAGTGTTCCTTCCTTCTTCCCCAGTGCCATTCCCCAGTATAGTGAGTGCCACTCAGTGTACAGATATCAGTGTTATTTATAGGGAATAGCACCTAATGAGTTATTCCCTATATATATATCTCTGATATCTGTACACTAAGGGCTTTTCCCTAACACTAACATCTGTACACTTCAGCTGGAAGAATGTCTCTTAGTGCCGTTTCACATATATGCAATGCGGGAACCCTGCAAATTCACTGCGGGTTCCCGCATTGGATTCAAAATGCAGGCAGTTCACACTGCCATATGCAAATCGCTGGGGGTGTCAATACAAAGTTACCGACACCCCCAGATCAGTTTGCATATTACAGTGTGAACTGTCAGTTCAGACATGAATTGGATCGCATAGGTGTGAACACCCATGCAATCCAATTCTGCTGCAGACCCAAATGCGATGCGAATTTAGCCGTACAATCGGTATGGCTTAATTCGCGTCACACAAATATCACATGATTTTCAGAGCAGTGCGCTGCGAATCACATGCAATGTCTGTCATCGCACTAATGTGAACCGGGACTAACATTGGTGGTCAAGTAGGGGTGTTGAAAATAATTGTATAATCGATGCATTGCGATTCAGCCTTAAAGGATTCTCCATCAATGCAGGCAACAGCTGAATCACAATTGCATCAATGACGTCATTCTGGGGCGCCCCTGTCAGAGTGCTTCCCTCCTTCCTCCTCTTCTTGTGTATGTCACACAGAGCAGCGATCTCCTGCAGTGTCACGGAACCTGGATCTGAATTGTTCTGCAGCGATGTAACAAAGTCCCGCCTCCAAGACCAGCTCCTATGATAGATGGCACACTGATCCAATGCTAGAAAATTGAATCAGTGTGACCTGTATCAAAGGAGCCAGTCTAGGAGGTGTAACTATGTTGACAGCAGCCGCCAGGCAATTTAAATTCAAGCTCCATGACAGAGCGAGAGATCGTTGCTCTGTGTGATCCAGGCACTGGTGAGGTTGAATTAGATGGGCACTGATAAGCTGCATTGAATGGGCACTGATAAGGCTGCAATTGATGGGTAATGATAAGCCGCATTTGATGGGCACTAATAAGGCTGCATTTGTTGGCACTGCTGAGGTTGCATTGATCAGCACTAACATACTGCATTTGATGGGCACTGGTCAGGCTGCATTTGATGGGTATTGGTGAGGCTGCATGTGATGGGAACTGATGAGCTGCATTTGATGGCACTGATAAGCTACATT
This sequence comes from Pelophylax lessonae, assembly GCF_965119305.1. Taxonomy (NCBI): domain Eukaryota; kingdom Metazoa; phylum Chordata; class Amphibia; order Anura; family Ranidae; genus Pelophylax; species Pelophylax lessonae. The sequence goes on from NC_138769.1 coordinate 243,898,642, forward strand.
TGACGGGCACTAATAAGGCTGCATTTGATGGGCACTGGTAAGGTTGCATTGATGGGCACTGGTGAGGCTGCATTTGATGGCACTGGTAAGGTTGCATTGATGAGCACTAATAAGCTGCATTTGGTGGGCATTGATGGGGCTGCATTTAATGGGTACTGATAAGGCTGCATTTGGGAACTGATAAGCTGCATTTTATGGGCACTGATAAGCTACATTTGATGAGCAATGGTGAGGTTTCATTAATGGGCACTAATAAGGTGCATTTGATGGGCACTGGTGAGGCTGCATTCGATAAGCACCGATAAGGCTGCATTTTATGGGCACTGATGAGGCTGCATTTGATGGGTCCTGGTAAGGCTGCATTTGATGGGCATTGGTGAGGTTGCATTTGATGGGCATTGATAAGCTGCATTTGATGGGTACTGATAAGCTGCTTGAGTGTGGGCTGGGACACATGGATGGGGACACAGGGGTCCCCATGATCCCCTATTGCCCGGGGGCCCCATGAGTTGTCAGTCCACCCCTGAGCCAAACTGCATGTTTTAGTGAACATGAGAGGATTAGTTCATCTTTACCAAATACTGCCAATACAGATAAAGGGGGGGGGGGGGTAGTAGATAAAATGAAATTGTAAAGCTCTGACTAAAGATGAATAAAGCCCTTGTTATAGGTAAAGGCAATTTATATACCTCCTGAAACCTGACTAAAAAAGTCCCAGTGATGGTATCCCATCCCGCCTTGTTGGTAAGACACGCCCAGCTGTTACTGTTCACTTCCACCATCAAATGAGTGACCTTTTAGCTCACACCTACTGCACTAGGGGAGAAAAAGCGTGGAGACTGAGCTCACCATTATGATGGTGGATGTGAACAGCTGGGAGTGTTGTAGCAAAGTCTTAGCAACAAGGTAGGGTGGGATGATGCCATGTGTGGGAGTTTTTCAGTCAGGTGAACTAAAGTGGGCCGGTCTAAGGCATGAAACTCCAGGGCTGAAAATGAGTCCCACTCCGGCCCTGATGGACACTGACATACCAGAAGTATTGCTATTGAAAAAGTTGCCATAAAAATGTTTTTTTTTTTGTTTTTCAGCCCAAATTTTTTTTTTTCTAAATTAACCAGAACTGACAGCAGCCGGTAAATACATGCCAAATACATATAGTGTCCATTCCCACGTCTGTAAAATGGGTCCGCGCATCCGTTTCACAATTTAGCAGAACGTTTACAGACCCATTGCTTTTCAATTCCAGTCTGAAATCTTAGGCATACACAGGATACAGAAGTAAGTGTCGGCCAGTACAGGTCCCAAAAATCAGCCCACAGGCGTTCACCTGACAGCAAAGAACTTTCTATTCTGTGGCTGGAGGTACATTAGGCATTCACAGGATACAGAAGTAAGTGTCGGCCAGTACAGGTCCCAAAAATTAGCCCACAGGCGTTCACCTGACAGCAAAGAACTTTGTATTCTGTGGCTGGAGGTACATTAGGCATTCATAGGATACAGAAGTAAGTGTCGGCCAGTACAGGCCCCAAAAATTAGCCCACAGGTGTCCACCTGACAGCAAAGAACTTTGTACTCGGTGGCTGGAGGTACATTAGGCATTCATAGGATACAGAAGTAAGTGTTGGCCAGTACAGGCCCCCAGAATTAGCCCATAGGCTTACACCTGACAGCAAAGAACTCTGTTTTATGTGGCTGGAGGTACATTAGGCATACACAGGATAAATAAGTGTCGGCCATTACAGGCCCCAAAAATGAGGCATTTTATGCCGCTGTATTTACCTAAGACAGGGACCATGAATTATTATGGGTGGTGGCGGATATTTGTGAGCCGTCATGAGGAATTTGAATCAAACATAGTCTACTGGTCAAATGTGTTGAATTCCTCCGAAATCCATGCCTCATTTATTTTAATAAATGTGAGGTAGTCAACACTGTCGTGAGCTAGGCGAGTGCGCTTATCGGTCACAATCCCCCCTGCTGGGCTGAACGTCCTTTCAGACAGGACACTGGACGAGGGGCAAGCCAAAAGTTCCACTGCAAATTCTGCAACCTCTGGCCAGAGGTCAAGCATGCCCACCCAGTAGTCCAGGGGTTCATCACTTCTCAGAGCATCTACATCAGCCGTTAACCCAATGTAGTTGGACACCTGTCAGTCTTGGCGTTCCCTGATGCTGGATCCGGAGGACAGCTGTGGATGGGTCGGCTGAAAGAATGATCTCATATCAGAAGTGACCAACACATCTTCAAACCGCCCTCTTCTTGCAGGAGCTGTTGGATTGCTACACACAATTGTTTCTCTGTGAGTGAAAAGTCCTCTGCCAGCGCATACAAAAGCAGAATGCAGCATTTCCCGAAGCAAGGCCTGGAAGTGCTGCACTCTGACAGCCCTCTGTGATGGTGGTAACATTTCCGCCATTTTTTGTTTGCACTGGGGGTCTATGTATGTTGCCACCCGTACAGGTCCTTGCCCTTTATGCTTTTTATACGGGGGTCCCTCTTAAAACACTGGAGCATGAAGGCCCCAATTTGCACTAAACTGGAAGTGGTGCAGTGGCCTGGCTCCTGCTCATCCTCGTTCTCCTCCCCCCATCCCCGGACAACACCAGGGATCCCAGAAAGGTTTAAAGCATGCTCTTCTTGCTCATACTCATCCGCCCTGGCACCATCCTCCTCTGACTCCTCTTCAGACTCCTGTTGTTGACTTGTCTCATATGGAGTAGCCCCCCCTGGGAATTCATCCAGCATTGCGACTTCCTCATCTTCCTTCTCCTGCTCCTCGACAGCTTAATCAATGACACGATGCAATGCATGCTCCAGAAAGGTACAATGTCACTGACGGCACCCCGGTTTTCGAATGACCAGTTTGGTGATCAAATGGCCGCAGAAGTCTGCATGCGTCGCGCATGAGCAGCCACTGGTGCGTTAAAAAAGACAAGCTCCCCAGAACCTGTCCTGCCGCAGAGTTCGTGTCGTTAACTGCACGTTTCTGCTGGAGCAGCCTGTCAAGCATATACAAGGTTGAGTTCCATCGCGTCGGGCAGTCACAAATAAGACGTCTGATGGGCAGGTTGTGTCGCCGCTGAATGTCAGCAAGGCAAGCCATGGCTGTGTAAGATCTTCTGAAATGGCCCGAGATTTTCCTGGCCTGCGGCAAGATGTCCTGGACCCCAGGGTATTTGGCAATGAATCGCTGCATGACCAAGTTCAGGACGTGTGCAATGCATGGCATGTGTGTTATTTTGCCCTTTTTCAGCGTGCTCAGCAGATTGGCACCGTTGTCGCACACCACTTTACCAACTGTCAAATTGAGCTGTGTTAGCCACTGATCTGCCTGTGAATGCAAAGCTGAAAGGAGTGCAGGACCAGTGTGGCTCTTGGCTTCCAAGCACAACAGACGCAGCACAGCATGGCAACGTCTCACCTGGCATGTCAAATAGGTTCTGGGGATCTTGGGTGGCGCAGCAGAAGAGATGATAGCAGCGGAAAAAGAGGAGTCAGCCGAGGAGGAGAGGGAGGATGGAGAAGGAGAAGAAGAGGCAGGCCTGCATGAATTCCATGGCGGTAAAACCAAATCTACACGGGTGCCACGGGTTACATGCTTGATGGCCGTCAGAAGGTTTACCCAGTGGGCAGTAAAAGTTATATACCTTCCCTGCCCGTGTTTGCTAGACCACGTGTCTGTGGTCAGATGTATCTTGGCACTGACACTGTGTGCCAGAGATACAATCACTTTCCGCTGAACATGGCCATATAGCTCTGGGATGCACTTCTGCGAGAAATATTTCCTTCCTGAGACCATCCATTGTGGTGTTCCAATGGGCAAAAATTTTCTAAAGGCCTCCGAGTCCACCAGTTTATATGGCAGCAGTTGGCGGGCTATCAGTTCCGACAAGCCAACAGCAACCGTTGGGCAAGAGGGTTATTCGGCATCATAATTTTTTTATTCTCCAAAATTTGGGCCATGGAAGCCTGCCTTTTTCCAGAAAAACTTGAGGACGGCATGATGGAAGGTGGAGTGGAGGACAATTGTGAGGAGAGAGGAGAAGGAGAAGAGGCTGGATGGTGAGAGGCTGGAGTGTGGCTTCTGACGGCGTTGCTCCTACTGGGCTCGGGGATGGGAGTCTTGGTGCCTTCTTAAGGCGGTCGTCCCTAGGTGAGTGTTGGGCTTACCACGACTTATACGTTGACTGCAAAGGCCGCAGATGGCAACTCTATTGTCAGCAGGGGGTAGGTTTAAAAAAGCCCACACTGCAGACCCATGTGCTGGCGTCCTGGGAGCGCCAGATGTGACCATACATGGTTGATGGCTCGCTCCTGATACATTAGCAGTCTTCTTTGTCCCTCCTGCGCAATGTAACTTCCGCCTGCTTCTCCTCCCTATCTGCTGGTCCATCTCTCCCTCTGAACTCCCCTCCTCTTCCTCTCTTGTGGGCACCCACGTGACGTCCACAGACTCGTCATCAACGACGTCACCTTCCCCACCACTAACATTTAAGATCTTGGAGTAGGCAGCAACAGTGGGGACCAACCTCCTTGGGCTAATCTGGGTACTGTCGTCAGACTGCTGAGCGGCGGATGTTGCTACATCCTCTTCCTGATCCGATGCCAACAATGGCTGCGCATCGCAAATGTCTTGTGATTGATTGGAAAATAATTCCAGTGACTCAAGTGGAGGGTATATGGTGTTGGTGGTGGTGTCTTTGGGGGTGCACACAGCAGAGAGTGAAGAGGGTGCAGAAGAGGTAGGCTGAGTGAGCCACTCAACCAAGTCTGGTGTGTCCTTTGACGTAATCGAACGCAACTTCTGAAACTTAACATTTTGGTCCAGGTCTGGTGCTCCTGCCCTGCCCCTACCACCCCTGCGGAAGGGCTTGCCTCTTCCTCTGCCTGTCATTTTTTATATGACCATGTGACAAAAGTCTCTAGAGAAGCACAGTATATGTGGAAGAAGGTATATAACACCCCGACTTCAACCTTTCGTTTTGGGGGGGCCACTGGTTTATCACACCAGTTATGAAAAATATTTTATAGTAACTTTTGTCAATGTGTCTAGCAGAGTTAACGCAGTGAAAGAGGCAACATTTCTGCAGTACCCAAATACACTATTATGAAAGTATAACACCCCGCTTCAATCTGTCGTTTTGGGGGGCAACTGATTTATCACACCAGTTATGAAAAATATTTTCTAGTAACTTTTGTCACTGTGTCTATCGGAGTTAACGCAGTGAAAGATGAAAAATTTCTGCAGTACCCAAATACACTATTATGAAAGTATAACACCCTGCTTCAATCTGTCATTTTGGGGGGCCACTGATTTATCACACCAGTTATGAAAAATATTTTCTAGTAACTTTTGTCACTGTGTCTAGCAGAATTAACGCAGTGAAAGAGGCAAAATTTCTGCAGTACCCAAATACACTATTATGAAAGTATAACACCTCGCTTCAATCTGTCGTTTTGGTGGACCACTGGTCTATCACACCAGTTTTAAAAAAAAATTCCAAGTAACTTTTGTCACTGTGTGTAGCAGAGTTAACGCAGTGAAAGAGGAAAAATTTCTGCAGAACCCAAATACACTATAATATGCTTTCTATATTAGAAAGTATATTATATGTGTATTACACCCCTATATACTGCACACCAAACAATAGTACACCTATACCAAATACCAGTCCTTTAAAGGACTTTTGTGGACCTATAACCAAGCGATCTGTGTCACTAACAATCTGTCCCTGCTCCACACAGCAAACCTCTCCCTACACTGACAAAAAGCAGAATATAGATAGTACACCTATACCAAATACCAGTCCTTAAAAGGACTTTTGTGGACCTATAACCGAGTGATCTGTGTCACTAACAATCTGTCCCTGCTCCACACAGCAAACCTCTCCCTACACTGACAAAAAGCAGAATGTAAAATGGCAGCCAGATCAGGTCTATTTATAATGTAGGGGGTATGTCCATGTGCTGAAATGTCTCAATTGGCTGTCCTGTACCACCTGATGGATGTGTCATGGGTCAAAGTTGTTCACAATGTAAAAGAATATGGCCAACGCGAACATCGCCATATGTTCGCATGATCGGCGGACAGCGAACGAGCAAAGTTCTCCACAAACCGACCGCTGGGTTAACCGCAAGGCCATCTCTAATGACAGTATTGTTTCATCCAGGAAAGTAGGATTGCAATGCATATCACATGTGAGTATTGTAATGTCCCTCACTGCAGCAGAGCTAAAGCATGTAGCACTCTGCATTGTATGTATTGTTATTTACCATTTGTAGTAATGCATGTGGATTTGAGGTTAATGCACATCCTTTCTGGCCTGTCTGATGATGTGTGCACCTTGTCCATGAAGGACATAATTTCTGTGTCTATTGCTGTCCTTGTTGCACACGGAGATTGTGTGTGACCTAAGCTTAAAAAGATTTAACATATGCCGGCTTAGTATTGCAATGATGCCTTGTTGTCATACATAGTTACATAGTAGTTGAGGTTGAATAAAGACAATAGTACATCCATCTGCATTTGTTGTCTGTCATCCATCTGAATTTGTTGACAGCATTCTGTGCACATGATGTTGTGAATAGTCAAGGGCATATGGAGTCCTATTGGTTAAAGGTTTTTTTCTTTGCCATTTTTTACTCAACATTTTTCTCAATGTGTCTTACAGGAATCAAAATTAAGAGATTTAAAGAAAGAGGCAGAGAGTGTGAGCAGTTCCAGAGCTACCAAAAGGAAAAAGTCATGGACGTTAGATCATAGGTGTTGTTTGGATGTTACATCTAGAAAGAGAAAAAGTAGGTCTCCATGTGGTAAGGTTTTGTGACCAAATGTTCCTCCTTTTTTTTTAGTACATCATAAAACATTTAAGAGAGTGAGAACAACGCTAAAGAAAACCTTAATAAGTCAGAAGCTCTGCAGGGAGGTGAGCAAGCCATTTCTCAAGAGGGAGAAGGCCAGTGGAGGAGACAGCACATCCGAGTGCACATCCAAGCCCTTCGCAAATATCCATACGTGTAAGTATAATATTGATTACTAAGCTTAATCAGATGTACACTAAGGCATCATTGCAGTTCTTAATCAGCATATTATTCTCTAAAGAATAGTCACGACAGGCCAACAACATCAAGATCCTCTTGATGTGTCAGAAAGCCTGAAAATTATGAAATGGACAAAGCTATGAAGTCCTTTATGGATGATATGACCTCCTTTAAAAGACAGGAGAGAAAGGATTAAATGCATTCTTACTGAGGACAATTTATTATACGTTACAAAAAAATCCAGCAGAGAGGCTGGTAGAGTTAAATATGGGTATATTTAATTATGTGGGGGGAATCTATTAGAATTGCCGAGTCAGGAATGCCATTGCTCACTATTAGCCAGTATGAACCCGCTCAGAGGTCATACCATCAATATCCGAATGAGCCCCCATGTATACGAGGCCAGCCATATATACCACCCTATCCACAAACCCCTTTGCATTCATGCAGCTCAATGCACCATACCCACAGGCCTTCTTATGTAAGTTCCTCTCCTGCTCAGTCCTCGCAAGGAACATATCCTCCGAGTTTAAACACCAGCTCAAATTCCTCAGATGTTTCTCAAGCTAATAGCCAATCTAGCTCTGAGTCTTCTACCAACCTTCTACTTCATATTTCCCTCCCTCCACCCCTTTTATCAGGATTTGTAACAGAGTTTTCATGTAAAAACCTGATTTTTTTTAAATGTTTTCATATTTTATTCATTGTTAAAGCTTTGACAAATAAGAAGAAAAAAAAGTTTTTCCATTTTGAATAGATGTTGTTCCTATATGTAAACTGGTTATACAGAATATAACTAAACTGTTTTGAACACACCATGTACATTTGTGTCTTTTTATGTTATAAAAACAAAAAACATGAAATAACCAAAAATTGCAAACATCTAAATGCAACTAAATTATTTTACATGGTATTAGAGGACATTTTTTGGGGAAGGTAGGACATTTGCACTGCACTTACACATATTAATATTGCCATGGAACTTCTCCTGGTGGAGATATAAAGTAGGTGGCAAATTGGACCTGCATGGCAATGTAGGATCTCTTTGCTTGCTCTCTGCTATACTGTACAGAGGGCTATATTGTACAGAGGACAGATGGAACTCTTCCTCTTCTTCAAGGTCAATGCCCTCCTTATTCCAGACAATATTATGAAGAATGCAGCAGGCCTGAATTACTAACTTAGCATTCTCAATGTTAAGTTGCAAGGGTGTTATGAAAACACACCATTTACTGGACAATATTCCAAAGTACATTCAATGAGGTGCCTTGGGCAGATCAACCAGTAGGTAAAGATCCTCTTCTTGGCCTCCGGATTACTTCTTGCCTAAGGCCTAAGCAGATATCGAGAAAGTGTGAAGGCCTCATCTGCAACAAGCACGAAAGGCAGGTAATCCTTTTGTTCTAGACAGAGGCTCATCAGACGGTATGTTGAATCGCCCTTCTTGCAGTCTTCAACCCATTCCAGACTCACAGAACTCTCTGGGATCAAAACTGCTTCCATATGCCCCAATGTCCAAAGCTATAAATTTATAATTTCTATCATATCAATCTATGAGGACAAATAGGAAATATTTTTTGTAATTATTAAATCTTGACCCATAACATTCCAAAATCCATCAGCTATTCTTCGCCACATGTTTCCATCTGGTAATGGCATCAGTGATGGACACAGCTCTTCCCATATGACTAAGCAGGTATCATATGCTATCTCCGAAATTGTTGAAAAGCCCAGTACAAAATAATGATTTAAAGAGGTATAGGAATGACCAGTTGCAAGAAACCTAGAAAAAATTGAACATGTTTCTTAGTTTTTTTCTGCAGCAGCACTAAAATGTTAAACAACATTCTTCGAAACATAAGATGGATACAATATTTTAAATATATATATATATATATATACATTAAACATATATTGTTTTTTCGGTCTCATGGAGCACAGTAATTTTTAATATTTATATAGTAGACCATAAGAAAAAAAATTACACTTTACTTCTTACCTCAAGGTCACTAAGAGACATTCATTTGCAGGTACACATCTTCTCATGTTGGTATGTCTTTGCTGTATCCTGGTGAAGTTGGATACTGCCGGAGATGAGCATATTGCAGAACCACAAAACGTTAATGATGTCTCCTAGCCAAAATCTCCTTTCTCTGCATATAGCTACAGTATGTAGCACTACTCCCTTGGGGGCTGCTGGTGACACGTTCCCCTGGGTTACCCATAGCAATAACACAATAGTTTAGTGACTTTGAGGTGCTTGGCTCAGTCAAGAAACAGTTTAGGGGTTTTGTTTTTTTTGCAGTTTGATTTGAGAACTTGTATAGGAGAAGGGATAAGTGGGATACTCTAATTTGAATAAACTATGCACAATTTGCTAGGATGTTCAGATATAACTGAGTGCGGCAAAGCTGCTGCTTCACCTTGTCACTAGCAGTGAAGAAGAATTTACTGGACTTGTATTACCCTGTGAATCACTTTTCAGGGCCCAACTAGGCACCTTCTTTATCGCTATTCTTCAGGATTCTACACGGCACCCCCTTTACTTTAATTCTCTCTGTGTGAGCTAGCTTCTTGATCCCCTGACTTCACTGGAGTGGCCCCCTTCCTGGGCCAACCCTTTGGCAAGTCCCACAGTACTCACAGACACTGTTTTTCCTGAGAGACTCTGCCCGCAACTCCACTGTCAGCTACACTGGGTCCTCTGCAGCTCAGCTTAACACATGGTTCACTAGGCTGACTGCCCAAGACCACCTTCCTCATACACAGCAGGAGGACAGACCAGCCGTCTGCCTCCTCCTGGGACTCTGCTTCCCACCAAAGACGCTCTATCACATGTCCCCTCTGCTTTTATGAGCAATTCCAGGATGCATTGCAAGAATGCCCTCCCACTGAGACTCCCATAAAAGCTAATGTGTCACTGGCTGGGTTTCTTCCACTGTCCAACATGCTTCCTAAATGGATACAGTGGGGACACTCCCTCAAACCCAGTGAATCACACCTGGAGACATGCAACAGGCAACCTAACAGATCAGGCTCCCCTGATAAGCAGAAGGAGCAATAGATGCTTTTTCCTAGCACCTACCTAGGAGGGTGCTACAGCTAAATATGACAAACGATGTCATGCTGTCCCAAAAATTGTGGGAATCCATCACACAAAGCAGATAGCACACAAGGACACAGCAAGGACAAGTCACTCACTGTAAACTGCAATGCAACATGAGAGGAGCAACACATGTCAAAATTGGTGTTGAGCATTAAGGTTTGTTTTGACCCTGATAACAAACAGGTAATCGGCAGATGTTAATAGATGTTAATGGAATGGAAGATGGATGTAAATGAAGATTAATGGAACTGAAGATGGATGAAGCAACGGATGATAACTGATACGTTATTAACCTGGCTAAACTGAAACTGTATGAAACGGGCCTAGATGTCAGTTAGTGTCAGTGTCTGTGTCAGTTAGTGACAGTGCAAGTGGCAGTTAGTGGCAGTCAATTAGTGTCAGTGTGTTTTAGGTAAGAAAAAAAGGTCTTATGTTTAGTGTCAGTGCAAGTGTTAGTATCAGCGTGTTTAACCACTTTACCACTGGAGGATTTAGCTGTCTTACGTCTGGGCCACTTTTTGCGATTCGGCGCTGTGGGACTTTAACTGACAATTGCGCAGTTGTGCAAACGCTGTACCCAAACAAAATTTACGTCCTTTTTTTCCCACAAACAGAGCTTTCTTTTGGTGGTATTTGATCACCTTTGCGATTTTTACTTTTTGCGCTATATACAAAAAAAGAGCATTTATTTTGAAAAAATAACAATATTTTTAACATTTTTTTTATATGAAATTCCCCCCCCCAAAAAAATGAAAAAATTTAATTTTTTTTTAATTTTTGGCCAATTTGTTTTCTGCTACCTATGTTTGGTAAAAAAATCACAATAAGCGTATTTTGATTGGTTTGCGCAAAAGGTATTGCGTTTACTAACTAAGGGAAAGATTTTTGTCATTTTTGGTGTTTTTTTTTTTTAACGAGTAATGGCGGCGATCTGAGATTTTTTTGCGGGACTGCGACATTGCGGCAGACAGATCGGACCCTTGACTGACATTTTTGACACTTTTGGCGGTACCAGTGACATTACTACAGTAATCAGTGCTATATATATGCACTGTTACTGTAAAAATGACACTGGCAGGGAAGGGGTTAATTTTATTGGAGAGGGAGGGGTTAATGTATGCCTGGTGCTTACTGACGTGTGTGGGGGGAGGTGACTGAGTGAGTCAGGGACAGATCGCATGTTCAGCTATGCTGAACACTGCAATCTGTCACTCCCTGTCACTTTGGAGATCCGCCCGCCTGTGTAAACAGAGCGGGCGGATCTCCTAACTAGATTCCCCAACGATCGGGGAAGAGCAGTGGCGATCGCCACTGCTCCTCCCCTGGCCCGACTCCCGCTGTGACCGAAAACAGAAAACAGCTGGAGCGCGCCTCCGGCGGCGCGCAAGCGCCGCACACAGGGGGAGGGGTCCAGCGACGAAGTACTACATCGCTAGACGATAACGAGCCACATTGCTGCAGTAGCAGCAATGTGAGCAGATGGCAAGTGGTTAAGTAGAACAAAAAAAAAAAAAAACAACAACAAAATATGTACTATTGTTTCTTGGGGTCCTATTAGAGGCACAAACAAAATATGTACTATTGTTTATTGGGGTACTATTAGAGGCACAAAGAATAAATTATGTACATCAATGTGGTAGTGTGTGATTGGCAAAAATAGGAGAATTTATTTTGTAGTTTTTTTTTTTTTTTGGTGGTGGCACTTGATAATGGTATTTAAATAAACAGCTAAATTAAAAAAAAAAAATATAGGACATGCTCTAACCATTTACTTCTATGTGCAGGCCGCATAGAGGCATATACCCAGATGTTCACGAACTTCACACTAACACATATTATTCTCACTTTAGACTGTGAAAACAATAGCGACATTTTGGTTGTACAATAAAGCACCAGACGAAGGATACGTTTTTCGCATTTTTCAACTTCAGAATTGCTTCGTTTAAAGTTATACAACATGATTGTTTTTATTTTCCCAGTAGAAAGTGAAGGCTATTAAAAATCTACTCTAGTTACAAGATGTTTACTTTGGTACAAAATAAGCCATATATATTTTTCTAAGGAGATATCCATGAACATTTCCCACAAAATGAAAGTCCAATCTGACCTGAAAAACAAGGTATACTCTACCTGAATACACTAGGCAGCTGGGATGATATATACAGTTATACTAACATATAGTGGGTACGGAAAGTATTCAGACCCCCTTAAATGTTTCACTCTTTGTTATATTGCAGCCATTTGCTAAAATCATTTAAGTTCATTCTTCTTCCTCATGAATGTACACATAGCACCCCATACTGACAGAAAAACACAGAATTGTTGACATTGTTGCAGATTTATTAAAAAAGAAAAACTGAAATATCACATGGTCCTAAGTATTCAGACCCTTTGCTGTAACACTCATATATTTAACTCAGGTGCTTTCCATTTCTTCTGATGATCCTTGAGGTGGTTCTGCACCTTCATTTGAATCCAGCTGTGTTTGATTATACTGATTGGACTTGATCAGGAAAGCCACACACCTGTCTTTATAAGACCTTCCAGATCACAATGCATGTCAGAGCAAATGAGAATCATGCGGTCAAAGGAACTGCCTGAAGAGCTCAGAGACAGAATTGTGGCAATGCACAGATCTGGCCAAGGTTACAAAAATATTTCTGCTGCACTTAAGGTTCCTAAGAGCACAGTGGCCTCCATAATCCTCAAATGGAAGACGTTTGGGACGACCAGAACCCTTTCTAGAGCTGGCCGTCCGGCCAAACTGAGCTATCGGGAGAGAAGAGCCTTGGTGAGAGAGGTAAAGAAGAACCCAAAGATCACTGTGGCTGAGCTCCAGAGATGCAGTCAGGAGATGGGAGAAAGTTGTAGAAAGTCAACCATCACTGCAGCCCTCCACCAGTCGGGGCTTTATGGCAGAGTGGCCCGACGGAAGCCTCTCCTCAGTGTAAGACACATGAAAGCCCGCATGGAGTTTGCTAAAAAACACCTGAAGGACTCCAAGATGGTGAGAAAGAAGATTCTCTGGTCTGATGAGACCAAAATAGAACTTTTTGGCCTTAATTCTAAGAGGTATGTGTGGAGAAAACCAGGCACTGCTCATCACCTGTCCAATACAGTCCCAACAGTGAAGCATGGTGGTGGCAGCATCATGCTGTGGGGGTGTTTTTCAGCTGCAGGGACAGGACGACTGGTTGCAATCGAGGGAAAGATGAATGCGGCCAAGTACAGGGATATCCTGGACAAAAACCTTCTCCAGAGTGCTCTGGACCTCAGACGGGGCCGAAGGTTTACCTTCCAACAAGACAATGACCCTAAGCACACAGCTAAAATAACGAAGGAGTGGCTTCACAACAACTCCGTGACTGTTCTTGAATGGCCCAGCCAGAGCCCTGACTTAAACCCAATTGAGCATCTCTGGAGAGACCTAAAAATGGCTGTCCACCAACGTTTACCATCCAACCTGACAGAACTGGAGAGGATCTGCAAGGAGGAATGGCAGAGGATCCCCAAATCCAGGTGTGAAAGACTTGTTGCATCTTTCCCAAAAAGACTCCTGGCTGTATTAGATCAAAAGGGGGCTTCTACTAAATACTGAGCAAAGGGTCTGAATACTTAGGACCATGTGATATTTCAGTTTTTCTTTTTTAATAAATCTGCAACAATGTCAACAATTCTGTGTTTTTCTGTCAGTATGGGGTGCTATGTGTTCATTCTTGAGGAAGAAGAATGAACTTAAATGATTTTAGCAAATGGCTGCAATATAACAAAGAGTGAAACATTTAAGGGGGTCTGAATACCTTCCGTACCCACGTATGTCAAAATTGGTCTTGAGCATTAAGGTTTGTTTTGACCCTGATCACAAAGGGGTTAAATCAATCCATTCATCCCTAACATTTTTTCCATAGGTTTTATTAACAGTCCATACTATATAGGGTAAATTAAGTAATAGTGTGTGGTACAAAGACCATCGACTTACAGGTTATGTATTATGCATTTTGTGCAGGTACATAAGACTGGACAAAATTAATTCTCCTGCTATTTTCTGTGATTAGGGCTTGCAAAGATTTCAGTGCTGAGAAAATCTACTTAACCAACTGGAGAAAAAGCAGAAAACCCAATTTGCAAAGGTTAATAAAAATGTTATAATTTTTTGAATCAAATAACTCTCACATTTATTACTGTGCAGGCATCTTCACAAAAGTAAAGACAAACTTAATCTGCTGCACACAACAGCTGCAGAGCCTACTCCATGTGGCCGAGATTGATGCCTCTGAGGAATTGCTTTCATTAGTTGGCTAATTTAAAATAAGGTTTACTGTAGCTGATTTTGATTTAAAGCAACATGCGTTTGTTGTGCACCGAGCTTTACTGTTGCTTGCCTCTGGTGAGTTATATTGAGCTTATTGAAAAGGATTGTGCTTTTAGAATCCAAATAATTTTTTTCCCCACAGTTCAAGCTTATATTAATTGATAATTTAAAAATGATCACAGTGGAACGACAGACAAATCTCTTACAGTACAATTTTTGTATGCCTAACATTTTTATTGCGCTTGATTCTTTCCTAATTTTATCATATTGATATCTGCTACAATATTTGTTGTCTATGTATACTTTTTATCTACAGACAGTTATCTTATAACACTATGATATTCTAAATACTACAAATTTACTTATAACTTAGTAAACCAGCCTTAATGCAGATTTGGTGTTTATGGTATTTGCTATAAGTACTGGTCTATCTGAGAGTATTGGTGAGTTATTATGATTTCCTGAGAATCATTCAGCCTGGTTTTATTTAAAGTGGAACTGCACTGCATCTGAGCACCTCAAACCAAAAATACTATTTGATTCATTTGTATTATTCAAAGTAATCTCCCCCATCCATCCAGGTCTTGATGCTTTATTTTGCTGAGAAATTACTTTGAAAAACATTCCCCAAGCATTTCTAGTCATGGCCATCTTGAGAAAGGGCAAAGGATTAGTTTATCATGTACTTCCTGGAATCCATCTGCCCTTAGCGCAGGCATATAAGAAAAACAGAAAAGCTCTCTAAGTGCAGACTGCTTTATTAATGGTATGTAAAAACAGAATAGCAGCAACTCACAAGACCAGATGGTAATGGGCTGACATAAATGTGGAAGATTCCTCCGGGTGGTGCCGTCTCTCTGAAAAGATGTGAGGTGTGCAGTAAAACTGTGGAGCCGTTGGTAGCAGGAGAAAGAGTGGCCGGCCTTATCTCAAAGCTGTCCGGGACCTCCAACAGGACCAACATGGCGAGAGTGCAAGGAAGAGTCACGGCCGTGACACGGTTAGAACAACCCAGAAACCGGAAGATGCACAATGCGTTTCTGAGCATGCGCCAAGTCCGCAGTGTACATGCACGCTCTTTCCTCAGGTGCAGGTGAAAGATCGTACTGCCCGGTATTATTTAAAGCAGAGTGAGTCACTAACAGCGCAGGCATAGGCTGAGCTGAGAACCCTCCCTTCTCTTCTGAAGACTCCTGGGATGTATGACATCATTTACCTAGGCATGGAAACCAGGAAGTAACTGAAGAAATGTAACAAAAAAGTCTCAAGCAAGTAAATATGATATACTTTCAAATCTATTTACTAGTAGCAGCATAAGGATTAAAAATAGTCCATGTTGATTGAGAGAATAAAGTTCCACTTTAAATTGCTTTATAAGAACATTAATTGGCCACCAAAACCGTACGGTGTTGAGGCATAAAAAGTATTGACCTTACAGTGTTTAAGCATAAAAAGTTGTGATCTAATTAGCCTTACACACAAATATATATGGACAAAGTGGATTATAAATGACCTGCTTGTAAGAGCTATACTAAATTAAAAAGATATAACTGTGAGCTGCAGAACCTTTTACCTATTACCTTTTTTAGTCAGAAAAAAACCCTTCGGTGCCTCACTCTGACTGATGTTCAGTAATTCTTTATGGATATGGTCCATAAACTGATAATCCTCTTTCAAATGAAAGTACCCCAAATAGTGTCTAACACAGTGGGGTTGATTTACTAAGCCTGGAGTGTTCAAAATCTGGTACAGCTCTGCATAAAAACCAATCAGCTTCCAGGTTTTATTGTCAAAGCCTAATTGAACAAGCTGAAGTTAGAAGCTGATTGGCTACCATGCACAGCTGCACCCAATTCTGAATGCTCCAGTATTAGTAAATTTCCTCCAGCCTAGGTAAGTTGCTCCTTTTGGATTCCGGGGTCGGGATGCAATAGGGTTTATTTACTAAAGCTGGAGAGTGCAAAATCAGGCTCACTTCTGCAAAGAAACCAATCGGTCTTCTAACCTCTATGCAGAAGTGAGCCTGATTTGCACTCTTCAGCTTTAGTAAATAAACCCCAATTAGAGAAGGGTGAACAGCGCCCGTTCGGGTGTTCTCTGATCACCCAAATTTGCAGGGTGCTTAGCGGGATCTTCGCCTGCCGGATGCCCACCAATGTACTGCATGCTGCACAGTGCATTCTAGGGCCCCGATTGGGTGAAGCAGTGCACCTGACTGCTGGTCTGGTGCAAGGCTTTGCCCAATCAGGACAAAGAGCGCATGGAATAGCTGGTTGTTAAGGAGAGGGCCGGGAAGCCAGTCGCCATGCCCTTAACAATGGATGAATAATCAGCTTTCAGTGGGCTTCCCCGCTGACAGCAATACAATAATGTTAGAAAAACAATGTGTGGGTCCCCCCCAATCTATACCAGGCCCTTTGGATCTGGTATGGATTTTAACCACTTTACCACCGGAGGATTTTGCTGTCTGACGTCTGGGCCACTTTTTGCGATTCGGCACTGTGCGACTTTAACTGAAAATTGCGTGGTCATGCAACGCCGTACCTGAAACAAAATTTACGTCCTTTTTTTCCCACAAACAGAGCTTTCTTTTGGTGGTATTTGATCATCTCTGCGATTTTTATTTTTTGCGATAGTAAAAAAAATGCGACAATTTTGAAAAAATGACAATATTTTTCTACTTTGACAGTTAAAAAATATCCAATATATTCAATTTTTGTCATATATTTAGGCCAAAATGTATTTCTTTTGGTGGTATTTGATCCCCTATGCGATTTTTACTTTTTGCGCTATAAATAAAAAAATAGCGACAATTTTGAGAAAATAACAATATTTTTCACATTTTTTTATATGAAATTCCCCCCCAAAAAAATGTAAGAATCAAAATTTTTTATCATTTTAGGCCAATTTCTTTTCTGCTAGATATTTTTGATAAAAAAAATGCGTATTTTGATTGGTTTGCGCAAAAGTTATTGCGTTTACTAAGGGAAAGATTTCTGTCATTTTTGGTGGGTTTTTTTAACGAGTAATGGCGGCGATCTGCGATTTTTTTTGTGGGACTGCGAAATTGCGGCGGAAAGATCGGATCCTTGACTGACATTTTTGACACTTTTGGGGGTACCAGTGACATTACTACAGTAATCAGTGCTATACATATGCACTGTTACTGTAAAAATGACACTGGCAGGGAAGGGGTTAATATATGCCTGGTGCTTACTGACGTGTGTGGGGGGAGGTGACTAAGTGACACAGGGACAGATTACAGGTTCAGCTATGCTGAACCCTGCAATCTGACCCTGCCTGTCACTTAGGAGATGGCTCGTTATCGTCTGGCGACGTAGACCTACGTCACCAGACATTCCCCTCTCTCGATGGCGCGCGCGCCGCCAGAGGCTCGTTCCCACTGTATTCAGTTACAGCAGGAGTCGGGCAAGGGGAGGAGCGGCGGCGATAGCCGCCGCTCTTCCCCGATCGTCGGGGATCTAGTGTGGAAATCCGCCCGCTTGTGTAAGTCCCCTGGACCGACTCCCGCTGTAACTGAATACAGCGGGAACGAGCCTCCGGCGGCGCGCACGCCGTCGAGAGAGGGGAATGTCTGGTGACGTAGGTCTACATTGCCAGACGATAACGAGCTACTGTGCCACAGTAGCAGCACAGTGAGCAGTGGCCAAGTGGTTAAAGGGAACCCCACAGCAAAAAAAAAACAGATTTGGGTCCTCCCAAAATTCATACCAGAGCCTTAGATCTGGTATTGATTTTGAGGGTACCCCAACGCCAAATTTCTTTAAAAAAATGGCATGAGGTCCCCCCAAAATCTATACCAGACCCTTATCTAAGCATGCAGCCTGGCAAGCTAGTAAACTATACTAGGTCACATGAGGGGTACTGTGGGGCAGGTGGGTTCTGCTCCCCACCCTAAAGCACCTTGTTCCCCTGTTGATGGGGACAAGGACCTCTTCCCACAACCCTGGGCAGTGATTGTTGGGGTCCATGAGCTTATTGGAATATAGAAGCCACCTTTTTAAGGAATTGTTTTTTTTTTTCACTTTTTTTTTTTTGTTTTTTTCATTCAGCTGTCAACAGGGAAACACATGCACAAAAATGTGCCCTCCTCATACAGACTGGCTTCCTAAGCTTTTGTTTACACATAAAAGAATTACATTTAAATTGATTTTCCCTGCAAGCTTTCTTTATTGTCAGTTTTGCTGCAGCAGGTTCTATACATGGTACAGATGCCCACTTTACAGGGAGACTAAGGGAACCCCCAGGCACTATATTTAAAGGAATTATTCATTTGATTTTGTTTTACTTTAAGCATCATTAAAATCACTGCTCTTTTAAAAACATTTTATTTTTCATTTGCATTGATACATGTCCCCCTGGGCCGTACCTGGGCCTCCATACCCTTTTTATGATCGATAACTTGCAAATAAGCCTTGATTTTCTAAGTTCGGGTCCCATAGAGTTTAATAGGGTTCTGGATTCAGGTCCAAACTTTTTCTGTGTTCGGGAATTCTGGTGTCAAACCAAACCGGCGGGTGTTTGGCCCATCACTAACCCCAAACAAGTATACAATCCTATGGTTACATAGCATGTTCGTTTTCATTTAAAGTTCAACATTGGCAAAGCAAAGACCATCACATTTTGGAAGAATGTATACCACTTTAACAGATCTCAAATTAAAAAAAACATACATAATAACATCAGCTGAATATATAAAGACATCACAGTATAAACTAACATGATATATTATTGCATTGCTTGAGTTTATAGGTAACAAAATGATAGAAGTATTTGGAAGGTCTCACATCAAGGCAGATTACTAGGCAACAACACTTATAAAGAAAGGCAGAAGGAATATGAAACCCTCCTGTTGAACAGGAAAAATAACTTTATCCTACGTGGAGACTGAGGAGGGGACTACACTTTTACTACACTTTCTTTTGTTTCTCTATATGTACAGTACACCTACTAGGTAACTCTATACCACTTCTTCTCCCCCCTGCTCTCCACAGCATTAGGCCTCTCCCGGAAGAGCACCCTCAAAATTAGATAGAAGACCAGGATGGAACATAATCCCCCATACATCCACTCTAGTAATTAACAACATTTACTCCCCTTCCCAAAATGTCTCCCAAGCACAGAACTGAAGCTCTAGCTCAACATTCATAGATGCTAAAAAATGGGTCCCTTCTCGGATGATTTAGCTCTTAAGGGAATTCGTAGGACGCCTTACGAATGTTAGGACTGATTGTTGTTCAGATGTTTTATATTACTTACCTGATATACGATATATAATATATTTGTAACCTGTTTTACATCCTACATTGATATACTTTTTATATTTATACCATGGATCGATTTTCTACTGTCAATAAAATGTTGCTGGAAAAAAAAAGTATTATTTACTAGACTTAAAACTGAAGAACAAAGCAGGATAAAGAGAAATAAGTGGATTGGAATAAAAAAATACGAAACTAAAATGGACTCAAAAAATTTCATACAACAGTATGTGTGTAAAACCATCAGAGCAAGTGAGAAAAACCCTGAACCAGCATCTAAAAATAAGAGGTAAATATTACCTTGAAAAATAAAGCATAACAAATTAAGGTCATTATAGAAAATGAGATGCAAATAATATGCCAATGAAATGAGCTGTAACGATAAGCGGTTTATGTTTCTAGGTAAAATTAATTCCTGGAAAAACACAGCACTAGGTAAATTATGTAACAAACTCTTTGCTTTGTGTTTTTTTTTTCTAATCCCTTTCTCCTTGTAAATTCTACATTGACATGTTACTTATATTTTATATAAAATGAATAGGAAAATAAAGCTCCCTATTTTTAACCAACAAGCTCCCTGTTTTTAAACAGGATTATTTTTTAAATGGAATATTCAGATTAAACATAAGCCATACATTTATACTGAGTATGCCAAAGGTTACATCTTCTTCTGAAAATGTTGGTTGCCTGGCTGCTTCTTTTATTTTCTTAGTCACTGACTCTGAACAAGCATTAGGCTAGTAAAGATAGAGGAGAATTAAAATTCCTGATTTGCATGTTTGTGACAGGTCAATGATTTGGAAAATATTAAATCCTTTAGACCATCATGGCAGTCAGGAAATGTTTCACAGTTTATAAATGACAGTGTCATTACATGGTTTTGTTTTTTTTAATAATTTCTTTATTTAGTAAAAGGTTGTGATACATAATATGGAAAATAGTGCAATAAGTAAAACGGCATGATACAAAACATATATTGTTGACAGATACATTGCTCTACATAGCTCCAAGGCAACAAAAAAGAACAATCTGAAAAAGAGTAAGTGCAATTCCAAAGAGGATGTGTGCATGAAAAGATGTACCGCATAACAAAGGCATTGACAGTTGTAAGATCCAAACAATCGAACAACCAATTTTAGAGATTATCATGTGTGTCGGTGACAAAAGTGGCACCGGCTGGTAGATTCCTAAACAATACTAGTGCAGAAATTGATCTCAAAACCAAGGAGTCAATCAAAAGACTTGCAGGGAGTAGAGGGAAGTATACGGAGAGGTCCCAGCCAGCAGAGACACAGTACTAAGTATAAATGGAAGGGACAACTACTATAGGTTTAGGGCAAATAGTGAAAAGAAAAGAGCAAGAAAAATTGAAAACAATGGTAAAGAGAGAAGGACAAGGGAAACTAGAACAGAGAAACAGAGCGGCACCTGGGCCCCCCAGACCCACACCCCCGCCACCTCCACCCCTCAGCCAGGGCCGGGGAGCTCCCACAGGTATGCGTCAGTAATGATGAAGTAGTTCCACGGTCTTCATTTGTCCTGGAAGACGCCTTCCCGATTGTACAAAGTAGCCGACAAGTCCTCCATGTCCCTAAGCTCGCAAACCTTGGAAAACCACAGAGACTTCGTAGATGGGACAGTTGACCTTCAACAGAGGGGTATACAGGCTTTGGCAGCGTTCAAGAGCTGGATAGTCATTGATGCTTTATATTTTTTAACGGGCCTTCGAGTGAGATGCAACAGACATGCTGCAGGGTTGCCCTCCAAGTCAACATTTGTAAGCTGTTTGATGGTGTCGGTCGCTGCTTGCCAAAAAGGTTTAATCAGTGGGCATTCCCAAAAAATATGGAACATTGTCCCTTTAGTGCCGTCGCATCCGCAGCATCTATCCGATACTATAACACCGTGTGAGGATCTTGTAACCCGTTTCCTTTATCTTAGAAGCAATATATCACTTTTGTGCAAAGAGAAGAATCTTATCTTTTTGGGCATCTGTGAAGGTGGTGTGTAGGTCCAGCTCCCATTATGCAAGAAAGGGAGGGGAGAAGTCAGCGGGAAGACTATTCAGGGCTGCATAGGCAATAGAGAGGCTCTGCTGATCGGTTCCCATCTATGGCATATACGTTCGATGTCAGTTAGCTGGGGGAGTTTCCCAGGAAGCGAAGGACCCCCCGAAGAAAATGCCGCAGCTGGAGACCACTCCAAAAATCCAATGAAGGGTCCACAGACCTAGACATAGCCCTCACAGAGAGGCCTCCATCGCTCCCCAGAAAGTCTACAAGGTGGAGGCGGCCAGCAGTGATCAGTCCATGAAAACTGACACCTTCGAGTCTCAGGGGAAAATCCGGGTTGCCCACGACAGGCACCATCGGTGAAGGGCACGGGGAGACCGCGGTGCGTAGGAAAGCGTCCCTAACAACCGAGAGTATACAGCCCAAAGTGGGGTGACCACTTATATCCCTGGGGAGAGGCATCGAAGTCCACTTGCCGGCTTTTCGCCGTGCCACCCGAGTCTTCCAATTCCATATCCACCCACCTCTTAGCTCCAATCAATTAGTCTGGTCAAGTGAGCTGCTCTGAAGTAGGCTTTGATATTCGGTAGACCCAGACCACCCCGAATTTTAGGGAGATATAGGAGCTGTAGTTTATTACGCAGGAACAGAGAGTCCACACATTTAAAAAAACTGGATGGGAGGAGTACAGGGAGGGCTTGTATCAAGTACAGTATCCTAGGTAGAGTAGTCATTTTAAGTGCACTGCACCTACCGAACCACGTAAGGGTGAGAGAATACCAATGCGTCAAATCAGCCTTTATTTGCGTAAGAAGGGGAGTAAATTTTGCCGCATATAGTGCCACAGGATCAGGTGTGATGTTCACTCCAAGGTAACAAATGGAGTCCGTAGCCCACTGGAACGAGCCGACCGTCTGCAAACTCTCCGTCATCGCGCCATTGATGGTGAAGGGCATAGCAAAAGATTTTGTAAAATTTTTGGGAAAAAATTACAATGCACCCTGACGATGGAGGGCCTGTATCAAGGCAGGGAGGGAGGTCAGGGGATCGGTGAGGAAGAAGATCAGGTCGTCGGCAAAGACAACCTTATGGGTACCAGAAGTTTTCCGGAAACCCGTGAACCCCCCCCGGATAGTGCAAAGGAAGGGTTCCAGGGTGAGGATGAAAATCAGGGGTGAGAGGGGACATCCCTGGTGAGTCCCATTGGTGATCTCAAAGAAGTCAGAACAGGTGTCATTAACTTTGACCGCCGCAGAGGTGCACGAATAGAGGGAGAGGATCCAGGACAACATAGAAGGCCCCGACCTGATATGAGTTAGGACAGCCCAGATAAACTGCCAGTTGACTCTATCAAAGGCCTTCTCCACATCCGTAGAAAGCAGGAGAAGGGGGGACCGGAGGATCTGGCTGCATGGATTAGATTGTGGACCCAAATGGTATTATCAGGGGGCTCCCTAAGAGGGACAAACCCCGCTTGGTCATTATGAATCAGAGATGGGATATGCTGTAGAAGTCTATTCGCCATAATTCTGGCAAACAATTTAAGATCCGTATTCAGGGGCTCAAAGGTACAGTAGTTACTACACTGGGATAGGTCCTTACCCTCCTTAGGAATCAGCGAGATATGTGCCCTAAGCGAGTCAACCGGCATGGGTTTGCCTTCTTTAATTGCATTGAGAGTAGAGAGCAAGTGAGGGGAAAGAATGTCATAGAAGGTTTTGTAATAGGACAGGGTAAAGCCATTCGGCCCCGGGGCCTTCCTAGGTTTGGAATGAGCCAGGTCCAGTTCCTGGGCCGTGATGGGTGCCTCCAGTTCCCTCCCTGCCTTGAGCGATGATGACAGCATGCCCGACGCCAAGATATAAGAGTGGATAGAGACCACGGTTAGGGGATTACATGTTTATTATAACTGAAGCTAAAAGTAGCCCATAAAGAGCAAGACCCTAAAAGCTGCTCTTGTTTGTGTATTACACTTCTCATTTTGCATGTTGCTGCCATTTTAATGGATAATGAAATGGTGCAGTTCTTTTAACATATGCATCCAGACACTGTACAAGCTGTGTAAAGTAACTTTTTTTAGAAGTACCTCATTCGAGAATGATTTATAAATATAAATCATTCTCGAATGAGGTACTTCTAAAAAAAGTTACTTTACACAGCTTGTACAGCTCTAAATGTCCAAATCTTTTAGAAGTGTTGGCGAATGGAACATAAGACACTACTATTGCATGGTTCATAGGCTCACTGTAAATTTTGATGGGTGATTTTAACTGATGAAGAAAATCATTGAACTCTGATCCACTGTTGCCATGTTGATTAGGTCCTTCCTTGACTTTGATCATAGGAAACAACATTTTGAGCTGCACTTATAGGTCTTTGACTAAGCAACACTGCCTGTTTGCTCAGTTTTAGTTTCAATGAATTTTTATTAGAAATTTTCAAAATATACATGGTAGAAACAAAACACATAGGAAATTTGCATAACAAGAATGTACTGAACAAGGCACAAATAATAATAAAGGCAGGAAACTCAACAATATCAGACATTGTACTGAAATGCACAACATCATACTTTCTCGACCCAAGCCTGGTACCCAGGACTAGGGATGATCGAACGGTTCGGGATGACCATCGGTTCGACCCGAACATTGACTGTTCGAAATTCGGCCGAATTCCAAACTTTTTGCGGAAAAAGTTCGGAATTTGGCAACCAGAACCGCCCAAAATGCAATGGGACAGGAACTGGGCTTTAAAAGCCTGTGATTGGACCAGAAACATCAGTAAAAGCCAATTGAGGGGGCAGGAGGATGCTAGGAATGTGATTGGAGTGACTAGGGGTCCAGAGGCCAATCAGTAGTGAATACGCCCTCCAGTATATAACATAGCCCCGCCAAATCTCTTCCACAGCCCCTGTATTACAGTGCTAGAGAGTGGAAGCAGTTCTGTTACTCCTGCTGCAAAAGTGTAATTTAGCAATTATTAGTGTGAGGAAAGGGATATCTAGTGTAGTTAGGGTACTATATACCACTATAGTTAGATTCAATAATCTAGTTTCTGTAGGGAAAGTGTTAAGTGTCAGGGTGACCGTAGTGTAGTTTAGGGTGAACTGACTCTGACTGCTATGTCAGGGTGACCAAACTCTTCCATGTCAGAGAAAAAAGATCATTTGTCTTAGAATTGCAGTAGAGCAGGGATGGGGCTCCGCTCATTTTACACCTGGGCGTTTTTGTTTCAGGCGTTTATTGGGCTTTTTTGTGGACGTCTTTGAAGGCAGGCATGACATCTGAACTTCTGTGTAGGGGTATATATACACACACACATATATGTATATACACACATATAGGTGTGAAAGTAGCGGAACCCCATCCCTGCGCTAATGAAATTATTTGCAGGGATGGGGTTCCGCTCCTATCACACCTATATGTGTGTATGTGTATATGTACATATATGTGTGTGTGTGTGTATATATACACCTATACAGAAGTTCAGATGTTATGCCTACCTCCAAAGACGCCCAAAAAATGCCCAATAAAAAAATGCCCAGGTGTGTTGTTGCAGGCGTTTATTGGGCATTTTTTGGGCGTCTTTGGAGGCAGGCATAACATCTGAACTTCTGTATAGAGGTATATATACACACATAATTATATGTATATAGACACCTAGCCACATATAGGTGTGATAGGAGCGGAACCCCATCCCTGCAAATAATTTCATTAGCGCAGGGATGGGGTTCCGCTACTTTCAAACCTATATGTGTGTGTGTATATATATATATATATGTGTGTGTGTATATATACCCCTATACAGAAGTTCAGATGTCATGCCTGCCTCCAAAGACGCCCAAAAATGCCCAATAAACTCCAAAAAACAATAAGGTGTAGCCATCCTTCTCCTGCGCTTGGTATCCAGACCCCTCGACCACACACTTCACGGGACTGACAAATGGCTTCTCAGATGGCTAAGGTCTTGCTGCCCTTAACGGACTGGGGTAGTCCACCGATACTAAAAGCAAAAAGAACAAAAAAGGGTGCACCGACCTAGCGCATTATCCTCAATGTAGGCTTTATTTAAATGACATTAAAAATGGCTACTCACAGACGTGGATAAAAGTAAAGCATATCAAGCTGGATTGCTCGAAAGTCCGTGTTTAGTCCATATAATCGTCCATGATGAGATGACTGACACGTTTCGAGGTCTAGCCTCTTCCTCAGAGTCACTGTGTCATGACTGTCTCTTTGGTTTAAATAGTAATATGGTGAGGTAGCGACCCAGTCACTGCCCCCAGGTAGGAGTGTCTCCTCCCCCGGGGGAGTGGCTGGAGCACCACCCACTCCCTCTTGTGACATAGTTGGTAGTATACAGTGGCATACATCAATCATACAAGTACAAAACAAATGCTAAAAAGATAATATATATATACGTGGAATAAAAACATGTGCATAAAAACAGTGCAACAAATATCCAGATAAAAACCACCATGAGCAGGTATTAAAAACAAATAAAAATGCTTTCTCAGTGCACTTGGAAACATTATAGACCCTCCCAGGACTGACAGTAGAGAGCAGCTAATATAAGCATTGTTTGGTGATCCCCCCACAATTTTTCTATTACCTTTGTTGTCTGCTGTATCTAGTACAGCCTATGTACTTGTCTGTTCGTGATGCTGGTGATTCGCCCCCTCCCCCCAGTATGATGGAATCAGTAAGGGGAAAAGTGTGGAGAGGAGGGGGCGAATCACCAACATCACGAACAGACAAGTACATACTAGAACTGTACTAGATACAGCAGACAACAAAGGTAATAGAAAAATTGTGGGGGGATCACCAAACAATGCTTATATTAGCTGCTCTCTACTGTCAGTCCTGGGAGGGTCTATAATGTTTCCAAGTGCACTGAGAAAGCATTTTTATTTGTTTTTAATACCTGCTCATGGTGGTTTTTATCTGGATATTTGTTGCACTGTTTTTATGCACATGTTTTTATTCCATGTATATATATATTATCTTTTTAGCATTTGTTTTGTACTTGTATGATTGATGTATGCCACTGTATACTACCAAATATGTCACAAGAGGGAGTGGGTGGTGCTCCAGCCACTCCCCCGGGGGAGGAGACACTCCTACCTGGGGGCAGTGACTGGGTCGCTACCTCACCATATTACTATTTAAACCAAAGAGACAGTCATGACACAGTGACACTGAGGAAGAGGCTAGACCTAGAAACGCGTCAGTCATCTCATCATGGACGATTATATGGACTAAACACGGACTTTCGAGCAATCCAGCTTGATATGCTTTACTTTTATCCACGTCTGTGAGTAGCCATTTTTAATGTCATTTAAATAAAGCCTACATTGAGGATAATGCGCTAGGTCGGTGCGCCCTTTTTTGTTCTTTTTGCTTTTAATGCCCAATAAACGCCTGAAACAAAAACGCCCAGGTGTGAAAGTAGCGGAACCCCATCCCTGCGCTAATAAAAATTCTAAGAAAAATTATCTTTTTTTTCTGGTTCTGGACATGCTACAGAGCTGAAACTTCACAGGTACACTTTTTAGACCCACCAGACACTAGATCCAAAGACATCTCATTTTTTTTTTTTTCAATAATTTTTTCAATAATTGGCTCTCTATGAAAAACGACAATTTTTAAGAACTTTTTTTGTGTGATTAATAGTCCCTGGGGCATGACCCAGAACCCTAGGCACTTTTTAGGGGCATTTATTGGGTTTTAGGGCTTCAAAATGGTGTTTTCTGATTACCGAAGTTCGGGTCACAGTGATTTCAATGGGGTTCTGGAATCTGGATTCAAACTTTCGGGAAGTTCGGGTGTTCTGGTCGAACCGAACTTTTCAAAAGTTCGATCATCCCTACCCATGATGACCCCTCCGATCTCTCACAAATGGTCAGAGAGGGACGTGAGACACCATGCACTTCATAGCACCACATATATCAGATACACAATGCGCCTGTTAACATATATAGTCGTCCGATTGGACAAAACATTCCTTGTTTGGAACTGTAGGATACCAACTTAGGGGTAGGGAGGAGGGGGAAGGGAAGTTCGTCACAGTCTCGAAGTCACAAAAAGAGGAGCTTACTAGGAGGATGCAGCCGTGGGATACCTGGATGTCCAAGGCTCCAGGCTGAACAAGCAAATTGGTAGGTGTAGGTAGATGAGGCAAACATTAATTCGTACATAGCATGTGTGTGAATAGTTTGAATCGTCTGGCTGATATTAGGAGCAGTGGGTTGTTTGCAATGCTTGAGGAGAATTAAACGTGTTGCTGTAAATATATGTACTAACACCGTTCGCAGGTGTCTGGGCAATTGGTCTATACCCAGGGAGCAAAGCGCCATGGGAGGTGTGAGGAAAAAGGGGTGACCCACTATGCTAGCCAATATGTCCGATAGGGCAGTCCAGTACCCCAAAAATTTGGGGCATGCCCATAACATGTGGAAGAGAGTGCCAATCTCCCCACAGCCCCTCCAGCACTTAGGAGAAGAACCTGGCGAGAACTTGGCGATGCGCTGGGGAGTTAGGTACCATCTTAGATTCAATTTGTGGGTCAGTTCCCATAAACCTACAGATTTAGTGTCTGCATATGTGAATGTCAGAGCCCTTTGCCACTCCGAAGCCCGGAATTGCCGGTTGAAATATTTCTCCCATAAGACATAAGGGGAGGTCTTAACAATGGTGAGTTTATCTTGCATGAAGTTATAGAATAACGAAATACCCTTAATGCTGGAAACAGGAGCCATGAGGAACCTTGCCACCTGCCAAGGGAGGGTTAGGGTGGTAGTGGGCACACCCTGAAGGAAATGGAGAATCCTAAGATAAGTATATTGGTCCTGAGAGGGAATACCAAATTCCAACTGTAGGGAGCGGAATGTCTTGACTGCAGGACCCACCAGAAGATCCTCCACAGTAGACACCCCTCGAGAGATCCAGACCGTCACACTAAGATCTGGGATGACTGTTTGCTCAGTTTTAATTACAGGATGTTCTACATGCACCAGGTACACTATGACATGTGCCTAACAGATGCATCAGGTCTGCATTATGGAAAGGTAGCCGCTCAGGTGTAAGTAATTAAACCCTCAAAGGTACGTCCAGTCCGTGGTCTGAGCAAGTCCAAGCACAAGAGAAATATTGACCACACTCCGACATAAAAGGCAAACAATGGACTTTCCAAGGGTTAGAAAGGCTGGATTCATCTCTTTTTCATGGATAGTGTAGGACCCACTGATAATGGGGTACTTTGACGCAGTAGTGGGCTTGAGCACGATATGGCCATATGGTGGGACCAAACCCCCATTTTTATTTATGGATTGTCTTCAGATTTGGTAGTTATTTCTTTTGCATTTGCGCGCTATTCTTTTTTAATATACATGTCTTTTGGTTCATAGCTGCAGCAGCTTTAGAAATACATGGGTATGCTCCCCCAAAATTTTTTTGCCTGTTTATTATGTATTCGGTCTGACCAGACTATCGAGGTTGAGCAACCCTCCCCACCCCCCCCACACACACCTGTACTCAATCAGTGTCCACCATCAAGTGGATATAGGAGGAGTCCCCTGTAGTGCATTTGCACATCCTTCCCAGCAAGGAGTATTATCTCCAAGGGTTAGAAAGGCTGGATTCATCTCTTTTTCATGGATAGTGTAGGACCCACTGATAATGGGGTACTTTGACGCAGTAGTGGGCTTGAGCACGATATGGCCATATGGTGGGACCAAACCCCCATTTTTATTTATGGATTGTCTTCAGATTTGGTAGTTATTTCTTTTGCATTTGCGCGCTATTCTTTTTTAATATACATGTCTTTTGGTTCATAGCTGCAGCAGCTTTAGAAATACATGGGTATGCTCCCCCAAAAATTTTTTGCCTGTTTAAACAATGGACTTTATTGAGTAAAAATGATTTCCAAGTATGGCAAGCATCATGGACATAACAGAGAAACAAAAGAATCAGTTGACACGTTTCACAAATTAGATTCGCTTAATCATAACTGATTAGGCAATATAAAGAGAAGAGACGCCATGCCTAAACTGGCCAATGTACCCAGCAAGCTAACACCACATCCCTGTTTGAACATAGGACAAAAGAGGAGTGGATGGTAACACTAACCCTGCGGGCTCTATTGGCGCCCCAAAGAGGCCGCAATAGGTGGGCGTGAACCAAATGGTGGGATTTTAAAGGTGAGGCTTGCTAGGGTATATATTTTAGATAAATAATAAGGAGACAAAGTAAAATAACAGAATTTTATTACAAAACCAATAAAAACAATCACATACAGTGATATATATTCATAGCATAAAGATACTTGATGTACAGAGAACCATTGAAGTGTGCTAGGGGCCACTTGTGTCCGACATGTTTCGCCAGCAGGCTTCTTCTGGGACAATGCAAGAGTGGTGACCTCTACTCAGGTTCTAAGTGTGAATAACATACAATCAATTTATATAAGTACACATGGTTAATTACAATCAATTATTGATATAGCAATATATTAGGGCTCACCAAAAGTTGTATCTAGAGCATAGCAGCAGTATCAGTATCCATATATAAGAGATCATTGCGGTTTATCCAATGGCGGGTAACCACCCTGAACTAGATAGTCCAGCCAGACCTAACCCCGCTACTTTGACAGGAACCGGACCGAGCTCGGTCGAACCAAAGCAAATCTGAAAAAACCAACAATCCATAAAAAAGAGAAGAGCTAATTACTAAAAATCCCATATACCACTAGAGTAAAAAGGAGGAGCTCAGGTGTATATGAGTATAGTATCGATAGGTCTCCGAAAGCAGGGCCAAAAAAGTGAAGAGAGAATAGAAGAAAATAAAATAAAGAAATCATACTGAAGTTGTGAGAGTGAACAGAGGTTGAATGGAGTGAGCAGGTAAGATTCCATGAGGGGTAGATAAGACCGAATATGCAGAAAAGCTACATTGAAAATAAAAATGTAGCGTGTAGATAAAGACCGGGTGCATGCTAAATAGTGCAGAAAGAACTCCGAGTGTCCAAGACTTGTAGGAGTATGTATAAAGATAAATTCAGAGCCGACCCAGTAGGTGATGGTGAATAAGAGGGAAAGGGTGTGACAAAAATTGAGAAATAGCCACAAAAGAGGAGGCTGGTGAAGAATAATACCAACAAAGCCGTGCAA
Source organism: Pelophylax lessonae (assembly GCF_965119305.1). Lineage (NCBI taxonomy): Eukaryota > Metazoa > Chordata > Amphibia > Anura > Ranidae > Pelophylax > Pelophylax lessonae. Next base: position 243,929,561 of record NC_138769.1, read on the forward strand.
GCAGGAGACCGATATAGTAGGACGCTTACCTTAGATGCTCCGATCATCTGGTGACAGACAGCCGCGCCACTAGTCGTGGCCTGTCTGTACCATGCCGAGTTCGGCGTAATAAGCGCGGTCCCACCGGAAGTGATAAGGTACCTCATGACCTCCAACTAATCACTTCCGGTGCGGGCGCCATCTAGCGGTCCCAGTCAGAGCTGCACCACAGGGGAGAAGGCACAGATGAATCGGAGCGCTGCACATCCGCCATAAAAGACAGGCGGACTCGGGGAAAAAACGTGGGAGGAGAAGAATAGTACAAATCTCAACAACACCACCCCTGGCTTGGCGCCCGAGCCCCTGTCAAAAAAGGGAAAAGCAAGGAAAGTACTGGCACATTGGATTTGGTCACAAATTGATCCCCTATTGATATACGGATTCCGATCTAATGGGAATACTACTTTATTATCTCATGACACATCTGATTATACTCTGTGCCGTTTATGCTATCCGTTTACCTATTTTGATGCAGACTTAAGATAACTAAAATACTGTATTAACATCACAGTAACCTACCAATTTGCCATAATTTAGGATAGGATACTATGTTATACCTTCCATTTGATTATTTTTATGGGTGTCCATTACCAATGAATCCATAACATATGGCGGTTATGCGTTGTAAGATATTAATGTAAACTATTTCATTTATTACAATATGTTGATTTACACTTCTTTTCTTTTTTTCCTTTTAGTATTTCCATTAGATCGGAATCCGTATATCAATAGGGGATCAATTTGTGACCAAATCCAATGCGCCAGTACTTTCCTTGCTTTTCCCTTTTTTGACAGGGGCTCGGGCGCCAAGCCGGGGGTGGTGTTGTTGAGATTTGTACTATTCTTCTCCTCCCACGTTTTTTCCCCGAGTCTGCCTGTCTTTTATTGCGGATGTGCAGCGCTCCGATTCATCTGTGCCTTCTCCCCTGTGGTGCAGCTCTGACTGGGACCGCTAGATGGCGCCCGCACCGGAAGTGATTAGTTGGAGGTCATGAGGTACCTTATCACTTCCGGTGGGACCGCGCTTATAACGCTGAACTCGGCATGGTACAGACAGGCCACGACTAGTGGCGCGGCTGTCTGTCACCAGATGATCGGAGCATCTAAGGTAAGCGTCCTACTATATCGGTCTCCTGCTTGCACGGCTTTGTTGGTATTATTCTTCACCAGCCTCCTCTTTTGTGGCTATTTCTCAATTTTTGTCACACCCTTTCCCTCTTATTCACCATCACCTACTGGGTCGGCTCTGAATTTATCTTTATACATACTCCTACAAGTCTTGGACACTCGGAGTTCTTTCTGCACTATTTAGCATGCACCCGGTCTTTATCTACACGCTACATTTTTATTTTCAATGTAGCTTTTCTGCATATTCGGTCTTATCTACCCCTCATGGAATCTTACCTGCTCACTCCATTCAACCTCTGTTCATTCTCACAACTTCAGTATGATTTCTTTATTTTATTTTCTTCTATTCTCTCTTCACTTTTTTGGCCCTGCTTTCGGAGACCTATCGATACTATACACATATACACCTGAGCTCCTCCTTTTTACTCTAGTGGTATATGGGATTTTTAGTAATTAGCTCTTCTCTTTTTTATGGATTGTTGGTTTTTTCAGATTTGCTTTGGTTCGACCGAGCTAGGTCCGGTTCCTGTCAAAGTAGCGGGGTTAGGTCTGGCTGGACTATCTAGTTCAGGGTGGTTACCCGCCATTGGATAAACCGCAATGATCTCTGATATACGGATACTGATACTGCTGCTATGCTCTAGATACAACTTTTGGTGAGCCCTAATATATTGCTATATCAATAATTGATTGTAATTAACCATGTGTACTTATATAAATTGATTGTATGTTATTCACACTTAGAACCTGAGTAGAGGTCACCACTCTTGCATTGTCCCAGAAGAAGCCTGCTGGCGAAACATGTCGGACACAAGTGGCCCCTAGCACACTTCAATGGTTCTCTGTACATCAAGTATCTTTATGCTATGAATATATATCACTGTATGTGATTGTTTTTATTGGTTTTGTAATAAAATTCTGTTATTTTACTTTGTCTCCTTATTATTTATCTAAAATATATACCCTAGCAAGCCTCACCTTTAAAATCCCACCATTTGGTTCACGCCCACCTATTGCAGCCTCTTTGGGGCGCCAATAGAGCCCGCAGGGTTAGTGTTACCATCCACTCCTCTTTTGTCAACTGATTAAGCAAATCGAATTTGTGATGTTGGCCTTACTTGGAAATCATTTTACTCAATAAAGTCCATTGTTTGCCTTTCATGTCGGAGTGTAATCAATATTACTCTTGTGCTTGAATATTATGGAGGCTGCCATTGCTAAATTTTCTTTTGAAAATGTTGGCTCCCTGACTGTCATGCTGATGTTTTGGCTCTAATTTCACCTGAGTCTATGCCCTGGAAGGGTATAGAAATTAGAAATAGACATGTGCAGTTCGTTTCATTCCGAATTGAAATTCAAATTAATTTTCCATTTTTGGAATTTCGGATGTATCCGAATTTTCTAAATACAATAGTACCGAATTTAAATGAATCCGAAAAATAACAGAAAAAAATGCATACGAAATTCAAATTTAAATCATAAATAGTAAATGAATAGAATATAAAAGAATAGAATAGAATAAAAAAATTGAATAAAAAAAAAAAGAATTTAACCATCTTCTGGAATTCTAATTTCAAATAGAATACATTTGAATTTGAATACACAAGAAAAGAATAGAATAGAAAATAATAGAATAGGGAAAAAATAATAGAATAGACTATAATAGGATAGAAAATAATAGAATTAAAAAAAAAAAAAAACATTAGAATAGAATAGAAAGAAAATAACCATTTCCCAAAACTCAATTAGAAGCAATTTGAATTTGAAAAGAATAGAAAAGAATAGATTAGAGTAGAATAGAAAATAACAATATAGAATAGAAAAAAACAATAGACTAGAATGGAATAGAATAGAGTGAATAAAAGCATCTTCCGAAATTTGAACTTTAAATATAATTAATTTGAATTTGAATAGAAAATAATAAATAGAATAGAAAAGAATAGAAAATACTATAAAAGAATAGAATAGAATAAAAAAAATAGAAAAATAATAGAATTTAAAAAACAATTGACTATAATAGAAATATTATAACTATTTTCCAAAATTTAAATAGAACCAATTCAAATTTGAATATAATAGAAAAGAATAGATTTGAATACGAAAATGGTTTTATTCTTTCTATTCTGTTGTTTTTTCTATACTTTTCTGTTATTTTCTATTCTTCCCTAATCTATTCTTTTCCATTATATTCAAATTCAAATTGATTCTATTTAAATTTTCGGAAGAGGGAGGGAGGGGGCGGTCCAAGATGGCCGCATGAACAGGGAGCTCTTCACTCCGTCGGCTCTTCCATAGCTACAGCCCGACATGGCGAGATAGAGCCCGGACACCTCGGGCGCTGGAGGGTGGATCGGATATCTTAATTGCCGCCTCGCACTGCCTTGTACGAGCCCACCACAGGAGCCCGCCATAGGAGCCTCGTTCCAGCCTCTCTCCAGCCTCGCTCCAGCCTCGTCCTAGCTACACTCCAGCCTGCCTGCCTGCTGAGCTTACCAAGCAGAGTGTGGAGTGCAGAGCGGCTGCCTTTGGGAGACATCACGGGGACATCCCGGAGAAGGAGACAGGCACGCAGAGGCAGCCTTGTCTTATCTCACTCCTTTGCAGCCAGCGGCAGCCTTGTATAAAGGGCTTATACTGAGTATATACTGAGTCTACTTTACAGCAACAGCCATACTAAAGCTACGGCTATACTGCCGATTGCCGCAAATTACCCACGGATATTAGGGGGTCATCAGAAGACACTTAGGGAGCTTCGTCTTCTCCACACATTGCCCCGCCGTGGGAGACCTGCATTGGACAAATATTTGTTTTTGTTACATACCGGTCTGCACAGAGTGGCTGAACATCGAGGGAATTGACCTACCTATCTACCTACCTACCTATCTACTTACTCCTTTGTAGCCAGCAGCCTACCATATACAAAGGTCACATACCAGAGGTGGCCTCCTGGGCTTGTTTGTCATGCCTAGACGGAAAATAACCGCCGTGAAACTACGCAAATTATTGGAGTTTTACCCGCAGGCACCTCAAACAGCTGAGGGACTCCGCCAAAATGGCGGCAGGGGCATTCCCGGCTCACAACCATCTCGCCCTTTAGAGATGACACCAGAGGCAGGACACACAATAGCCCAGCAGCCGGCAGACAGTTCACCTATGAGAGTAGCACGCTCAACAGATTCCTCCCCTGCATCACCCTCAATGCAGAGCCCTGCAAAATCTAAGCCAAGGAGGGAAGAGGAAGCGCAACAGGAAGATACCCAGCTTCTCACCAAAGGTACCCAGCAGTATAGCAATTCATCTATGGAGATGCGCAGCAATGTCATAAAACCACAGGGCGAGTGGGCTTTTACACCACAACCAGATCCCTTTATACATCTCCCAACTACGGGTCAACCAGTATCAGATACGACACTGAAGGAAATGTTATCAATATTTCATACATCTATGCAAAATAACATTTTAACATCAATTCAGTACTGTCAAAAAGAACTGCACCAGATGGGAGATAGAATGGATGCAGTTGAGACCAAAATGGGAGAGTTTGTTGAGTCCCATAACGCTTTAATTGATTCTCACCTCTCACAACAAGAAGACATACTGCGCCTGCAAACTAAAATAGCCGACTTGGAGGATAGATCGAGGCGAAATAACCTCAAGATAAGGGGAATCCCTGAATCTATACAATCGTCTCAACTATCAGGGTTTGTACACGATCTCTTCTCCAAAGTCATGCCTGATCTTACGGACTCTGATCTTACTATAGACAGGGTACATCGCATCCCGAAACCCTCTTTCTTATCTCAAGAGATCCCCAGGGATGTATTGGTGAGAATTCATTTTTTTCAAGTGAAAGAAAAAATTATGGATACCTTCAGGAAAAAAGACCATCTTCCTGATCAGGCTGCGTCACTACAGATCCTTCCGGATTACTCCCAGCACACCCTCCAATTGAGGCGCAATCTCAATACAATTACTAAAGCCCTTCGTGACAATAAAATATTGTACAAGTGGAAATACCCGGCTAAGCTATGTGTGACCCATTTAGGATCAACTTTTCAGATCACTACTAAGGAACAAGGGCTAAGAAGCCTTCGCCAATGGAACATCCTCCCAGATAAGATCGACTTGCTGGAAGACAGTAACGACCAGAAACCACAACACTTACAACCTGATTGGCAAGTAGCCAATCGCTCTTCCAGATCTACTCAACGTCATAAATGAGGACTACCATTTTTTTTTTATTCTTTGAGCTGGACGGAGGAAGACCCCCTGTCTTTGAATAGCACCTTACATCGTGCATTTTTCTTTTTCCTTTTTGAATAGCACCCTACATCGTGCTTATTTTTTCTCCCATTGAAGATGCAGCTACAGCTGCGCACTTGGTCTGTTTGGGCCTCGTTTTTTTTTACTTTTTTTATATATGTAACGTCTGTCTGTATGATAGTTTGTATGTCTACATGTTGGTTTTTTTTTCTTTCTCTTTCTTTTTTCTCTTCCTCCTATTTCTTTTTGCTTTTGCTTTTTCTTGCAGAACAGGTTTACGATGATTATACGAAGCTATACGCCACGATCGATATGAAGCACCATCATGCTCTGGTCTACCCTTCGGACCGGCAATTAAGACCGGACGAACTGTATTTTTTTCCTTACCTCTTGTCCTATGTGGACCGAACCACCTCAATTGCAACTTGGCATTGCCCAGAGGCTATCAAATCCAATACACATCTAAGGTACTATTCTTCCAAATATATATCTACAACCGACGTTCCAAAACAGAATGTATATTCATGTCTCTACAACTATTATCTTTGAATGTCAGAGGGTTGAACCACCCTGTTAAGAGGTACTCCATGTGGAAGGAAGCATGCTCACATAGGGCAGATATTCTCGCTATTCAAGAGACACATTTTCAACTTGATCACAGCCCGAGATGCTCCCACAAGGATTACCCGCACATTTTTCAATCCTCAGCAGGGGAGAAAAAAAGAGGAGTCTTGGTGGCAATTAGAGATTCAGTGTCCTTCACCTCCAATAGGGTGGTATTGGACACAGAAGGTCGCTATATTATACTTAACTGCACTATTGATAATTGTTTATACACCATAGTAAATGTGTATGCTCCCAACACGCACCAATTGAGGTTTTTCCGTAAACTGTGGGTAAAAATTAATAAACTTAAATCAGGAAGACTAATTGTTTGCGGAGATTTTAACATGGTGGCAAACCACGGTATCGACGCTTCATCTAAAGGAAGATCTTCGGTTCCTTCTTTGGCTACATTCATCCACGCTGAGGGGCTCCATGATGTGTGGCGTTATCAGCACGCAGAGGAGAGGGATTATTCCTACTTTTCTGTGAGCCATAACTCCTATAGTAGAATTGACATGTTTTTGGTTGACATACAAACACTATCGTATGTCACTCATACATCTATTTCTCCCATAACATGGTCAGACCACGCCGCAATTCACATGTCGTTGTCCCACCGTTCTGTCTCCCCTACTACATTTCTATGGCGATGTAACAATTCCATTTTATCAGACCCTGAGTCTCTTAAATTTTTGAAAGCCCAGATGGAAGAATTCTTTTCTTTCAACAATACACCGGATATAGACCCGGCTATGCTGTGGATTACACATAAGGCCTTTGCGAGAGGACTCCTCATTCAGCTAGGGGCTAAGCTGAGGAGGAGGTTCAATCGCAAAATGGAAGATCTCATTCGTGATATCCAAGTTTTGGACACTGCGAATAAAAAGACCCCTTCCCTATCCAATGCTTCCAGACTGGGTTCCTTTCGTGCTGATCTTAGAAGACTCCTGTTGGAATGTCATGAAAACATGCTAGCACATCTTCATATGCAGTACTACTCTGCACATAATAAAGCAGGCAAATTTCTGTCATCTAGGATTAAGACGAAGAGAGTTAAAACCAGGATTGAAGGCATTGTACATCCACATACGGGCAGCAAACACCTACACCCACAAGAGATAGCGGATGCGTTCGCTGATTACTACAGCACTTTATATAGTCTTAAGATAGACAAAGATACCCCTCAACCGACGGATTCATCCATCCGCGACTTCTTACACAACCTTCATTTTCCGACCTTGTCGTCCGACACATTAACACAACTGAACAGACCATTCACTATTAAAGAAGTGACTGATACACTCGCAACTATGCCCTTAAATAAGTCTCCAGGCCCTGATGGATTCACAAATTAATATCTCAGGTCCATGCAGGATCAACTAGCACCCCACCTGTTGAATCTTTTTTCAAATACGGTTAAGTTGGGTATATTACCCACTGAAATGTTACAAGCTAATATAATTACAATCCCTAAAGTTGGTAAGTCTCCCACTGATCCTGCTGGCTACAGGCCAATATCTCTTCTGAACAGTGATATTAAGTTATACGCTAAACTTATAGCTAATAGGATTGCATTAATTTTGCCCACTTTGATAAAGGAGGACCAGATGGGGTTCGTCAAGGGGAGACAGGCCCCTGACGCTACAAGGCGAGTTATTAACCTGCTCCATCAGGCAGAGCGCACCAAAACGCCTTCTCTGCTCTTATCTATAGATGCAGAGAAGGCGTTTGATCGCGTCCATTGGGGGTATATGAGGGCAGTATTGGAAAAGTTTGGTTTCATCGGACCGATCTTTTCGGCTATTATGAGTTTATATACATCTCCAACCGCTAGAGTGCTTTCTGCGGGCACCCTATCTAAAACTTTTCCAATATTAAATGGTACGCGCCAGGGCTGCCCACTTTACCCTCTGATATTTAATTTATTGATCGAGCCCTTGGCAGAAACATTAAACTCCAGGGTCTCTGGCTTTAAAATTCAGCACCTACAACATACCATCACGCTTTTTGCGGATGACATAATTTTGAGCCTGACGAACCCCATCGTGTCCTTACCTGCTGTTCATGATATTTTGCAGACATTTAGTAATATTTCCTACTATAAAGTTAATTTTGATAAATCAGTCATCCTTAATATGGGTATACAGGGCGACGCACTTAGCCATCTTAACCACTTGCCTACAGTGCACTTTCACCCCCTTCCTGCCCAGACCGATTTTCAGCTTTCAGCGCTCTCACACTTTGACTGAGAATTACTCAGTCATGCAACACTGTACCCATACAAAAATTGTGTCCTTTTTTTCACACAAATAGAGCTTTCTTTTGATGGTATTTGATCAATACTGGGTTTTTTATTTTTTGTGCTATAAATAAAAAAAGACTGAAAATATTGTGAAAAAACGCATTTTTCTTTGTTTCTGTCATAAAATTTTGCAAATTAGTAATTTTTCTTCACAAATTTTGGCCAAAATTTATACTGCTACTTATCTTTGGTAAAAATAACCCAAGTAAGTGTATATTATTTGGTCTTTGTGAAAGTTATAGAGTCCACAAGCTATGGTGCGAATCATTGAAAATTGATCACACTTGATCACACCTGATGTACTGAAGGCCTATCTCATTTCTTGAGACACTAAAAAGTCAGGAAAGTACAAATACCCCCCAAATGACCCCTTTTTGGAAAGTAGACATTCCAAGGTATTTAATAAGGGGCATGGTGAGTTTTTTGAAGTTGTAATTTTTTCCCACAATGCTTTGCAAAATGAAGATTTTGTTTTTTTTTTTTGTTTTTTTTTTACAAATTGCCGTATTAACAGGTTATTTCTCTCACACAGCACATGTATACTTGCAACTACACCCCAAAACACATTCTACTACTCCTCCTGAGTATGGAGATACCACATGTGTGAGACTTTTTCACAGCCTGGCCACATACAGAGGCCTAACATCCAAGTAGCCCCGTCCGGCATTCTAGGAGCACAAATTACACATATAATTTCCTGACAACCTATCGCACTTTTGAAGGCCCTGGATCACCAGGACAATGGAAACCCCCATAAAATTACCCCATTTTGGAAAGCAAACAGCCCAACGTATAATTTTTGAGGCATAATGAGTCTTTTGAATATGTCATTTTTTTCCACAAGTTTTTGGAAAATGTGGAAAGAAAATGAAAACACATTTTTTTTTACACAAAGCTGTCCATTTATGCAATATTTCTAACACATAGCATGTACATAGCAAAACTTGCACCCCAAAATACATTCTGCTATTCCTCCTGAGTATGGCGATACCACATGTGTAACACTTTTTCACAGCCTGGCCACATACATAGGCCTAACATCCAAGTAGCGCTTTACACAAAGTTGTCCATTTATCCACTTTAAGACTGGGCCTATTTTTGACACTTGGTGTTTACAAACTAAAATCATTTTTTTTTTGCTAGAAAACTACTCAGAACCCCCAAACATTATATATTTTTTTTAGCAGAGACCCTAGAGAATAAAATGGAGATCGTTGCAATATTTTTTATCACACCATATTTGCGCAGCAGTCTTCCAAATGCGATTTTTTTGAAAAAAAATTCACTTTTTTGAACTAAAACATAAGAAAACAGTAAATTTAGCACATTTTTTTCCATAATATGAAAGATAATGTTACGCCGAGTAATTAGATACCCAACATGTCATGCTTCAAAATTGTGCATGCTCACAGAATGGCGCCAAACATTGGTACTTAAAAATCCCCATAGGCAACATTTTAAAAATTTCTGCAGGTTACTAGCTTAGAGTTACAGAGGAGGTCTATGGCTCAAATTATTGCTCTCGCTCTAACGATCGCGGCGATACCTCACATGTATGGTTTGAACACCGTTTACATATGTGGGCGGGACTTGCGTATGCGTTTGCTTCTGCGCGCGAGCTAACGGAGGCAGGGCGCTTTAATTTTTTTTTTTTTTTTTTCCTATTTATTTTATTTATTATTTTTTTATTTTTACACAGTTTAAAAAAAAAATGTTTTGATCATTTTTATTCCTATTACAAGGAATGTAAACATCCCTTGTAATAGAAATAGGCATGACAGGTCCTCTTTATTGTGAGATCTGGGGTCAAAAAGACCTCACACCTCACAACTACACTAAAAAAGAAAAAAAAAAAAAAATTGTTGAAAGAGGAAAAAAAAAAAAGCAAAAAAAAAAGCGGCCCTTTAAACCGGTTGCTAGGCAACGTCTTTTGACGTAGCTCCGGTCCTCCAAGACCATAGAGTTGAGTGAGGGCCATCTTGCCCTCACTCGACTTCCTGTCTCTGAGGATCCGGGACCGGATAGTTTTCCCCGCTGCCGGCGGGTCCGGTAAGCTGGGAAAACATCTGGGACGCGGCAGGAGGGGGGGGGCACCTCTTCCCCTGCACCGTAAGGGTAATTCCGCGGTGAATCTGCCACTGGGACCACCCTTATCTGAAAGCCGACCGCCCGCCGTTTCAAAAAATACCGGGGTTATGGGGGCTATCTGCTGCCATAACTCCAGTATTTAGCTTTAATGGCCGACGCATATAGTCGTTAGGCGGTCAGTAAGTGATTGCATGTATATGACAAACAGGTGACGATGACTGATGGGGTGACAGGTGACGATGACTGATGGGGTGACAGGTGACAATGACTGATGGGGTGACAGGTGACGATGACTGATGGGGTGACAGGTGATGATGACTGATGGGGTGACAGGTGACGATGACTGATGGGGTGACAGGTGATGATGATTGATGAGGTGACAGGAGACGATGATTGATGAGGTGACAAGTGACGATGATTGATGGGGTGACAAATGACAATCACTGACGGGGTGACATGTGACGATGATTGATGGGGTGACAAGTGACGATCACTGATGGGGTGTCAAATGACGATGATTGATAGGGTGACAGATGACGGTGACTGATGGGGTGACAGGTGACGATGTTTGATGGGGTGACAGGTGACGGTGATTGATGGGGTGACAGGTGACGGGTGATGGTCACTGATGGGTGACAGGTGACGGGCGATGGTGCACGGCGGTACTGATGGCAGTCTCTGGTGACCGGTGAATTTTAGGCTACGTTCACATGTGAGCGTAGCGATCACGGGCAGAATCACTGCGATGCTGCCCGTGATCCAGAAATCATTGCAAATGGCGGGACGCCTGTGCGTTGCCCGTGATTTGCAATAGCACCCCAAACGCTGTGCGATGTTGCAGCGATTTCCGCCTGCCGAATCGAGGTAACATCACGCAAACAACGCATGACGCCCCAAAGAAACTCTTGTACCTTTTTTGGGCATCATGCGATGTTTGCGCGATGTTACCGCGATTCGGCAGGCGGAAATGGCGGCAACATCGCACAGCGTTTGGGGTGCTATTGCAAATCACGGGCAACGCACAGGCGTCCCGCGATTTGCAATGATTTCCGGATCGCGGGCAGAATCGCGGTTATTCTGCCTGCGATCGCTACTCTCACATGTGAACGTAGCCTTATGGGTGTCAATTTCTGGGCACTGATGAGGTGACTGTTGGGTGACAGGGGACATTGGGGGGGGCTGAGGACTGTGTGTGGGGGACCTTTATTTGTGTGCTTTTTACTTTTTACAGGTGTACAGAGCAGTAACTCACTATTTCTAGCTCTTCTCCCCTCATACTGGAAGCTGTATGAGGGGAGAAGAGCTAGTAACAGTGAGTTACTGCTCTTTGTTTACATTTTGTGATCGGCTGTGAATGGATTCACAGCCGATCACATAGTAAACAGTCACTGTCAGTGACTGTTTACTACCGCCGGTGACAGCTGTGTTCCTACGGTCATCTCCCGGGCGCCTCCATTGTGATCGGCTGTGTCATTGGAACACAGCCGATCACGTGGGAAACAGCCATGCCTATTGGCTGTTTCCCCCCTGCCGGTGACCGGCTGTGTCCCGGGGACACGCCGACACCGGCAGTGCACGGCGGCGCGCCCGCGATCGCGCGCCTGCCGTGCATTTACTGGGTCACGTCATATGACGTCCGCCCAGGATAATAGCCGCACCGTCCCACCGTCATATGACGGCGGGCGGGCGGTAAGTGGTTAAGCAAAATCTACCATACACATGGACCCCCCAAGGTTTGCAATATTTGGGTATAACCTTGACATTTCCGACCTCAGGGTTACAAACACTTAACCTGCGATCACTAATAACTTCTATTTCTAATGATACTAATAAATTAAAGAAAACGGAACTATCTTTTCCAATAGTTTTTATTAGGTTTTTCCAAAAAGAACAAATAACAATTACATCATATACAGGTACACTGGTTGAAGAAAGTAACAATCACGATTAACATTGCACACTTGGCTCCACCAACAGTCGGTGTTGTCGCAATACACCCCCCAGACCAGCCCCAGACCCGAAACTCCCTCAGGGGCCCAGCAGGAAGGCCAAGCCCGGCCACCCCTGACGGGAACAATACTGTGGTCCAGCTCGGCCCCCCGCTACACCCCACAAGGTCCGGGCACTGACCCCCGGGGCCCCCCCCTATTCTCTAATGAGAGTCCAAGGTGGTGGGCACTTACACCGCCAAATACTCTTCAACCCTTGTGCAACTGAGTAAGCAGCATATTGGTATACCAGACTATCAACTGGACAGTCATTAACCTTAGCCTCAGATACAGTAACTAGTCAACATTCAGAATCAAATAGAAATAAACGTGGCGAAATTCCCCGGTGCAGGACTAGCCCTACCCCGGGTATTTCAGTGACCAACGACTCCATACCTGTTCAAACTGCAAACTTCGACCATGCATATTAGCAAAAAATTTCTCATAAGAGTGTTGAGAACGTACCCTGTTGATAACCTCCAATGTCGTAAGAGCAGCGTCAGACCTCCAAGCTGCTGTAATTGTCAGTCTCGCTGCTGTCAGGACATGGGCAGCTAATGTTCGGTGGAGGGGAGGAATCTTTTGGATCCCCAGGTTCAAGAGGGCCAGAGCTGGGGACATCAGAATCGGTTCCTCGGTCAATGACCGGAGTAGAGCGAACACAGCCGCCCAGTAGCTCTTGAGTCTTTTTCACTGCCACAAAAGATGAAACAGCGTTCCCGATTCCCCACATCCTCTCCAGCAGGTAGTGGCAATATCTTTAAACATTTTCCTCAATCTCACAGGAGTCAAATAGCTGCGTTGGAGAATTTTTAGGGCCACCTCCCAGTGAGTAGTGCAGTGGGAATAGGAATAGCCAGCGCGGACAGCCACCTCCCAGTCCCGCTCTGAAAACCCCTCCCCCAAATCTGCCTCCCAGGCTGCCACGGAGGCCGACTTGCTATTTCTAAATTGGTTCTGCAGTGTATGATAGAACCACGAAAGACCCTTCGACTTATGATATCCATTGAGCATATAGTCCCATACTTCCGAGGGTACTTCAATTGTTGGATCAGGGTATTTAATGTGGTAGTGATGCAGTTGGGCCCAAAAAAAGGAAGACTTGTCCGAACACTTAGCACGCAGTTCCCCATATGTGGCAGATCGCGGTAGCTGAAAACGGAACTATCATGGGCTGGAAGAATAGCTGCATTTAAAATGACGTGCCTCCCCAAGATATTGTACATCTTTCGCGCTCTCCCGACCCATATCCCTAAACACTATATTAACTCGCTCAACAAACTCATGCGCACCTTTGTTTGGCAGGGGAAACGTGCAAGGTGTGCATATTTACATACGATACGACACAAATCAGTTGGTGGACTGGGACTACCAAGCCTTGAGGACTATTACCATGCATCGCGTCTGGCTCCTCTACAGTATTGGTTTACCCATAGAACCCATAAAATATCTCTTCCGTGGCCTCCAATGGAGATGGGCGATTCGAATGTCTTATAAAGCAACACAATGCGTAACACACTGGGAACAATTCCAGAAAATAGTTACTAGATGGTACCTGACCCCCTACCGCCTGTCCTTAATATATCCTAAATATGATTCAATGTGCTGGCGTAAGTGCGACCAAACTGGCACAATTTTTCATATATTCTGGTCCTGTAAGGGCCTTATTAGTTTTTGGAGGAAAATCTTTGAAGTACTTTCTGAAGTTTCGGGCATACTGATCAAACCTGAACCCGCAATAGCGCTACTATTTTTGGGTATTGAAAATATACCATTTGATATCAGAACAGTATTTATACACATATTGATAGCAGCCAAAACGGTAATCGCTAGATGTTGGAAACAACCTAGAGCCCCTTCCCATATAGAGGTAATAGGTTTAGTTAACCAACACTATTCTTTGGAAAAGGAATATGCCTACTCAGTGTTTTGAAGTAATAAATTTCATACAGCTTGGCTTCTCTGGCAACAAAGCCCCTACTTTCACGGTGTTTAACGGAAAAATTGAGGCCGGTGGATGGCGCGACTCGGAGCATGGTGGTGCTTCCTCTGGTATCTTTCTTGGCATTTTTTTAGGTACCTTCTATGTATTTTCTATATATCTCCTAAGTAGTCTCCTAGGTCTTGAATGTATACAGTATTGGACTTCTTTGTCTCCTGTTCTTGCTATATATAACGTCATAATGTACTGTAATCAACATATTATATAAATATTCTTTTTTTTCTTTTTCCTTTTTTCTTTTATTATTTTACTTTATGTTAATGTATTATGTTTCCCATATGCTTGTTTCCCTTTCGTGAAAATTAAATAAAAATCAATTGAAGTTAAATTTTCGGAAGTGGTTCTATTCTTTCTATTCTATTGTTTTTTTTTTAATTCTATTCTTTTGTATTCTATTATTTTCTATTCAAATTTCAGAAGATGGTTATATTCTATTTTGTTATTTTACTCTATTATATTCTACTCTTTTATTTTCTGTTATATTCTTTTTAATTCTATTAACTTTTTTTCTATGCTATTCCTTTATCTATTTTATTGCATTTGGAAGTTGGAAAACCATTGGAAAACTTTTCAAATTCGAAATTAATTCAAAAACTATTCAAATTAGTATTCGGAAAATTCAAATCAGTTTGAATACGAATAAACAAAACAAATTCCGAAAATGAATCAAGCAGGTTAAACAAATTTAACTAAACACATTTATGCAAATAAAAAATCAAAACTAAACTAAACTATTTTTTTTTTTCATTCTGCACATGTCTAATTAGAAATACTAACACATTATTGACACTCATTTACAGCATGCTTGTTCTAGGTCTGTGACTCAAAATTAATAAAGTCAGATACAGTTTGGCAACTAGCACTTTTAAATGTAGTCCAGCAATGACAGTCCATGCATTTCTCTAATGGAAGAGTTGCTTTAGGTATTTGGGGATGCTTTAGTGTTAGAGGCACTTTGTAACATAGGGACACTTTGGTGAGCTGCAGAATTTACTTGTCAGTGCAAGAGCTATTTGTGGGGAAAAGCAACAGCATCATACCATTGTTACAATTCACACCTGGTACAGAATGGTACCACACTATAAAGTGTACTTAAACAAGTAGAGAACTCCCTACTATTTTAGGCAATACCACTAAGTATTTAAAGATGTACTCCAGGCACAAAAAGTTTTATTTAAATATATTCTTCAATAGCAACAAAGCATATAAATCAATTTTTGTGTGCACCACATACCAGATAATACCTTGCAAAAGTAGCAATGACATCAACATTATGCTGCACATACCCTGCATAAACAGTACAACTTTAGGTGGGACCCAGAAGATCTACCTACCTGGCCATCTGATAAAAATACAAGAGGACGGTAGATACAAGACCAATCATCCTGCACAAGGAGAGAGAGAAGCAGTGAGAAAAGTGAGACTGTATCACTGGTGGTATTGCATCACTATATGCTCCAACCTGAGCATCTTGATCTTGAGCTTGCGGCAGAATGTGATTGGCAAATTATTTTGCAAATGTGTGCCACTAAGACCTCTGTTTTTACTATGAAAAAAAAAAATGGGTCCTTACAAGCTGGTTTCTAGGGTTATGTTTTTAGGAATGTTCCCAGTTCATTCTGAAAATATTCACTTTCTTAAACAACTATGTTTTCTTTAAATGAACCTTCACAACTCAAGTTTTCCACAGCTACTGTGATAGAATATTTCTGTGTTCAAATGAAATGAAACCAGTTCAAGGATGCTGAAAGTTGCATAAGTACCTCAATGATATATGCCTTCCAGCTACCATCAGCAAAGCAGGTAGCCTTTCCATCTTATAAGTCATTAGCATAATGAGATTTAGAGATGACATACTCTTATATTTTAACTCCAGAGATCCAGCACACTGTAGTTTCATATTATACCATCCTACTTCTGTATCAAACGACTAATAGGGTATACACCCATAATGCACAGGAGAGTATTAATAGAAACCAACCGTCTGTCTTTTTAATATCTCATCTTAGTGATGGATGGAAGACATTTCGATGAGCAAACTGACTCACAGCTTCGGATACAATGCATGCTCTAGAAAAAGTTTCCTGTTCTCTATAATAATATGTTATCCTGTTTACAGAGTTACAGAATAGATAAAGTTAAATGATAGCTACAGTATAGATTTAAAAAGAGATTTAGAGGAATGAGTCCCAAGACAAAGTTTTACCCTTTTTCCTGACACAAATTCTATTGATGACATGATCATCAGATGATGACTGATGATAGTCACAGAATGGTTACTAATAGGGTTGGGCCGAACACCCCCCCTGTTCGGTTCACATCAGAACATCTCAAACAGGGAAAAAGTTCTAGCGAACATGCGTACTCTATAACCACTTCCCGCCCGCCATGTAACAGAATGATGGCCGCAAAGTGGTTAAACTATCCTGACTAGGCGTCATATGATTTCCAGCAGGATGCACCCCTAATGCATGCCCCTGGGGGCACACATCGTGGGGATCGGGGATGACGCGTGTCCCCCGGACACAGCCTATTCCAGAGCAGGGTCTCCCCAGTAGAAGTCTTTTCAGACGAGCACGTAGGCAACGGCGTGCTGACATCGCTGTGCTGTCCACTAGGACGGGCTATACGAGAGCTGGCCGGCTTCCTTTGAATTGTTTTTAGTGGTTTCCATTCATCTACATGTGAGTGTAACCTTTTATTTGTCCATTAAATTGTTTTTGCGGTATAACGCTATCGAGCCTATTGTTTTCTTATATGGTGTCACCGGAGATTTCCTTTAAGACTAGTGTCTGGATCAGTTTAGTCTCCCCCTTCCCGGTTAAGCACGTTTGGGCTCACTGAAGCAAATGTCTCCTCGGGAGAAATGGTGCTGTGAGGAGACTGTCTTTACAAGCTGTTTTTACACTTGATTCTGATAAGCTCATATGCATGTTATACTGGTTGGAGCACCGTGGTGACAGCAGGCATTGGCTTCATATCTTTCATTCATCCCATCTACTCCTATCATCTTTGGACTAATATCATTGGGACTTTATTATTTGTTCACATATGGACTGTATGGACACATTTTGTACTTTGATATCAAGTGAGATACTGTGAATCAACAAAATACCATAAAAAATACAGTTTATCATTTTTCTTTGATGTATTAACACTTTAGGTGTTTTTTTCACATCAGCGCAGCTTTCTTCCTATTATATTAGACAATGAAGTTGGCTGTTTTCCACGCGATCGGCTGTGTCCAATCACAGCCAGTTACAAATGTAAACAGAAAAGCCGTTATCAATGATCCTGACTTCTTCTCCTCACACCGATTGTGCGAGGAAGAGAGTTAGGCTCTGTGGGTGACACCTTACTGTGCACCACATGCCCCCCCCCCCCAATAAAGAGAACACCACATGCCCCCCCCAATAAAGAGAACCTGTCACCAGGGATCTGTCAAACAGCCCATCTGGATCTGTTTGGATCTGCCACACACCACATTTGGATCTGTTTGAATCTGTCACACAGCCCATCTGTCACACAGGCTCTTCATCAGTGACCATATCTGGATCTGTCACACAGCACATCTGGATCTGTCACACAGCACATCTGGATCTGTCACACACCACATCTGTATATGTCTGAATCTGTCACACAGCCTATCAGTCACACAGCCCATCTGGATCTTTAAAACAGGCCATCTGAGAGATAGGTACAGATTAACACTGAATAAACTCTGCAAAAGGACCAATGGATATGTACTTGCCTTCTGCGTGTACGAAGGCAAAGACTCCCAGCTCCAGCCCCCAGAATGCCCAACATATATCGGAACCAGTGGGAAAATTGTCTGGGACCTGGCATACCCCCTGTTCAAAAAAGGCTGTCATATACAATCTCCCAAAAGTGAGTACACCCCTCACATTTTTGTAAATATTTTATGATATCTTTTCATGTGACAACACTGGAGAAATGACACTTTGCTACAATGTAAAGTAGTGAGCGTACAGCTTGTACAAGGGTGTAAATTTGCTCTCCCCTCAAAATAACTTAACACACAGCCATTAATGTCTAAACCACTGGCAACTAAAGTTAGTACACCCTAAATTGGGCCCAAATAGCCATTTTCCCTCTCCGGTGTTAGTGTTACAAGGTCTCAGGTGGGAATGGGGAGCAGGTGTGTTAAATTTGGTGTTATCGCTCTCACTCTCTCATACTGGTCACTGGAAGTTCAACATGGCACCTCATGGCAAAAAACTCTCTGAGGATCTGAAAAAAGAGGAACTATTGCTTTACATAAAGATGGCCCAGGCTATAAGAAGATTGCCGAGACCCTGAAACTGAGCTGCAGCATGGTGGCCAAGACCATACAGCAGTTTAACAGGACAGGTTCCACTTGGAACAGGTTGTTATCATAACATCATAATGAGATAATGTTGCACAGTACATTTTTTTTACTCTATTACTGCCTTCATGTGGAGGGGGGGGGGGGTGAGCCAAGTTAACTGGTGTGCCTTAAGCCATCCCAGCCATGCCTACTAATGTATTAGTAGCTGTGATTGGCCATCTGAAGCATGTGACCATGTTTTTATAAGTTCGAGAGCCCCAGCGCGCTGCGTCATTCTGCTGTAGTTTAGGGACAGAGCACACATCATACGTGCTGGCTGCTGATTAGGGACAGTGATTCTGTGAAAAATTGTGTCCGAAAAGAATGCAGGGTCAGGTCGGAGTGCAAGCAGGGAGAGTTATTAGAGCATTTTAGGGCGAGGCTGGAGATTAGGCAGGGTCAGTGTTCTACATCGATTTTGCTGTGTGGGGGGTTGTGCAGTGAACAATCTTATTGAGCATATTAGGGCGAGGCTGGAGATTAGGCAGGGTCAGTGTTCTACATCGATTTTGCTGTGTGGGGGGTTGTGCAGTGAACGATCTTATCAAGCATATTAGGGCGAGGCTGGAGATTAGGCAGGGTCAGTGTTCTACATCGATTTTGCTTTGTGGGGGGTGGTGCAGTGAACGATCTTATCGAGCTTATTAGGGCCAGGCTGCAGAGATTAGGCAGGGACAGTATATCGAGCATATTAGGGCCAGGCTGCAGAGATTAGGCAGGGACAGTATACATCGATTTTGCTGTGTGGGGGGTGGTGCAGTGAACACAATCTTTTTGCCCTCACTTGAGCCCACTGAGGAGGAGGAGGGAGAAAAAAATCTATTTTTGTCAGTCAGTTGTGTGCATCTTAGATCTATTTTACTACAAGTTAAAAGGGGTTCCCCCCCCCCCCTTCATAGCCTTTTTGCTTCAGTGCTAACTGTGATAAGACACTGCTGTGTTCACATGTGCTATTGAGTGATTTTCAATTTTATACACTTTTTTCTATTCCACTATTCAATATACACCCTTTTGGGTTAAAAAAAATTAAATCGTGGCATAGTCTGTACTAATCTATTTAAAAATTACAAACTTAAGCTCGACCGTGTAGGGGACCGTGTCTCGGACCTCCCGCTGGGTGTCTCCGCCGCCAAGCCCCTTGCTGCTGGAGCGCGCCGGGGTAACGGTGTGGAGAAGACAAGGAGAGTAGAAGGAGGAAATAGGACACCAGTCTCTTGAGCTCCCGCACTGCAGAGAAAGGAGGGGGGACACCCGGATGGTGATCTTCCTGGTTTGATGCCGGAATGGCTAAAAATTCATAGGTGAGGAGATAAGCACTGAAACCATGAAGGACGGAAACTTTGAAAAGCCGGCCCGAACAAGCACAAGACACCTATTGCAGGTCATTATATTTTTTTAAGCACCTTAATGTAAAGGGTTTCCCCCAGAGAAAAAGGACTGTATACCTATCGAAAGAGGACAGCTTTGAACGTGGGTGAGATAATACCTTTTTTTTTTTACCTTCTACCTATATCTACCTATTTCCATTATTTGTGGGACGGCCATAGACTGTGATATCCATAGCGGGTAAAGAGGAAGAAAAAGGGACTGCATCCCCTCTGTGCCGGTTATCTGTTTGCCTCTTGGTGTTATTGAAATAAAGCCTCCTAGAGGAATTATTAGAAGCTGGGAGAGAACTGGTTATTGAACTAAAAAGGAAAGCATGACATTAACTAAAAAAAGGAAAGGAAAGAAAAACACGATAAAAGTCAAGATAAATAAACCAGAAGGAGAAATAGATAAATACTTTGCTAATAATCATAAAACGCCAAGGGAAGTAAAAATGGCAAGATGTGGAAACAGTGCCCTAACAAGCCCAGAGTCAGGGGATGTGCCGAGCTCTATGACTACCTCTCATACCTCGGAGAATTATCTGGAAAGTCCGGAGACGAGACAAAGGGAGAATGAAATATCTTGTAATTATGCACAGAGCTTGGAGTGCAGCGCTGAGTTAAAAGCTATACTACAAGCTCTACCAACTAAAATAGACATAGAACAGATAGTGCATAAAATAGAGGAAGCACATCAGAGAGAAATGCAGGAAATTAAGAAAGATATACAAAATATCTCACAAGCTTTAGTGGAGGAATCAAAGGCCAGAAAAGATATTGAAGAGAGAGTAACATCATTGGAATTAACAAGAGACATACAAAGGGAGATAGACGAGAAGATACAATTACAGTTGGAGGAGATAGATAAGAGGCATACCTGAAACGGTGGGAAAAGAGAGATTATTAGAAGTAGCGGAAGATATTTTTAAACAGATCATGAAGGACAAATATCCAGAACAACTGGAGATAGAAAGAATACATAGAACCACTGGCCCCAGAAATAAGGATGAGAGAAGCCCAAGGGATGTGATCTGCAGACTATTTCACTACGTACATAAAGAAGGGATTTTAAGACTGGTATGGGAAACCCAGGATATAAAAGTGGAAGGAGGGTTAGTTAGGATATATGCAGACATCGCCAGAGGTACATTGAGAAGAAGAACTCTTTTGAAACCGCTACTAGACCTGGCAAGAAAAGCAGGATGTACATACAGGTGGGGGTTCCCATTCTCTGTAACATTCCGTAGGAACGGACAGTACTTCAACCTTAGGACATATCAGGACAGGACGGCATTTTTCCGGTTTATTGAAACAGATCCTATTCAAATAGTGAATTGGCTGAACCGATTGCCCAGTGAAAAACCGCCAACATACCTTCAACAAAGGGAGAAAAGATCAGAGATACTATCAAGAGAAGAAAGAAGATAAAGAGACTTAACTATTAAGAGATTGTAGTGAGATCCCCTTATGGGAATTAAGGGTTAATGATCTCCCCCCCCTTTTTTTTTTTTTTTTTTACACAATTTTGAAATTCTTGATGGAAGTTATTCCTCTAATCACTAATTTTACGGGGGATTTTGGGAGGGGGTTATCTTTTTTAAACCCCCCTTTTCTTTTTTTTTTTTTTATTACACAATTTTGAAATGTATGATGGAAGTTATTCCTCTAATCACTTATTTTATGGGGGATTGATAGATTAAGCTCCTTCCCTCCCACAATTGGGGGGAGGAAAGAAGGAGGGGATTGAATTAATGAATTTGAAAATGTTGTGATGCTTATTATGTGATGAATGACGCTTAGGGGATCGGGGGGAGGGATGGTTGGGGAAGTGAGAGAAGGGAAGAGGGAGGTTATTCTCAAACCTACTTCCTCCCCACCTATCCCCAGGGTCATAATTTAGACATCTTAATGTCCTTTGGTAATTTAATGAGAAGGGAAGGCCTCTACCTATTGGGGGAAATTGAAGACTATGAAGGGAAAGAAGGAAACTCCGGTAAATCTTAGAATAAAATAAGGATAGAATGAGCATATAAAAAACGGCGGGAGGAGGTGGAGGAGAGTCCACAGAGAATCACTTCAGGGCACGACCCTATCTATAGAGTCACACAAGTGGCACGAAAGTGACCGTGTGAAATAAGGATAAGTTTTGTTATTATCCGAAACTACGGGGGAGAGGGCCGATCTCTTGTAGAGATCGTCCCCCTCGAACCCGTAGGAAGGGGGGTAAAGGGGGGGTGGGGGTTTAGGAAAAGCGGAGGGGGGGTTTTCCCTTTTTTTTTTTTTGTTTTCTCTTCTCTCTCTCTCTCTCTCTCTCTCTCTCTCTTCCTCCTTTTGCTCATTTTTGCGCCACGAGCTAAGGATGGAAAATATAAAGGTGGTATCATATAATGTCAAGGGACTCAATGTACCAGAAAAAAGACACATGCTATTATCTGACCTAAAGCAGTTACATACTAGTATAGCGCTGATTCAAGAAACGCATTTCAGGACGGATAAATTACCCTTTCTTAAAAACAGAAATTTCCCTTATGTATATCATTCCACTTATACACAATCTAAAGCAAGAGGAGTCTCCATACTTATTGCAAACTCTGTCCCTTGGACTTTTCAAGATAAAATGCAAGACCCGGAAGGAAGATTTCTGTTTGTTAAGGGGAAAATAGGAGAAATACAAATAACAATAGCAACAATTTATGCGCCCAATAGCAGACAGGAAAGATTCATAGCTAAAGTAATAGAGAAATCTATGAGGTTATCAGAGGGACAATTAATTATGGGAGGAGATTTTAATTGCCCATTAACACCAGCATTGGATATATCTACAGGGACATCGACTTTTTCAGCAGGAAGGAATAAAAAAATTTTAAAGACACTATATAAAGCTCAACTTATAGATGCATGGCGGTTACAACATCCCTCTGAAAAAGAGTACACTTTTTTTTCTACGCCGCATAAGATTTGTTCTAGAATTGATTTTTTTCTTATACCACATGCACAATTACAATCAGTTCAAAAAACAAGTATAGGTAGTATCACATGGTCAGACCACGCACCTATATCCTTGCTGTATAATTTGGTGGTGAACTCTGCACAGGGGAAGAGCTTCTGGAGGCTAAACGAAAGTCTGCTACAAAAGGAAGAGATATTAAAGGAAGTTGAGAAAGAAATGAAAAGCTTTTTTGAAATAAATGAACAACCAGACTGTATGATGGGAATACTTTGGGAGGCACATAAGGTAGTTGTGAGAGGACTCCTTATAAAACATGGAGCACGTATTAAAAAAGAAAGGAATGAGCAATTGTCACAGCTTTTGGGAAAACTTAGAGAACTAGAGATAGAACATAAACAAAGACCAATAGATGTAACCTTGGTCGAGTTAAAACTAGTCAGGAAACAGATAACAGACCTGTTACAGTATAAAGCAAAAGCTGCCTTACAAAGATGCCGCAAGTTAAATTATGAGGCGGGTGATAAATGCGGGAAAGTACTGGCTAGAACTGTGCGTGAGCAGAGGACAAGATCCTATATACCATCTATCACATCAAGAGAGGGAATTAAAAAGACTTTGCCAAAACAAATATTGAAAGAATTTGAGATATATTATACTTCTCTATATAATCTACAGGAGACACCCCCTCAACAGCAAGATATGGATCAGTATCTGGTACAGTCACGGATGCCTAGACTCTCAGAGGAGGACCGGGAAAGTCTGGAAGCCGAGATTACACTAGAGGAAATAAAACAGGCAATTAGAGCCATGAATCCCGGGAAGGCGCCTGGCCCAGACGGCCTAACGGTACAATATTACCAGGTACTGTTCCATATCTTGGGACCGTATATGGTAAAGCTGTATAATGCATCAGGTCCGGAAGGGAAACTAGCGAGAGATACACTTACAGCTCATATCTCGTTAATATTAAAAGAGGGTAAAGACCCAGCGGCATGTGGCAGCTATAGGCCAATATCCCTATTAAATGTGGATTTAAAAGTACTGACTAAAATCTTGGCAAGTAGATTGGCAGAACTCCTTCCAAAATTAATACACCTAGATCAGGTAGGCTTTATGCCATCTAGAGAGGCAAAAGACAATACAACAAGAATCCTCAATTTGATGCAAGTAGCAAAAGAAAAAAAGATCCCTTATGTTGTGCTGAGTGCGGATGCAGAGAAGGCATTTGATAGAGTGGGATGGCCGTTTCTGTTCTCCGTACTCAGACACATCGGATTAGGAAAAAATATGCTAGAGAAGATTACTAGGGTATACACGGAACCGATAGCCAGAGTAAAGGCCAACGGGTTATTATCAGAAGCTTTCCCAATAAGGAATGGTACTAGACAGGGATGTCCCCTGTCACCCCTCCTGTTTGCCTTAACGGTGGAACCTTTTCTGTGCAGAGTCAGACTGAATCAGGATATTGAAGGGATAGAGGTAAAAGAAGTGCAATATAAAGTAGCTGCTTACGCAGATGATTTATTATTTTCCCTGACTAAACCAGGTATCTCACTGCCAAATCTCCTACAGGAATTTAAAAAATTTAACAACTTGTCTTATTTAAAGATTAACTATGGAAAATCAGAAGCAATGGGCGTAGGATTATCTACAGCTCAAATTAACCTATTAAGAGACAGTTTTGGTTTTAAATGGAAGGAGGACGCAGTGAGATACCTGGGGACTTATATACCAGCAAGGTTAATACAGGTGTTTGACCTTAATTTTTTACCACTTTTGGAAATGACTAGGAAACTACTTAAACAGTGGAATGGCGGGCTACATTCTTGATTCGGTAAATGCAACTTATTAAAAATGATAGTACTACCTAAATTTTTATATCTATTACGTGCCTTACCAGTTAAGATACCAAGCGCGTTTTTCAAGACAATACACTCTCTTTTTGTAAAGTATATATGGGCCCATAAAAGACCCCGCATAGCACGTAGAACTTTAACCCTACCGAAAAAGAATGGGGGCCTGGCTGTACCAGATGTCCGAGTCTATTATCTTGCAGCACATATGAGCAGGATATTGGATTGGTGGCATCATTCAGAAAATAAACTTTGGGTACAAATTGAACAGACTCAAACAGAGATAGATTTAAAGAGGGCGATATGGGTCTACCAGTGGTTACCTAAGGAATTGAAAAATCACCCAATAATAGGAAATACACTGCGGATATGCTCGCATCCGAACATATATAGTAAACTAACGAAGAAGGAATCACCTTTATTTCCAATATTAGGGAATCCGCAGTTTACTCTGGGCTTAGACTCCAGAAGCTTTATACAGCTGAGAGAAAAGAAACAGGAACAGGCTTCATCATTTCTTATACAAAATAACTGGGTTTCGATCAGTGAATTGCTGGAGAGAGATGGTGCGTATAGCTTGCCTTTTTGGCAAGCAGCGCAACTACATCATTTCCTGGATTCCATACAGGGCTCAGAGAAGTATAGTAGAGCATTAACAAAATTTGAAAAGCTATGTGTAGAACCAGGGAAACTATCGCGTACATTGTCAATCTCCTACGATTTACTGATGGAACCAGAAGAGCAAGTTAAACCTCAGTGGGTGGGAAAGTGGGAGAAAGATCTAGGGTTTGAGTTAACAGAAGGGCAGGTACAGAGAATAGTGAGACTAACCTTTAAGCCAGCTAGATGTACCAAGACTCAAGAGATGAACTATAAGTTCATGATGAGATGGTATATTACTCCTGAGAAATTGCATAATTGGTATCCAAGAGAAACCAGTGAATGCTGGAGATGTAAAAAAGAAATAGGCACGCTAGTCTATATTCTCTGGACATGCACAGAAGTTAAACCCTTTTGGGGAAGAGTAAAAGAGGTAATCCAGAAATTTACTGAAAACAGAATAGAGGAAAAACCAGCCCTTTTCCTGCTGCACTTGTCGGATATACCGACAAAGAGATATGAAAACTCGATCGTCCCATTTTTGATAAATGCAGCAAAGGCATGTATACCGAGTAACTGGAAAAAAGCACACCCCCCCTCGATAGGAGAATGGGTAAATAGAGTAGAGGAAATAAGGAGAATGGAGGAAATGATTGCATCCTCTCAGAATAGGCAGGGAAGATATAAGAAAATATGGGAGGAGTGGAGTCAATTCATAATCTCGGAAGAAGGGAAACAACTTACAATAGGATAAAGTAATCTGGAAAAACTTATTGATTGCTTTGATCACTTGAACATTGGCTGTGGATGGAGGGGTGAGGGGGGGAGAGAGAGGAGGAGAGAAAACTTATGGGGTTTTTTTTTTCTTTTTTGGGTTTTGATAGGGAGGGAGGGAGGGAGGGAAGAGAGAAAAAATGTAGGAATATAAGAGGTAAAAAGTGGAAGAGGAAGATTAAATTATGTGTTAAAAAAACGTTGTAAATTTCACTTTGAAGTAAATGTTTGTATTTTGTTTTTTTTTGTATGAATATTCCTGAATAAATATTTATATTTGAAAAAAAAATAAAAATTAAAAACTTAAAGGGGAATGTTCTTTTTTTTTCCCTTTATAGCCTGCAGCATAGCTGACTGACATAAGACACTGCTGTGTTCACATGTGCTATAGAAAAATCACCAATTTTATATCATATTTTCTATTCCGCTATTCAATCTACACCCTTGGGGTAAAAAGAATTAAATTGCGGCATAGTCTGTACTAATCTATTTAAAAATTACAAACTTAAAGGGGAATGTTCTTTTTTTTCCCCTTCATAGCCTGCAGCAGAGCTGACTGACATAAGACACTGCTGTGTTCACATGTGCTATAGAAAAATCACCAATTTTATATCATATTTTCTATTCCGTTATTCAATCTACACCCTTGGGGTAAAAAGAATTAAATTGCGGCATAGTCTGTATCGGTACGTGTGAGATACACCTTTCAAATTTTTGGGGCGCATCTTACACCGCCGAGGATTGCAGGGTGTTTCTGTTTGCCTCCTGCCTGTTCCGAACTCCTCCTACTCCTCATCCTGCCTTTGGGGTACAAAAAATAGTAATCGGGGCCTAGTCTGGGTCTGTACGTGTGAGATAGATACACCTTTTGATATCATATTTTCTATTCCGCTTTTCAATCTACACCCTTGGGGTAAAAAGAATTAAATTGCGGCATAGTCTGTATCGGTATGTGTGAGATACACCTTCCAATCTCTTGGGGCGCATCTTCCACCGCCGAGGATTGCAGGGCGCTTCAGTTTGCCTCCTGTTCCGAACTCCTCCTACTCATCATCCTCATCCTGCCTTTAGGGTACAAAAAATTGTAATCGGGGCCTAGTCTGTGTTTGTACGCGTGAGATACACCGTTTTATAAAATGTTTTCTATTCCGCTATTCAATATACACCCTGTTTGAGTGTAAAAAATTAAATTACGGCACAGTCTGTATCGGTACATGTGAGATACACCTTTTTAATTTGTTTGGCGCATCTCCTTCCACCGCAGAGGAATGCAGGGTGCTTCAGTTTGCATCCTGTTCCAAAATCCTCCTACTCCTCTTCCTCATCCTCATCCTGCCTTTAATCGGGGCCTAGTCTGTGTTTATACGTGTGAGATACACCGTTTTATAAAAAATTTTCCTATTCCGCTATTCAATATACACCCTTTTGGAGTGTAAAAAATTAAATTACGGCATAGTCTGTATCGGTACATGTGAGATACACCTTTTAAATTTGTTTGGCACATCTCCTTCCACCGCCAAGGATTGCAGGGCGCTTCAGTTTGCCTCCTGTTCCGAACTCCTCCTACTCCTCTTCCTCATCCTCCCTTTAGGGTACAAAAAATTGTAATCGGGGCCTAGTCTGTGTTTGTACGTGTGAGATACACCATTTTATATCCTTTTTTCTATTCCGCTATTCAATATACACCCTTTTGGGGTGAAAAAAATTAAATTTGCCACATACTTTGCATATTTGACTGTGAGATACACCCGTTGTATTTGTATACTGTTTTTTCTATTCCGCTATTTAATAAACACCCTTTTGGGGTAAAAAAAATTAAATTGCGCCATAGTTTGCATATTTGACTGTGAGATACACCCGGGCGATACTGTTGTTTTGTTCCGCTATTCAATAAACACCTTTCTAGGGCAAGATCATAAATTACAGAAATATGAGGAGACCGTCAAATAGGGGCCGTGGCCTGGGTCGTGGTGCTGCTGGTAGAGCTCCTGTTGCAAGGAGAGGACGTGGTCGATCTGTGCCAGCTACATGCACAAGTGAAACACCTTCCTCAAGTGTGAGTAGGCGACAGAACCTGCAGCAGTATTTGGTAGGGCATCATGCGCCTCTAGAAGTGATGAGGCCAGAAGAAGTACAGGCGATAGTAGATTGGGTTGCTGAAAGTGCATCCAGTTCCTTCACATTGTCTCCCACCCAGTCCACCCAGTCTACTGCAGAAAGGTCAGAGTTGGCACCTGCAGCCGATGTCCAACCGTCTTTCACCTCACCCCCTTGCAAATCAGGCAAGCAGCCTGAGCTCCAAGTCATGCAGCAGTCTCTTCTTCTTTTTGATGACTCTGTCAGCAGGGTTTCCCAGGGCCATCCACCTAGCCCTGCTCCAGAAGTGGAAGAGATTGAGTGCAGCGATGCCCAACCACTTATTCCTCAAGATGAGTACATGGAAGGACCATCGCAGCACGTCTCCGATGATGACGAAACGCAGGTGCCAACTGATGCGGCACTCAGAATTGTGGAGACCGACAAGGAGGGCAGGGGTGAAGACTGGGTGGAAGATGATGTGGAGGACGATGAGGTCCTCGACCCCACATGGAATGAAGGTCATGCAGGTGACCTGAGTAGTTTGGAGGAAGAGGCAGTGGTCGCACAGAGCCACCAGCACAGCAGAAGAGGGAGCAGGGTGCAGAAGAGGAGCGGCCGTGCCCTAGACACTACGCCTGCTACTGCCCAACGCAGCAAGGCACCTTCAAAACCAAAAAAGGTCTCTGGCTCCTCCTGCTTCCTCTTCTGCTGCAGTCTCGGCCTCTCCATCCACCTCTGTAGTGATACCGGCACCTGCCACCCCGCAAACAGACGATCTGTCAGCAACACCACCACCTGGGTCACCAACCATCTCCACAATGTCCCGTGGAAGCGTTCAGCTTTCCATCTCCCAAACACTTGAGAGGAAGAGGAAGTACCCCCCTACCCACCCGCGATCCCTGGCCCTGAATGCCAGCATTTCAAAATTCTTGGCCTTTGAAATGCTGTCATTCCGTCTGGTGGAGACGCACAGTTTTAAAAACCTTATGTTGGTGGCTGTCCCACAGTACTTCGTGCCCAGCCGCCACTACTTTTCCAGGCAAGCCATCCCTTCTCTGCACAACCAAGTGGGGGGAAAAAATCAGGTGTGCACTGCGCAACGCCATCTGTGCCAAGGTCCACCTAACTACCGATACGTGGACCAGTAAGCACGGTCAGGGGCATTATATCTCCCTAACGGCACACTGGGTAAATGCAGTGGCGGATGGGCCTGAGGCGGATAGCAATTTGGCGCATGTCCTTCCACCACCGAGGATTGCAGGGCGCTTCAGTTTGCCTCCTGTTCCTAACTCCTCCTACTCCGCTTCCTCATCCTCTACCGCCTCCTCATCCGGTCAGCGTAACACCTTCACCACCAACTTCAGCACAGCCAGGGGTAAACGACAGCAGGCAGTTTTAAAACGTTCCTGTTTGGGGGAAAAACCACACACCGCGCAGGAGTTGTGGAGGAGCATGGAACAGCAGACAAATGAGTGGTTGCTGCCAGCGAGCCTCAAGCCCGGCCTGGTGGTTTGCGATAATGGGCGAAATCTCATAGCAGCTCTGGGCCTACCCGGTTTGACACACATCCCTTGCCTGGCGCATGTGCTGAATTTGGTGGTGCAGAGGTTCCTTAAAAATTACCCCGATATGTCAGAGCTGCTGCAGAAACTGCGGGCCGTCTGTGCGCACTTTCGGCGTTCTCACCCTGCTGCTGCTCGCCTGTCAGCGCTGCAGCGTAACTTCGGCCTTCCCGCTCACCACCTCATATGTGACGTGCCCACAAGGTGGAACTCCACCTTGCACATGCTGGAAAGACTGTGCGAGCAGCAGCAGGCCATAGTGAAGTTTCAGCTGCAGCACGCACGCGTGAGTCGCTCTGCGGAACAGCACCACTTCACCACCAATAACTGGGCCTCCATGCAAGACCTGTGTGCCTTGTTGCGCTGTTTTGAGTACTCCACCAACATGGCCAGTACCGATGACGCCGTTGTCAGCTTAACTATCCCACTTCTTTGCCTCCTTCAAAAAATGATTCGGGCGATGATGGAAGAGGATGTGGCACAGGATGAGGAGGAGGAGGAGGAGGATGAAGAGGTAACATTTCCAAGGCTTTCAGGGCAGTCATTCGCAAGTGACTCCGAGGGTGGGTTCCTGCACCCACAAACGCCAGGGACACAATTGTCCAGCAGGGGCACAGTTCTGGAGGATGAGGAGGATGAGGAGGAGGAGATGGAGGAGGAGATGGAACCATGTTCACAGCAGGGTGGCACCCAGGCCAGCTCATGGCCATCACTGGTGCGTGGCTGGGGGGATACAGAGGACACAGACGATACACCTCCCACAGAGGACAGCCTTTCATTGCCTCTGGGCAGCCTGGCACACATGAGCGATTACATGCTGCAGTGTCTCCACAATGACCGCCGAGTTGCCCACATTCTAAATTGTGCTGATTACTGGGTGGCCACGCTGCTGGATCCCCGTTACAAGGACAACGTACCGTTCTTAATTCACTCACTGGAGCGCGATCGCAAGATGCGTGAGTACAAGCGCACGCTGGTAGACGCGATGCTGCTGGCATTCCCACCTGACAGCGGGGCCACAGTGGAAGCACAAGGCCAAGGCAGAGGAGGAGGAGGAAGAGGTCACCAACGCAACCAGGGCACCTAATCTAATCATGCCTAATCTTTAGCTTTGACAGTTCTTTTATAGGAAAGGGGCTAATCTCTATTGCCTCACACTATACATGGCTGCCGTGTAAGAAGCAGCCTTATATAGTGTGGGGCATGGACTTAACCCCTGAGCCATGATTTGCCAAATGCCTTTGATCTAGTCAGAAATGCAATAGAGATTAACAAGATACATGTTTGAAGTCCAGCTTCAGTGGGTGGACATCAAACATGACAGAATCTATGTTATTTGCAGGATTGCCACATAAAAATAAATAAAGAAAAGCTTGACGTTTTGAAGTTTGAAGCTTGGGTGGCTGGACTTCCAGGGAAATAAAGTGTGTTATTGCCAAGCAAAAATAAAGAGAAACTACTGCAGGCAACTGCATACAATGAGTTCACACTACGTGGACATTATTTTTTTTTATTTAGGCCCTAATCACACCTGTAAAGTTTAGCTGCAATACATTTTATATTCATGGAGTTTTCCATGCTTTTCAGGTGCATTTCACCATTTAAGGCTGGGTTCACACTGGACTGAGGAGCGGCTCATAGCAGGAGGTCCGGTCCATCCCGTTCACCATTTTAGGTCAAAATTCGGTCTGTAAATTATTGGCTAAATTCGGACATGAAACAGACAAGAAGATACTAGCGAATTTCCTGCAAATCCTCATCCAATTCTCACCAGTGTGAAACCCTAAATCTATGCAATATGCTTTTTGAGAAATTATAAGCAGATTTTGTTTCTTTTTTTACTGTACAAACTTTAATATACTAGTATAATTATTTTACTATTTGTTGACAAATGCAGTGACTGGACAGGAGCAACAGTTCACTTATTTCATTTATTGCTGGAATAACTCTTAATGTACCATTAATATTGTTGTAAATTACCATATGTTTGCATGGTTTCTGGACAAGGGGAAACTGATGGCAATCAATGAGTTTGCAGGGGCACACAGCAGCCACCCATCAATTGGTTATCAAAGAAAAAAAAAATCTAACACTTGAACAATCACCAATTTATGAATTTTGAGAATCACGTTTCATGAATTGTATGGTTCTCCCTATTGTCGTCAATACAATTTAGTTATGCTTTGTACAGAAAATTGGAAAAACTACTTTCTACTCTATTTGACCTAAACACAAAGAAAGATGTTAATGTATAACACAGGATCCAAAGCCAGCAATACATGGATCAAAACTCTTGTATGGGCAGGATGGTTGTACAGAAGTTGATCTACTGGTCACCTTCTGTACAACCAGCCTGACAAATTTTCTTAGCTTGATCAACAGAACCACCTGCTATAGCTCCACTCTGTTCTGCTCACAATGTGAAGTAAACCTTAAATAGACAGTAAGTTACAGCGGCTCCTACTGGGGTAGCGCTACATTTATACATTGCACAGTCCTTATATACGGCAGTGTACTTATCTATTGAACTAAAGTAATGATAAACATTGGTCTAAAGATTCCCCTGTTGAAAATATTGTGAATTTTTTTTTAGCATGATACCTGGGAGTGTGTAAACTGTAAATGTGCAGACATCACTTTCAGTGTCGAGGAATTGACACTTATTGTATTTGGAGCAGTTGGATATGGAATTCAATTTAGACAAAAAAAAAATAATTTCACTACAGAAGAAATGCACAATACCATGCATACGGCATGGTATGCTGAATCTATATAGGGGATAATCTTTAAGGTTCTTTAGGACCACTGAAAATAATATAAAGCCAATTTTTTTCTCCTGTAACCTAGTCAATCACGAAGTTCACCTGGCCATTATGTGAACTCCTATTGTTGTTTGCATGGTTGTTTTTTATTTTTTTTGTCTTGCTCTGCCAACATAATGCTTTAGTATATTCTAGAAGGCAAAAATATACCTGATACTATAGGAAAACCCAAATTAGCCACATTTTAGGAATGCCTCCTTTTTTAATTATGTCACTCACCTGCTATTGCTATTCACTACTATATTGTGGTTAAAATATACTGGATATCACAATGTTTATCATGCATTCCTGCGTGCACATTCTGTACTTCCCTATGTTTGCTGCTTTATATGTTTTTCACTCTTATACTTGCAAAAGTTTTATGAAATAAAATTATAAATGAAAATGTTAAAAAAAAAAGAATCTGAAATATAAATCCAATAAGCTAGTAGTTTTTAAGAAGAAACTCAAAATAGACAATTTGGCCAAAGCAAGGAAGAAAACTATAAAAAAAAGCTTGCTATAGTGCAAAGTGTAAACTATATTCTAATACTAAGGGGTTCTTTAAATACAGCTCTAAAAATATATCATTAGCTACTCATCTGACTAAGGACACAAGGGGAAATTTCAATGTGGGGTTTACAGTTGTATGTGTGGTGCATTAGCATCATACTGGACAAAGAAAAAACTTATTGTAAAATCTGTTTCTTTGAGATCATCAAGGGACACATTAATCAGATATTCCCAGACCACTAAGTAATACTGCCATCTTTTGAAGGAATTTGACACTGGCAAATAAAAATCCTTTGTCCAAATCCACCCATCTTTCTTCAGTTTTGTAGAAAAGTAGTATTAGAAGGAGATCACAAACACTGAAATAACTCCAAGAAATTGATTTTACAATAAATACATTATTTCTGTTTCGCTTTCTTTTTTCAGACACCATTAGGACACTCAAAAACAGTCCTGATGAAGTGGGCACCAGTAGAAAAACACACACAGACCATATAATAAAACAAATAGAACTAAGGAAAGCTGTATAAAGCACCTTATGACCAAACCTAGCATCAGATGAAAACATCCACCTGAAAAACTTAGAGAAGGTATCAAGAGAAGAACAGGTGGCAGGCTTGCAATTTTGGGAAACAGTTGCCTGATGACAAAAAGTCCAAAAAGTTTCACAGACATACAATGGTAGAGTGAACCTTGACAGGAAAAAGTGGAATGTTGTCCTTAGGACCATTAGCTTAGACAACGGTCAGTCTGAGCCACCAAGAAATGGTGGAATAAGAAGCTGGTTTCCATTTTTGGTGACCATCAGGAATAATAAAAAGAGTTCATTATCTTATGAAAATAATGGCTTTGAACTAAACCCACACAGCCCTAACTACATCTGGGCAGTAAAAGGGAAAATTCTGTCTGGCTCCATTACTCCAAAAGAATTAAAATCTGGTTGAGGTGAAAAGACAAGACCACCTTGGGAAAAAAGGATGCTCTAGGCCTCAATACCACCTTGCTCTTATGTAAGACCAAGTAGAATTTTTACAGAATAAGGATGCCAGCTCAAAGAGGCCTGAGATGTGGACTTATCAATTATATAATTTTAAGGAATACACCTTCATACTAACATGTATACACATACTTAAACTCTGGTGTAATGAATAGGTAGTGACTGTGGATCGGCACTTACGACATTATACTTTGTACATAGTATATACTGTAAGGGTTGACACCCATACTCTGTATCTCGTACACTTTTTTTCAAGATGATAACATAAATCATAATTCTGTAAGAAAATGAAACTATGTGTCATTACCTGAACCCATCGCCTCTGCTGCTCCTGGCAGTGGCTCTTCTGCTGAGTCACCTAAGATACTGGATAGCTCCCTGTCTGATACAAACTTACTTTCTATCTTGTCTCTGGTGAACTTCCAATGAACTTCCAATGAACTTCCAATGTAAGCCATGCCTTTTAACTTACTGTTTGCCAGATTAATTTGCTCTTCTTCAGCTGATATCTTGCTCCTTACATGTCTGCTGCAATCCGCATCTTCAGTACCATTGGTTACAGAGATTTAGCTTGTTTCACAATTGAGCTTCCACTTGATTCCAACCTACAACCACTTGTTACCAACCTTTGGCTTGTTTATCGACTGCACTACCTCTTGATCCCTATCTACCACATCTGCTACCACACCCTGGCTTGTTCACCTCTTGGTGGGGTGATCTTGAGGACCGTGACCTGGCACAAGCATGCAGCGAAACCCATCTCCACCATCAGCAGCTCTGGGGAATGCTGGTTAGTGTTTAAATCTCTGACTCGGGTGAGCCTACATCACCTGCCAGAGGAATCTACTTGTGTATTTATCCTGCTGGTTTCTGTGTAAACCTTTCCACTGCTATAGCCCCTTGCCCCTGAGCCTGACCCCTGATCATAAGACTATGATTTTGCAAATATTCAATTATATGTTGTACACTGTATGTACAAGTGGCATCTGAAAAATATTTTTTTTTTATTTTCCTTGTGTCATAGTACAGGATCAATAAGGGTTTTAGCCAGATCTTTTGACACCTGTTTAGTCTATTTCCCTATGGTTTGGTACACAGACATTGCAGCTATAGGCCGTAAGGTGAACTAGGAAAAAGTGGATAGAAAATGATTTTCGTTCCCACGTCTGGGCACTACTTTTTAAATGCATTTTTGCATAGACAATACCATTGTCGACTTTGGGTTAAAAGTTCTCCGCAAAATTCCCTGCAGTTTTTTGTCACAATCCACAAATGTACATAATTGCGAATTAGAAAAAACGAAAATCTTATGCTGCTAGTTTTGTTTATAACTTTGTTTAAAAACATTTTAACAACAAAAAATATCTTTCAAACTGCCAACTATACATATACCTAAACATTTTAAGACAGGTTTTGGTGAATTATATTCTCAAGTGTGAATGTAGACCATGAAATATGGCAAATTTTTAGAAAACTTTATTCAAATTCACAGATTGGCACAGAGCAAAATTAAACAAATTGAGCAAAACTGAGATGTTTTATACCTCAAAAATTTCAGTAGGTACTTTATAATCACACAAAGAAAGAAATATAAGCACACTTTGGTCCAAGTTGGCGTAAGTGACTCTAAAGTCTACCATGTCGCCCTAATTTTGAATTCTACCAAAAAAATAGACAATTCTACAAAAAATTGTTTACAGCTCAAAATCACCTTAAATTATAACACAGCGCATATTTACAGAACCATCATCCCATGTTTCCTGTGAAACATTTGCACAATTTTGGCACCGACATAAATCAGTACAAGACAGTCTTGCAGACATACAGGAACATCTTTCAGTCTCACATTTGCTATGTTTGCAACTGCAGTGGACTGCCTGCAGCACACTATCAGGGGCAGGATTTCTAGTCATCCAGGTCACTGTTAACTCACCATCCTCGAGGTGCCATCCATTGCCAATGGGTGAAGGGGCACACATTATACCTTTCAGAGAATGTCTCATTATGGCTGCTTGGTTATTTGCCCTTTTGCAGTGTTGGTACAGGGCGTCACTTGTCAGGGGCATGGATAGTTCTGGCAAAGCTGACGACGCCATGCAGAATGCTTTGTATCTAGCATCGTTCACATTTTCAGCAGATGACTGTCCATACAGGTGGCACACATATGTGCAAAGTAGCTCAAATGTAGACTGGTCTAGGTTAAAACTGCTACCCAGATTTGTAAATGCAGTCAGATATTCTTCTTTCTCACAAGCAACAGAAAATGCCTTTCTTTTGCCTTTGCCATAAAAGGCACTTGTAGAGTCACAACCTGAGAAGGTATGGATCCCAATAAGTGCCAAACAGACACGTGTGCCAAGAGCTGATGAGACCTTAGCTAAGTCAATGAGCCTTGTTTTGTTGCCAACCCCTGTGAAAAAGTACAACCTACATGGTAAATCTGGCTGCAGACTTAAAGCAATCACTGCCACATCAGTATCAGGGCTCTTGATGACTACAGTTTGATGTTTCTGTGCAGCATGTTGTGCATGTAAAAACACCCTGGTGTCACATTCCTCATGATCACATGTCAGATCTTCAACAGCACTGAGAGTTTGTAAACCGTCCATTACTGTCACACAGTGACACTGGTCTCCGTGTGCTATGTACAAGCTTAAGTCCTTCCCCACAGTGGTTAGATCAGCCTCTCGCCAAACAACATAGAGGAATTCTGCCAGTGCTTCTTTGTTTGTTCCATCTGATAGAAACTTTTTCCATTGTGTTGGTGTTTTCTGATCCCGTCCATAAATTTTCACCAGTTGTGTACCACCACCAGCTCTACGTGACCGTTCTAGGTTTTTAATACTCATTTTTGGATACTGGTCAATCACAAAGTCTATCCCTGTACAGTTGTGCTTCAGACCAAGCTTGACCATGTACTGCAGTATGGTGTCTGCAAGCTCTCCAAAGGTACTTGGTATGGACCGAATGGCTTGAATGACTGCCATGCCATCAAAGAGAATAGCTCCATCTGTCGGAACTTTGTCAACTAAACAGTCTCCACCTTTGGTTTCCAATAAATCCATAAGAGCTGATTTGTTTGTTTTAGCAAGTGAACCATCAGCACTGGCTAAAGGATATGACACAGTTCCCAAGGAGTAAGATAGAATTTCCCGCAGGTCTATCTTTCTACTTTGACCTATGATGAGTAATCTGGAGAATAGTTTCTTGTCGGCACTTAGAATCACTTCCTTGCCTGCTGCAGATTTCTTCTTTGTCTGTGCTTGGTTACTAAAGGTCTTCAGTTTTTGTGTTTTGATGGGAGCAAATATGTCAACTGATGATGATAGCAGTCTTTGGTCCATAAACTCTTTGACAGCATTTTCCCCCTTTTCCGGAGCTGAAAGCAAATCCCTCATGATTTCTTCAGATGCTACTGTCCCAGAGCTAAGACACACAATGCCATCTTGGTGTGTGTCAAAAGGATTCAGCATGGAATCTATGGTGGAAATTATTCTGGTCACAGCTTTTTCATCAGCATGAATTCGTGTGCTGTCAAGGTCTTTTCGTTTCCTTATATCGGGAGATTTACCTGCCATTGCCTCACATTGTCTTGCTATGGCAGCCCTTTCATGTTGCGACAATATCCAGCGATAGACTGCAGCTCGATTCTGTGTTATCCCTGTCCAACCACCTTTTGTCTTGGAATCTCTGTTGCATGTTTGCTCTATGGCCTGGTCACAAGCAATTGAGGCAAATCCATGGACACTTTGACGTTGGACAGTCCACTGGCCTTTGACACTGAGCTCACTGTGGCAAGAAGGATGTGTGAGGGGCAAGTTGACCATTTCCAGCCAGTATGAGGGTAAATACCTAGCATAGTTCACACGATCGTATGCAAAAAACCATGCCATCATCAAGCGTACTGATGACAGGTGAAGCTGCCAGTCAGACTCTCTTGTTGCTCTCACAAATAGGAGGAGTATCTGTACCATATAAATATATGAACTCCAGAAGGCAAACGTTGGGTTTTCTGCGCTCCTTTTCTTAACAAAGTCTTCATACTTCGAACACATTGTGTCAAATTTTTCATTTGTACACAAAACATCCATTGTTCTGTCCAGGAATGCACATTTGATCTCGTTCATGACATCCAGATACTCGTATCTCTCCTTTGGTGGCAGTGAGTCTAAGAAAGTGAGAAGTCTGATGCGTTGCAAACTCTCATACAGAAGTTTGTGTGCCCTGATGCGGCGGTTGTAATGATGACCACTGATCATTCCATTGATGGATCCTGGGGCAACAACTTCAGACTCAATGAGTATGTCTTGCAGCCCTGCATCTCCAAACCTTTTTCCTAGAATGCTCAGGTAGGACATGCATGTGTGAAATTCACCTAGTCTAATCACTAAACGCTTAGTAAAGTCATCATCTTTCCAGCGGATTTGCTGAGCTTTGGCATATATAGCTTGGTCAAAAACTAAGACTATATGTTCCAGTTCGAGCTGATTAGCAATTTGGACACTTCGCTTCAGAATTGTGTTTACTGTTGACATCTCTGTCGGTGAAGCCTCAATGACTGGAAGATAATACAGTGCTTACTTTTGCAGAGGGCCATCACCTTGAAGCAATGTATGGAAACCTGTCCAGCTTGGTATTGTGCATTTTTCAGCATCTATGGACTTGACAAAAACATATGCCAGTTCAGTTTGTACAGCAGTTGCAGTGTTACATTTGTATGCGTCCGCCTGTAATGGAACACTGTCATTATGAAACAAGTTCTGTGGTCCTTGTCTTTTAGACTGATGGTACTGTTCTACAGGGATGCTAGGGGGTGCTTTCAGTGAGGAAACTCCCTTCTGTAGTGGTTGTCTGTTTGTTGTTGACACAGGTTCACCTACAGAACTTTGCAGCATAATCCCATTTGTGTGGTGGGTAGCTCCACGACCTGCCAGTGTCTCCTCCCCAAAGTCAATATTGTCCCACACAAGTATTGTAGGAACCTTCTGTGAGAATCCCTTTGGTATTTTGTCTCTCCCCTCTACTAGTTGAAGTTGGGCAAGGCTAGTGTCTAGACTGACAACTGTGTCCCATGATGCACAATGTCCTAGTCTATTTAGAAGTGACACAATTTGTGATGAACCTGTTAAATGGCGAACTGTTAGACCAAGACACAATGATTTAGGAGTCTGCTTCCGGCCCTTAGATGCAAGATACACAATGTCTTGACAGATAGAAATCACTTTTAGATTCAAATCATCTGGGATGTCAACATAATGGGCTAGTGTTGGTTCCTCAGTTGCACCAATAAACCAGGAAATCAAATTGTACAGCTATGGTCTCATCAGCTCTTGGCACACGTGTCTGTTTGGCACTTATTGGGATCCATACCTTCTCAGGTTGTGACTCTACAAGTGCCTTTTATGGCAAAGGCAAAAGAAAGGCATTTTCTGTTGCTTGTGAGAAAGAAGAATATCTGACTGCATTTACAAATCTGGGTAGCAGTTTTAACCTAGACCAGTCTACATTTGAGCTACTTTGCACATATGTGTGCCACCTGTATGGACAGTCATCTGCTGAAAATGTGAACGATGCTAGATACAAAGCGTTCTGCATGGCGTCGTCAGCTTTGCCAGAACTATCCATGCCCCCGACAAGTGACGCCCTGTACCAACACTGCAAAAGGGCAAATTACCAAGCAGCCATAATGAGACATTCTCTGAAAGGTATAATGTGTGCCCCTTCACCCATTGGCAATGGATGGCACCTCGAGGATGGTGAGTTAACAGTGACCTGGATGACTAGAAATCCTGCCCCTGATAGTGTGCTGCAGGCAGTCCACTGCAGTTGCAAACATAGCAAATGTGAGACTGAAAGATGTTCCTGTATGTCTGCAAGTCTTGTACTGATTTATGTCGGTGCCAAAATTGTGCAAATGTTTCACGGGAAACATGGGATGATGGTTCTGATAGCGATGATACCGATGAGTAAATATGCGCTGTGTTATAATTTAAGGTGATTTTGAGCTGTAAACAATTTTTTGTAGAATTGTCTATTTTTTTGGTAGAATTCAAAATTAGGGCGACATGGTAGACTTTAGAGTCACTTACGCCAACTTGGACCAAAGTGTGCTTATATTTCTTTCTTTGTGTGATTACAAAGTACCTACTGAAATTTTTGAGGTATAAAACATCTCAGTTTTGCTCAATTTGTAATGTTTTTGTTTAATTTTGCTCTGTGCCAATCTGTGAATTTGAATAAAGTTTTCTAAAAATTTGCCATATTTCATGGTCTACATTCACACTTGAGAATATAATTCACCAAAACCTGTCTAAAATGTTTAGGTATATGTATAGTTGGCAGTTTGAAAGATATTTTTTGTTGTTAAAATGTTTTTAAACAAAGTTTTAAACAAAACTAGCAGCATAAGATTTTCGTTTTTTCTAGGGTTGAGCGGACACCTAGATGTCCGTGTTCGACGGGTTCGGCCGAACTTTAAAAAAAAGTCCGGGTCCGTGTCCCGGACTTTTACCGAACTTTTCCCGGACACCGAACCCCATTGAAGTCAATGGGGACCCGAACTTTAAGGCACTAAAATGGCTCTAAAACACCAAAGGAAAGGGCTAGAGTGCTGCAAATGGCAGCAAAACGTAATTAAGAGCATGGCAAGTGCTCTGCAAACAAATGTGGATAGGGAAATAACTTAAAACAACAAAAAAAAACAGAAAAATAAAACAATGTTCTTCTTCATCTCTGAAGGACGAGGCCCATATGGAGTAGGAGGGAGGTTGAGGTGGTGGTGGATGTGGCGGTGACATAGGCGTGCGCACAGGGTGTGCTGGGTGTGCCTGGGCACACCCTAATCACCTAGGGCACATAGCATTGCCAGTGAGGAGATGGGAAAGATCTCCCTGGGACCTGCTCTGCTCTATTTCTCCTTGCCTACAGGTACATGGCCCCGATACATTACTCTCCCTGCTGGCAAACACATGCATGTGTATTTCAACTTTGGGGTGCACACCTTAATGCAATAGGCTGCGCACACCTATGGGCGGTGTAGGTGGAAGCGGCGGTGGAGGAGGACCAGGGCCGGATTAACAGCATCATGGGCTTGGTGCTGAGGATTTTGAAGGGCCTTAGGGCCGTGCCTTGCCATGCACCCAGAGGAGGAAGGGTGCAGCCATGCATGCCTAATTCAACATGGGATGCTGTCTCTGAAGCCCATAAACACATCCATGCATCGCCAACTGTCCCTCCTTGTCCGGCCTTCACGCTGTGTGGGGAGGTTCTGAGGGTGCTGCCTGGGGAAGCGAGCATAGAAGCCAGACTTCTGTGTTTACAAGTGACAGAAGAGCGGTAACAGTGAATATGGCCAACCCGGGGCCTATATAAAAGGTAGGGGCCTGGAGCTGCAGCTCCAATAGCCCCTACATTAATCTGGCCCTGAGGAGGAGGACGAGGTAGCCAACACTGCTTCTTTTCACAAATTTTAAATGAGGGTACACCCCAAAAGAGTGAGAAAGAGCAAAAATGGAACAATGGGTGGGTAAGGTCGGTATCCATTGCTATTCTGCATAAGGTACGGAAAAGTCCCGTGGGATCCATGCCTGGTTCATTTTAATGAACGTGAGCTTGTCCACATTGTCTCTGGACAGGCGGCTGCGCTTGTCTGTTATAACGCCCCCAGCCGTGCTAAATACCCGTTCAGATAATACACTGGCTGCAGGGCACGCCAGCACCTCCAAGGCGTAAAGGGCAAGCTCAGGCCATGTGCCCAATTTGGAGACCCAGAAGTTGAAGGGGGCAGACCCGTCATTCACTACATGTAGGCGTGTGCACACATACTGCTCCACCATGTTGGTAAAATGCTGCCTCCTGCTAAGACGTTCCATCTGAGCTGCTGGTGCTGCTGTTTGTTGTGGCGTGCTGACAAAGCTTTTCCACATTTCGGCCATGCTAACCCTGCCTTCTGAGGTGCTGGCGGTGCCCTGGTTGCGTTGGCGACCTCCTCCTCCTCCTCCTCTGCCTTGTGCTTCCACTGTGGCCCCGCTGTCAGATGGGAATGCCAGCAGCATGGCGTCTACCAGCGTGCGCTTGTACTCGCGCATCTTGCGATCGCGCTCCAGTGAGTGAATTAAGGACGGTACGTTGTCCTTGTAACGGGGATCCAGCAGCGTGGCCACCCAGTAATCAGCACAAGTTAGAATGTGGGCAACTCGGCGGTCGTTGTGGAGACACTGCAGCATGTAATCGCTCATGTGTGCCAGGCTGCCCAGAGGCAACGAAAGGCTGTCCTCTGTGGGAGGTGTATGGTCCGTGTCCTCTGTATCCCCCCAGCCACGCACCAGTGATGGCCATGAGCTGGCCTGGGTGCCACCCTGCTGTGAACATGGTTCCATCTCCTCCTCCAGCTCCTCCTCCTCCTCATCCTCCTCATCCTCCAGAACTGTGCCCCTGCTGGACAATTGCGTCCCTGGCGTTTGCGTGTGCAGGAACCCACCCTCGGAGCCCCTTGCGAATGACTGCCCTGAAAGCCTTGGAAATGTTACCTCTTCATCCTCCTCCTCCTCCTCATCCTGTGCCACATCCTCTTCCATCATCGCCCGAATTGTTTTTTCAAGGAGGCATAGAAGTGGGATAGTTAAGCTGAGAACGGCGTCATTGCCACTGGCCATGTTGGTGGAGTACTCAAAACAGCGCAACAAGGCACACAGGTCTCGCATGGAGGCCCAGTTATTGGTGGTGAAGTGGTGCTGTTCCGCAGAGCGACTCACGCGTGCGTGCTGCAGCTGAAACTCCACTATGGCCTGCTGCTGCTCGCACAGTCTTTCCAGCATGTGCAAGGTGGAGTTCCACCTTGTGGGCACGTCACATATGAGGCGGTGAGCGGGAAGGCCGAAGTTACGCTGCAGCGCTGCCAGGCGAGCAGCAGCAGGGTGAGAACGCCGAAAGTGCGCACAAACGGCCCGCACTTTCTGCAGCAGCTCTGACATATCGGGGTAGTTTTTAAGGAACCTCTGCACCACCAAATTCAGCACATGCGCCAGGCAAGGGATGTGCGTCAAACCGGCTAGGCCCAGAGCTGCTATGAGATTTCGCCCGTTATCGCACACCACCAGGCCGGGCTTGAGGCTCGCTGGCAGCAACCACTCATTTGTCTGCTGTTCCATGCTCCTCCACAACTCCTGCGCGGTGTGTGGTTTGTCCCCCAAACAGGCAAGTTGTAAAACTGCCTGCTGTCGTTTACCCCTGGCCGTGCTGAAGTTGGTGGTGAAGGTGTTACGCTGTCCGGATGAGGAGGCGGTAGAGGATGAGGAAGCGGAGTAGGAGGAGTTAGGAACAGGAGGCAAACTGAAGCGCCCTGCAATCCTCGGTGGTGGAAGGACATGCGCCAAATTGCTATCCGCCTCAGGCCCATCCGCCACTGCATTTACCCAGTGTGCCGTTAGGGAGATATAACGCCCCTGACCGTGCTTACTGGTCCACGTATCCGTAGTTAGGTGGACCTTGGCACAGATGGCGTTGCGCAGTGCACACCTGATTTTTTCCCCCACTTGGTTGTGCAGGGAAGGGATGGCTTGCCTGGAAAAGTAGTGGCGGCTGGGCACGACGTACTGTGGGACAGCCACCGACATAAGGTTTTTAAAACTGTGCGTCTCCACCAGACGGAATGACAGCATTTCAAAGGCCAATAATTTTGAAATGCTGGCATTCAGGGCCAGGGATCGCGGGTGGGTAGGGGGGTACTTCCTCTTCCTCTCAAGTGTTTGGGAGATGGAAAGCTGAACGCTTCCACGGGACATTGTGGAGATGGTTGTTGGTGACCCAGGTGGTGGTGTTGCTGACAGATTGTCTGTTTGCGGGGTGGCAGGTGCCGGTATCACTACAGATGTGGCTGGAGCGGCCGAGACTGCAGCAGAAGAGGAAGCAGGATGAGCCAGAGACGTTTCTTGGTTTTGAAGGTGTGTACTCCACTGCAGCTCGTGCTTTGCACTTAGATGCCTGATCATGCAGGTTGTGCTCAGGTTGAGAAGGTTCATGCCTCGCTTCAAGCTCTGATTGCACAGGGTGCAAACCACTCGTGTCCTGTCATCAGCACATTTTCTAAAGAACTTCCAAGCTAGAGAACTCCTTTGAGCTGACTTTGGTGCGCTCGTTCCCTTGCTGCGTTGGGCAGTAGCGGGCGTAGTGTCTAGGGCACGGCC
Organism: Pelophylax lessonae; assembly: GCF_965119305.1. Lineage (NCBI taxonomy): Eukaryota > Metazoa > Chordata > Amphibia > Anura > Ranidae > Pelophylax > Pelophylax lessonae. The sequence goes on from NC_138769.1 coordinate 243,974,029, forward strand.
GCTCCGCTTCTGCACCCTGCTCCCTCTTCTGCTGTGCTGGTGGCTCTGTGCGACCACCGCCTCTTCCTCCAAACTACTCAGTTCACCTGCATGACGTTCATTCCATGTGGGGTCGAGGACCTCATCGTCCTCCACATCATCTTCCACCCAGTCTTCACCCCTGCCCTCCTTGTCGGTCTCCACAATGCTGAACGCCGCAGCAGTTGGCACCTGCGTTTCGTCATCATCGGAGACGTGCTGCGATGATCCTTGCATGTACTCATCTTGAGAAATAAGTGGTTGGGCATCGCTGCACTCAATCTCTTCCACTTCTGGGGCAGGGCTAGGTGGATGGCCCTGGGAAACCCTGCTGACAGAGTCCTCAAAAAGAATAAGAGACTGCTGTATGGCTTGGGGCTCAGACTGCTGGCCTGATTTGCAAGGGGGTGAGGTGAAAGACGGTTGGACATTGGCTGCAGGTGCCAACTCTGACCTTTCTGCAGTAGACTGGGTGGGAGACAATGTGAAGGAACTGGAGGCACTGTCAGCAGCAAACCAATCTACTATCGCCTCAACTTGTTCTGGCCTCATCACTTCTAGGGGCGTTTGATGCCCTACCAAATACTGATGCAGGTTCTGTCGCCTACTCACACTTGAGGAAGGTGTTTCACTTGTGCGTGTAGCTGGCACAGATCGACCATGTCCTCTCCTTGCAACAGGAGCTCTACCAGCAGCACCACGACCCAGGCCACGGCCCTTATTTGACGGTCTCCTCATATTTCTGTAATTTAAGATCTTGCCCTAGAAAGGTTTTTATTGAATAGCGGAATAGAAAATATGATCCAAAAAAAGTGTATGTATATCACACGTACACAACCACACTAGGCCCCAATTACTATTGTTTGTACCCCTAAAAGGCTAGATGAGGAGTAGGGGGAGTATGGAACAGGCAGCACCCTCAAACCTTCAGAAGTATGAGATGAACCCCAACAACTTGGAAAGGTGGATCTCTCTCACACGTACCGACACAGACTATCCCGCAATTCAATTGATCCTCAAAGGTTTTTATTGAATAGCGGAATAGGAAATATGATCAAAAAAAGTGTATGTATCTCGCACGTACACAACCACACTAGGCCCCAATTACTATTGTTTGTACCCCTAAAAGGCTAGATGAGGAGTAGGGGGGGTATGGAACAGGCAGCACCCTCAAACCTTCAGAAGTATGAGATGAACCCCAACAACTTGGAAAGGTGGATCTCTCTCACACGTACCGACACAGACTATCCCGCAATTCAATTGATCCTCAAAGGTTTTTATTGAATAGCGGAATAGGAAATATGATCAAAAAAAGTGTATGTATCTCGCACGTACACAACCACACTAGGCCCCAATTACTATTGTTTGTACCCCTAAAAGGCTAGATGAGGAGTAGGGGGGGTATGGAACAGGCAGCACCCTCAAACCTTCAGAAGTATGAGATGAACCCCAACAACTTGGAAAGGTGGATCTCTCTCACACGTACCGACACAGACTATCCCGCAATTCAATTGATCCTCAAAGGTTTTTATTGAATAGCGGAATAGGAAATATGATCAAAAAAAGTGTATGTATCTCGCACGTACACAACCACACTAGGCCCCAATTACTATTGTTTGTACCCCTAAAAGGCTAGATGAGGAGTAGGGGGGGTATGGAACAGGCAGCACCCTCAAACCTTCAGAAGTATGAGATGAACCCCAACAACTTGGAAAGGTGGATCTCTCTCACACGTACCGACACAGACTATCCCGCAATTCAATTGATCCTCAAAGGTTTTTATTGAATAGCGGAATAGGAAATATGATCAAAAAAAGTGTATGTATCTCGCACGTACACAACCACACTAGGCCCCAATTACTATTGTTTGTACCCCTAAAAGGCTAGGAGTAGGGGGAGTATGGAACAGGCAGCACCCTCAAACCTTCAGAAGTATGAGATGAACCCCAACAACTTGGAAAGGTGGATCTCTCTCACACGTACCAACACAGACTATCCCCCAATTTAACTGATCCCCAAAGGTTTTTGATTAAATAGCGGAATAGAAAATATGATCCCAAAAAAGTGTATGTATATCACACGTACACAACCACACTAGGCCCCAATTACTATTGTTTGTACCCCTAAAAGGCTAGGAGTAGGGGGAGTATGGAACAGGCAGCACCCTCAAACCTTCAGAAGTATGAGATGAACCCCAACAACTTGGAAAGGTGGATCTCTCTCACACGTACCAACACAGACTATCCCCCAATTTAACTGATCCCCAGAGGTTTTTGATTAAATAGCGGAATAGAAAATATGATCCCAAAAAAGTGTATGTATATCACACGTACACAACCACACTAGGCCCCAATTACTATTGTTTGTACCCCTAAAAGGCTAGGAGTAGGGGGAGTATGGAACAGGCAGCACCCTCAAACCTTCAGAAGTATGAGATGAACCCCAACAACTTGGAAAGGTGGATCTCTCTCACACGTACCAACACAGACTATCCCCCAATTTAACTGATCCCCAGAGGTTTTTGATTAAATAGCGGAATAGAAAATATGATCCCAAAAAAGTGTATGTATATCACACGTACACAACCACACTAGGCCCCAATTACTATTGTTTGTACCCCTAAAAGGCTAGGAGTAGGGGGAGTATGGAACAGGCAGCACCCTCAAACCTTCAGAAGTATGAGATGAACCCCAACAACTTGGAAAGGTGGATCTCTCTCACACGTACCAACACAGACTATCCCCCAATTTAACTGATCCCCAGAGGTTTTTGATTAAATAGCGGAATAGAAAATATGATCCCAAAAAAGTGTATGTATATCACACGTACACAACCACACTAGGCCCCAATTACTATTGTTTGTACCCCTAAAAGGCTAGGAGTAGGGGGAGTATGGAACAGGCAGCACCCTCAAACCTTCAGAAGTATGAGATGAACCCCAACAACTTGGAAAGGTGGATCTCTCTCACACGTACCAACACAGACTATCCCCCAATTTAACTGATCCCCAAAGGTTTTTGATTAAATAGCGGAATAGAAAATATGATCCCAAAAAAGTGTATGTATATCACACGTACACAACCACACTAGGCCCCAATTACTATTGTTTGTACCCCTAAAAGGCTAGGAGTAGGGGGAGTATGGAACAGGCAGCACCCTCAAACCTTCAGAAGTATGAGATGAACCCCAACAACTTGGAAAGGTGGATCTCTCTCACACGTACCAACACAGACTATCCCCCAATTTAACTGATCCCCAAAGGTTTTTGATTAAATAGCGGAATAGAAAATATGATCCCAAAAAAGTGTATGTATATCACACGTACACAACCACACTAGGCCCCAATTACTATTGTTTGTACCCCTAAAAGGCTAGGAGTAGGGGGAGTATGGAACAGGCAGCACCCTCAAACCTTCAGAAGTATGAGATGAACCCCAACAACTTGGAAAGGTGGATCTCTCTCACACGTACCAACACAGACTATCCCCCAATTTAACTGATCCCCAAAGGTTTTTGATTAAATAGCGGAATAGAAAATATGATCCCAAAAAAGTGTATGTATATCACACGTACACAACCACACTAGGCCCCAATTACTATTGTTTGTACCCCTAAAAGGCTAGGAGTAGGGGGAGTATGGAACAGGCAGCACCCTCAAACCTTCAGAAGTATGAGATGAACCCCAACAACTTGGAAAGGTGGATCTCTCTCACACGTACCAACACAGACTATCCCCCAATTTAACTGATCCCCAGAGGTTTTTGATTAAATAGCGGAATAGAAAATATGATCCCAAAAAAGTGTATGTATATCACACGTACACAACCACACTAGGCCCCAATTACTATTGTTTGTACCCCTAAAAGGCTAGGAGTAGGGGGAGTATGGAACAGGCAGCACCCTCAAACCTTCAGAAGTATGAGATGAACCCCAACAACTTGGAAAGGTGGATCTCTCTCACACGTACCAACACAGACTATCCCCCAATTTAACTGATCCCCAAAGGTTTTTGATTAAATAGCGGAATAGAAAATATGATCCCAAAAAAGTGTATGTATATCACACGTACACAACCACACTAGGCCCCAATTACTATTGTTTGTACCCCTAAAAGGCTAGGAGTAGGGGGAGTATGGAACAGGCAGCACCCTCAAACCTTCAGAAGTATGAGATGAACCCCAACAACTTGGAAAGGTGGATCTCTCTCACACGTACCAACACAGACTATCCCCCAATTTAACTGATCCCCAAAGGTTTTTGATTAAATAGCGGAATAGAAAATATGATCCCAAAAAAGTGTATGTATATCACACGTACACAACCACACTAGGCCCCAATTACTATTGTTTGTACCCCTAAAAGGCTAGGAGTAGGGGGAGTATGGAACAGGCAGCACCCTCAAACCTTCAGAAGTATGAGATGAACCCCAACAACTTGGAAAGGTGGATCTCTCTCACACGTACCAACACAGACTATCCCCCAATTTAACTGATCCCCAAAGGTTTTTGATTAAATAGCGGAATAGAAAATATGATCCCAAAAAAGTGTATGTATATCACACGTACACAACCACACTAGGCCCCAATTACTATTGTTTGTACCCCTAAAAGGCTAGGAGTAGGGGGAGTATGGAACAGGCAGCACCCTCAAACCTTCAGAAGTATGAGATGAACCCCAACAACTTGGAAAGGTGGATCTCTCTCACACGTACCAACACAGACTATCCCCCAATTTAACTGATCCCCAGAGGTTTTTGATTAAATAGCGGAATAGAAAATATGATCCCAAAAAAGTGTATGTATATCACACGTACACAACCACACTAGGCCCCAATTACTATTGTTTGTACCCCTAAAAGGCTAGGAGTAGGGGGAGTATGGAACAGGCAGCACCCTCAAACCTTCAGAAGTATGAGATGAACCCCAACAACTTGGAAAGGTGGATCTCTCTCACACGTACCAACACAGACTATCCCCCAATTTAACTGATCCCCAAAGGTTTTTGATTAAATAGCGGAATAGAAAATATGATCCCAAAAAAGTGTATGTATATCACACGTACACAACCACACTAGGCCCCAATTACTATTGTTTGTACCCCTAAAAGGCTAGGAGTAGGGGGAGTATGGAACAGGCAGCACCCTCAAACCTTCAGAAGTATGAGATGAACCCCAACAACTTGGAAAGGTGGATCTCTCTCACACGTACCAACACAGACTATCCCCCAATTTAACTGATCCCCAAAGGTTTTTGATTAAATAGCGGAATAGAAAATATGATCCCAAAAAAGTGTATGTATATCACACGTACACAACCACACTAGGCCCCAATTACTATTGTTTGTACCCCTAAAAGGCTAGGAGTAGGGGGAGTATGGAACAGGCAGCACCCTCAAACCTTCAGAAGTATGAGATGAACCCCAACAACTTGGAAAGGTGGATCTCTCTCACACGTACCAACACAGACTATCCCCCAATTTAACTGATCCCCAAAGGTTTTTGATTAAATAGCGGAATAGAAAATATGATCCCAAAAAAGTGTATGTATATCACACGTACACAACCACACTAGGCCCCAATTACTATTGTTTGTACCCCTAAAAGGCTAGGAGTAGGGGGAGTATGGAACAGGCAGCACCCTCAAACCTTCAGAAGTATGAGATGAACCCCAACAACTTGGAAAGGTGGATCTCTCTCACACGTACCAACACAGACTATCCCCCAATTTAACTGATCCCCAGAGGTTTTTGATTAAATAGCGGAATAGAAAATATGATCCCAAAAAAGTGTATGTATATCACACGTACACAACCACACTAGGCCCCAATTACTATTGTTTGTACCCCTAAAAGGCTAGGAGTAGGGGGAGTATGGAACAGGCAGCACCCTCAAACCTTCAGAAGTATGAGATGAACCCCAACAACTTGGAAAGGTGGATCTCTCTCACACGTACCAACACAGACTATCCCCCAATTTAACTGATCCCCAAAGGTTTTTGATTAAATAGCGGAATAGAAAATATGATCCCAAAAAAGTGTATGTATATCACACGTACACAACCACACTAGGCCCCAATTACTATTGTTTGTACCCCTAAAAGGCTAGGAGTAGGGGGAGTATGGAACAGGCAGCACCCTCAAACCTTCAGAAGTATGAGATGAACCCCAACAACTTGGAAAGGTGGATCTCTCTCACACGTACCAACACAGACTATCCCCCAATTTAACTGATCCCCAAAGGTTTTTGATTAAATAGCGGAATAGAAAATATGATCCCAAAAAAGTGTATGTATATCACACGTACACAACCACACTAGGCCCCAATTACTATTGTTTGTACCCCTAAAAGGCTAGGAGTAGGGGGAGTATGGAACAGGCAGCACCCTCAAACCTTCAGAAGTATGAGATGAACCCCAACAACTTGGAAAGGTGGATCTCTCTCACACGTACCAACACAGACTATCCCCCAATTTAACTGATCCCCAGAGGTTTTTGATTAAATAGCGGAATAGAAAATATGATCCCAAAAAAGTGTATGTATATCACACGTACACAACCACACTAGGCCCCAATTACTATTGTTTGTACCCCTAAAAGGCTAGGAGTAGGGGGAGTATGGAACAGGCAGCACCCTCAAACCTTCAGAAGTATGAGATGAACCCCAACAACTTGGAAAGGTGGATCTCTCTCACACGTACCAACACAGACTATCCCCCAATTTAACTGATCCCCAAAGGTTTTTGATTAAATAGCGGAATAGAAAATATGATCCCAAAAAAGTGTATGTATATCACACGTACACAACCACACTAGGCCCCAATTACTATTGTTTGTACCCCTAAAAGGCTAGGAGTAGGGGGAGTATGGAACAGGCAGCACCCTCAAACCTTCAGAAGTATGAGATGAACCCCAACAACTTGGAAAGGTGGATCTCTCTCACACGTACCAACACAGACTATCCCCCAATTTAACTGATCCCCAAAGGTTTTTGATTAAATAGCGGAATAGAAAATATGATCCCAAAAAAGTGTATGTATATCACACGTACACAACCACACTAGGCCCCAATTACTATTGTTTGTACCCCTAAAAGGCTAGATGAGGAGTAGGGGGAGTATGGAACAGGCAGCACCCTCAAACCTTCAGTATGAGATTGTGTTCACTGTACCCCACAAAGATTGAGTTCACTGCACCCCACAATGATTGTGTTCACTGCACCCCACAAAGATTGTGTTCACTGCACCTCACAAAGATTGTGTTCACTGTACCCCCCAAAGATTGTGTTCACTGCACCCCACAAAGATTCTGTTCACTGTACCCCACAAAGATTGTGTTCACTGCACCCCAAAAAGATTGTGTTCACTGCACCCCAAAAAGGATGTTGTTCACTGCACCCCAAAAAGGATGTTGTTCACTCCACCCCAAAAAGATTGTGTTCACTGCACCCCACAAAGATTGTGTTCACTGCACCCCAAAAAGATTGTGTTCACTGCACCCCAAAAATGATTTTGTTCACTGCACCCCAAAAAGGATTTTGTTCACTGCATCCCAAAAAGGATGTTGTTCACTCCACCCCAAAAAGATTGTGTTCACTGCACCCCAAAAAGATTGTGTTCACTGCACCCCACAAAGGATTTTGTTCACTGCACCCCAAAAAGGATGTTGTTCACTGCACCCCAAAAAGGATGTTGTTCACTGCACCCCAAAAAGGATTTTGTTCACTGCACCCCAAAAAGATTGTGTTCACTGCACCCCACAAAGGATTTTGTTCACTGCACCCCACAAAGATTGTGTTCACTGCACACCAAAAAGGATTGTGTTCACTGCACCCCAAAAAGATTTTGTTCACTGCACCCCAAAAAGATTGTGTTCACTGCAGCCCAAAAAGATTGTGTTCACTGCAGCCCAAAAAGATTGTGTTCACTGCAGCCCAAAAAGATTGTGTTCACTGCAGCCCAAAAAGATTGTGTTCACTGCAGCTCACACACAGAATAATGGATGTGGATCACTGACACCTGCCTATCTCCAATCCCACACCACACAGCAATATCGATTGTAGTTTGTAGAACACAGTTTCCCTAAAATTCAGCAGACTCTGTCCCTAACAGGATTGAGAAGAGATCGTAGATCAGGATTGAGTGCAGACCCCACCCCCCACACAGCAATATCGATTGTAGTTTGTAGAAGACACTGACCCTATATAATTCAGCAGACTCTATCCCTAAAATGCCTACAACTCGCCCTGCCTAAACACTCCGACCTGTCCCTCAATTCTATCCGGACACAAATGGTTTTTTCCTGCCTATCTTTCCCTAATCAGCAGCCAGCACGTTGATGTGTGCTCTGTCCCTGAATCTAAGCAGCATAATGACGCCGCTGCGGCTGCCTCGAACTTATAAAGACTTGGTCACATGCTTCAGACGGCCAATCACAGCTACTGAGACATTTGCAGGCATGGCTGGGATGGCTTAAGGCACACCAGTTAAACGATTGTTGATTGGCTGTTGAAAGCCCGCCATGAAAAGAGCGCCAAAGCATGCAAAACCCGGAAATAAAACGACCGAACACGGATTTTTACCCGAACATACAGTAAAGTGTCCGTGTCCGTGTTCGGGTACAAAAAATCCAATTATTCGGTACGAACACGAATAATACAGTCCGTGTTCGCTCAACACTAGTTTTTTCTAATTCGCAATTATGTACATTTGTGGATTGTGACAAAAAAACTGCAGGGAATTTTGCGGAGAACTTTTAACCCAAAGTCGACAATGGTATTGTCTATGCAAAAATGCTTTTAAAAAGTAGTGCCCAGACGTGGGAACGAAAATCCACTTTTTCCTAGTTCACCTTACGGCCTACTAGGGAATGTTATATTGCTGGCACTCTCAGGGAAGATGATTCTATAAAAAAGGTTTCCAAATGTTTGTCAACCCTAAACACTGAACCCTGGAACCCTAAACACTGATGCATCCTCAACAAATATGGTCAGTTTTATAATTAACTCCTTGACGCTGACAGAACGCAAACATGCAGCCTTGGCTTAAAGGGGTTGTACCGGGTAATGCATGTAGCTAGAGGCATCACCCCCATACCATTGTTTAGAGCTGACGCTCAGCTTTCTTGTAATGACAACTAGTGTTGAACGAACACGGACTGTATTATTCGTGTTCGTACCGAATAATTGGATTTTTGTTACCCGAACACGGACCCGAAAACTTTACTGTATGTTTGGGTTTAAAATCCATGTTCGGTCATTTTATTTCCGCGTTTGAATGTAATGGCGCATTTTTAATGGCGGGCTTTCAACAGCCAATCAACAAGCGTTTAACTGGTGTGCCTTAAGCCATCCCAGCCATGCCTACTAATGTATTAGTAGCTGTGATTGGCCATCTGAAGCATGTGACCATGTCTTTATAAGTTCGAGAGCCCCAGCGCGCTGCTTCATTCTGCTGTAGTTTAGGGAGAGAGCACACATCATACATGCTGGCTGCTGATTAGGGACAGACAGTGAAAAATTGTATTGTGTCCAAAAAGAATGCAGGGTCAGGTCGGAGTGCAGGCAGGGCGAGTTATTAGGGCATTTTAGGGCGAGGCTGGAGAATAGGCAGGGTCAGTGTTCTACATCGATTTTGCTTTGTGGGGGGTTGGTTGTGCAGTGCCAGTGAACAATCTTATCGACAATATTAGGGCGAGGCTGGAGAATAGGCAGGGTCAGTGTTCTACATCGATTTTGCTGTGTGTGGGGTGGTGCAGTGAACACAATATTTTTGCCCGCTGAGGAGGAGGGAGAAAAAAAATCTATTTTTATCAGTCAGTTGTGTGCAGCGTTTTTGCTTCAGTGCTGACTGTGATAAGACACTGCTGTGTTCACATGTGCTATTATTGAGTGATTTAAAATTTTATACACTTTTTTCTATTCCACTATTCAATATACACCCTTTTGGGTAAATTGTGGCATAGTCTGTACTAATCTATTTAAAAATTACAAACTTAAAGGGGAATTTTCTTTTTTTTTCCCTTCATAGCCTGCAGCAGAGCTGACTGACATAAGACACTGCTGTGTTCACATGTGCTAGTGATTTTCAATTTTATACACTTTTTTCTATTCCACTATTCAATATACACCCTTTTGGGTTAAAAAAAATTAAATTGTGGCATAGTCTGTACTAAGCTATTTAAAAATTACAATACTTAAAGGGGAATATTCTTTTTTTTCCCCTTCATAGCCTGCAGCAGAGCTGACTGACATAAGACACTGCTGTGTTCACATGTGCTATTGAAAAATCACCAATTTTATATCATATTTTCTATTCCACTATTCAATCTACACCCTTGGGGTAAAAAGAATTAAATTGCGGGATAGTCTGTATCGGTACGTATGAGATACACCTTTCCAATTTTTGGGGCGCATCTTATACCGCCGAGGATTGCAGGGTGCTTCAGTTTGCCTCCTGCCTGTTCTTAACTCCTCCTACTCCTCATCCTGCCTTTAGGGTACAAAAAATAGTAATCAGGGCCTAGTCTGGGTCTGTACGTGTGAGATGGATACACCTTTTGATATCATATTTTCTATTCCGCTATTCAATCTACACCCTTGGGGTAAAAAGAATTAAATTGCGGGATAGTCTGTATCGGTACGTGTGAGATACACCTTTCCAATTTTTGGGGCGCATCTTATACCGCCGAGGATTGCAGGGTGCTTCAGTTTGCCTCCTGTTCCGAACTCCTCCTACTCCTCATCCTCATCCTGCCTTTAGGGTACAAAAAAATTGTAATCGGGGCCTAGTCTGTGTTTGTACGTGTGAGATACACCGTTTTATAAAATTTTTTCTATTTCGCTATTCAATCTACACCCTTTGGGGTAAAAAGAATTAAATTGCGGCATAGTCTGTATCGGTACGTGTGAGATACACCTTCCAATCTTTTGGGGCGCATCTTCCACCGCCGAGGATTGCAGGGTGCTTCAGTTTGCCTCCTGTTCCGAACTCCTCCTACTCCTCATCCTCATCCTGCCTTTAGGGTATAAAACATTGTAATCGGGGCCTAGTCTGTGTTTGTACATGTGAGATACACCTTTTTATAAAAAATTTTCTATTCCGCTATTCAATATACACCCTGTTTGAGTGTAAAAAATTAAATTACGGCATAGTCTGTATCGGTACATGTGAAATACACCTTTTTAAATTTGTTTGGCGCATCTCCTTCCACCAAAGAGGATTGCAGGGCACTTCAGTTTGCCTCCTGTTCTGAACTCCTCCTACTCCTCTTCCTCATCCTGCCTTTAGGGTACAAAAAATTGTAATCGGGGCCTAGTCTGTGTTTGTACGTGTGAGATACACCGTTTTATAAAATTTTTCCTATTCCGCTATTCAATATACACCCTTTTGGAGTGTAAAAAATTTAATTACGGCATAGTCTGTATTGGTACGTGTGAGATATACCTTTTAAATTTGTTTGGCGCATCTCCTTCCACCGCCAAGGATTGCAGGGCGCTTCAGTTTGCCTCCTGTTCTGAACTCCTCCTACTCCTCTTCCTCATCCTGCCTTTAGGGTACAAAAAATTGTAATCGGGGCCTAGTCTGTGTTTGTACGTGTGAGATACACCGTTTTATAAATTTTTTCCTATTCCGCTATTCAATATACACCCTTTTGGATTGTAAAAAATTAAATTACGGCATAGTCTGTATCGGTACGTGTGAGATACACCTTTTAAATTTGTTTGGCGCATCTCCTTCCACCGCCAAGGATTGCAGGGCGCTTCAGTTTGCCTCCTGTTCCGAACTCCTCCTACTCCTCTTCCTCATCCTCCCTTTAGGGTACAAAAAATTGTAATCGGGGCCTAGTCTGTGTTTGTACGTGTGAGATACACCGTTTTATATCCTTTTTTCTATTCCGCTATTCAATATACACCCTTTTGAGGTAAAAAAAATTAAATTGCGGCATAGTTTGCATATTTGACTGTGAGATACAGCCGTGCGATACTATTGTTGTTTTGTTCCGCTATTCAATAAACACCTTTCTAGGAAGATCATAATTTACAGAAATATGAGGAGACTGTCAAATAGGGGCCATGGCCTGGGTCGTGGTGCTGCTGGTAGAGCTCCTGTTGCAAGGAGAGGACGTGGTCGATCTGTGCCAGCTACACGCACAAGTGAAACACCTTCCTAAAGTGTGAGTAGGCGACAGAACCTGCAGCAGTATTTGGTAGGGCATCATGCGCCTCTAGAAGTGATGAGGCCAGAAGAAGTACAGGCGATAGTAGATTGGGTTGCTGACAGTGCCTCCAGTTCCTTCACATTGACCTTTCTGCAGTAGACTGGGTGGGAGACAGAGTTGGCACCTGCAGCCGATGTCCAACCGTCTTTCACCTCACCGCCTTGCAAATCAGGCAAGCAGTCTGAGCCCCAAGTCATGCAGCAGTCTCTTCTTCTTTTTGATGACTCTGTCAGCAGGGTTTCCCAGGGCCATCCACCTAGCCCTGCCCCAGAAGTGGAAGAGATTGAGTGCAGCGATGCTCAACCACTTATTTCTCAAGATGAGTACATGGAAGGACCATCGCAGCACATCTCCGATGATGACGAAACGCAGGTGCCAACTGCTGCGGCACTCAGAATTGTGGAGACCGACAAGGAGGGCAGGGGTGAAGACTGGGTGGAAGATGATGTGGAGGACGATGAGGTCCTCGACCCCACATGGAATGAAGGTCATGCAGGTGACCTGAGTAGTTTGGAGGAAGAGGCAGTGGTCGCACAGAGCCACCAGCACAGCAGAAGAGGGAGCAGGGTGCAGAAGCGGAGCGGCCGTGCCCTAGACACTACGCCTGCTACTGCCCAACGCAGCAAGGGACCGAGTGCACCAAAGCCAGCTCAAAGGAGTTCTCTAGCGTAGAAGTTCTTCAGAAAATGTGCTGATGACAGGACACGAGTGGTTTGCACCCTGTGCAATCAGAGCCTGAAGCGAGGCATAAACCTTCTCAACCTGAGCACAACCTGCATGATCAGGCATCTAAGTGCAAAGCACGAGCTGCAGTGGAGTAGACACCTTCAAAACCAAGAAAGGTCTCTGGCTCCTCCTGCTTCCTCTTCTGCTGCAGTCTCGGCCTCTCCATCCACCTCTGTAGTGATACCGGCACCTGCCACCCCGCAAACAGAGGATCTGTCAGCAACACCACCACCTGGGTCACCAACCATCTCCACAATGTCCCGTGGAAGCGTTCAGCTTTCCATCTCCCAAACACTTGAGAGGAAGAGGAAGTACCCCCCTACCCACCCGCGATCCCTGGCCCTGAATGCCAGCATTTCAAAATTCTTGGCCTTTGAAATGCTGTCATTCCGTCTGGTGGAGACGCACAGTTTTAAAAGTCTTATGTCGGTGACTGTCCCACAGTACGTCGTGCCCAGCCACCACTACTTTTCCAGGCAAGCCATCCCTTCCCTGCACAACCAAGTGGGGGAAAAAATCAGGTGTGCACTGCGCAACGCTATCTGTGCCAAGGTACACCTAACTACCGATACGTGGACCAGTAAGCACGGTCAGGGGCGTTATATCTCCCTAACGGCACACTGGGTAAATGCAGTGGCGGATGGGCCTGAGGCGGATAGCAATTTGGCGCATGTCCTTCTACCACCGAGGATTGCAGGGCGCTTCAGTTTGCCTCCTGTTCCTAACTCCTCCTACTCCGCTTCCTCATCCTCTACCGCCTCCTCATCCGGTCAGCGTAACACCTTCCCCACCAACTTCAGCACAGCCAGGGGTAAACGACAGCAGGCAGTTGTGGAGGAGCATGGAACAGCAGACAAATGAGTGGTTGCTGCCAGCGAGCCTCAAGCCCGGCCTGGTGGTGTGCGATAATGGACGAAATCTCATAGCAGCTCTGGGCCTAGCCGGTTTGACGCACATCCCTTGCCTGGCGCATGTGCTGAATTTGGTGGTGCAGAGGTTCCTTAAAAATTCCCAGGATATGTCAGAGCTGCTGCAGAAAGTGCGGGCCATCTGTGCGCACTTTCGGCATTCTCACCCTGCTGCTGCTCGCCTGTCAGCGCTGCAGCGTAACTTCGGCCTTCCCGCTCACCGCCTCATATGTGACGTGCCCACAAGGTGGAACTCCACCTTGCACATGCTGCAAAGACTGTACGAGCAGCAGCAGGCCATAGTGGAGTTTCAGCTGCAGCACGCACGCGTGAGTCGCTCTGCGGAACCGCACCACTTCACCACCAATAACTGGGCCTCCATGCGAGACTTGTGTGCCTTGTTGCGCTGTTTTGAGTACTCCACCAACATGGCCAGTGCCGATGACGCCGTTCTCAGATTAACTATCCCACTTCTATGCCTCCTTGAAAAAACAATTCGGGCGATGATGGAAGAGGATGTGGCACAGGATGAGGAGGAGGAGGAGGAGGAGGATGAAGAGGTAACATTTCCAAGGCTTTCAGGGCAGTCATTCGCAAGTGGCTCCGAGGGTGGGTTCCTGCACCCACAAACGCCAGGGACTCATATTCCAGCAGGGGCACAGTTCTGGAGGATGAGGAGGATGAGGAGGAGAAGATGGAGGAGGAGATGGAACCATGTTCACAGCAGGGTGGCACCCAGGCCAGCTCATGGCCATCACTGGTGCGTGGCTGGGGGGATACAGAGGACACAGACGATACACCCCCCACAGAGGACAGCCTTTCGTTGCCTCTGGGCAGCCTGGCACACATGAGCGATTACATTACTTTCATTTTCTGAAGTTCTGCCTGTGCATAATGTTCAGAATGATAGGCAGAGGCGCATAAAGGAGTTCAACATATGGCTTAGTAAATGGTGTCAAGAGCAAGGATTTGGCTTTGTTTCTCATGATAGCTCTACTTGGAATAGAAAGGAACTGTACAAAAAAGATGGTTTGCATCTTTCTCTCAAAGGAACAAATGTACTTAGTGAACAACTCCAAGAATTTGCGAAAGAGTATTTAATCTAGCAGGGGGGGGGGGGCAAGAGAGTGGAAATACAAGAGTCCAATTGCCCGCCGAAACAATGCCAGAACAGGTCAGAAGCACAGAGGTTAAGAAATGATAAGCTCAGAGTCCTGTCTACAAATGCTCACAGTTTAGGTAAAAAAATCAATGAACTTGGGTCAATAATGGCATCTGAGAATGTAGATTTAGTGGCTGTTACGGAGACATGGTTTAATGAAAGAAATGACTGGGACATAACCATACCAGGGTACTCTTTATACAGAAGAGACAGAGAAGGCAAGAAAGGAGGAGGAGTGGCCCTGTATGTGAAAGATAGCATTAAATCTAACCTAATACAAGTTGGTGAGGCCAACATAGATTCAGTTTGGGTTACGTTGCAGTTTGCTAATCATGCAGTAACTCGTGTAGGTGTGATATATAGACCACCTGGTCAAGTTAAAGAACTAGATGATCTACTAGTTGAAGAAATAGCTAAAATGACAATGAAAGGAGAAGTTATCATTATAGGAGATTTCAATCTTCCAGATATAAACTGGAAAACCAAAATAGCAAGTTCTACCAGGAGTACAGATATTCTAAATTCCCTACTGGGGTTGTCTCTGCAACAAGTGGTTGAGGAGCCAACCCGGAGGGAGGCCATTTTGGATTTGGTATTCACAAATGGGGATTCGGTATATGATGTCATTGTAGGCGAAACCTTGGGATCTAGTGATCACCAGTCAGTGTGGTTTAATTTAAGAACCGTGAAAGAGTCACACCACACAAAAACAAAAGTTTTAGATTTTAGAAAAACAGACTTTTCAAAAATGAAATTAGTCATAAAGGAGTCCTTATCAGACTGGAACGGATTACATGGAGTCCAGGAGAAATGGGACTACTTAAAAGGTGCATTATTGAAGGCAACAGAAAACTGCATTAGACTTGTCAGTAAAAGCAAAAAAAGGAAGAGACCACTGTGGTACTCAGCAGAAGTGGCCCAAATCATTAAAAATAAAAAGCTAGCATTTTGTAATTATAAAAAAACCCAGAGCAATGAAGATAAGGAAATCTACAAGATTAAGCAGAAAGAGGCCAAGCAAGTTATAAGAACTTCTAAAGCGCAGGCAGAAGAAAAACTAGCTCAGTCTATGAAAAAGGGGGATAAGACATTCTTCAGATATATAAATGAAAAAAGGAAATTAAAACAAGGAATAACTAAATTAAAAACAAAGGACGGAAGGTATGTAGAAGAGAATAAAGGGCTAGCCGACTGCCTTAATGAATACTTCTGTTCAGTTTTTACAGAAGAAAAAGAAGGAGAAGGACCTCCACTTGAAAGGATGACTAATAAATCGTTTGATGCATGTGTCTTTACAGAGGAAGACGTTCTAAGATTGCTGTCTAAAGTGAAGACAAATAAGTCACAGGGTCCTGATGAGATACACCCAAAATTATTAAAAGAGCTTAGTGGTGAGCTGGCAAAATCATTAACAGATCTATTTAACCAATCATTAGTAACAGGAGTCGTCCGGGAAGATTGGAAATTGGCAAATGTCGTGCCCATTCACAAGAAAGGTAGTAGGGAGGAATCGAGCAACTATAGACCAGTGAGTCTGACATCAATAGTAGGCAAATTAATGGAAACCCTATTAAAGGATAGGATTGTGGAACATCTTAAATCCCATGGATTGCAAGATGAAAAACAACATGGGTTTACTTCAGGGAGATCATGTCAAACAAATCTTATAGATTTTTTTGACTGGGTGACTAAAATAATAGACGGTGGAGGTGCAGTAGACATTGCATATCTAGATTTTAGTAAGGCTTTTGACACTGTCCCACATAGAAGACTTATCAATAAACTGCAGTCATTGAGCATGGACTCCCATATTGTTGAGTGGATTAGGCAGTGGCTGAGTGACAGACAACAGAGGGTTGTAGTCAATGGAGAACATTCAGAACAAGGTCATGTTACCAGTGGGGTACCTCAGGGATCTGTACTGGGACCAATTTTGTTTAATATCTTCATAAGTGATATCGCAAAAGGCCTCGATGGTAAGGTTTGTCTTTTTGCTGATGACACAAAGATATGTAACAGGGTTGATGTTCCTGGAGGGAAACGCCAAATGGAAAAGGATTTAGGAAAACTAGAAGAATGGTCAGAACTCTGGCAACTGAAATTTAATGTGGATAAGTGCAAGATAATGCACCTGGGGCGTAAAAACCCAAGGGCAGAATATAGAATATTTGACACAGTCCTGACCTCAGTATCTGAGGAAAGGGATTTAGGAGTAATTATTTCAGAAGACTTAAAGGTGGGAAGACAATGTAATAGAGCAGCACGAAATGCCAGCAGAATGCTTGGATGTATAGGGAGAGGTATAAGCAGTAGAAAGAGAGAAGTGCTTATGCCGCTGTACAGAACACTGGTGAGACCTCACTTGGAGTATTGTGCGCAGTACTGGAGGCCATATCTCCAGAAGGATATAGATACTCTAGAGAGAGTTCAGAGAAGAGCTACTAAACTAGTACATGGATTGCAGGAAAAAACTTACCAGGAAAGGTTAAAGGACCTTAACATGTATAGCTTAGAAGAAAGAAGAGACAGAGGGGATATGATAGAAACTTTTAAATACATAAAGGGAATCAACTCGGTAAAGGAGGAGAGCATATTTAAAAGAAGAAAAACTACCACAAGAGGACACAGTTTTAAATTAGAGGAGCAAAGGTTTAAAAGTAATATGAGGAAGTATTACTTTACTGAGAGAGTAGTGGATGCATGGAATAACCTTCCTGCAGAAGTGGTAGCTGCAAATACAGTGAAGGAGTTTAAGCATGCATGGGATAGGCATAAGGCTATCCTTCATATAAGATAGGGCCAGGGACTATTCATAGGATTCAGATATATTGGGCAGACTAGATGGGCCAATTGGTTCTTATCTGCCGACACATTCTATGTTTCTATGTTTCTATGCTGCAGTGTCTCCACAACGACTGCCGAGTTGCCCACATTCTAACTTGTGCTGATTACTGGGTGGCCACGCTGCTGGATCCCCGTTACAAGGACAACGTACCGTCCTTAATTCACTCACTGGAGTGCGATCGCAAGATGCGCGAGTACAAGCGCACGCTGGTAGACGCGATGCTGCTGGCATTCCCACCTGACAGTGGGGCCACAGTGGAAGCACAAGGCCAAGGCAGAGGAGGAGGAGGAAGAGGTCGCCAACGCAACCAGGGCACCGCCAGCACCTTAGAAGGCAGGGTTAGCATGGCCGAAATGTGGAAAAGCTTTGTCAGCACGCCACAACAAACAGCAGCTCATATGGAACGTCTTAGCAGGAGGCAGCATTTCACCAACATTGTGGAGCAGTATGTGTGCACACGCCTACATGTAGTGAATGACGGGTCTGCCCCCTTCAACTTCTGGGTCTCCAAATTGGGCACATGGCCTGAGCTTGCCCTTTACGCCTTGGAGGTGCTGGCGTGCCCTGCAGCCAGTGTATTATCTGAACGTGTATTTAGCACGGTTGGGGGCGTTATCACAGAAAAGCGCAGCCGCCTGTCCAGAGACAATGTGGACAAGCTCACTCTTTTGGGGTGTACCCTCATTTAAAATGACTGAAAAAAAGCAGTGTTGACTACCTCGTCCTCCTACACCGCCCATAGGTGTGCGCAGCCTATTGCATTAGGGTGTGCACCCCAAAGTTTAAATACACATGCATGTGTTTGCCTACATGTATATGGCCCCGGTACATTACTCTCCCTGCTGGCAAAGTGAAATAGAAGTGTGTGGCACTTCTCTTATGGCAGAGCAGGTCCGAGGGAGATCTTTCCCATCTCCTCACTGGCAAACAGAGCGATAATGTTAATGTGCCCTAGGTGATTAGGGTGTGCCCAGGCACACCCGGCACACCCTGTGCGCACGCCTATGACACCGCCACATCCACCACCACCTCAACCTCCCTCCTACTCCATATGGGCCTCGTCCTTCACAGATGAAGAACATTGTTTTATTTTTCTCTTTTTTTTTTGTTGTTTTAAGTTATTTCCCTATCCACATTTGCAGATCACTTGCCATGCTCTTAACTACGTTTTGCTGCCATTTGCAGCACTCTAGCCCTTTCCATTGGTGTTTTAGAGCCATTTTAGTGCCTGAAAGTTCGGGTCCCCATTGACTTCAATGGGGTTCGGTGTCCGGGTAAAGTTCGGAAAAAGTTCGGGTCCGGGTCTGTGTCCCGCACTTTTTTTTCAAGTTCGGCGGAACCCGCCGAACACGGACATCCAGGTGTCCGCTCAACTCTAATGACAACTTATGCAGCTGAGAAGCTCTAACTGTCGAGAGAGGTTCCTCTGACAGAACCCCCTGACATCTGTGTGCTCCTGAGTTCTTACTGGATTAAAGAAGGTCAAAGCAGTACGGAGCTCCTATGTTAGGCATCCATCCAGGAGTGGCCACGCATGCACCCAGCACTATTTTTTTTTCTTAATGATTCCATACATAAGACCATAATTTCTGACTGAGTGTTGCAATGTTTTATCATTGAGATTCTAATTTCCTCCATTCAAATAAATACTTTATATTATATCTGTTTATTGCACCAACCACAAGATAGGAAGTAGCAAATCCATATTTTTTTAATTTTAGGTTAACGTTTTTTTATAAGCCTAGTTTACAAATGGATCAGATTTTAAAGAGAATGTTCATCTTCCCATTCATGGAAAAGTGACAGGAAAGGTGCAATAATTGGGGAGTATACTTTACTGGATGGGGTGAGCTATCAGAAAGCACTGTCTTTCCACTGCAGGAGTCAACCTTGAGCAAGCTCCAGTGTCTGAGCTTAGCCATGTGGATAATACCACTGCTTTTTTTAGTGATCAGGTCTAATGATTGTCATTTTAGAAAAACAGTAATTCTCCTGCGATTAAGTGCTGTGCTAAAGGGAAGGGTTGTGTTGGTTCTTGCTGCCTCTAGGTTTTTGCTGCCCTCCCAGGACCATGGGCATCCACATAAAGTAGAAAACAACAAAAACAACAAAAGGGCACACAACATAGTGCAATATCATTAAAAATGTATTGAAGAGTAAAAAAGAGTGTCTTACAGCATACTCACAAACACATGCTGTAAATTTGCTTATAAAATCCTGAGGCAGTCAGGTGACCTCCAGGACAAGGATACTGTCAGTGCTGCAGAAGGACTGGAGGTGTCTGTAGGGTTGATGCGTTTCAAGGGAGAACCCTCTTCATCAGAGCCAAGGTGGCTCTACCCCCAAATTGGTAGCAGTCATTAAAAAGGTGGGGTATACATGGGCAGGGCAAAGGTGGTGGAGTCAGGGGCTTTTGCCTAGGGTGTCAAAAATACTTACCTGTAAGTACAATTAAAAAATACGATTTTACTTCATCTTTAACCACTTCCGGACTGCCTGTTGCATATATACTGCGACAGGGCGGCCGGGCTGCAAAAAGTGAGTACACCCCTCACATTTTTGTAAATATTTTATTATATCTTTTCATGTGAAAACACTGATGAAATGACACTTTACTACAATGTAAAGTAGTGAGTGTACAGCTTGTACAGCAGTGTAAATTTGCTGTCCCCTCAAAATAACTTAACACACATCCATTAATGTCTAAACCACTGGCAACAAAAGTGAGCACACCCCTAAGTGAAAATGTCCGAATTGGGCCCAAATAGCCATTTTCCCTCCCTGGTGTCATGTGACTCATTAGTGTTACAAGATCTCAGGTGGGAATGGGAGCAGGTGTGTTAAAGTTGGTGTTATCGCTCTCACTCTCTCATACTGATCACTGGAAGTTCAACATGGCACCTCATGGCAAAGAACTCTCTGAGGATCTGAAAAAAAGGAACTGTTGCTCCACATAAAGATGGCCTAGGATAAAAGGAGATTGCCAAGACCCTGAAACTGAGGTGCAGCATGGTGGCCAAGAACATACAGCAGTTTAACAGGACAGGTTCCACTCAGAACAGGCCTCGCCATAGTCGACAAAAGAAGTTGAGTGCACATGCTCAGTGTCATATCCAGAGGTTGTCTTTGGGAAATAGACATATGAGTGCTTACAGCATTGCTGCAGAGGTTGAAAAGGCGGGGGTCAGCCTGTCAGTGCTCAGACCATACGCAGCACACTGCATCAGATTGGTCTGCAGGGCTATCGTCCCAGAAGGAAGCCTCTTCTAAAGATGATGCACAAGAAAGCCCACAAACAGTTTGCTGAAGACAAGCAGACTTAAGGACATAGATTACTGGAACCATGTCCTGTGGTCTGATGAGACCAAGATAAACATATTTGGTTTAAATGGTGTCAAGCATGTGTGGCTGCAACCAAATGAGGAGTACAAAGACAAGTGTGTCTTGCCTACAGTCAAGCATGGTGGTGGGAGTGTCATGGTCTGGGGCTGCATGAGTGCTTCCGGCACTGGGGAGATACAGTTCATTGAGGGAACCATGAATGCCAACATGTACTGTGACATACTGAAGCAGAGCATGATCCCCTCCCTTCGGAGACTGGGCCGCAGGGCAGTATTCCAACATAATAAGGACCCCAAACACACCTCCAAGACGACCACTGCCTTGCTAAAGAAGCTGAGGGTAAAGGTGATGGACTGACCAAGCATGTCTCCAGACCTTAACCCTATTGAGCATCTGTGGGGCATCCTCAAACAGAAGGTGAAGGAGCGCAAGGTCTCTAACATCCACCAGCTCCATGATGTCATCATGGAGGAGTGGAAGAGGACTCCAATGGCAACCTGTGAAGCTCTGGTGAACTCCATGCCCAAGAGGATTAAGGCAGTGCTGGAAAATAATGGTGACCACACAAAACATTGACATGGGCCTAATTTGGACATTTGCACTTAGGGGTGTACTCACTTTTGTTGCCAGCGGTTTAGACAATAATGGCTGTGTGTTGACTTATTTTGAGGGGACACAAATTTACACTTTCATTTAAGCTATACACTCACTACTTTACATTGTAGCAAAGTGTCATTTCTTCAGTGTTGCCACATGAAAAGATATAATAAAATATTTACAAAATATAATATATATATATATATATACACATGCATCGAATACACATAGGTAAATACAGGGAAGGGGAAAAAAAAGGGAGAAGAGGAGGAAAAAGAGAAAAAAATATAAAAACCATAATGGCTCCACTATGGCTTGTGAGTAGAGTTGAGCGGACACCTGGATGTCCGTGTTCGGCGGGTTCGGCCGAACTTTAAAAAAAAGTCCGGGTCCGTGTCCCGGACTTTTGCCGAACTTTTCCCGGACACCGAACCCCATTGAAGTCAATGGGGACCTGCACTTTCAGGCACTAAAATTGCTCTAAAACACCAATGGAAAGGGCTAGAGTGCTGCAAATGGCAGCAAAACGTAGTTAAGAGCATGACAAGTGCTCTGCAAACAAATGTGGATAGGGAAATAACTTAAAACATCAAAAAAAAGAGAAAAATAAAACAATGTTCTTCATCTGTGAAGGACGAGGCCCATATGGAGTAGGAGGGAGGTTGAGGTGGTGGTGGATGTGGCGGTGTCATAGGCGTGCGCACAGGGTGTGCCGGGTGTACCCGGGCACACCCTAATCACCTAGGGCACATTAGCATTATCGCTCTGTTTGCCAGTGAGGAGATGGGAAAGATCTCCCTCTGACCTGCTCTGCTCTATTTCACTTTGCCAGCAGGGAGAGTAATGTATCGGGGCCATGTACATGTAGGCAAACACATGCATGTGTATTTAAACTTTGGGGTGCACACCCTAATGCAATAGGCTGCGCACACCTATGGGCGGTGTAGGAGGAAGCGGCGGTGGAGGAGGACCAGGGCCGGATTAAGAGCATCATGGGCTTGGTGCTGAGGATTTTGAAGGGCCTTAAGGGCCGTGCCTTGGCATGCACCCAGAGGAGGAAGGGTGCAGCCATGCATGCCTAATTCAACATGGGATGCTGTCTCTGAAGCCCATAAACACATGCATGCATCGGCAACTGTCCCTCCTTGTCCGGCCTTCGTGCTGTGTGGGGAGGTTCTGAGGGAGCTGCCTGGGGAAGCGAGCATAGAAGCCAGACTTCTGCGTTTACAAGTGACAGAAGAGCGGTAACAGTGAATATGGCCAACCCGGGGCCTATATAAAGGTAGGGGCCTGGAGCTGCAGCTCCAATAGCCCCTATGTTAATCTGGCCCTGAGGAGGATGAGGTAGCCAACACTGCTTCTTTTCACAAATTTTAAATGAGGGTACACCCCAAAAGAGTGAGAAAGAGCAAAAATGGAACAATGGGTGGGTAAGGTCGGTATCCATCGCTATTCTGCACAAGGTACGGAAAAGTCCCGTGGGATCCATGCCTGGTTCATTTTAATGAACGTGAGCTTGTCCACATTGTCTCTGGACAGGCGGCTGCGCTTGTCTGTGATAACGCCCCCAGCCGTGCTAAATACCCGTTCAGATAATACACTGGCTGCAGGGCACGCCAGCACCTCCAAGGCGTAAAGGGCAAGCTCAGGCCATGTGCCCAATTTGGAGACCCAGAAGTTGAAGGGGGCAGACCCGTCATTCACTACATGTAGGCGTGTGCACACATACTGCTCCACCATGTTGGTGAAATGCTGCCTCCTGCTAAGATGTTCCATATGAGCTGCTGGTGCTGCTGTTTGTTGTGGCGTGCTGACAAAGCTTTTCCACATTTCGGCCATGCTAACCCTGCCTTCTGAGGTGCTGGCGGTGCCCTGGTTGCGTTGGCGACCTCTTCCTCCTCCTCCTCCTCCTCTGCCTTGTGCTTCCACTGTGGCCCCGCTGTCAGGTGGGAATGCCAGCAGCATCGCGTCTACCAGCGTGCGCTTGTACTCGCGCATCTTGCGATCGCGCTCCAGTGAGTGAATTAAGGACGGTACATTGTCCTTGTAACGGGGATTCAGCAGCGTGGTCACCCAGTAATCAGCACAAGTTAGAATGTGGGCAACTCGGCGGTCGTTGTGGAGACACTGCAGCATGTAATCACTCATGTGTGCCAGGCTGCCCAGAGGCAAAGAAAGGCTGTCATCTGTGGGAGGTGTATCGTCCGTGTCCTCTGTATCCCCCCAGCCACGCACCAGTGATGGCCATGAGCTGGCCTGGGTGCCACCCTGCTGTGAACATGCTTCCATCTCCTCCTCCTCATCCTCCTCATCCTCCTCATCCTCCTCATCCTTCTCATCCTCCAGAACTGTGCCCTTGCTGGACAATTGTGTCCCTGGCGTTTGTGTGTGCAGGAACCCACCCTCGGAGCCCCTTGCGAATGACTGCCCTGAAAGCCTTGGAAATGTTACCTCTTCATCCTCCTCCTCCTCATCCTGTGCCACATCCTCTTCCATCATCGCCCGAATTGTTTTTTCAAGGAGGCATAGAAGTGGGATAGTTAAGCTGAGAACAGCGTCATCGGCACTGGCCATGTTGGTGGAGTACTCAAAACAGCGCAACAAGGCCCACAGGTCTCGCATGGAGGCCCAGTTATTGGTGGTGAAGTGGTGCTGTTCCTCAGAGCGACTCACGCGTGCGTGCTGCAGCTGAAACTCCACTATGGCCTGCTGCTGCTCGCACAGTCTTTGCAGCATGTGCAAGGTGGAGTTCCACCTTGTGGGCACGTCACATATGAGGCGGTGAGCGGGAAGGCCGAAGTTACGCTGCAGCGCTGACAGGCGAGCAGCAGCAGGGTGAGAACGCCGAAAGTGCGCACAGACGGCCCGCACTTTCTGCAGCAGCTCTGACATATCGGGGTAGTTTTTAAGGAACCTCTGCACCACCAAATTCAGCACATGCGCCAGGCAAGGGATGTGCGTCAAACCGGCTAGGCCCAGAGCTGCTATGAGATTTCGCCGTTATCGCACACCACCAGGCCGGGCTTGAGGCTCGCTGGCAGCAACCACTCATTTGTCTGCTGTTCCATGCTCCTCCACAACTCCTGCGCGGTGTGTGGTTTGTCCCCCAAATAGGCAAGTTTTAAAACTGCCTGCTGTCGTTTACCCCTGGCCGTGCTGAAGTTGGTGGTGAAGGTGTTACGCTGTCTGGATGAGGAGGCGGTAGAGGATGAGGAAGCGGAGTAGGAGGAGTTAGGAACAGGAGGCAAACTGAAGCGCCCTGCAATCCTCGGTGGTGGAAGGACATGCGCCAAATTGCTATCCGCCTCAGGCCCATCCGCCACTGCATTTACTCAGTGTGCCGTTAGGGAGATATAACGCCCCTGACCGTGCTTACTGGTCCACGTATCGGTAGTTAGGTGGACCTTGGCACAGATGGCGTTGCGCAGTGCACACCTGATTTTTTCCCCCACTTGGTTGTGCAGGGAAGGGATGGCTTGCCTGGAAAAGTAGTGGTGGCTGGGCACGATGTACTGTGGGACAGCCACCGACATAAGGTTTTTAAAACTGTGCGTCTCCACCAGACGGAATGACAGCATTTCAAAGGCCAAGAATTTTGAAATGCTGGCATTCAGGGCCAGGGATCGCGGGCGGGTAGGGGGGTACTTCCTCTTCCTCTCAAGTGTTTGGGAGATGAAAAGCTGAACGCTTCCACGGGACATTGTGGAGATGGTTGGTGACCCAGGTGGTGGTGTTGCTGAAAGATCCTCTGTTTGCGGGGTGGCAGGTGCCGGTATCACTACAGATGTGGCTGGAGCGGCCGAGACTGCAGCAGAAGAGGAAGCAGGATGAGCCAGAGACGTTTCTTGGTTTTGAAGGTGTCTACTCCACTGCAGCTCGTGCTTTGCACTTAGATGCCTGATCATGCAGGTTGTGCTCAGGTTGAGAAGGTTTATGCCTCGCTTCAGGCTCTGATTGCACAGGGTGCAAACCACTCGTGTCCTGTCATCAGCACATTTTCTAAAGAACTTCCACGCTAGAGAACTCCTTTGAGCTGACTTTGGTGCGCTCGTTCCCTTGCTGCGTTGGGCAGTAGCAGGCGTAGTGTCTAGGGCACGGGCGCTCCGCTTCTGCACCCTGCTCCCTCTTCTGCTGTGCTGGTGGCTCTGTGCCACCACCGCCTCTTCCTCCAAACTACTCAGGTCACCTGCATGACGTTCATTCCATGTGGGGTCGAGGACCTCATCGTCCTCCACATCATCTTCCACCCAGTCTTCACCCCTGCCCTCCTTGTCGGTCTCCACAATGCTGAACGCCGCAGCAGTTGGCACCTGCGTTTCGTCATCATCGGAGACGTGCTGCGATGGTCCTTGCATGTACTCATCTTGAGAAATGAGTGGTTGGGCATCGCTGCACTCAATCTCTTCCACTTCTGGGGCAGGGCTAGGTGGATGGCCCTGGGAAACCCTGCTGACAGAGTCCTCAAAAAGAAGAGAGACTGCTGTATGGCTTGGGGCTCAGATTGCTTGCCTGATTTGCAAGGGGGTGAGGTGAAAGACGGTTGGACATTGGCTGCAGGTGCCAACTCTGACCTTTCTGCAGTAGACTGTGTGGGAGACAATGTGAAGGAACTGGAGGCACTGTCAGCAGCAAACCAATCTACTATCGCCTCTCTGTGTTCTGGCCTCATCACTTCTAGAGGCGTATGATGCCCTACCAAATACTGATGCAGGTTCTGTCGCCTACTAACACTTGAGGAAGGTGTTTCACTTGTGCGTGTAGCTGGCACAGATCGACCACGTCCTCTCCTTGGAACAGAAGCTCTACCAGCAGCACCACGACCCAGGCCACGGCCCCTATTTGACGGTCTCCTCATATTTCTGTAATTTAAGATCTTGCCCTAGAAAGGTGTTTATTGAATAGCGGAACAAAACAACAACAGTATCGCACGGGTTTATCTCACAGTCAAATATGCAAACTATGCCGCAATTTAATGTTTTTTACCTCAAAAGGGTGTATATTGAATAGCGGAATAGGATAAAAAACGGTGTATCTCACACGTACAAACACAGACTAGGCCCGATTACATTTTTTTGTACCCTAAAGGGAGGATGAGGAAGAGGAGTAGGAGGAGTTGGGAACAGGAGGCAAACTGAAGCGCCCTGCAATCCTTGGTGGGGGAAGGAGATGCGCCAAACTAATTTAAAAGGTGTATCTCACACGTACCGATACAGACTATGCCGTAATTTAATTTTTTACACTCCAAAAGGGTGTATATTGAATAGCGGAATAGGAAAAATTTTATAATACGGTGTATCTCACACGTACAAACACAGACTAGGCCCCGATGACAATTTTTTGTACCCTAAAGGCAGGATGAGGAAGAGGAGTAGGAGGAGTTGGGAACAGGAGGCAAACTGAAGCGCCCTGCAATCCTCGGCGGTAGAAGGAGATGCACCAAACAAATTTAAAAAGGTGTATCTCACATGTACCGATACACACTATCCCGCAATTTAATTTTTTACACTCAAACAGGGTGTATATTGAATAGCGGAATAGGACAAATTTTACAAAACGGTGTATCTCACACGTACAAACACAAACTAGGCCCCGATAAACACAAACTAGGCCCCGATTACAATTTTTTCTACCCTAAAGGCAGGATGAGGAGTAGGAGGAGTTCGGAACAGGCAGGAGGCAGACTGAAGCACCCTCAAATCCTCGGCAGTATGAGATGCGCCCAAAAAATTGGAAAGGTGTATCTCACACATACCGACACAGACTATCACGCAATTTAATTGTTTATACCCAAAGGTTTTGATTAAATAGCGGAATAGAAAATATGATCAAAAAAAGTGTATGTATATCACACGTACACAACCACACTAGGCCCCAATTACTATTGTTTGTACCCCTAAAGGCAGGATGAGGAGTAGGAGGAGTATGGAACAGGCAGCACCCTCAAATCTTCAGAAGTATGAGATGAACCTCAAAAACTTGGAAAGGTGGATCTCACACGTACCAACACAGACTATCCCGCAATTTAATTGATCCCCAAAGGTTTTTATTGAATAGCGGAATAGGAAATATGATCAAAAAAGTGTATGTATTTCACACGTACAGAAGCACACTAGGCCCCAATTACTATTTTTTGTACCTACCCCTAAAGGCAGGATGAGGAGTAGGAGGAGTATGGAACAGGCAGCACCCTCAAATCTTCAGAAGTATGAGATGAACCCCAAAAACTTGGAAAGGTGGATCTCACACGTACCAACACAGACTATCCCGCAATTTAATTGATCTTCAAAGGTTTTTATTGAATAGCGGAATAGGAAATATGATCAAAAAAAGTGTATGTATCTCACACGTACAGAAGCACACTAGGCCCCAATTACTATTGTTTGTACCCCTAAAGGCAGAATGAGGAGTAGGAGGAGTATGGAACAGGCAGCACCCTCAAATCTTCAGAAGTATGAGATGAACCCCAAAAACTTGGAAAGGTGGATCTCACACGTACCAGCACAGACTATACCGCAATTTAATTGATCCCCAAAGGTTTTTATTGAATAGCGGAATAGAAAATATGATCATAAAAAGTGTATGTATCTCACACGTACAAAACCACACTAGGCCCCAATTACTATTGTTTGTACCCCTAAAGGCAGGATGAGGAGTAGGAAGAGTTTGGAACAGGCAGCACCCTCAAATCTTCAGAAGTATGAGATGAACCCCAAAAACTTGGAAAGGTGGATCTCACACGTACCAACACAGACTATCCCGCAATTTAACTGATCCCCAAAGGTTTTTATTGAATAGCGGAATAGGAAATATGATCAAAAAAAGTGTATGTATCTCACACGTACAGAAGCACACTAGGCCCCAATTACTATTGTTAGTACCCCTAAAGGCAGGATGAGGAGTAGGAGGAGTATGGAACAGGCAGCACCCTCAAATCTTCAGAAGTATGAGATGAACCCCAAAAACTTGGAAAGGTGGATCTCACACGTACCAACACAGACTATCCCGCAATTTAATTGATCCCCAAAGGTTTTTATTGAATAGCGGAATAGAAAATATGATCAAAAAAAGTGTATGTATCTCACACGTACAGAAGCACACTAGGCCCCAATTACTATTGTTTGTACCCCTAAAAGGCTGGATGAGGAGTAGGAGGAGTATGGAACAGGCAGCACCCTCAAATTTTCAGAAGTATGAGATGAACCCCAAAAACTTGGAAAGGTGGATCTCACACGTACCAACACAGACTATCCCGCAATTTAACTGATCCCCAAAGGTTTTTATTGAATAGCGGAATAGAAAATATGATCAAAAACATTTTATGTATCTCACACATACAGAAGCACACTAGGCCCCAATTATTATTGTTTGTACCCCTAAAAGGCTGGATGAGGAGTAGGAGGAGTATGGAACAGGCAGCACCCTCAAATCTTCAGAAGTATGAGATGAACCCCAAAAACTTGGAAAGGTGGATCTCACACGTACCAACACAGACTATCCCGCAATTTAACTGATCCCCAAAGGTTTTTATTGAATAGCGGAATAGAAAATATGATCAAAAAAGTGTATGTATCAAACACATACAAAACCACACTAGGCCCCAATTACTATTGTTTGTACCCCTAAAAGGCTGGATGAGGAGTAGGAGGAGTTTGGAACAGGCAGCACCCTCAAATCTTCAGAAGTATGAGATGAACCCCAAAAACCCCAAATATCATTCAGCTCTGCTGCAGGCCACAATTTATTTTTTTTTAACCCAAGGCTGTATATTGAATAGTGGAATAGAAAAAAAGTGTATGATTTTTGAAACCACTGAATAGCACATTGACAACTGAACACAGCAGTGTATTATCAGTCACTCAGCACAGCACAGCTGAAGGAAAAATGCTGCACACAGTGCCTGATAGAAAAATACTTTTCTCCCTCCTCCTCCTCAGTGGGCAAAAAAGATTGTGTTCACTGCACCCCAAAAAGATTGTGTTCACTGCACCCCAAAAAGATTGTGTTCACTGCACCCCAAAAAGATTGTGTTCACTGCAGCCCACACACAGCAAAATGGATGTGGACCACTGACCACTGCCTATCTCCTATCCCACACCACACAGCAATATCGATTGTAGTTTGTAGAACACACTGTCTGACCCTAAAAATCAGCAGACTCTGTCCCTAAAAGGATTGATAAGATCGTAGATCGGGTGACTGCAACCCCCCCCCCCCCCACACAGCAATATCGATTGTAGTTTGTAGAACACACTGACCCTAAAAATCAGCAGACTCTGTCCCTAAAAGGATTGATAAGATCGTAGATCGGGTGACTGCAACCCCCCCCCCCCCCACACAGCAATATCGATTGCAGTTTGTAGAACACACTGACCCTAAAAATCAGCAGACTCTCTCCCTAAAAGAATTGATAAGATCGTAGATCGGTCACTGCAAACCCCACCCCACACAGCAATATTGATTGTAGTTTGTAGAACACACTGACCCTAAAAATCAGCAGACTCTCTCCCTAAAATGCCTACAACTCGCCCTGCCTAACACACTCCGACCTGTCCCTCAATTCTATCCGGACACAAATGTTTTTTTTTCCTGTCTGTCCCTAATCAGCAGCCAGCACGTTGATGTGTGCTCTCTCCCTGAACTAAACAGCAGAATGACGACGCAGCGGCGCTGCCTCGAACTTATAAAGACTTGGTCACATGCTTCAGACGGCCAATCACAGCTACTGATACATTTGTAGGCATGGCTGGGATGGCTTAGGCACACCAGTTAAACGCTTGTTGATTGGCTGTTGAAAGCCCGCCATGAAAAGCGCGCCAAAGCATGCAAAGCCCAGAAATAAAACGACGAACACGGATTTTTACCCGAATATACAGTAAAGTTTTCGGGTCCATGTTCGGGTAACAAAAATCCAATTATTCGGTACGAACACGAATAATACAGTCCGTGTTCGCTCAACCCTACTTGTGAGCCATCTTTACTAGACATATCTTTGGTCTCCATAAATTCAGTGAGCTGGCCTTTTTTCACCTATCTTTGTTGCTAAATTGGACACACCTTAAATTTCATAGTGTACAGCAGGGAAAAAATAAGGTGAGCACTAACCATGTCAAACATTTTCAGGTATAAAATCTCTCACCACCCCAACCTCATTAAATGTTTAAGTGCAGGATTAAATAAAACTGGCAAGATATAACATCTGACAAAAAAAAAGGCAGCACAATAACTACACCCCTCCAAATTCACACACATACATTTCTGGTTTGGGTTAGCAGGAAGCTTCATTTTTAAAAACAATTTAGAAAACTAGATTACCATTAGGAGTTGTAAGTAACAATCAAAAGAGAAGGGTCAGCTGATGCTCACAAACAAGAAATGCATGGTCACATTGGACAAAGACACACAAATATCCACTTTTAAGGGCCAAAATACAAAACAATTACAGCAAACAGACAAACATTCATCAAACCACAGCCGGCCTGGGTCATTATGCAAACTATAGCAACCTGCCTCAAATAATCTGGCCTCTTCTCAGGCAAAGCACACCACACTAGAGCAGGCCTTTATATAACATAGATTGGATAGCACACCTACACCCACCCAGGAAAGGACATGTCCAACAGTGTAATTAATTTCGACTCTTCATGTATGCCTCAAGTACTCACACCTGCTGATCAGGAGCACACACTCTTGGCAAATAAAATAATGCATCAGCTATATAAGCGTATGTATCATGTGCAGTGTATAATGTAAAAGATCAAATGTCCAAGCCTCTGGCCATGATCAGTGATACAAAAACACAACAATTCAAGTTGTGTGAAGCAGCCCTCAGAAAGGTAACATTTCCTGCTTTGTACCCCCCACACGCACAACAACTTACATATTGTTGACAAGCACATTCATCATCAGCAGCCAACATTTGAATATGGGTGCAGGATCACACCATACTTATAACTCCATATCTGTAAAAAAAAAAAAAACATAAAGATTTGGAGTAAAACCCACACTCGCTTTATTTATAATGTCATTTCTTTTGTGTTTCCATTATGTGAAACCCATCAGAAATATAATACCTTGTGAAAAAGAAGCTATAACACCACAACAGAGGAAGAACATAAAAGAACATTGGGATTCAAACCAATGACCCCGGTGCTGCAAGGCAGAAGTGCTAACCAGTTATGCACTGTGCTGCCACATGCATGGTGCCTCCATCTCTGTGGTGTTAAACAGTCCTAAGTCCCTGGGGTGAAAAAGTTAATCAATGCAGATATACCCTGGACGTCCACAGTCCCATTGACCAACCTGTATCTGTGATATGCCATCTGGTTCCAAGGCTGGTTATGGCTGATTACTGTCAGCATGCTCCTATAGGGCCATCTCTAATTTTGGGGGTTTTTGCTTGGTAAGATGCTGCTATTGGTGCTGGTGTGGAATTCACAAGGCTGTTTCTTGTCCTTACCCACGGAACACATATGGCAAGATTTGCAATAGTGGTGGAACCCTCCTACACCTAAATACTATATTTCATTAGGCATTTACCTATAGGTCAGTGATGGCAAACCTCAGCACTCCAGATGTTTAGGAACTACATTTCCAAACTACACTGCAGATTGCATGAGCATGATGGGAAATGTAGTTCCAAAACATCTGGGCTGCTATAGGTGGTGGAATTACATCAGGCAGGAGTTCTGTTTCTTGATTTATTCTGTGATATTTGGTGTTTTATTGGAATGTGAGTGTAGAATGTGGTGTTACCCTCTGAATTTTGGTAATGACATTTTGATTAATGATGTTGGTATACATATTACATTTTTGTGGTGAAAATGATGATCATTTGGAAATACTAAACAACGAGAGAGAGACAGAGAGAGAGATAACAGTTATACAATGAGAATCAATGGCTGACACTCGCAATTACTGTATATATAAATAGTACATCGTTTGCTAGCTGTCAAAAATGTAAGCTTGTTTGGCATTCACATATTTTGGAATTCACTATAGCACGGGGCTAAAACGAAATGAGTGTAGGTTTTTGACTAGTCTTCTAGTCTGGGCATGCTCAGTTGTGTCAGTACAGAGTTCTTAAAACAGGGTGAATTTATCTCTTCTCAGACTTTCAAGCATATTTCTGCTTTCACAACAATATTTCAAGAAATGTAACCAGTTTACGACCGCCCGCTGCAGATGTACTGTGGCAGGCAGCCGCTCCCAGGCAAATTACCGTAACTGTATGGTGCTCACTCTCAGGAGTCTAGGGGCGAGCGCGCTGCCGCCGGCGCGCTCCTGCCCCGGCTCATCAGCAGGGAAGCCGATGCGCATGTCAGGCTGCTCCGATTGCCACCTGACACACCCGATCGTTCCCCTGCTGAGAGAAAAGGACGGTTGGCTGTTGTAAACACAGCCGTCCGTCCTTTTCCCTGGGATGATCATAGAGCCCAAGTGATCCTGCCAGTGCTGTATTTTGGCCTAGGCCAACAAGGCCCAGGCCTAGGGCGGCACTTTGCAAGGGGGCAGCAAAAAAGCTGCCCCCCTCCACCTGAGACTCTATTGGCCACTGATTGCTAGAGCCGCCTCTCTCACCCCCTCTCTCTCACCCCTCCTCTCTCTCATCCCCCTCTCTCTCTCTCATCCCCCCTCTCTCTCTCATCCCCCTCTCTCTCTAACCCCCACTCTCTCATCCCCTCTCTCTCTCTCTCTCTCTCATCCCCCCTCTCTCTCATCCCCCTCTCTCAACCCACTCTCTCTCACCCCATCTCTCTCTCATCCCCCCTCTCTCTCTCACCCTCCCTCTCTCTATTATCTCCCTCTCTCTCTCTCAC
This sequence comes from Pelophylax lessonae, assembly GCF_965119305.1. Taxonomy (NCBI): domain Eukaryota; kingdom Metazoa; phylum Chordata; class Amphibia; order Anura; family Ranidae; genus Pelophylax; species Pelophylax lessonae. Next base: position 244,007,656 of record NC_138769.1, read on the forward strand.
TCTTTGATTCCCCCCCCTCTCTCTCTCCCTCACCCTTATCTCTCTCCCACCAACTCTCACCCCCCCCCTCACCCCCCCTCGGGAGATATCAGGGGCTCATGCTGGGACTTGTAGTCCTTCATTTTTAACGGATGTGACACCCTCCAAAATTAGAGTGGGACAAATTTACATAGGAGGGGGGGGGGGTGCCCAATTTTAGTCTTGCCTAGGGCAGCACAAAACCAAAATACACCACTGGATCCTGCTATATAAGATCACATGTCTCTATGGTCATTTCAGAAGCCACGCCCCCCACAGTTAGAATTACTCCCCTAGGCTTACATTTAATCCCTTGATCACCCACAGGGTTAACCCCTTCCCTGCCAGTGTCATTATTACAGTAACAGTGCATTTTTAGCACTGATTACTGTAGTAATGTCACTGGTACCCCCAAAAGTGTCAAAAATGTCAGTTAGGGGTCCGATCTGTCCGCTGTAATGTCGAAGTCCCGCAAAAAATCGCAGATCACCGCCATTACTAGTAAAAACAAAAAAAATTACATAAATCTTTCCCGTAGTTAGTAGACGCAATAACTTTTGCGCAAACTAATCAAAATATGCTTATTGTGATTTTTTTTTTTTTTACCAAAAATATGTAGCAGAAAACAAATTGGCCCAAAATGTTAAAAAATTTTGATTTTTACATTTTTTTTTTGGAATGTCATATAGCAGATTGTGAAAAATATATATATTATTTTTTTCAAAATTGTCGCTTTTTTTTTTTGTTTATAGCGCAAAAAATAAAAAAACCTATGTGATTAAGCTCTAAACATTATTTTCATGTGTAATTCACCTACTTCTACCATGACTACTGATTTAGACGGTCACTGATTTATGTGACCTATAGTGAATTTGATTTTGTGACTAATTATTCACCGCGTGCTGTAGTGAATATTTATTCACCGTGTTCTGTAGTGAATACCTTTTTCGACTAGATTTAGCCGTTTTTATGGATTTCAGTCCCTTGTGAACATTCGTTAACCCATTTGCTGACTAGGTGCAATAGTGAATTAGGCCTGTGTGTCAGTTTTGGCCGCAGTAATGTCGCAGTCTCGCTATAAATGGCTGATCGCAGCCATTATTAGTAAAAACAATTTAAAAAAGAAAAATCCATAAATGTATTCCGTAGTTTGTAGACACTATAGCTTTTGCACAAACCAATCAATATAAACTTATTAGTATTTTTTTTTCCAAAAATATGTTGCAGAACACAAATTGGCCTAAACTGATGAAAAAAATAGATTTTTTACATTTTTTTATTGGGTATATTTTATAGCAGACAGTAAAATATATTTTTTTTTCAAAATTGTGGTTCTTTTATTGTTTATAGCTCAAAAAATAAAAACAGCAGAGGTGATCAAATACCCCCAAAAGAAAGCTCTGTTTGTGAGAAAAAAAGAACATCAAGTTTATTTGGGTACAGCGTCGCACGACCGCGCAATTGTCAGTTAAAGAAACGCAGTGCTGTATCGCAAAAAATGGCATGGTCATTAAAGGGGTAAAAATCTTCCAGAGCTGAAGTGGTTAAAGCAACCTTACAAGCCAGAAATAAAATGTAACATTTATAGGCCCATATTATATTAACCCTAAGTTAAACCTCATCAGCCCTAAATATTTAATCCCCCCTTCTCCCCTTTAATATTTTTATTTATTTACTTTTATATATTTTTATTTTATTTCTTTTACACTAAAAAAAAAACACATTTTTATTTTTTGTCATTTTAAAAAATATGCAGATTAAAAAAAATTATATATATATATATATATATATTTAATAACCTTGTAATGCTTTATATTAAAATTTATATATATATATATATATATATATATATATATATATATATATATATATATATATTTAATAACCTTGTAATGCTTTATATTAAAATTTATATATATATATATATATATATATATATATATATATATATATATATATATTTTTTTTAATAACTTTGTGATGCTTTATACCAGTAATGACAAAGTTATCACTGGAAAAAAACAGGCCATTGCAGAAATGTACAATTTGTACTGGTCTGTAAAGAGTATACAAGTGTTAGAACTGAAGTGGTAACAAGGGGGACTGCCTGTTGCTTAAAAATAGATTTTCAAGTAGTGTTAAGGCTTGCTGAAAGCCTGGTGAAACCTGTTAACATCTTAGTGGATTAATTCAGTTGTAATTAGAAATGTGTCCATAAGCTTTGAAGAGCACAAAAAATAAATAAATAAATAATATTTTTTGTTAAGATAATAATTTATAAATCCTGTCTGCAATTATGTACCTGCTTACTGCCAGCAGATATTGATCTAAGCTCTGCCCTTGGTCAAACTTTCCAATAAGTGGCAGGGTCTGTATATATGACAGGGTTTATATATTTACAGACCTAAAAGTATATTAGCAGAAAAAAAAAAGGACATAAAATACCGGTTTGACTCCAAATACTGTACTATGTGCAGATTTGTACTAAAATGCAATAAGCTAATCAAGCAAACATATTTCCTTGGTTGCCAGTGATAGAAAACTAAGATGAAATGGCAGTTGTTAAAATAGAGACATACCCCAAAAAAATGAAGTTTTGTTATAATATGTTATAAGGAATATTTAATTGTGCCTAAGCAGTTTCCTGAAAAAGTCCTCCTAAAATATCAATGTAATTCCTGCTATGTGAGGAAGCCTAAGCAGTCACAACCTCAAAGGTGTATATCTGCAGTGTGAGGTCTAAAGCATTCCTTCTGACTGTTTGTCTCAGGTGACTTGGAGTGAACTTTGGTGATGTGACTATTTTGCTACTCGCTGTTCTCCTTTCTGGAGGTTATGACATTAGGGAGCAAAGCCCTTGCTCTACCAAGAGGGCTACCTCCACACAGCAGCACAGTGCAGAAGAAAGTATGGAATTTAGTAATAGGGAAACGTTGGGTACCTAATAATGGCTTGTTCTTTGTCTTCTGTCTGCATTATTTGGTAGTTTCCAGACTTCAGTTCCTATTTTAATATAAAAAGTTTATTTTTTATTGTACAATATGTTTTATTAGAATTGTTATTTTCCTTTAATTGGATTTCTGAAACACATCAGTTATTAGTGTAGATAATAATGCAAAGCAACATTTACAGTTACAATACAAAAGAAAGATACTGTTAACAGCATTTCACAAGAAAGGTGTCAGAAAATCAGCATCCCAATTTTCCTTTCCCCGATCCTTCATGTGGTTCTGGTCACACTGCATTTAACAATATCTTCATTAAGCATTCAGTGAAAATGAAGTGTTCTTGTGAAGCCACAGAAGATGCTTTTCTACTTTCTAGATTGCTATGAAGTCATTAGTCAAAACTAACACCGGTGCCAAAAATACCACAACCTCTAAAGCAGATCATGTGCTTTATAAACACACAGCACAAAGCACAAAGAAAGCTGGAGCGGCAGGAGAGAAGCACAAAGTTTGAACTACTTACTATTCCCTCCACAGTCTCTTTCTCTATCTTAACTTCCAGAGATTAAAGATTCAACCCAGGCAGATAGAAAAAGAGAAATGCAGAGCTGGAAGAAAATGTTGTTTTATACAATGACAAATGCATTCAGAGCATGCCCTTTCTACTTTTAATTTCAGGAAAAATTAAAACATGTGTGAACCTTTCCTTTGTTTTTAATTGAGATATTTAAAGTGGAGTTCCAGCCTCCAGCCTCCCCCTCCAAAAATTAAAAGTCAGCAGTTACACATACTGTAGCTGCTGACTTTTAATATTAGGACACTTACCAGTCCTGGAGTCCAGCGATGTCGACATGGAGGTGCAATGGGGGCTAGAGCATCAATACCTATGGTAGACTCCAGCCTCAGCTCAACTTTTCTTCTGTGCTGCTGTTGCACCTGTCACACAGACAGTGCAGCAGCAAGGCATTTTGTATCTAGGGTGATTGAGCCTGATGGGGATTCACAGACATTAGTTCCCCATCAGTTCTACTTCCCTTTTGATTACCAACAGGTAATGGTTGGATCCTTAGCCAATAGACAGCCTGTAATTGGCTATAGAAACCACCCACTGCCTGCTACACTGTGCACAGGAACAAGTACTTTGACTGTCTCTGTTCTCCAACTTACAGTTGGTCTTAATCACCTCCAGTTTTGTTATCTATGAACTGGAGGTAAGTATTTTTGAATGTAGTGCATTCATTTACAATGGTGTACTATTAAGGATTACCCGAATCTGCTGCAGTATATTAGTGGCAGGGAATTTTTAATCTGGTGCAGGCTATTTTAAAGGGTGATAGCGCCTGAACAGTGTATCTAGGGTTTTATTGAATTTCTTCAGAGTGTGTTCTGCTGTTTTAATATTTACTGTTCTGCAAGTGGACCACAGATTTATGAGCACACATAGTTTTTCGGGTCAGGTTTTTACCATTTTTTTTTTACCATTTGTGAGTAGTTGGTATTTATTTCACATCCGTTCATATTTGGAGCAATCCGTTTATATATTATTTTTTGAGTATTCTGTTTTCTTATAGTAGCTTATATTTACAGATATAGATTATATATAGCTCCTGATGAGTGGACACAAGCCACGAAACGCGTAGAGCCTTGAATAGAAGATATATCTTTTGGAGACTGACTAATTATTACTAATAATTATGATATATGTATTTTTTACTATGATATGTATTTTTATGAATGTATTTACCTTGCGCCTTGTTCTTCATCTGTTTATGCCCATATTTATCATCTGTTTATGCCCATATTTATCATCTCTATCTGTATTCATATTTTTGTACTATTTATGTTACATTCAATAAATTATTTATTTTGCGATTTTATATATAATTTTTTTCTCTTTTTTCTTTTTTTTCATGGTGACTGACCTCACTCAAAGTCTAACGACCATTGTTTCTTTCCTCACTCAATATCCTACGACCATTGTTTCTTTCTCTTTGTATATTAATTAGGGATGGAGGTCAGTCACCGCGTATACCTCAGATCATATTCTTTCTTTTGTATGTTTATTTTAAGCGCAGGTTAAACTTTAATTTCACAGATGTACACTATTTAATTGTTTGACTTCTAAAGGCAGTTAGCTGTGATTAGTTGAAAATAATGTGTTTATGGGTTTCACAACACATAGGGAGAATACTTATTAATTAAAACATTATTTTTTATTTGTAATTTAAATGTATCAGCAAATAAACCCCACATTCCTTAATCAATGCAAATATTGTCAGGGACTTTCGAACAAAATAACTTTGATAGGTAATGTAAACAAAGAGGTGAGTTTGTCAGAATCTGTCCTGCATTATTTGATAATTTTAAAATAACTAAAATAACTGGCAGTTAGGTGAAATTGCTTAATTGTAAAAGTATATAGGAGTAACTCAATTGGGGAGAACTTTGAGTCCTAGAGTTAAATCTAGGGCATTACCAGCATATAACTATAATAAGAGTGTGCAAATCTCCTTTGACACAGTAACAGAAGAATTAAATATATTAATTGGTTTAAGAAGCAAAAGAATAATGTGACAGCAGATGAGTGACAAGCTCTAAAGGAGCTGCAGGCTAGAAAAAAAATCCTATATAAAGGTGGGAATTTGATCATACTGTCTAAAACATACTATGTAAGTGAAATAAATTGTCAGTTAAACAATGCAATGAATCATTTTCTCAAAACCCTTTTTCTGTCCTCATTAAATAAAAAATCAGGATGAGCATGTATTGAAGGCCTAATAATGTAGGTTGAGCTTGAATTTATGAAAGCATACAGGTTTGCCTAATGTACATAAAATGTCGACCTCCCTGCCACACAGGGTGATAATGTCAGGGACCCATTGGCCAAGGAAAACGTATTAAACTGATGAAAAATGTGAACCCCTTGAAAAAAATATACATTCATTTGTTGAAATTTGTTTAGTTTCTTATAATAATTTTATAATGAATTCCACATTTTGGAACAATTCAAATTTGAATCGGTCAAAAAGTGAACGACCATTTCACATTCTGCATGAAGAAATGCTGGTTGTTAAGGGCTTCACTGCTGACAGCTGAATGTAAATAGAATTGCTGGGAAATAAACATTTAGAAAAAAAAATGTGGGTTTCCCCCTAATTCATACCAGGCTCTTTGGGTCTAGTATGGATTTTAAGGGAAACCCCACACCAAAATGTAAAAAAAATTGGGTGAGATCCCCCCTCCCGAAAATCCATACCAGACCCTTACCCCCCCCATACCAGGCCACATGCCCTCAACATCGGGGGATGCTTTGGGGCAGGCTCATGTTGATGGGTACAATGGCCTCTTCCCCATAACCCTGGCCTGGTGGTTATGAGGGTGCAGGGGGTGGCTTATCAGAACCTGGAGTCCCCTTTAACCAGGGGGATCCCAGATCCCCCCCATGTGAATGAGTATGGTGTACTACTACTCATTCTACTCATTCACCAAAAAAAAAAACCCTTATTAAAAAAATAACAAATTTCCCCCGATGTTGATCCATTGTCAATCATAATGAATGCCGGCAGCCGACCCCCAAAAAAAGAGCTCTGCACCTGCTGAAGGCTCCCGCCATCTGACAGCTCCCCCCATCTGACAGTTGTTAAATAAGTAAAGGGTGGGGCAAACCGATAATGTCACTGGGTGATCCCGCCTCTTAGTTATTTAAGAACTGTCAGACGGTGGAGCTATTAGACTGCAGAGCTATAAAATGGCAAGAGCATTCATCGGGTGCAGAGTTCTTTTTTTTTTGGGTCCGAGTCCAGCATTCTTTATGATTGACCTTGCCTCTACTTCGGGGGACATTTTTTTGTTTCCTTTTTAATAAAGGAATTGTCAAAAACTGTTATGTTTTTATTCAATTTTTACACTTTTTAGGTGAATAAATAGGGGCACTATGTACCCCAAACTCAATTACATGGGGGTTACCTGGGATATGAGGCTTCCAGATTCCAAAAAGTCAACCCCCCAACCACCAGGCCAGGGTTGAGAGAAAGAGGCCCTTATCCTCATCAACATAGGGACAAGGTGCTTTGGGGGGATCCCCTACCCAAAAGCACCCCCCAATGTGGAGGGCATGTGGTCTGGTAGTGTTCAAAGGGGGAATTAAGTTAGTTTTTTAGCATTGTTCTATCAGAATAGTAATACATACCAGGCCCTTAGGCCCGGTATTGATCTTAAGTCCCCTCAAAATCTCCCCCCTCCTGAACCATGCCAGGTCACACACTCACCATGGGGGGGGGGGCATGGAGGCAGGGGGAATGCCCCAAAAGTACCTTGTCTTCATGTTAATGGGGAAAAAAGGCCTTTCCCCCAAAACCCTGCCCCAGTGGTTGTGGGGGTCACCAAAAGGTGCTTAAAGGGTTAATAAAAACACACCAGTTTTTGTCAAGTCTTTTATTAAAAAAAAACATAAAATAGCCGACCTGAACATAAAAAAAACATTGCCTGCTGAACCTGACTGTTCCCGTCCAGGGGTACAGCCGAGTGACAGGTAAACATAGGGGCAGGGTTAACAGGTGATGTGACTTGGTAACTCTACCCCCATGTCTACCTCTCACTGGGCAAGTGTCATTCCTGAATGACAGATAAACATGTGATCCCTCCCCATGACCCTCACAGAAGCAGCCGCATCCACACAACAACTGGGCCAGGGTTGCAAGGAAGAGGCCCTTGTCACCATCAACATGGGAATAAGGTGCTTTGGGGGGGAAAAGCACCCCCATGATATGGGCATGTGGCAAGGTATGTTCAGGAGGGGGGAAATCACTTGCCCCCCCTTTTCCTGGCCTGCCAGGCTGCATGTTTGGATAAGGGTCTGGTATGAACTTTGGGGGGATCCCATGCCAATTTTTTAAAACATTTTGGCGTGGGGGGTTTCCTTGAAAATCTTTACCAGACCTGAAGTGCCTAGTATGGAGTGGAGAGTTGACCCCATGACGTTTTTTTTTTCGGGATTTTTTTCTTTCAAATATTTTATTTTAATAATGCAAAAGCAAGAACATAAAGAAGATAACAATCAAAACATTTGCAATCTGGGTTACATAAGATTGTTGTACAATAAAGCAGATCCAACATTGATGACAATGCGTAGATGAGGCTAGAGTGAGAAATACAACAGAGATGTATCTGGGAGCTGTGATACCAAGTACGCACCAATTAAGTTAACAATAAGGAGAAGGACTGACTGCATAGAGTAATTACAGTCTAAGTTGTGGCTAAAGAGTCCAAGCTCCCTCATAGCTGAGTAGGTGGGAGGAATCTACAGCATCGTCGGGTGGGTCAAGGACTGCATAGAAATATGGTACAAATTTGGACCTATCTAAGATAAAACTGACCCAGACTGCTGAACATAAGGAAGAAGAAAAGAACAGAGAGAGTGAAGCGAGAAAGGAAAGGTGAGGGGAGTAGAAAAAGGAAGAGAGAAAAAGGGGGAGGGGGAAGCAGCCGAACTCCAGAGAGGCACGCCCCAACCTCATGGCCTAAGTCAATCCCGGAACAAGGGATATTCCCACATAAGCTGCCCATGGTTCCCAAATCTTTTCAAATGTAGTTACCATGTCTGTCAGGGATGCCACCATCTTTTCTTGGGACATAATCCACGTGATTTTGTTTCTGATTTGTCTCATGGGCACCTTTCGTTGCTTCCAGGCTGCGGCAATAGTCATTTTTGTGCCCAGAAAAATAAAAAATATTAGTTGTTGCAGGTGTTTAGAAATCTTGGGCACTCTAGATCCCAGCAGGGCATAAGCCGCTCGTCTGGGGATTCTAAGTCCGGTGACTTTGAATATCATGTGGTGTACTCTATTCCATGTGCTCCGTAACCTCGGGCAATCCCACCACACGTGGAGCATGTCGCCAGGAACCCGGCATCCTCGGAAACATAGTGGAGAGGAGGAGGGAAACATTTTATGGACTCGCGTGGGTACTAAGTACCAGCGAGTTAAAACTTTTATATTTGCTTCTATCAAGGATATGTTTCTGATGCCCCTGAAAGAGCGGAAAAACATGTTTCCCCACTCCTCCACCCCCCACGCCTCCGCCAGATCCCTCTCCCATGCTTCCATGTAGGGTAGTTTGGAGTCTTCCGACATTAATGCTAAATATATCAGAGATATGCCATCCCTTTGTGCCGCTGAGTTTCCGCACCACGTCTCATAGGCCGTAAAAGTAAATGGGGGAGTCATCCCTGTAGAGATCGAGCGCAGAAAATTAGAAATTTGCAGAAAGCTATATGCTTCCGAGGTGGGCATCTGCAGTTTATCGTGACAATGTTTCAGAGTGTATGGGCCCTTAGTGGTGAAAAACTGCCCTATGCGGTAGAGGCCTTTGTCGAGCCACCATTGAAATGCTTTGATGTTCAGGCCCGGAGGGAATTGTGGATTGTTGAATATATGTGAGAGCGGTTGGAGAGAGGATGTCAGAGCCGGCAGGGTTCGCAGAGAATCCCAGAGTGCAAAAGACGCTGAGAGTGTGGGGGACAGTATGGGTGGTCTTTGTCTAGGGGAGGCCCAGAGGAGGAAGTCCAGAGTGTATGTCGGGACCGTCTGCCTCTCCATTTGAACCCAGTCCGGTTTTTCGTATCGGGAATATACTATTGAAAGTTGCGCTAGCCTCGCCGCCCGGTAATAAGCCCAAAAATTTGGTACGCCGAAACCCCCTTGTTTTCTAGGCCGGAACAAAACCTTGCGGTGCAGCCTATGCCCCGTTTTGCCCCAGATAAATTTAATTACTGTGTTTTGAAATTTTTTGAGCTGGTCCCTGATTATGGGAACAGGTAAAGCTCTAAATAGGTACAGGAGTCTGGGGAGTACATTCATCTTAATTGAGTTAATTCTGCCAAGCCAGGATAGGTTATAGGAAGACCAGTCCGTCAAGTCCCTCCCCAGGGATTGATAGATTGCTGTGTAGTTCAATTTGTGAAGGAGTTCAATTCTGGAAGGTAAATTTATGCCTAAATATTTAATGTGAGAGCTGCTCCACTTAAACTTAAATGAGGGCTGGAGACGAAGAGCTTCTTGGGGATTGATGGATACATTAAGGATGGAAGATTTCGCGAATTTCACCCGTAGGCCTGAGATTTTTGCAAATTTGTCTAATAAGGAGCAAACGTTCGGAAGAGAAGTAGTGGGAGACGTAACGAATAGCAAGAGGTCATCTGCGAAAAGAGCACACTTATGTTCTGAGGGTCCGCAGGAAACCCCTTTGATGTTGGGATCCGCTCGGATAGCCAACGCCAAAGTTTCTATTGCTATTGCAAAAAGTAATGGTGAGAGGGGACATCCCTGTCTCGTGCCTTTGGAAATAGGGAAGGGGTCAGAGTAGAACCCCTGGTACCTAATCTTGGCTGTGGGTGTAGAATACAGGGAGTGCATGATACCTATGAATTTGGGACCAAAGCCCCATTTGGACAGTATCGCAAAGAGGTAAGGCCACTCGACTGAGTCAAACGCCTTCTGTAGGTCCACTGAAAGAAGGAGTCCTTCCTGACTCCCGAGCCGTCCCAGCCTGATCTAAGTAGGGTGACAATGTCTATCGCCCTTCTAATTTGATCCGGGCCTTGCCTGCCTGGCATGAAGCCAACCTGGTCCTTGTGAATGTACGTTGTGATAAAAGAAGCCATCCTATTAGCTAAAATTTTGGTTAGTATTTTCAAGTCATTGTTAATCAATGATATCGGTCTGTAATTGCTCACCTCTCCAGGATCTGTGTCGGGCTTGGGGAGCACTGAGATGAAGGCTGAATTACTATCTTTATCCAGTGGGTTGCCTGAATGAATCATGTTGAAGTACCTGGCCAGGTGAGGAGTTAAAGATTCTCGGAAGGTTTTATAGTAGATATTAGAAAACCCATCCGGGCCAGGAGCCGAGCCCAGCTTAAGTGATTTAATCACCAATGCAATCTCCGCCTCCGTGAAGGGTGCATCTAGTAAATCTTTATGTTCGGTGGCAATGGCAGGGATACGGAGATCACAGAGGAAACTTTCTATATCAGGGTCAGCCTCTGTTCTGTCAGAAGTATATAGTTTTTTGAAGAAATCCGCAAAGGCCGGCAGTATGCGTTTGGGATTCTGTGATTTCTGGCCCCCTGGAATAGAAAATTTAGGAATGTGGATCGAGCGAAATTGGGGATGCAGTTTAGAGGCTAGCATGGAACCTATTTTATCCTTATGATGGTAAAATTTGGCTCCCTGCCATCTCAGGTACTTTTTGGCCGAGCCGGTGAGAGCCAGGTTAAGAGTAGCTCTAGCTTCGTCTAAGACGCGCAAGGAGACCAAGGGAGGATCAGCTTTGTGATTGGAGAGAAGGGTAGAGTACTCTTGTTCCAATTTAGCGATATGAGCCCGTCTATCTCGTTTAAGTTTGGAAGACATTTGAATTAGTTTACCCCTAATAGTGGATTTGTGAGCCGCCCAAATAACCTCTGGGGAAACATCTCCTGTGTCGTTAAGAAGAAAATATTCAGAAAGCGACTTTTCAATCTCTGAGACTCTGTAAGGTTCGCTAAGTAGAGATTCGTTGAGTTTCCAGTGGAAGGCTGTATTAGTGGTGTGGGGTCGAGTTATCGTGGCCGCCACCATCGAGTGGTCCGACCAGACCGTGTCTTTAATGGACCGGACTGAACATACGGGAGAATAGAAGAGGATACAAGGATGTGATCAATACGCGCGTACGTCTGGTGTGGATGGGAGAAGTGAGTATAGTCTTTGGTCGTGGGATTAATTTCCCTCCAGCAATCTATCAATCCCGTTTGGTTAAGCAATTTTGCCAGTTTCACACTATGTGTTGGGGGTCTTAGTGACTGGGAACCCGGCGGTCTGGACTTGTCCAAGCTAAAGTCAAAGGCCGTGTTGGAGTCACCACCAAAGATTAAGTGGCCCTCTAGATGCGGGAGGAGCCGTTGGAACATGGATTGAAAAAATTTAACCTGATTGAGATTAGGGGCGTAATAAGATACAAAAGAGAATAGTTGCCCGTCGATCGTGCCTTTAACAAGCAGAAATCTACCGTCCGCATCTGCAAATTCCGAGATCAGGTTGAATCTACAAGATTTAGCGAATAAAACAGCCACGCCACGTGTTTTGTTGTTTGCATTTGCTAAGAAGAATGTGGGAAACTTGGCATGGAGGAATTTGGGTCTATACGTCTTCGGGAAGTGCGTTTCCTGAAGCATAAGAACATCAATTTTCCTATGATGCATTTCCTGGAACGCTTTCCTGCGTTTCACAGGGGAATTAAGACCCTGAGCGTTATGAGTGGCTATGCGGAGACGTGGAGCGGGAACCTTAGAAGAAGACATCCTGTTTGGAGGAAGGAAGCCCATGGAACAGTAAACCACTTACCCCCAGTGTGTCCACAACATGAGAGACATTGGGAATCCGAAACGGAGTAGCTTTAGGGATGTTGAAAGATGTTGGCCCATCCCTCCGGAGCTCGGCTGCAATGGAAGAAGGGAAGAGGGAGATGAGAAAAAAGTAGAAAAGTAAAAGTAGAGGTGGCAGACCATCGTCCAAAAAGGACCTGAGTGAGCGGATTGTGGTCTGCATCAATCCGCTCCGAGGCATAGAAAAGTGCCCGACACCCAGTCCTGGGTGACGGGGAGCTGTCACGCAGGAGACAACCAATAAAGGGAATGTCCCGGCGACAGGTGGAGGCGGCACGAGACCACCCCGACAGGGCTCCCGCCCATCTGAAACATGCTGAAAAAGAAAAATAATACCAAAGTATGCATGCAAGGTAACCAACATTAAATTAAAGTGAACTTGAAGGCAGTACAAACTTATAACAAGCCTGGAATGAAAACAATAACGGCTTAGCCAAAAATATGGTTACTGCGAAAATGTTAAAAGGCAGTAAGAAACTCGACGGGAACATTAGACGTTCCCGGCCCCTCATAAAAATTTGTGACCAAGGGAAAAAGAAGTCCAAAAACAGGAGTCCGTTTCCAAAAGGAAGGAAAAAAAAAAAAAAAAAAGGACAGGCAAGACAACCGGTATAGCAAGTCAATTGACAAATTGGGAAGTCAGGTGGGACCTGAATGATAACAAACTTCAGAGAGAAGTAACTGTAGAGAACCACGTCCTCGTGGATGGAAGATGTTGAGGAGTAGCTGGGGAGATCATGGAGGATTACAGTCTTTGGAGCGTTTGAACTTGGCCTGGGTCCACACAGGTGTCAGAGGGCTCGTCGGGATCGGGCGCTTAGATGAGCTTGAGCTGGTGGATGGACTCTGTCGTTCCGGCGGCTGTGGTAGAAGATTAAGGTGAAGGAGTAGCCTTTCACCCTCATGAAGACTGGAAAAGGAGTGGGTTTTGTTCTTGTGGGAGAACTTAAGAGCAAATGGGAAGGCCCACCAGTACTTTATTTCTTTTTGCGAGAGGACGGTTAGCAATGGTTTCAGTGCTCTTCGTCTTTGAATAGTGGATGGGGCTAGATCCGTAAAGATTTGGACTGGATGACCCATACAGGTGAGCTGAGGGGCATTCCTGGCCCTTTTGATGATCTCCTCCTTCACCGAGTAGAAGTGTGGTTTAACAACCACATCTTTAGGGCTGCCGTCCTTTCTGGGGGGGCCTAGGGCCCTGTGGGCTCTGTCCAGTTCTAGCTTGTGGTCCGGGATCCCCGGAATAAGGTCCTTGATCAGGCTGTGAATAGCTGCGGGAATGTCAGTGACCGTGTCGGGAAGACCCCTCAGTCTGAAATTTTCCCTACGCGATCTGTATTCCAAGTCCTCAACTTTGAATAAGGCAGAGTCCAATTGTTCTTGGAGTGTTTGGATCAGACCGGTATGCTGGTTGGTCTTAGCTACAGTCATGTCTAATTTGTTTTCAATCAGCTCCATGCGCGACTCCAGGTTCTGGAGGTCTACCCTAAGGTCAGAAGTGATTTTGAAAGCTACCTGAGCTAGTCCTGAATCCAGAAGGGCCGCCATCCTGGAGAGGATATCATCTGGCAGTGGGGATGCAGCGTCACACAGGCCGGGGCGGTCCTGGCGCGCAGTGGGTGAGGCACAGGCCGGGGACAGTGAGCATTCTTCCGCCATCCGTCTCAACAGGGATTCTGTGGATGCTGGGGATGGGGTGAGGAGCAAGTGTGTACTCACTGTGCCCTGTGGAGTGAGGTGTTGAAAGCCTTCTGTGGTCGGGACGGCCGGAGTCGGATCTCCCTCCTCCATGTCTGTCATCTGAGGCGCCGGATCTGCCATCTTGAGAGGAGCAGTCTCCGCTATTGCTGCCTGGTACTGTGGTCTGAGGTCCCTCTTGGCTCGGTTATGGGACATGTACTGGGTCCTTAAGTCTAGGGGCTGCCGATCCTGCTTTTCTCGGCGCTGGAAGTGGTTGGTCACCGGCTTGGGGCGGGAGACAATGTCGGGGGGTGCCACGTAGCTCCAGGCCTAGTCGGCCATCTTGGAGAGCTCCATCCCCTGGGTAAGTTTCAATGTCATGGGTGGGGCGGAGGTTGCATCGGCTGGCTGGCCTTTGGTGGTGTCTTGGGGTAGCCTAGGGTATATGTAAGAGGAGGCCTCACCAAATCCCCAACCTCGGCTGGCTGCTGCTCCGTGGAGGTCCGCGGCCGGACACCGCTCTAAGCGAGACCCCAGCTTCTGGGCCCGACTAGGCCGCAACCACCGATCCGCTCCTGGGAGTCCGTTTGGGAGGATTTTTGGCCAGACAGGACCCTTAGGGCCTAGGGGTGCTTGGTAGCTGGCGATTCCTTGAGGGAAGCTACCGGGCCAGCCGCTTCTTGGACGTCCGCGGCCGGATGCCGCGCTAATCGAGGCCCCGGCTTCAGGTCGCGACTAGGCCACAACTGCCGATCCGCCCCCGCTGGTATAATTTCAAAAATTTTTGGCCAGATAGTGTCCAACAGGGTTGGGGAAGCTCTGTGGGTAATGACAGCCCCCCAGATGCAGCCAAGATGGAGGATTGCTGTTGATTAGAATGTGGAACCGGCGGAGCTCCTGTTCCACACATCCGTCTAGGTTTCCTTCCGGACACGCCCTTTTGTCTGGATTTTTATTTGCCGGCAATTCTGTTTACATTCAGCTGTCAGCAGGGAGGCCCACTGACAGCTGATGAGTCATCGGTTGTTAAGGACGCTGCTGCTGACTTCCTGGCCCCCTCCTTAACCACTTTACCACCGGAGGATTTTGCTGTCTTACGTCCAGGCCACCTTTTGCGATTCGGCACTGTGCGAATTTAACTGACAATTGCGCGGTCATGCAACGCCGTACCCAAACAAAATTTACATCCTTTTTTTCCCACAAACAGTACTTTCTTTTAGTGGTATTTGATCACCTCTGCGCTTTTTATTTTTTGCGATATTAATAAAAAATTTGAAAATTTTGAAAAAATAACAATATTTTTCTACTTTGACAGTTAAAAAAATTTCCAATATATTCAATGTTTTCATATATTTAGGCCAAAATGTATTTAGCTACATGTCTTTGACAAAAAAATTCTCAATGAGCGTATTTTTAACCGCTATATATAACCATATATATATATATGCGTATACATATGTTATATATATATATATATATATAGTTGGATTCGGATACTGATGAGAGCTCCCCGGTGCTCTCATCAGTCAAGGAGAGGACCTGAAGGGCCTCCTCGCTGCCATACAGCCTTTTTGACATGCTGGCTGTGATGGGCTGTGCGAAGGGTGATGGTTGACTGCGGATGATCACTGATGGGTGGCAGGTGACTGATAGGTGGCAGGTGACGGTCACTGATGGGGTGACAGATGAAGATGACTGATGGGGTGACAGATGACGATGACTGATGGGTTGACAGGTGACGATGACTGATGGGGTGACAGGTGACGATGACTGATGGGGTGACAGGTGACGATGACTGATGGGGTGACAGATGATGATGACTGATGGGGTGACAGGTGACGATGATTGATGGGGTGACAGATGACGATCACTGATGGGGTAACAGGTGACTATGATTGATGGGGTGATAGATGACGATCACTGATGGAGTGACAGGTGACGATGATTGATGGGGTGACAGATGACAATCACTGATGGGGTGACAGGTGACGATGATTGATGGGTTGACAGATGATGATCACTGATGGGGTGACAAGTGACGATGATTGATGGGTGACAGATGACGATCACTGATGGGGTGACAGGTGACAGTGATTGCTGGGGTGACAGGTGATGGGCGATGGTCACCGATGGGTGACAGGTGATGGGCGATGGTGCACGGCGGTACTGATGGCAGTCTCTGGTGACAGGTGCTCTTTATGGGTGGCAATTTCTGGGCACTGATGAGGTGACTGTTGGGTGACAGGTGCAATTGGGGGGGGTGAGGACTGTGTGGGGACGTTTATTGCTGTGCTTTTACTTTGACAGGTATACAGAGCAGTAACTCACTGTTTCTGGCTCTGCTCTCCTCACACTGGAAACAGTGTGTGAGGGGAGAAGAGCTAGTAACAGTGAGTTACTGCTCTGTATTTACATTTGTGATTGGCTGTGAATGGATTCACAGCCGATCACATAGTAAACAGCCACTGTCAGTGGCTGTTTACTACTGCCAGTGACTAGCTGTGTTCCTAGGGAACACAGAGCCACCGACATGATCGTGCATGCGCGGCCTTCTTCTGGGCTTCTCTATTGTGATCGGCAGTGTGATTTGATCACAGGCGATCACGTGGGAAACAGCCATGCCCATTGGCTGTTTCCCCCCTGCCGGTGACGCACTGTGTCTCGGGGACACGCCGCCACCGACAGTAGAGGGCGGCGCGCACACTTTTGCGCACCTGCCCTGCCTGAATGGGCCGCCGTCATATGACGTTGGCCCAGAACAATGGCAGCACCGCTCCACCGTCATTTGACGGTGGGCGGGCGGCAAGTGGTTAACCTCCCTGGCGGTATGATTCTTTTGGATTTTAGGTGCTGAAAGCGGTACCATTATTTTGCATGTAATTCTTGTGAATGAGCAGCCCAAACCAACTGTATACATTTATTATATATATATATATATATATATATAATGTATACAGTTGGTTTGGGCTGCGCATTCACAAGAATGAATATATATACGTGTATATATATATATACGTGTATATATATATATAAATATATGTGTATATATATATATACATATATATATATATATATATATATATATATATATATATACTGTATATATATATATATATATATATATATATATATACATACACATACAAAGTACAGTAAAACTGCAGGAAAGGGCACGGGGGGCAATGTAATGTGATTTTTCTTTATTTTGAATGGTATCAGTGTGTTTGGTGTGTTTTTACATTTGAATTTGCCGCCGGTTCCACCCCCCTGCGAACGTCACATCGCCGGAGACGGAAGCCGGGGCTCACAGACGATCGGGAGGAAGCTCCGCCGCCGCATACCGCCCGCATACTTTGCTGGATCCCGGAGAAAAGGTAAGTAAAACCTCTACCAGGATCCAGCGATCTTCCTAGCGCTACCCCGAGTGTCGCTCGGGGTTACCGCTTTTGGCTCTAAAATCTAACCCCGAGTCACGCTCGGGAATACCGCTAGGAAGGTTAAAGTAAAAAAATGGCCTGGTTATGAAGGAGGGTAAACCTTGCAGATCTAAAGTGGTTAACAACCTGCTATTTATTCTTCACACCTAATTTAAAATGGACATTTTGTTCACCGATGTGAATCGTTTAGGAAATTTGGAATTCATTAGAAAAGTAATAAAGGAAAGGAAACTAAATAAAACAGAACTCAACAAACTCTGAAATGAATCGATGAAACTAGTAACAACGAATCTATAGGAAAGGAAAGTAAAAACACATTTTTCCATTCTGCGCATGTCTAGCAGGAGATAGGGGTGTGCTGAAAGCATGAACTTTGGGTGCATAAGGCCCTGGGGAAACCCTGAAGATGAAGGTATTCATTTGGCAAAGACCATTATTTATTTATTATTTATTTTTATGCTGGCAGGTGTTACTGATGTCCAGACTGTATAGATTGCACATGCCCACTCATAAAGTGTTCATCCAGTTTACAGAGTTTCTGCTTTTAGTCATTGGCGCCATTAATAATCTGGTTAATACACCCATCTGACAGATTGCAATGAAGAATGCATGCATTTTCTGCAATTGAAATGTTTTGTTTCCAGGGATTGTTGCATGTCTGTGACAGATTAACACATTTCACACATACAGCTGCCTAAGAAACACTTTCAGTACTCGCCCATGCCCTTATTTTCTTAAGCAGAACTCAAGTGCATTGTTCTTTAAAGTACCGCAAGAGTCATTTTAAACAGATATACTGTATTGCTACTTAAACAAAAAAGGACTTGAAGTGATATTTAAGAAAATGACCTGTAATTAAGGTGAGGAATTTTGTTTTATATATTATACAATGTGTTTTCACATGCAAAAGAAATATGTCTAATTTGTGACAGTTTAACCATTTAAACATACCAATGAAGTAATGTGTATTACAACATATTTGTCTCAATTTTAGGACATATACACAGTTTAAAAAAGGTCCCACTCACTGTGTTTACTCTTTGGATTGAAGTGGTTTAGAATTTATGAGTATGTCTCAAGTAAGAATTATGGGCATGCTCTGATTTAACTATGATTACACATCATTATAACCACTTAGTTACATGGCACCTACATTTTTTAAACAAAATGTACTGATCAGACATCCAAATCACACATACCAGTGACTTCCCCACCATCCCTTGAATGCTCTGATTTTCATATTAGATTTACTTAGTTGAAGAGGAGCAGGGGCTTGATGAATGGAGGGTGGAAGAAACATGGCATGGCAGCAAACACAAGATCAATGCCTGAAATCTGCACACAGCTAAAGAGAGTAGGATAGCCTAGGAGAATTCTAGATGGTTGTTGTCTAATGCCTCATATTGGCACCCAGCTGACAAGAGTATGACACCCCTGGACAATTCTGGAGTGTTGTGGCTTTCACACCAAGTTTCTGAGCACAGGTAGATATGTGTAGTAAATGTTGGACATTTAAAAAAAGTTCAAAATGGGGTTACATTACAGGAATTTTTTTTTTTTTTACTGCAGCAGGTACTGTACAATAGGAGTACCTATCAGTATACAGTATATTATGGGCTTTCCATCCCACTAACTTTTCTTTAGTCTGTTAGTTGTAGTGAGTATACTCCTGTGCTACCAGTTCTCAAATTTGAAGATGACAAAAGCAGAATAAACACTGTGCTTTGTCACTTGATAACGTAACTTTTGAAATCGCAAATTGATCTTTGTGAAACCTGTGGAAAAAGTGAGTTTTGGTGCTGCTCTGCTGTTTTCATCAAATGTAAGTACACTACTGTAATTTCTCAATAAAACCTTTTATACAGATTCACTATGGGGTTTACTCTTGCTGTTTCCATGTACTACTGACACTGCTGGAGATTGAAAGGAGAGTTTGCCAGAGGCATACAGCTGCGTGTAGCTGTATGGGCTGGATACCCCTGTTGAAAGGGGAAAGACATCTAGTGAGTGCACTAGCAGGAGGGGGGCATGAGTGGAGATACCAGGCACACTGCATGCGGTTGCACAATCCCCTGGCTGTGATAATATGAAATATTACTTCTTACTGATACCACCATAAGGACCAGCAAGGAGTGCTGGAGACTGTGGACTAATTAAGGAAATTCACGGACTGTTCATTCTTAACACGGATCAGTTTGGATTAGCTTATGTTTCATGTATAAATTGTTTGGTGCAATTGGATGTTTACATCTTTTGGGCACTTGGTTCTAGCACATGCACTTTAACAATAATTATTTGCACATAGGTTTTGCATATGTTGTACAATACTATTCGCTTTTTTATCTTATTTAGCACATGCACCTTTTTGCATATAAACACGGATGGTGTTGGCGCTCAAGGTATATGTACAAAATGGGACAGGTTAAAAGCATATATAAAAATGCAACATAAAATGTCCATAAGCAAGGTTCATAAAAAGTTCCAGGTGGGCTAATGGTGGGTCAGCAGCAAAGGGAAAAACTCTTCAGAAGATTGAAGTCAACTCTATATATGAGGGTAAAAAAGGAAACAGGAAGAGCGCCTCTAAGTGCAATAGTTTAATAAGTACAATAGTAAACTCACATTGAAGTTGAAATAAATCGGATCTTTCAACTTCAATGTGAGTTTACTATTGTACGCATTGTACTTAATAAACTATTGCACTTAGAGGAGGTCTTCCTTTTTTACCTTTTTGCATATATGTTGCATTTTCACATTTTTTATTGTGTTTTTTTGATATATGACAAATTACATTAGTTGCATATTGCACACAGAGCAGCACCGAAACCAACTTTTTCCACAGGTTTCACAATAGGCATTACCCTGGTAGTAGCCATAATGCACACTTAGCACCTTATCACACATTGTTGAATATCCATAGCGCAGATTATATACATTCAAGCACATTGATCTTTGAATACTTATCAATTGAGAGACATCGATCTTTAATAATTTAATTGCATTAGGGGCAGACCAAATGAGTGCAGTTTTTGAAGGGAAAATACTGGAACCTGGTATCAAGAATTTATTTCCATTGTAGTGTTCCCAACAACAATGGAAGCCAGAGAGTGATTATTTTTATGATTTTTTTAAAAATAGTTAAAATACTGTATCAGTTTTAAGTGCCCCTTTATGAGAAATATAGAAGCAATAGTGTTAAAAGAGAGACACAGTTCTTAAGCTACTAGTGAGAGATACAAGTTTCTTAGGCAAAAAGTCATATTATACACTGTAGCACTGAAAGGCAATTATTAAGGTATTATGCAAAATCAATTACCATGGCTATTAGTACATGAAAAACCTTTACTAGTTATGGCAATGAGGTTCATTATTCCCATTGGACAAGCGGGAAAATAATCACTGTGACAATAAATGTTGCTATTTGTTATGATTTTGAGTGACACTGATAGCCAGTAATTGATTTTGATCATGTTAGTGGCAGTGAGGCTCATAGTACACTGCTCCAATGAAATACACTATTTGATGCATCATTTAGGAATATCAGTCGTTGGGAAAAATTAATCAAAAGAGCAAGTCTGTTCAAAACAGATGCAGTGAGACAGATTATGAGATAGATAAACATATTACCTATAGATTGATGTGTAAGTGTTTTGAAAGCAATGGTAAATCTGTCACAGATCTTTATAAAATTGTTCAATTGGTTGAC
Organism: Pelophylax lessonae; assembly: GCF_965119305.1. Taxonomy (NCBI): domain Eukaryota; kingdom Metazoa; phylum Chordata; class Amphibia; order Anura; family Ranidae; genus Pelophylax; species Pelophylax lessonae. The sequence goes on from NC_138769.1 coordinate 244,028,865, forward strand.
CGGGTTTGAAAATACAAAGGTCAAAAAAGCTAGTTGCAAATCCTTTGGTAAATAGTAGGAATGCTGATTTTCACTTGCACTTACATCCATTGATAATGTATTTAATACCCGTCCCTCTCTGCAGAGCAGGATCAATCTCTGTGTTGCTAATCACTGTGTTGCTATTAATAATTTATGATTTTGTCAATGGTGGACATTGATCATTGTTGCAATTAGCATACAAATATACTGGAAAGAGGTGTAATTATTGTACTAATGAGGTTCATCAATCAAAGTTGGCCTAACGCATCAAGAAACATTTTGTGCCTGCTCCTCCCCCTTTCTATAGTACTGTATATTCCCTTTAAGAACAGGCAGTAGTAAGTAATTTAGTCTTTAGCTGTCATGATCAGGGATGAGCAAGTAAGTTCCACTAATTTGAATTTTTGGTGGAAATGACTCTTTGCCTTTGTCAAAATTATAATGAAATTGGACACAAATGTTGGCAGGTGAACTGCTTATATAAAATTTAAGAAAACAAAGATAAACGGAGAGGATTCTAAGCTAATGTTAACTGTATCCCTAGCACTATCCGTAAATTTGACTAATTTTCCAGTAATTCTAAAGCTAGATACACACTATACAATTTTCTTTAGATTTTTTTCCTTTAGATTTACCAAAACCATATAATATGAGGTCAAACCTAAACACTTTCAACTTGTATATGTAGCACTACTCCCTTGGGAGCTGCTGGTTACGAGTTACCATTAGCAACAGCATGACAGTTCAACATTTTCCCAAGTGTTTTAGCTCAGTCAGGAAACAGTCCAGTAGCTTTGGTTTTTGTGTTTTTATTTAGAAATTGGGTAGGAGAAGGGAATGAGTTGGATACTCCAACTTGTATAACTAAGCACAATTAGCTGAGACGACTGATTAATTCAGATTAACGCTGAGTAACGCTGTGTAGCCCTATATAACGCTAGTCATGGCTAGGCCGCTGCTTTACTTTGTCACAAGCAGTGACGTAGAATTGAGTAAACTTCCTGAGGTAAACTGTACTGTACTGAAGAACAATCTTCAGAGTCCTTCCTGGCACCCCCTTTGTTCCTATTCTTCAGGGTCAACTACATGGCACCCCCTTTACTGTTAAGCTTCCTGTATGAGCTAGCTCCTTGATCCCCCTTACTTCTCTGAAGTGGTCCCCTTTCCTAGGCAGACCCTGTGGCAAATCCCGAGTACTCACGACACTGTTTTTCCTGAGAGACTCTGCCACCAACTTCACTGTCAGCACTCTGGATCTTCTGCAGCTCAGTTCCACACCCAGTTCACTAGGCCGACTGCCTAAGACCATTTTCCTCTCACACTGCAGGAGGAGAGACCAGCCGTCTACCTCCTCCTGAGACTCTGCTTCCCACCAAAGACGCCCTGTCATATGTCCCCTCTGTATTTATGGTCAATCCCAGGATGTATTGAAGGAATACCCTCCCACTGGGGCTGCCATAAAACATGATGTGTCACTGGCTGGGTTTCCTCCATTGTCCAACAAGCTCCCTCATTGGATACAGTGAGGACACTCCCTCAGACCCAGTGAATCACACCTGGAAACATGTGACAGGCAAACTAATAGATCAGGCTCCCCTGATAAGCAGAAGGAGCAACAGATGATTTTACCTAGCACCTACCTAACTAGGAGGGTGCTACATATACAATCAGGCAGGCCCTTGCAGTACATAGTTGAAGGTAATTCTAAAGGAAATCTAAAAACAAAAGTTGTATAGTGTGTATCCAGCTTAACACTTACTATGGACATTTTTGTAACAATGCTATTAATCACCATTTGAGTGCTATCATGGCCTTGGTCATTGACCATCCAAAGCTGATGGCTAATGGCTGTGGCATCACCAGTACTGAAATGGTTATCAGATTTGAGAAGTATGGACATTAGGATGACTCGTGTAGCAACAGTTTTTTGGTAGTATACAACAAGAATCTCTGAATCCTGTTTTTCTCAAACAACTCTAAGTAAATTATTTTATAGCAAGTACAAAAATCCAATATTGCAAATGTCACCTAAGCATCTCCATCGACATACCAGGGAATTGAATTATGCTTTCTGCAATTGGAGAGTGATTTTGATGTATTGGTTACTTTCATATGTCAAAATAAAATGTATATTTATTTTGGATTGCATTTTATTTCATTGCATATTTGCACGAGTATCTACATCCTATATAATGGAATGATATTGTATTAGTGAGATCTGCTTTGAAAATGCTTGTTCAAAATCTTGTGAAATCTTGACGATCTATAGATACATGAACAGCATAACAATTTACTACAGAAGGTAACATATAACAGCAATCTGAATGTATGAGATGTTATGAAATGTAAGATGCAGCTTGATTGGGGTCTCACATTTGAGGGCAACAGAAATTCACATATTGTATAAATTATACAAAGATGGAGATAATGGATCTGCATGCTTTTTCAGTATTTAGAGCACACTTGGATTATGTCTATCACATGTTTATCACAGTAGTTAGATCACAAAATTCAACACATATATCCATACATCAATACCTTCAAATTATTTTCCAGGTCATATTTATAGGCGAAGACTGTTCCCACAGCAACCACATCTATTTGTACCTAATTTTAATTAGGAAAAATGTGTAATGTTTATTGCTTGCTCTCAATATATGTATTGCACCTCTTCGTGTAGTGCTGCATATTACATACTGTACATACTGTATAGGAGCATAGAGAGGCACATGCTGCGTACTGGGTCCCAGTATGGTCCCATAACTATTTCAGGAGGAGGGTTCCCAGAACTATTTCAGGAGGAGGGTTCTCAATATATTCTTAAAAACATGCGTCTGGCATCTACAGTACCTCTATTGAAATCTAAAAATAAAGGCACCCACGCAATGCTGATGTTATGATATATCTGTAATATCTGCAAATATTGTAGTCCATACTTTTTATAGAACCCTTTAAAGGATTTGAACAAAAGTAAATAGTCTGATAGCAATTTAAGCTTTCATGGCATTTAGGTATTGAGTTTAGAATTTTCTTTAAACCCTAAAATGATAGAGGAGTTGTGATTGCTGACCTCCTTCTTGATAGTATGAGACAGCAAGTCAACTAAAAGAATGCATATCTCCAAATAATAACCTGACACAAGCATGCAGATTAGGAAAGTTAGAGCTTAGTCAGAACTTTATTTGTACCTAACTTTTGCTATTTAGGGATTGTTCACACCACACACACTGTATGTGCACATAACCCATTTACGATGATGTGCAATGTGAGTGTAAGCTATTGTGGCATTAAATACACTGTTAAAATGTATTGCACATTTGCAGTGTGTTTCTAAAACCCATAGCAAAGGCAGTTTGCCAATGCATTTGGAAATGTACAGATGAGAATTAAGGATGGGTGAAGAGTAGTGTTGAGCGAACACGGACTGTATTATTCGTGTTCGTACCGAATAATTGGATTTTTTTTACCCGAACACGGACACGGACACTTTACTGTATGTTCGGGTAAAAATCCGTGTTCGGTCGTTTTATTTCCGGGTTTTGCATGCTTTGGCGCTCTTTTCATGGCGGGCTTTCAACAGCCAATCAACAATCGTTTAACTGGTGTGCCTTAAGCCATCCCAGCCATGCCTGCAAATGTCTTAGTAGCTGTGATTGGCCGTCTGAAGCATGTGACCAAGTCTTTATAAGTTCGAGGCAGCCGCCGCAGCAGCGTCATTCTGCTGCTTAGCTAAGGGACAGAGCACACATCAATGTGCTGGCTGCTGATTAGGGAAAGATAGGCAGGAAAAAACCATTTGTGTCCGGATAGAATTGAGGGACAGGTCGGAGTGTTTAGGCAGGGCGAGTTGTAGGCATTTTAGGGATAGAGTCTGCTGAATTATAGGGTCAGTGTCTTCTACAAACTACAATCGATATTGCTGTGTGGGGGGTGGGGTGAATCTGCACTCAATCCTGATCTACGATCTCTTCTCAATCCTGTTAGGGACAGAGTCTGCTGAATTTTAGGGAAACTGTGTTCTACAAACTACAATCGATATTGCTGTGTGGTGTGGGATTGGAGATAGGCAGGTGTCAGTGATCCACATCCATTTTTCTGTGTGTGAGCTGCAGTGAACACAATCTTTTTGGGCTGCAGTGAACACAATCTTTTTGGGCTGCAGTGAACACAATCTTTTTGGGCTGCAGTGAACACAATCTTTTTGGGCTGCAGTGAACACAATCTTTTTGGGGTGCAGTGAACAAAATCTTTTTGGGGTGCAGTGAACACAATCCTTTTTGGTGTGCAGTGAACACAATCTTTGTGGGGTGCAGTGAACAAAATCCTTTGTGGGGTGCAGTGAACACAATCTTTTTGGGGTGCAGTGAACAAAATCCTTTTTGGGGTGCAGTGAACAACATCCTTTTTGGGGTGCAGTGAACAACATCCTTTTTGGGGTGCAGTGAACACAATCTTTTTGGGGTGCAGTGAACAAAATCCTTTGTGGGGTGCAGTGAACACAATCTTTTTGGGGTGCAGTGAACACAATCTTTTTGGGGTGGAGTGAACAACATCCTTTTTGGGGTGCAGTGAACAAAATCCTTTTTGGGGTGCAGTGAACACAATCTTTTTGGGGTGCAGTGAACACAATCTTTGTGGGGTGCAGTGAACACAATCTTTTTGGGGTGGAGTGAACAACATCCTTTTTGGGGTGCAGTGAACAACATCCTTTTTGGGGTGCAGTGAACACAATCTTTTTGGGGTGCAGTGAACACAATCTTTGTGGGGTACAGTGAACAGAATCTTTGTGGGGTGCAGTGAACACAATCTTTGGGGGGTACAGTGAACACAATCTTTTTGGGGTGCAGTGAACACAATCTTTGTGGGGTGCAGTGAACACAATCTTTTTGGGGTGGAGTGAACAAAATCATTTTTGGGGTGCAGTGAACAACATCCTTTTTGGGGTGCAGTGATCAAAATCCTTTTTGGGGTGCAGTGAACACAATCTTTTTGGGGTGCAGTGAACAAAATCCTTTGTGGGGTGCAGTGAACAGAATCTTTGTGGGGTGCAGTGAACACAATCTTTGGGGGGGTACAGTGAACACAATCTTTTTGGGGTGCAGTGAACACAATCTTTGTGGGGTACAGTGAACAGAATCTTTGTGGGGTGCAGTGAACACAATCTTTGGGGGGTACAGTGAACACAATCTTTTTGGGGTGCAGTGAACACAATCTTTGGGGGGTACAGTGAACACAATCTTTTTGGGGTGCAGTGAACACAATCTTTGTGGGGTGCAGTGAACACAATCTTTGGGGGGGTACAGTGAACACAATATTTTTGGGGTGCAGTGAACAACATCCTTTTAGGGTGCAGTGAACACAATCTTTGTGGGGTGCAGTGAACAACATCCTTTTAGGGTGCAGTGAACACAATCTTTGTGGGGTACAGTGAACAGAATCTTTGTGGGGTGCAGTGAACACAATTTTTGGGGGGTACAGTGAACACAATCTTTGTGAGGTGCAGTGAACACAATCTTTGTGGGGTGCAGTGAACACAATCATTGTGGGGTGCAGTGAACTCAATCTTTGTGGGGTACAGTGAACACAATCTCATACTTCTGAAGATTTGAGGGTGCTGCCTGTTCCATACTCCCCCTACTCCTCATCTAGCCTTTTAGGGGTACAAACAATAGTAATTGGGGCCTAGTGTGGTTGTGTACGTGTGATATACATACACTTTTTTTGGATCATATTTTCTATTCCGCTATTTAATCAAAAACCTTTGGGGATCAGTTAAATTGGGGGATAGTCTGTGTTGGTACGTGTGAGAGAGATCCACCTTTCCAAGTTGTTGGGGTTCATCTCATACTTCTGAAGGTTTGAGGGTGCTGCCTGTTCCATACTCCCCCTACTCCTAGCCTTTAAAGGGTACAAACAATAGTAATTGGGGCCTAGTGTGGTTGTGTACGTGTGATATACATACACTTTTTTTGGATCATATTTTCTATTCCGCTATTTAATCAAAAACCTTTGGGGATCAGTTAAATTGGGGGATAGTCTGTGTTGGTACGTGTGAGAGAGATCCACCTTTCCAAGTTGTTGGGGTTCATCTCATACTTCTGAAGGTTTGAGGGTGCTGCCTGTTCCATACCCCCCCTACTCCTCATCTAGCCTTTTAGGGGTACAAACAATAGTAATTGGGGCCTAGTGTGGTTGTGTACGTGTGATATACATACACTTTTTTTGGATCATATTTTCTATTCCGCTATTTAATCAAAAACCTTTGGGGATCAGTTAAATTGGGGGATAGTCTGTGTTGGTACGTGTGAGAGAGATCCACCTTTCCAAGTTGTTGGGGTTCATCTCATACTTCTGAAGGTTTGAGGGTGCTGCCTGTTCCATACTCCCCCTACTCCTCATCTAGCCTTTTAGGGGTACAAACAATAGTAATTGGGGCCCAGTGTGGTTGTGTACGTGTGATATACATACACTTTTTTTGGATCATATTTTCTATTCCGCTATTTAATCAAAAACCTTTGGGGATCAGTTAAATTGGGGGATAGTCTGTGTTGGTACGTGTGAGAGAGATCCACCTTTCCAAGTTGTTGGGGTTCATCTCATACTTCTGAAGGTTTGAGGGTGCTGCCTGTTCCATACCCCCCCTACTCCTCATCTAGCCTTTTAGGGGTACAAACAATAGTAATTGGGGCCCAGTGTGGTTGTGTACGTGTGATATACATACACTTTTTTTGGATCATATTTTCTATTCCGCTATTTAATCAAAAACCTTTGGGGATCAGTTAAATTGGGGGATAGTCTGTGTTGGTACGTGTGAGAGAGATCCACCTTTCCAAGTTGTTGGGGTTCATCTCATACTTCTGAAGGTTTGAGGGTGCTGCCTGTTCCATACTCCCCCTACTCCTCATCTAGCCTTTTAGGGGTACAAACAATAGTAATTGGGGCCCAGTGTGGTTGTGTACGTGTGATATACATACACTTTTTTTGGATCATATTTTCTATTCCGCTATTTAATCAAAAACCTTTGGGGATCAGTTAAATTGGGGGATAGTCTGTGTTGGTACGTGTGAGAGAGATCCACCTTTCCAAGTTGTTGGGGTTCATCTCATACTTCTGAAGGTTTGAGGGTGCTGCCTGTTCCATACTCCCCCTACTCCTCATCTAGCCTTTTAGGGGTACAAACAATAGTAATTGGGGCCTAGTGTGGTTGTGTACGTGTGATATACATACACTTTTTTTGGATCATATTTTCTATTCCGCTATTTAATCAAAAACCTTTGGGGATCAGTTAAATTGGGGGATAGTCTGTGTTGGTACGTGTGAGAGAGATCCACCTTTCCAAGTTGTTGGGGTTCATCTCATACTTCTGAAGGTTTGAGGGTGCTGCCTGTTCCATACCCCCCCTACTCCTCATCTAGCCTTTTAGGGGTACAAACAATAGTAATTGGGGCCTAGTGTGGTTGTGTACGTGTGATATACATACACTTTTTTTGGATCATATTTTCTATTCCGCTATTTAATCAAAAACCTTTGGGGATCAGTTAAATTGGGGGATAGTCTGTGTTGGTACGTGTGAGAGAGATTCACCTTTCCAAGTTGTTGGGGTTCATCTCATACTTCTGAAGGTTTGAGGGTGCTGCCTGTTCCATACCCCCCCTACTCCTCATCTAGCCTTTTAGGGGTACAAACAATAGTAATTGGGGCCTAGTGTGGTTGTGTACGTGTGATATACATACACTTTTTTTGGATCATATTTTCTATTCCGCTATTTAATCAAAAACCTTTGGGGATCAGTTAAATTGGGGGATTGTCTGTGTTGGTACGTGTGAGAGAGATCCACCTTTCCAAGTTGTTGGGGTTCATCTCATACTTCTGAAGGTTTGAGGGTGCTGCCTGTTCCATACTCCCCCTACTCCTCATCTAGCCTTTTAGGGGTACAAACAATAGTAATTGGGGCCTAGTGTGGTTGTGTACGTGTGATATACATACACTTTTTTTGGATCATATTTTCTATTCCGCTATTTAATCAAAAACCTTTGGGGATCAGTTAAATTGGGGGATAGTCTGTGTTGGTACGTGTGAGAGAGATCCACCTTTCCAAGTTGTTGGGGTTCATCTCATACTTCTGAAGGTTTGAGGGTGCTGCCTGTTCCATACTCCCCCTACTCCTAGCCTTTTAGGGGTACAAACAATAGTAATTGGGGCCTAGTGTGGTTGTGTACGTGTGATATACATACACTTTTTTTGGATCATATTTTCTATTCCGCTATTTAATCAAAAACCTTTGGGGATCAGTTAAATTGGGGGATAGTCTGTGTTGGTACGTGTGAGAGAGATCCACCTTTCCAAGTTGTTGGGGTTCATCTCATACTTCTGAAGGTTTGAGGGTGCTGCCTGTTCCATACCCCCCCTACTCCTCATCTAGCCTTTTAGGGGTACAAACAATAGTAATTGGGGCCTAGTGTGGTTGTGTACGTGTGATATACATACACTTTTTTTGGATCATATTTTCTATTCCGCTATTTAATCAAAAACCTTTGGGGATCAGTTAAATTGGGGGATAGTCTGTGTTGGTACGTGTGAGAGAGATCCACCTTTCCAAGTTTTTGGGGTTCATCTCATACTTCTGAAGATTTGAGGGTGCTGCATGTTCCATACTCCTCTTCCTCATCCTCCCTTTAGGGTAGGAAAAAATTTAATCGGGCCTAGTCTGTGTTTGTACGTGTGAGATACACAGTTTTTTATCCTATTCCGCTATTCAATACACACCCTTTTGGTGTAAAAAACATTAAATTGCGGCATAGTTTGCATATTTGACATTTGCATATATTGTGCCTTGTTGCGCTGTTTTGGGTACTCCACCAACATGGCCAGTGGCAATGACGCCATTCTCAGCTTAACTATCCCACTTCTATGCCTCCTTGAAAAAACAATTTGGGCGATGATGGAAGAGGATGTGGCACAGGATGAGGAGGAGGAGGAGGAGGAGGATGAAGAGGTAACATTTCAAAGGCTTTCAGGGCAGTCATTCGCAAGGGGCTCCGAGGGTGGGTTCCTGCACACACAAACGCCAGGGACACAATTGTCCAGCAGGGGCACAGTTCTGGAGGATGAGGAGGATGAGGAGGAGGAGGAGCTGGAGGAGGAGATGGAACCATGTTCACAGCAGGGTGGCACCCAGGCCAGCTCATGGCCATCACTGGTGCGTGGCTGGGGGGATACAGAGGACACGGACGATACACCTCCCACAGAGGACAGCCTTTCGTCGCCTCTGGGCAGCCTGGCACACATGAGCGATTACATGCTGCAGTGTCTCCACAACGACCGCCGAGTTGCCCACATTCTAACTTGTGCTGATTACTGGGTGGCCACGCTGCTGGATCCCCGTTACAAGGACAACGTACCGTCCTTAATTCACTCACTGGAGCGCGATCGCAAGATGCGCGAGTACAAGCGCACGCTGGTAGACGCCATGCTGCTGGCATTCCCATCTGACAGCGGGGCCACAGTGGAAGCACAAGGCAGAGGAGGAGGAGGTCGCCAACGCAACCAGGGCACCGCCAGCACCTCAGAAGGCAGGGTTAGCATGGCCGAAATGTGGAAAAGCTTTGTCAGCACGCCACAACAAACAGCAGCACCAGCAGCTCAGATGGAACGTCTTAGCAGGAGGCAGCATTTTACCAACATGGTGGAGCAGTATGTGTGCACACGCCAACATGTAGTGAATGACGGGTCTGCCCCCTTCAACTTCTGGGTCTCCAAATTGGGCACATGGCCTGAGCTTGCCCTTTACGCCTTGGAGGTGCTGGCGTGCCCTGCAGCCAGTGTATTATCTGAACGGGTATTTAGCACGGCTGGGGGCGTTATAACAGACAAGCGCAGCCGCCTGTCCAGAGACAATGTGGACAAGCTCACGTTCATTAAAATGAACCAGGCATGGATCCCACGGGACTTTTCCGTACCTTATGCAGAATAGCAATGGATACCGACCTTACCCACCCATTGTTCCATTTTTGCTCTTTCTCACTCTTTTGGGGTGTACCCTCATTTAAAATTTTTGAAAAGAAGCAGTGTTGGCTACCTCATCCTCCTCCTCAGGGCCAGATTAATGTAGGGGCTATTGGAGCTGCAGCTCCAGGCCCCTACCTTTTATATAGGCCCCGGGTTGGCCATATTCACTGTTACCGCTCTTCTGTCACTTGTAAACACAGAAGTCTGGCTTCTATGCTCGCTTCCCCAGGCAGCACCCTCAGAACCTCCCCACACAGCGTGAAGGCCGGACAAGGAGGGACAGTTGGCGATGCATGGATGTGTTTATGGGCTTCAGAGACAGCATCCCATGTTGAATTAGGCATGCATGGCTGCACCCTTCCTCCTCTGGGTGCATGGCAAGGCACGGCCCTTAAGGCCCTTCAAAATCCTCAGCACCAAGCCCATGATGCTGTTAATCCGGCCCTGGTCCTCCTCCACCGCCGCTTCCACCTACACCGCCCATAGGTGTGCGCAGCCTATTGCATTAAGGTGTGCACCCCAAAGTTGAAATACACATGCATGTGTTTGCCAGCAGGGAGAGTAATGTATCGGGGCCATGTACCTGTAGGCAAGGAGAAATAGAGCAGAGCAGGTCCCAGGGAGATCTTTCCCATCTCCTCACTGGCAATGCTATGTGCCCTAGGTGATTAGGGTGTGCCCAGGCACACCCAGCACACCCTGTGCGCACGCCTATGTCACCGCCACATCCACCACCACCTCAACCTCCCTCCTACTCCATATGGGCCTCGTCCTTCAGAGATGAAGAAGAACATTGTTTTATTTTTCTGTTTTTTTTTGTTGTTTTAAGTTATTTCCCTATCCACATTTGTTTGCAGAGCACTTGCCATGCTCTTAATTACGTTTTGCTGCCATTTGCAGCACTCTAGCCCTTTCCTTTGGTGTTTTAGAGCCATTTTAGTGCCTTAAAGTTCGGGTCCCCATTGACTTCAATGGGGTTCGGTGTCCGGGAAAAGTTCGGTAAAAGTCCGGGACACGGACCCGGACTTTTTTTTAAAGTTCGGCCGAACCCGTCGAACACGGACATCTAGGTGTCCGCTCAACCCTAGTGAAGAGTTCGGCCCGAGCATGAGTTCGGGCTGAACATTGGCTGTTCGCTCATTCAACAAACACCGGAATTATTGGGGCGTTTGACTGTTTGTTCAGCCTTCTGAATGACCAAAATGCACTGCACCACCGCACAGTGCATTGGAAGTCCAGATTGGCTGAAGCAGTGAAAGATTTACCCAATCAGGGCACATAGTACTGTCAGAGTCATGATTGGAGAAAATAATGATGACTCATTGCTCTTAGTCCCAACCCACAGTATAAAGTCTTCTTTCAATAGTGGCCATTTGTAGTGTGATATCAGTGTCAAGAGAAATAGAACAGGGCTTTGTTCAGTGCTACTAGAGAGTTTGTGTGCTGCAGTGTGCTATTCTGATTCTATTGTCAGTGCAGAATATCAGCTTAGTGTAAATCTAGTGATAGTTCAGTCAGTGTGAGTGTAGCAAACATTCATTCTTATTTTAGTGTGAATCTAGTGATAGTTCAGTGCGTGTAGTGAGTGACCATTCATTTTTAAGTTAGTGTCAGTTTGTTTTGTCAGGGCTGGTTTACTGCATTATAGTTCAGTGCGGTAATGCATGTAACAAAGGATATTTCAGTGCATTATGTGCCGTTTATCGCAGTATATTTATGTGCGTTACTGCACGCTTAATGCAGTACATATCTGTGCCCTAGTGCACGTTTAACGCAGTATATTTCTGTGCGTTAGTGCATGTTTAACACAGTATATTTCTGTGCGTTAGTGCACATTCTACGCGGTATATTTCTTTGCGTTACTTCTATCCAGAGTCTGCGGAAGAGACACCAGAATTTATCCAAGAAATCTCAAATCTTTTTCCCAGTGCACTACATTGTTGACTCATCATACAGACTGACTCCCCAAGCCGTTGTTTACAAAATAAAGAAGAAAATGTAATTTTTGGCTTTCTAAATGCAAATTTATCTGCAGCAGCTTCTATACACAGTACAGATGTGCCACTTTACAAGTAGACTAAGGGGACCTCCAGGCACTATCGTGAAAGGAATTTGAATGTTTTATTGTTATTTCTCATTTTGATGATTTCCCATTAAGCATAAGTAAATTACTGCTAATTTAAAAAAGATGTTTTTTTACAAAAATTTTTTTATTAATTACTTAAGCCCCGGAAGATTTTACCCCCTTCCTGACCAGGGACTATTTTGCGATTCGGCACTGCGTGAATTTAACGGACAATTGCGCGGTTGTGAGACGCTGTACCCAAATAAAATTTACGTCCTTTTTTTCCCCACAAACAGAGCTTTCTTTTGGTGGTATTTGATCACCTGTGTGATTTTTTGATCATGCGCTATAAACAAAAAAAAGCGACAATTTTGCAAAAATAACAATATTTTTCACATTTCTTTATATGAAATTCCCGAAATAAAAAAATGTAAAAATCAAAAATGTTTTAACATTTTAGGCCAATTTGTTTTCTGCTACATATGTTTGGTAAAAAAAATCACAAAAAGCGTATTTTGATTGGTTTGCACAAAAGTTATTGCGTTTACTAACTAAGGGAAAGATTTTTGTCATTTTTATTGTTTTTTTTTTAACAAGTAATGGCCGCGGTCTGCGATTTATTTTGCGGGACTGCGACATTGCAGTGGACAGATCGGACCCTTGACTGACATTTTTGACACTTTTGGGGGTACCAGTGACATTACTACAGTAATCAGTGCTATACATATGCACTGTTACTGTAAAAATTACACTGGCAGGGAAGGGGTTAACTTTATTGGAGAAGGAGGGGTTAAGTGTGTCCCTAGGGGCGTGCTTCTAACTGTGATTGGATGTGGCTTTTCATGTAACAGCAGAGATCTACGGTCCTACATAGTAGGACCGTATGATCTCTGCTGTTACACAAGGGAGAATAACAGGCAGCTTTGTTTACATTACGCCTGCCTTTCTTCCGGTGTAACCGACGATCGCGAGTGAGCGGCGGACATCAGGTCCGCCGCTCACATGCGCGGGGGGGTCCGTGAGCGAGCGGGAGCGCGCCTCCGGCGGCGCGTGCTCGCTCCCTAGAGCCTCACAGGCTAGCGACGTAGACCTACGTCACTTTGCCTGTGAGGGGCTGACTGCCGACATAGATAGTCGTTAGGCAGTCCGCAAGTGGTTAATACATGTCCACCAGGACAGTACCTGGACCCCATAACCATTGTATGCTCAATTACTTGCATATAAGCCTTCAAAATTAGCACTTTTGATTTTTTTCAGTTCGGGTCACATAGGTTTAAATAGGGTTTGCTATTTGGTTTCTAACTTTCATGATGTTCGAAGGTTCTGGTGCAAACCGAACAAGGAGTCCTTCGGCCCATCCCTAAGGCTGGCCATACATGTTCAATTTACTTGTACAATTTTTCTTTAGATTTACATGAAACTATGTAGTGCAAGGGCCTGCATAATTGGATACAATTAAAAGTTGTTTAGTTTTGACCTCATATTATATGGTTTTTGGTAAATCTAACAGAAAATTGTACAAGACAATTGAACATGTATGGCTAGCCTAATGTGAATGGAGCCTCATTGTTCTTTTGTAAACACACCATAATTATTTTCAGGCCCATTCACACTTAGCAAAGTGGGAGCACACATTTTTTAGCTCCCATATAACACAACCCATTGACTTGAATGTGCTACCCTACATGTGGCAAAGTAGCTCATGGGACATTTTGGCATGTTTCTGTTTGCACATTTTTTTTACTGTGCCTGTTTGTTGCCTTTGTCACTCATTTTTGCATGTGGCAAAACGTAAGTTTGCTTGTGCGTTTGGGATGCTGTTAGCAAATAATAGGAGTGATTAGCTAATTTTAGGTTCATAAAGATGGCCATACACTATACAATCTGATTGTACAATAGATTTACCAAAATTATATAAAAGGAGGACACACCATCTATCCAGGCAGGCCCTTGTACTACGTATTTAATGGTAGATCTAATGTACAATCAGATTGTATACTGTATGGTGAGCTGTACAGACTTCCAGGCACATACTTCTCCTGTTTTCATTACTACAGCTCTGCTCCATATAGGCTGTGATCACTAAGCTCCTGCACACTCTGCAAAATGAAAGATCTATGAAAGATAAAGTTAATAATAAAATAATTGAGGGCTGAATTTTTAGCGAGAACAATGATCACTGCATTCGATTTGCATGCACCTGTGGAGGTTGGTGTGAGCCATCTCCTGGAGTGGGGAAGGCAGAGGCATAGAGTTTGTTAATAATGTTAGTTGGTGGGGGTGTGGCTGACCAACGGCGGAGACTGCCGCATAAAAGAACTGTTCTGCACTGCATGGAGCAACGGAGCCAATCAAGGCCGAATAGAGCCTCGTTCCGAGCCGCAATCACTGCCTTCTGTCGGGAGAACATCAAAGGAAGGTCATAGGCAAAAGAAAAGACTGGTGCCGTTTGTGTAATATGACAAATTTCCCTTCAGCCATGGCACATGAGCTGCCAAGATGGCGCCCGCTCATCTCACAGTCCTCCACACAGCAGCTCCTTCAGGCAATTACCTGGGCCCACTCACTTACAGCAGGGGAACAGCAAATCTACTTACAAGAATAGACATTCCTCACAAGCATCATCTTCTTCATCATCAAGCTCAATCAAAACTAAACAGAAGATTAAAGTCTCTCCTGTTACAGCACAAGAGGTGAGCTGTTTAAATTCTTCATTAGATGACACCAGAGAATTGCAGGACTCTCTCATTGATTTTCCTACTTCCAATAAACCTGTAATTGATACCACATTAAAAGACATGCTGGTCCCACTACACAGCACCCTACATTCGGACATTATCTTCCTCACCCAGCAATTTAAAGCTGAACTACATGAAATGGATAATAGAGTATCCCATATTGAAAATAAAATGGGAGAATTTGCTGCCACCTTTAATGACCTAGTGGACGCACACAATGACAGAGAGGATGACCTGACTTGGATTAAAATGAAATTACCGACTTGGAAGATAGGTCTAGATGGAATAACATCAAGATCAGGGGTATACCAGAAAATATCAAACCACAAGATTTAAAGGCCTATCTTACTGATATCTTAAAAGCCATGATCCCGGAAGCTCCACTGGAAGATCTGTTGATCGATCGTATCCATAGACTGCCCACGCCTTCCTAGGGACACTATAGCGAGACTGCATTACTACCACACGAAAGAAAAGCTGCTAAAAGCTGTCAGAGAAGGAGATAAACTTCCACAGGAATCACAAGACCTGTACTTTTTTGCTGACCTCTCTGCATTCACTATGCAACAGCACGGAAGCTGGCAACTATTACAAAACCATTGCACAACCATCACATACCGTTTAGATGGGTATATCCCGCTAAGCTGGCAATAAAGAAAGGTGACAAGACCTTCTCGATTTCATCACTGGAGGAAGTCCAACACCTTTTAAAAGAATGGGGTATACTTGATCCATCAACGCCTGAGAGGCACAAATCACCAAAATACCCTGGCGCGCCTCAGGTTGACCCAAATGGGAAGGCAGGATGAACGGGCAACCATACCACATCAACTGTTTAAGTAGGCCCTGTTGGCCCTGTGGCTCTATAAGTGTACTGGTTCTTTTCCCCAGTTGCAACGCAGCTAGTCCGCTCAGATTCTAATTGAATCATCAATCTTTTACCTGTTTTGCACATGTGCTGTGTGTTCACTGTGCAGGTGTTTGTTAACTCCTATTCTTAAATGTATTTTTCTTTAGTTCCTGGACTCAACAAGATATCAGTCAGTGCTCACTGCACAGTCGTGAAACCACTGTTTCCTACAGCTACCTAGGATTTACCTGCACTACAATCATATCCGGAGACTTGATCCCTCCCTCTCAACCAACGAGGGGTAAGCTCTTTTCTTTACTTCATGATTTGATCCCAGACCAACAACATGCAATTCAAATATCTTCCCTGAATGCCAAAGGGCTCCACAGCCCACACATACGCCACATGGCGTGGAAAGAAATATGTGGACTTCAGTGTGATGTCATGTGTCTTCAAGAGACCCATTTTTCATCATTAAAACTACCTATATTTCTACATCGCCACCAATTTCCCCACACTTATTTCTCTAATGGTTCCAAAAAGAAGGGAGGTGTGGCCATTGCAATCAAAAATACCGTGTCATTCACTCCAATAACGACTGAAGTGGACACTCTTGGCAGATACATAATTCTTGTCTGTGACATCAATAATACCCGCTACATGCTGATCAATGTACATCTCCCTAACGTCAAACAGATCACATTTCAGATTTGGAAAAAGCTACCTCAATCAGACAAGGAAAAGGATCCTTTGTGGAGACTTTAACACCATATCCGATAGATACCTAGATGTATCCAATGCTTCATCTAAAAAATATCAAAGGGCAACATTGGCCAACTTTCTTGATAGGTCCAATTTGTTTGACTTCTGGAGATGCCAGCATTCGCCTGAAAAGGAACTTACCTTTTATTCACATGTACACAATAGCTATTCAAGAATAGATGTGTTCTTATTACTGTAGATACATTTCTTCTTCAAATGGTTAACCATTCTGAACTTTATGATATTACTTGGTCTGACCATGCACCAATTTCTATCACTGTGGGGGGGTCCCATGCTGAAACGAGAGCCAATAGGTGGTGCAATGACTTGTTCCTGCTATCCCACCTAGAGTATAAATCTAAAATATCTGTCTCACTTCAGGAGTTTTTCGAGATCAATGCTCCCTCAGTTTTGGACCCCTTCACACTGGGGAACACTCACAAAGCTTATATTAGAGGCTTGCTTATTCAGCTTGGAGCCATAGTTAAAAAGCAAAGGACACAGCGGCTCAACGACCTACTTTGTAAAATTTGAAAGGTAGAAACAAGCAATAAGGATGCTGTGACCCAATCCAATCAGGATCAGTTGTTTTATGCTAGACAGAAGCTCCGCTTCCTATTAATTTACCAACATGACAAGGCCCTTAGGAAACTAAAGGCAAACTCATATTGTTATGGCAATAACGCCGGTAAACTGTTAGCCTCCCAGGTTGCCGAGAAAATTTCTAAACAAAACATTGCATACCTTATTCACTCTAGCACAGGGCAAAACGTTTTTAATCCCAAGGATATAACTCATGCCTTTTGCGATTATTATAGTTCATTGTACAATCTTAAATCAGACCCTAACAGCCACAACCATCCTTAGACTCGATTAATGACTTCCTCCAATCCGTTTCCTTACCGACCCTCCTACCAACAGACTTAACATCTCTAAACGCTCCCTTTACTGCCTTAGAAATAGATTCTATTATCGCTAAACTCCCCCACAATAAGTCACCAGGGCCTGATGGGTTTTCATCAGAGTATTACCGATACTTCAGTTCTATTCTGACTCCACACATGTCGCAGGTTTTTGATGCTGCTGTGTCCCGAGCATCGTTCCCTGATGCAATGCTAACAGCCACAATTATCACTCTCCCGAAACCAGGGAAGGAAGTTATATTGCCACAGAACTTCAGGCCTATCTCACTGTTAAACATGGATATTAAGGTTTATGCTAAGTTGATAGCGAACAGACTTGCCAAGTTCTTGCCATATTTAGTAAAACCAGACTAAGTAGGATTTATCCCAGGCCGTCAAACAACCGACGCCACCAGAAGAATGATTAACCTAATAGACCTATTGGAGGAATCTCGGGCCTTTTCTCTGCCTCTTTAATTAGATGTGGAGAAGGCTTTTGATAGAATACATTGGGGATACCTAACGAAAACACTAGAGGAATTTGGCTTTAGAGGGGAAATACTTTCGGCTATTCTCACAATGTACTCCAAACTAGGGATGATCGAACGGTTCGTTTCGACCATCGGTTCGACCCGAACATTGGGTGTTCGAAATTCGGCCGAATTCCAAACTTTTTGCAGTAAAAGTTCGGAATTCGGTGACCAGAACCGCCCAAAATGCAATGGGACAGGAAGTGGGCTTTAAAAGCCAGTGATTGGCCCAGAAACATCAGTAAAAGCCAACGAGGGGGCAGGAGTCTGCTAGGAACGTGATTGGAGTGACTACGGGGTCCAGAGGGAAATCAGGAGTGAATACGCCCCCCAGTATATAACATTGCCCCGCCTAACCACTAGCACTGTAATACAGAGGCTTTTGAAGAGAGTGGAAGCATTTGTGTTTCTCCTGCTTTGTTACAACGTTTGCTGCATTGCTTGTAAAGCTCCAGTGTCATTTTGCAATTATCTTCTGCTGTATGGAGCTGTTCTTTTAGTGTGAGGAAAGAGATATGCAGTGTAGTTAGGGTACTATATACCACTATAGTTAGATTAAATAATCAAGTTTTTGTAGGGATACTTTTAAGTGTCAGGGTTCCGTCTAGTGAGCACGTTGCAATGCTGATATATCTACAGCAGGTATACATGCTTGCTAGTCAGCTATTGTGCAAAATACCACACCCCCTTACAGGAAGCACATGGTGACCCCACTCTGCCATGTCAGGGTGACCGGAGTTTAGGGTGACCTGACTCTGCCATGCCAGGGTGACCCCACTCTGCCCTGTCAGGGTGACCGTAGTTTAGAGTGACCTGGCTCTGCCATGCCAGGGTGACCCCACTCTGCCATGTCAGGGTGACCGTAGTTTAGGGTGACCTGACTCTGATAAAGCCTCAGTGACAACTATACATAAATTAAAATTCATCACAAAAAAAAACAGATTATCTTTCTTAGAATCTCAGTAGCGCAGGGATGGTGTTACCCTCCTTTCATAAAGTGCAAATAAATAAAGTGCATAAATTGCATTAACAATCCAAAACATCCAACTAAGCAAGAACAGAGACCTTCAAAAGTCTTTGTTTATGTAGTGCCAGAGCTGGTGGTGGTGACATTGTACGGTGGTTCCTATAACTGACACCAATGACCCTGCATTAAAGGCACTGTGTATTGCTCTGGCACTACATAAACAAAGACTTTTGAAGGACTCTGTTCTTGCTTAGTTGGCTTTTATGGATTATTTATGCAATTTATGCACTTTATTTATTTGCACTTTATGAAAGGAGGGTAACAACATCCCTGCGCTACTGAAATTCTAAGAAAAATAATCTATTTTTTTTTCTGATTCTGGACATGCTACAGAGCTGAAACTTCGCAAGTACACTTTTTAGACCCCCCAGACACTAAATCCAAACAAATCAAATTTTTTTTTCTCAATAATGTTTTCAATAATTGGCTCTCTATCAAAAATGACAATTTTTAAGAACTTTTTTTGCCTGATTCATAGTCCCTGGGGCATGACCCAGAATCCTAGGCACTTTTTAGGGGCATTTATTAGGTTTTAGGGCTTTAAAATTGTGTTTTTTGATTCCCGAAGTTCGGGTCCCATTGATTTCAATGGGGTTCTGGAATTCGAACCAAACTTTCGGGAAATTCTGGTGTTCTGGTCGAACTGAACTTTTCAAAAGTTCGATCATCCCTACTCCAAACCTTCGGCATTTGTCTTCATGGAGGGTATGTTCTCCAAGAACTTTATGATAACAAATGGCACGAGACAGGGGTGCCCTCTTTCACCTCTGGTTTTTGCCCTGCTTATGGAATCTCTAGCTGAAAAAATTAGGACGCACCCTAAAATACATGGTATTCTGACCAAAACTGGGAAGCATACTATTACATTATTTGCTGATGATGTCATACTGTCCCTAGCAAACCCGGTACTTTACTCCCAGTAGTACATGACATTCTCAACCTATTCAATAAAATTTCCTACTATAAGGTGAACGTTTCTAAATCCAGAATCATGGGACTATCTATGGACCGACCTGTGAGACGGTCGCTACAGAAATCCTTCCCATACCAGTGGACTTCTAAATCATTGCAATATTTAGGTATTAACTTGACAGCATTGACTGCTGATCTTTATCAAACAAATTTTGTTCCTCTGCTCTCCACTTTACAACAAGAAATGTCCCGTATGGCGAAATTTTACCTATCATGGTCAGGCAGACTGGCAGCATTTAAAATGCTGCTCTTGCCTAAACTTCTTTATCACTTTAGAACTTTCCCAATACCGCTCCCCTCATCCTTCTTTATGACAGCTCAAAAATATCTGACTCAATTCATTTGGGCGAATAGTAGAGTGCGCCAACTCTACTGTGGTATTTGATCACCTGTGCGCTTTTTATTTTTTGCGATATAAATTGACATTTTCTACTTTGACAGTTACAAAATATCAAATATATTCAATTTTTGTCATATATTTAGGCCAAAACGTATTAAGCTACATGTCTTTGACCAAAAAATTTGCAATGAGCGTATTTTTAACCACTTCAAGACCGGAAGATTTTACACCCTTCCTGACCAGGCCATATTTTGCTATATGAAAGTTACATCCTCCCCCCCCCCCCACCACAAATAGAGCTTTCTTTTGGTGGTATTTGATCACCTGTGCCATTTCTAATTTTTGAAAAAAAGAGCGACAATTTTGAAAAAAAAAAAAACAATATTTTTCACATTCTGATATATAATATTCCCCAAAAGAAATTTAAAAATCAAAATTTTTTTAACATTTTAGGCCAAATTGTTTTCTGCTACATATTTTTGGTAAACAAAATCGCAATAAGCGTATTTTGATTGGTTTGCGCAAAAGTTACTAACTACAGGAAAGATTTGTCATTTTTATTGTTTTTTTTTTTTTACTAGTAATGGTGGCGATCTGAAATTTTTTTGCGGGATTGTGACATTGCGGCTGACAGATCGGTCCCCTAACTTACATGTTTGACACTTTTGAGGGGACCAATGACATTACTACAGTAATCAGTGCTAAAAATATGCACTGTTGATGTAATAATGACACTGTCAGGGAAGGGGTTAACACTGTTGGTGATCAAGCGGTTAAATGTGTGCCTCATGCTTACTGACGTGTGTGGGGGGAGGGGGCTCTGTGACAGAGATCGCAGGTTCAGCTATGCTGAATCCTGTGATCTCCTCTTGTCTGTCACAGAGAAGATCCGCCCGCTTTGTTTACACCAGCGGGCGGATTGTCTCACTCTTTCCCCGGCGATCGGGGAAGAGAGACCGTGATCGCCGTCTCTCCTCCGGCCCAACTCCCGCTGTGTCTAAACACAGACAGGCGAGACAGGGAGGAATCCAGAGATGTAGACCTACAAAATGGACACAGGGCTGCAACTTTGTTGCAGTAGCAGCAAAGTGAGCAGTCCGGAAGTGGTTACATTTCTTTGTTAAAGACCTATGCATTTTTCATATGTAGAAATGTAGCTAGAGTCCAGCTATGTAAACTTACGTTACATGACGACTATATGTTCCTTTTTCCTTCTGTATTGATATAAAACTCTGATAAAAACTATTTGTTAAAATAGAAAAAAAGGAACTCCATGATACAAAACAAGTTTGCTCAGGGAGATAGAGGTTTGGTGGACTTTAAAGGCACATATTAAGTAGGCAAAAGACTACCATAGATATAAAAAACATATATTCTTTTATTTAACCAAAGTTTTTTAAAAAAGAACAAAAGTTCAAAAACACAGAATTATACAATGACATACATATTGTTTGAAATAAGAACATTTATCCTATCTATAGGTCAAAATATTAGATATACAGATATTGTAGTAGTTACACTTTGTGAGTATTAGGATAGTGGTCTGAAGAGGTCGACGCGTTTCGCCTTAGCTTCTTCTGGACCTCAGACGCAAATATACAATTTATCTCTTTTAGTGGAAACAGAAACATGCAATTAGTACAAAGCTTTTTATATTACATTATTATTTCATATCTTGTATTGGATTATTAATCAAAAACAACACACCTCTCAAAATGCAGAAAACCATGTGATCCGTGGTCATTAGTATCAGTATATCATATTGATCATAGAGTAATAAAAATGGGAAGTGAAGAGGGAGAGAGCCAAGGCCCAAAAAACTGGTGGAGTAGGCCACCTATATATATGGGGCAAAGGAAAAACATATGAATCTCAAAAGGGTATCTCAGTATTCTCAAATATTAGTAATGGTTTGTGTTATATTTACCTCAATTCCCACACTGGAATCTATCGAGGATTCAGGTCGGGATCAGAGCAATGATATGGAGGCTGCTATTGGTTGTATCATATGAAGGTCTAATAAAAGAAGTAGTGTATATATTTATATTAGTATTCCCATATCTCATCCATTCAATGGAAATGGAGAGACAAAAACACAAATATATAAAACCACAGGGTTCTATACTTATAAATACATCTCCAAATTAATTCATTATTACCTTTGTATCCTTCTGTTTAAACTTAGACCATATTGGGACCCAGTCCCCTTATAGCAGTAGATATAGGTGTCTTGTAACGTTGGATGGAAAAATTCCCCCCAGACTTGTAGTATATCCACTAGGATGTAATCAGATAATAGTAAATTATATTCACAGAAAGAGGGTATATATCTCGATTTAAATCCTTTATATTAATGTATACATATCGTATATATATATATATGCCTATAGATATTTGTTACTTACATAGTAGAGTATATTCCAGTGTAAAACAATGATATTATAGAATTTACAGCTGAAATAACTTGTGAATATAATTCCCAGAGATAGAGAAGGTATAGTCATCTGGTTCAAAAGGGGGCGACCTAAGACGTTTTCAATAGAAAAGCATGTCTAGATTAGTTTGAATATATTGCCAAGATTTGGGGTAAGTAGTTTTAAAAAGCTCAAAAAACTTACTGCGCCAAGAGCCTCCATCATCGTGCTCGTATCCCGCCATGTCCTGAGTGTGTGTGCATGCCGCATATATACCTAATCATTACCCAATGAATTGTGATCTGGTGTTTGTTTGTTGCTCTCCGCGCACCGGAAGTGCGTCACTTTCCCGCCTTCGTATTTTACCTTAGGACGCGACCGGAAGTGCGTCCTTTGTTTACATCCGGTCATGACGCTCGGCGGAAAGAAAACCCGCCGGAAGCGTCAATGAAGCCAGAAATGACCCGCGGAAGTGACGAGCGCTCACCAACAACCTCGTAAAGAGGGTGGGTCATCGCCGCCCTGTCACTAAACGCAGATAGGTCCTTAATGGCTCAGAATGCAAAAAATGAGATCACTGTGACCAGTATAACAACGGCTTCTGCATAGAAAAGAGGGGTCAAATTTTCATTCTGTTATTTGCATTTTTATTGCATATTATAATCTATATATCCACTCTATTGAGGGAACATTTCATATTTGTTTATTCTGAGGCATATATAATACTTTTAGTTATAACTGCATATACATCATATATCAACATTTGATTTAATATTCTTTAAAGGATATTTTTACATTATGAATGTGGCTTGTATCTAGGACTCTTTACAGGAAGTCAAGGAAAAGGTTATTGCTACAAATACATCATATAATAGAACAATGGGAGGAAAGAAGAGAACAAGGAAAAAAGAGAAATCTGATAGCATCATAATTAATGTCTCTTATCACCCCAAAAGTCATTTTAGGAAAAGTGGTTTTATCTGAGTCCTTATTTTATTCTATCTGTGAAGGAGGATTATTCTACATATGAGGGGGGGTTTTTTAAGATTTCTCAGGGGGGTCCTTCTGGAGAGGTCCCTCAAAGAAAAGGTTTGAAACTTAATGCCTCATTTAGTCCTGGACTTGTTGTAGCTTTTAGCAAATAAATCCAACGTGCTTCACGCTGTAATATAATTTTATCGAATTCCCCCCCTCTCGGGTTTTCCAATATACGTTCTAAAGCTGCGAATTTTACTACTTTTGTATTATTTTTGTGATACACCCCCAGATGTCTTCCGATGGGTGTAGACAAAAGATTATTTTTTCCATATCCTATGTGGTCCTTGATACGGCGCCAGAAATTTCGTTTTGTTTTTCCTATATAGTATGCGCCACAATCGCAGAACATAATATATACTATGCCTATTGTTTGACAGTCAACATAGTGTTTTATAGAATGAAGTTGTCCATTAGGTAAGTATAATGATTGGTTTTCGTAGATCCATTCGCAAAATTTGCAATTCCCACAACGCCATGTACCTGGTGTATCCTCGACTAGTTTTTCTCTTTTGTCATCAAAATGACTTCTGATGACTCTATCTCTGATTGACTTAACTTTTTTAAAAGTAATTTCTGGGTAATCGTTCACATATTTGCTTAAAATGCTGTCATTTTTGAGCAGGTACCAATGTTGCTGTAGGATATTGCGAACTAAGTGATGTTGACGATGGTATGGAGTGATAATACGTACCCTTCCCTCTTGATTTTTATCTTTTTTATAAAAGAGAGTTTCCTCTCTCGTTTTTTGAAATGCCCTGTTGTAGGCTTTTCGTAATGTTGTGGTTGTATATCCCCTTGCTCGCAACCTGTTTCTAAGTTTGTTTGCTTCCAGACGAAACTGCTCATCATTTGAGCATATTCGTCGCAGTCGTAGGTATTGCGAGTACGGTATACTTTGTACCAGAGATTTTGGGTGGAAACTATGTGCATGAAGCACAGTGTTTCCAGCTGTTGGTTTACGATACAGAGTTGTCTCTACTTTTCCTGTTTCTGTGATGGATATTGTGATATCAAGAAAGGGAATAGATTTGTGGCTCCATTGATTGGTAAATTTCAAATTGAATTGGTTATTGTTTAAGGATTTGAGGAATTTCCGCAGGTCCTCCTCCGGCCCCGACCACAACATGAACACGTCATCTATGTAGCGGAGCATGCGGAAAAAATTGGGCTAGGCCCTCGTCTGAGAAAAGGGTTCGCTCCCACCCCCCCAGGTACAGGTTGGCATATGATGGGGCACAGGAGGTCCCCATCGCCACCCCCTGCACCTGGAGGTAGTGGGAGCGATCAAAGACGAAGGCGTTCCCTGTCAAAATAAAGGCCAAAGCCTCCAGAATAAAATCAATATAGCCCCTCTGTTTGAGGGTACGTTCATACAAATATTTTGACAGGGAACGCCTTCGTCTTTGATCGCTCCCACTACCTCCAGGTGCAGGGGGTGGCGATGGGGACCTCCTGTGCCCCATCATATGCCAACCTGTACCTGGGGGGGTGGGAGCGAACCCTTTTCTCAGACGAGGGCCTAGCCCAATTTTTTCCGCATGTCCTCCTCTGGCTCCGCTACATAGATGACGTGTTCATGTTGTGGTCGGGGCCGGAGGAGGACCTGCGGAAATTCCTCAAATCCTTAAACAATAACCAATTCAATTTGAAATTTACCAATCAATGGAGCC
Source organism: Pelophylax lessonae (assembly GCF_965119305.1). Taxonomy (NCBI): domain Eukaryota; kingdom Metazoa; phylum Chordata; class Amphibia; order Anura; family Ranidae; genus Pelophylax; species Pelophylax lessonae. The sequence goes on from NC_138769.1 coordinate 244,054,202, forward strand.
ACAAATCTATTCCCTTTCTTGATATCACAATATCCATCACAGAAACAGGAAAAGTAGAGACAACTCTGTATCGTAAACCAACAGCTGGAAACACTGTGCTTCATGCACATAGTTTCCACCCAAAATCTCTGGTACAAAGTATACCGTACTCGCAATACCTACGACTGCGACGAATATGCTCAAATGATGAGCAGTTTCGTCTGGAAGCAAACAAACTTAGAAACAGGTTGCGAGCAAGGGGATATACAACCACAACATTACGAAAAGCCTACAACAGGGCATTTCAAAAAACGAGAGAGGAAACTCTCTTTTATAAAAAAGATAAAAATCAAGAGGGAAGGGTACGTATTATCACTCCATACCATCGTCAACATCACTTAGTTCGCAATATCCTACAGCAACATTGGTACCTGCTCAAAAATGACAGCATTTTAAGCAAATATGTGAACGATTACCCAGAAATTACTTTTAAAAAAGTTAAGTCAATCAGGGATAGAGTCATCAGAAGTCATTTTGATGACAAAAGAGAAAAACTAGTCGAGGATACACCAGGTACATGGCGTTGTGGGAATTGCAAATTTTGCGAATGGATCTACGAAAACCAATCATTATACTTACCTAATGGACAACTTCATTCTATAAAACACTATGTTGACTGTCAAACAATAGGCATAGTATATATTATGTTCTGCGATTGTGGCGCATACTATATAGGAAAAACAAAACGAAATTTCTGGCGCCGTATCAAGGACCACATAGGATATGGAAAAAATAATCTTTTGTCTACACCCATCGGAAGACATCTGGGGGTGTATCACAAAAATAATACAAAAGTAGTAAAATTCGCAGCTTTAGAACGTATATTGGAAAACCCGAGAGGCGGGGAATTCGATAAAATTATATTACAGCGTGAAGCACGTTGGATTTATTTGCTAAAAGCTACAACAAGTCCAGGACTAAATGAGGCATTAAGTTTCAAACCTTTTCTTTGAGGGACCTCTTCAGAAGGACCCCCCTGAGAAATCTTAAAAAACCCCCCCTCATATGTAGAATAATCCTCCTTCACAGATAGAATAAAATAAGGACTCAGATAAAACCACTTTTCCTAAAATGACTTTTGGGGTGATAAGAGACATATTAATTATGATGCTATCAGATTTCTCTTTTTTCCTTGTTCTCTTCTTTCCTCCCATTGTTCTATTATATGATGTATTTGTAGCAATAACCTTTTCCTTGACTTCCTGTAAAGAGTCCTAGATACAAGCCACATTCATAATGTAAAAATATCCTTTAAAGAATATTAAATCAAATGTTGATATATGATGTATATGCAGTTATAACTAAAAGTATTATATATGCCTCAGAATAAACAAATATGAAATGTTCCCTCAATAGAGTGGATATATAGATTATAATATGCAATAAAAATGCAAATAACAGAATGAAAATTTGACCCCTCTCTTCTATGCAGAAGCCGTTGTTATACTGGTCACAGTGATCTCATTTTTTGCATTCTGAGCCATTAAGGACCTATCTGCGTTTAGTGACAGGGCGGCGATGACCCACCCTCTTTACGAGGTTGTTGGTGAGCGCTGGTCACTTCCGCGGGTCATTTCTGGCTTCATTGACGCTTCCGGCGGGTTTTCTTTCCGCCGAGCGTCATGACCGGATGTAAACAAAGGACGCACTTCCGGTCGCGTCCTAAGGTAAAATACGAAGGCGGGAAAGTGACGCACTTCCGGTGCGCGGAGAGCAACAAACAAACACCAGATCACAATTCATTGGGTAATGATTAGGTATATATGCGGCATGCACACACACTCAGGACATGGCGGGATACGAGCACGATGATGGAGGCTCTTGGCGCAGTAAGTTTTTTGAGCTTTTTAAAACTACTTACCCCAAATCTTGGCAATATATTCAAACTAATCTAGACATGCTTTTCTATTGAAAACGTCTTAGGTCGCCCCCTTTTGAACCAGATGACTATACCTTCTCTATCTCTGGGAATTATATTCACAAGTTATTTCAGCTGTAAATTCTATAATATCATTGTTTTACACTGGAATATACTCTACTATGTAAGTAACAAATATCTATAGGCATATATATATATATACGATATGTATACATTAATATAAAGGATTTAAATCGAGATATATACCCTCTTTCTGTGAATATAATTTACTATTATCTGATTACATCCTAGTGGATATACTACAAGTCTGGGGGGAATTTTTCCATCCAACGTTACAAGACACCTATATCTACTGCTATAAGGGGACTGGGTCCCAATATGGTCTAAGTTTAAACAGAAGGATACAAAGGTAATAATGAATTAATTTGGAGATGTATTTATAAGTATAGAACCCTGTGGTTTTATATATTTGTGTTTTTGTCTCTCCATTTCCATTGAATGGATGAGATATGGGAATACTAATATAAATATATACACTACTTCTTTTATTAGACCTTCATATGATACAACCAATAGCAGCCTCCATATCATTGCTCTGATCCCGACCTGAATCCTCGATAGATTCCAGTGTGGGAATTGAGGTAAATATAACACAAACCATTACTAATATTTGAGAATACTGAGATACCCTTTTGAGATTCATATGTTTTTCCTTTGCCCCATATATATAGGTGGCCTACTCCACCAGTTTTTTGGGCCTTGGCTCTCTCCCTCTTCACTTCCCATTTTTATTACTCTATGATCAATATGATATACTGATACTAATGACCACGGATCACATGGTTTTCTGCATTTTGAGAGGTGTGTTGTTTTTGATTAATAATCCAATACAAGATATGAAATAATAATGTAATATAAAAAGCTTTGTACTAATTGCATGTTTCTGTTTCCACTAAAAGAGATAAATTGTATATTTGCGTCTGAGGTCCAGAAGAAGCTAAGGCGAAACGCGTCGACCTCTTCAGACCACTATCCTAATACTCACAAAGTGTAACTACTACAATATCTGTATATCTAATATTTTGACCTATAGATAGGATAAATGTTCTTATTTCAAACAATATGTATGTCATTGTATAATTCTGTGTTTTTGAACTTTTGTTCTTTTTTAAAAAACTTTGGTTAAATAAAAGAATATATGTTTTTTATATCTATGGTAGTCTTTTGCCTACTTAATATGTGCCTTTAAAGTCCACCAAACCTCTATCTCCCTGAGCAAACTTGTTTTGTATCATGGAGTTCCTTTTTTTCTCTAATTAATAGGATTATGGCACACAAGGGTCAGCTCAACCAAAAACCCCCCTCTTTTCGATTTGTTAAAATAATGCCAGCTGGTAAACTACTTCCTGTGTCATACTGGTTTTCCCAACCTAAGAGCCTTCCAGGAAGCAATGTAGACATTCTTCATAGATCAGACTGGATGCTAAGGCGTGTGCTGGTGTGAGATATTATAGAATGCTTTATCTTTTTTTGAAAAAGAGGCACATTAATGCTATATTAGAACATAGAGAAGGTGGAATTTAAAGGCTAAGTTTACCTTTTTTTTTTTTTTAAGTAGGAAAGGAAAGTTGGATTAGAATGTGCATAATTGAACCCTGTTTCTATTATTGAACCCTGTTTCTATTATAACAATAGAAACATTTAACTGATAATGTGCAGAGATGGAATGTCTAACCTGGTAACTCAGATGCCCTAGGCCATGAGTTCTGCAGCCTATCAAAAATTCCAATCAAGCCTACTGCCCTATTGGTAATTGGTATTGCCCTACTGCCTTCTGTCTACCCTAAAACTGACACAAATAAATTCCTAGCCTAAATGGTCACCCAGAGTTACATTCAAATGTTGAAGCACAGAAATGTTCTTGTAGAAGACATCATATTTATCTACATTAGCCTTTACCAAATAACAGCATGAAATTGTTAACTAGTGACATTTTAACCACTTCAGTCCTCCTACCCAGGCCATTTTTCAGCTTTCAGAGCTGTCAAATTTTGAAGTGTACGGTCATGCAACACGGTGTCCAAACTAAATTTGTATCATTTTGTTCACACAAATAGAACTTTATTTTGGTGGCATTTAATTACCACTGGGTTTTTTTGAAAGTAGACAGCCCAAGGTATTTAGTAGTGATGGACGAACATCGGATGGGGTGGTTCACGAACGCGATCCTCAAACTTTCTCAAATGTTTGCGAACCGCAAGTTTGCGGCAGAACCCATTCACTTTAATGGCAGGCAAACTTTAAAAACCTCCAGGTCATATTTGCAGCCACAAAATACTTACTAGCTGTGTCCATGTCCCACAACATGGACACTGACATACCAGAAGTATTGCTATTGGAAAAGTTGCCATATAAAAATGTTTTTTTTTTTTTTTCAGCCAAAAATTATTATTTTTTTTTTCTAAATCAGCCAGAACTGACAGCAGCCGGTAAATACATGTCAAATACATATTGGGTCCATTCACACATCTGTAAAATGGGTCTGTATCAGTTCCACAATTTAGCGGAACGTTTACAGACCTATTGATTTTCAATGCCAGTCTGAAAAATTAGGCATTCACAGGATAAAGAAGTAAGTGTCGGCCAGTACAGGCCCCAAAAATTAGCCCACAGGCGTTCACCTGACAGCAAAGAACTTTGTATTCTGTGGCTGGAGGTATATTAGGCATACACAGGATACAGAAGTAAGTGTCAGCCAGTACAGGCCCCATAAATTAGCCCACAGGCGTTCACCTGACAGCAAAGAACTTGGTTTTCTGTGGCTGGATGTACATTAGGCATACACAGGATACAGAAGTAAGTGTCGGTCAGTACAGGCCCCAAAATTTAGCCAACAGGCATTCACCTGACAGCAAAGAACTTGGTATTCTGTGGCTGGAGGTACATTAGGCATACACAGGATAAATAAGTGTCGGCCATTACAGGCCCCAAAAATTAGTCATTCAACGGACATAAAAGTAATTTTATGCCGCTGTATTTACCTAAGGCAGGGACAATGAATTGTTATGGGTGGTGGTGGATATTTGTGGGCTGTCATGATTAATTTGAATCAAACATGGTCTACTGGTCACATGTGTTGAATTCCTCCGAGATCTATGCCTTATTCATTTTTATAAATGTGAGGTAGTCAACACTGTCGTGAGCTAGGCGAGTGCGCTTATCAGTCACAATCACCCCTGCTGCGCTGAATGTCCTTTCGGATAGGGCACTGAACGAGGGGCAAGCCAACAGTTCCATTGCAAATTCTGCAAGCTCTGGCCAGAGGTCAAGCCTGCCCACCCAGTAGTCCAGGGGTTCATCACTTCTCAGAGTGCCCACATGGGCCGTTAACCCGGTGTAGTTGGTCACCTGTCGGTCTAGGCGTTCCCTGATGCTGGATCCGGAGGACAGCTGTGGATGGGTCAGCTGAAAGAATGATCTCATATCAGAAGTGACCATCAGAAGTGTGAGTGGAAATTCCTCTGCCAGCGCACGCAGAATGCAGCATTTCCCGAAGCAAGGCCTGGAAGTGCTGCATTCTGACAGCCCTCTGTGATGGTGGTAACATTTTTGCCATTTTTTGTTTGTATCGGGGGTCTAAGTACGTTGCCACCCAGTACAGGTCCTTGCCCTTTATGCTTTTTACACGGGGGTCCCTCTTAAAACACTGGAGCATGAAGGCCCCCATTTGCTCTAAACTGGAAGCGGTGTAGTGACCTGGCTTCTGCTCATCATCCAGGATGTCGTCCACGTTCTCCTCCCCCCATCCACGGACAACACCAGGGATCCCAGAAAGGTTTAAAGCATGCTCTTCTTGCTCCCCCTCTACATCCGCCCCCGCACCATCCTCCTCTGACTCCTCTTCAGACTCCTGTTTTTGACTTTTCTCATATGGAGAAGCACCCCCTGGGAATTCATCCAGCATTGCGACTTCCTCATCTTCCTGCTCCTCGATGGCTTGATCAATTACACGAAGCAATGCATGCTCCAGAAAGAAGGCGTAAGGTACGATGTCACTGATGGCGCCCTGGCTGTGACTGACCAGTTTGTTGATCTCATCAAATGGCCGCAGAAGTCTGCATGCGTCACGTTTTTTTTAAAAAACCCAAGCTCCCAAGAACCTGTCCTGCCGCAGAGTTCGTACAGGTAGTCCTTAACTGCACGTTTCTGCTAGAGCAGCCTACCAAGCATATACAAGGTTGAGTTCCATCGTGTTGGGCAGTCACAATAAAGACATCTGACAGGCAGGTTGTGTCGCCACTGAATGTCAGCAAGGCGAGCCATGGCTGTGTAAGATCTTTGGAAATGGGCCAAAATTTTCCTGGCCTGCCGTAAGATGTCCTGGATCCCAGGGTATTTGACAACGAATCATGGCACAACCAAGTTCAGGACGGGTGCCATGCATGGCACGTGTGTAATTTTGCCCTGTTTCAGCGCACTCAGCAGATTGGCACCATTGTTGCACACCACTTTTTCCAACTGTCAAATTGAGCGGTGTTAGCCACTGATCTGCCTGTGAACGCAAAGCTGAAAGGAGTGCAGGACCAGTGTGGCTCTTGACTTCCAGGCACAAAAGACAATGGCAATGTCTCACCTGGCATGTTGAATAGGTTCTGGGGATCTTGGGCGGCGTAGCGGAAGAGACGGTAGCAGCGGAAAAGGAGGAGTCAGCCGAGGAGGAGAGGGAGGATGGAGGAGGAGAAGAAGAGGCAGGCCTGCATGCAATCTGTGGCAGTTAAACCAAATCTACATGGGTGCCACGGGTTACATGCTTGATGACCGTCAGAAGGTTCACCCAGTGGGCAGTAAAAGTTATATACCTTCCCTGCCTGTGTTTGCTAGACCACATGTCTGTGGTCAGATGTATCTTGACACCGACACTGTGTGCCAGAGATACATTCACTTGCCGCTGAACATGGCCATATAGCTCTGGGATGCCCTTCTGCGAGAAATATTTCCTTCCTGGGACCTTCCATTGTGGTGTTCTAATTGCCACAAAGTTTCTATAGGCCTCCGAGTCCACCAGTGTATATGGTAGTAGTTGGCGGGCTATCAGTTCCGACAAGCCAGCGGTCAACTGTTGGGCAACAGGGTTATCCAGCATATCCAGCATCATTATTTTTTTATGCTCCAACATTTGGGCCATGGAAGCCTGCCTTTTTCCAGAAAAACTTGAGGATGGCATGATAGAAGGTGAAGTGGAAAAACAAATGTGAGGAGAGAGGAGAAGGAGAAGAGGCTGGACGATGAAAGCCTGGAGTGTGGCTTTGTGGGTTCTGACGGCTTGGCTCCTACTGGGCTTGGTGATGGGAGTCCAGGTGTCTTCTTAACCACTTGCCGACTGCCTAACGCCGATCTACGTCGGCAGTCAGCCCCTCACAGGCAAAGTGACGTAGGGCTACGTCACTAGCCTGTGAGGGTCTAGGGAGCGAGCGAGCGCGCGCCCCCGGAGGCGCGCTCCCGCTCCCGCGTGGTCACGGACCCCCCGCGCGTGTGACCGGCGGACCCGATGTCCGCCGGTCACTCTACGATCGGCGGGGGAGAGGGAGAATGTCAGGCAGCTTGTGTAAACAAGCCACCTGTCATTCTCCTTGCTGTTAGGATACTGATCACTCGGATCTAGTATGTAGATCCGTTGATCAGTGTCCATACAGCTCAAGCCCCAGCCAATCACAGTAGAAAGCACGCCCCTAGGGATACACACAACCCCACCCTCCCAAATAAAGTTAACCCCTTCACTACCAGTGTATTTTTACAGTAACAGTGCATATATATAGCACTGATTACTGTAGAAATGTCACTGGTAACCCCAAAAGTGTCAAAAATGTCAGTCAAGGGTCCGATCTGTCCGCCCCAATGTCGCAGTACCGCAAAAAAAATCGCAGATCGCCGCCATTACACGTTAAAAAAAAAAACAACAAAAATGACAGAAATCTTTCCCTTTGTTAGTAAACGCGATAACTTTTGCGCAAACCAATCAAAATACGCTTTTTGCGATTTTTTTTACCAAACATAGGTAGCATAAAACAAATTGGCCGAAAAAGTAAAAAAATTTTGATTTTTAAATTTTTTTTTTGGGGAATTTCATATAAAAAAATGTGAAAAATATTGCTATTTTTGCAAAATTGACGCTCTTTTTTTGTTTATAGCGCGTGATCAAAAAATCGCACAGGTGATCAAATACCACCAAAAGAAAGCTCTGTTTGTGGGAAAAAAAGGACGCCAAATTAGTTTAGGTACAGCGTCGCACGACCGCGCAATTGTCCGTTAAAGTCACGCAGTGCCGAATCGCAAAATACCCCCTGGTCGGAATGGGGGTAAAATCTTCCGGGGCTTAAGTGGTTAAGGCGGTCGTTCCTAGGTGAGTGTTGGACTTACCAGGACTTATGTGTTGACTGCAAAGGCTGCAGATGGCAACACTATTGTCAGCAGTGGACAGGTTAAAAAAAGCCCACACTGCCGAGCCATGTTTCGGCACCCTGGGAGCGCCAGATGTGACTAACATTTGAGATCTCGGGGTAGGCAGCAACAGAGGGACCAACCTCCTTGGGCTGATCTGGGTACTGTTGTAAGACTTCTGAGTGGCAGCTGTTACTACCTCCTCTTCCTGATCCTATGCCAACAATTTCTGCGCATTGCAAATGTCTTGTGATGGATCGGAAAATAACTCCTGTGACTCAAGCAGAGGGTATATGGTGGTGGTGGTGTTGTTGGTGCTGGTGTCTTTGTGGCTGCACACAGCAGAGAGTGAAGAGGGTGCAGATAGAAAGGAGGAGGAGGGTGCAGAAGAGGAAGGCTAAGTGAGCCACTCAACAAAGTCTGGTGCATCCTTTGATGTAATCGAACGCACCTTCTGCAACTTCCCAATTTGACTCCGACCTGGTGCTCCTGCCCTACCCCTACCACCCCTGCGAAAGGGCCTGCCTCTTCCCCTGCCTGTCATTTTTTAGATGACCCTGTGACAAAAGTCTCAAGAGAAGCGCAGTATATGTGGAAGAAGGTATATAACACCCCGCTTCAATCTGTTGTTTTGGGGGACCACTGGTTTATCACACCAGTTATGAAAAATATTTTCTAGTAACTTTTGTCACTATGTGTAGCAGAGTTAACACAGCGAAAGAGGCAAAATTTCTGCAATACCCAAATACACTATAATATGCTTTCTATATTAGAACGTATATTATACGTGTATTACACCCCTATATACTGCACACCAAACAATAGTACACCTATACAAGGACTTTTTTGGACCTATTACCAAGCGATATGTGCCACTGATAGTCTGTCCCTGCTCCCCACAGCAACCTCTCCCTACAGTGACAAAAGACAGAATATAGACACTTAGACAGTACACCTATACCAGTCCGTAAAAGGACTTTTGTGGACCTATTACCGAGCGATTTGTGTCACTGACAATCTGTCCCTGCTCCACACAGCAAACCTCTCCCTACACTGACAAAAGGCAGAATGTAAAATGGCAGCCAGATTAGGTCTATTTATAAGGTAGGGGGTATGTCCATGTGCTGAAATGTCTCAATTGGCTGTCCTGTACCACCTGATGGATGCGTCATGGATCAAAGTTCTTCACAATGTAAAAGAATATGGCAGCCGCGAACATCGCCATATGTTCGCATGATTGGCGGACAGCGAATGAGCAAAGTTCGCCGCGAACCGACAACCGGGCGAACCGCAAGGCCATCTCTAGTATTTAGTAAGAGGCATAGCGGGTTTTTTTTAAATTGTAATTTTTTTTGTCAGTTTTTTGGAAAATTTCGAATTAAAAAAAAATTTTCACAGTTGTTTTTTTTTTCAGTACTGTCACCAGTGCAATACAGCATCATCATATAACTGGTGTGGCGGTGATCAGGGACACTGACTGGTGACATTCCGAAAAAAAAAATGTTATTTTGTTATTTTGTAAAAAAAAAATTACAATTTTTTTTTTTCCATAGAGTTTTGAGTAAGCATTGGTTGTCTTGAAGTTTTGGCAGAAGCACCATGCCTTGGTAAATGTAGAGAGTTTTTCCTAGGAAAATGTTGTTTAGTCTATGGAACCATTCCACAATCGTAGGCATATTGGACGACCACCAGTGAGATGGAATACATTGCCCAGCTACATTGATCATAGACATTGACATAGATTTAAAATATAATTTCTTTGGTAAAAAGGTATAGTGTAGAAGATATTGGGCAGGAGAATAGAAAATATCACCAGAAGTTACTTTCAGAATAGTGTTGTGGACCAATTACCAAAAGAGCTGAATTTTAGCGCACGCTCACTACACATGGAGCATTGTCCCTTTTACTTTCTCGCATTTCCAGCAGGTATGCAAAATATGTAATGCAAATTTGTTTAGAGAAGCAGGTGTCCTGTACTATCTATACAAGACTCACCAAAGCTCTACTGCCATATAAATGATGTGAAGACAGAGTGCCGGTGCTCATGCCAACCAGTCCAATGTAGATAAATCCAACAAAAAAGCCAGCAACTCATGCTATGAGGAAGGCTGAGGCTGAAACGCGTTAGCATCTATAGACATTGTATTTGCTGTTGTGCATCAATAAAGGATCGTTTAAGCCCCCCCTGAGTTGCTGGCTTTTTGTTGGATTTGTCCTGTACTATCTGGTTAGGATTTTGTAACCACACTGAATTGCTACATTCATGGATCCTCTCTGGATATATGTACAAATGGTTTCCCAATCAGAGTATTCAAGCAGCAGATCCAACTCACGGCTCCATGATTGGAAATAGCTACTGGCATATGCAGTAAGATCTTCAAATAAAGACATATATAGCAAGGAAATGAGATGTCTTTGGAGATTTTTTTTGTCGGAAAGAGATTCAAGCACTGTGGGTGGTCTAGAGGAAAAATCTTTGGTTTCTCTATTTGTCAAGAAATTACATATTGGCATAAAAGTCCATTGTGGAAAGGATTGGTGGGCTAGTTCTGCATTTATAGCCATCAATGTTATCAGTTTTCCTCTCCTAAAGAAATGAGAGGTCAGTACATCTCTATGGGGCCATATTCTTTTTAGAAAGTCGTTAGACATACCTATATCTAAATCTGGGTTAGTTCGGAGTGGCGTTAGTGGGCCCAAACAAGGAGTTGGAGTTATTCCTTCTTGGGATGTATGAAAAATTTCCAATGTCAGATTTATAAGAGGTGAGATTTGGCTGCAGGAGAGATGTGTCGAGAATGAAGCCAAGGAAGTGTTTGTAAGCATAGTGTTATTACAGAATGTTCTAGATTAACCCAGTCTTTAATTTGTGGTGGACATTCCAGTCCACTATGCAGGCTAGATGAACTTCCCAATGGTATTGCTGCAGATCTGGGAGTCTGATTGCACCTATGGATTTTGGTAAGTAAGTCTTGAGTCAGTAAGTCTCGAGTATTTTGCCCTAGAGGATTTTTTTTTACCAAATAAAGGATGAGACGGCTTTATGAAAAGATGCAAAAAAAGAAGCTGGAAGATGTATGGGAAGCGTTTGCATAACATAAAGAAAGCCCAGGAGTTAGCCTAGTTTGACATCATTTGACTGTTTCTGGGGGAAGTGTTATTTTAAGGGCATTTGATTTTAAATAATTTAGTTTTAAATTGGACAGTTTCTGGAAGAGGTCTAGTTCCTGAAGTAGGTTAGGTATCGATATGTTGGGGGAGTAAGGGGGAGAGTGGACAGCCTTGCTTTGTCCCGTTATGAACCTGGAAGGCGTCCGACAAATGGCCAATACCTTGTACTCTTGCCATAGGGGCTGTATATAGAGCTTTTATGTATGCACATATTTTAGGTAGGAAGCCTATGGAAACAAGTACTGCTTCCATGAAGTCCCAGGCCACTCTGTCGAACACCTTGTCAGCATCAAGGGTGAGGAAGAAACCTTGTTGAGATTATGATGTTAACCAGTGATGGAGGTTTAAAGCCTTTGTTATGTTATCACGGCCCTCTCTTCTTGGGATAAATTCCACCTGGTCAAGGGAGTAGAGGTAGTATTCTGTTTGCTAGGATTTTTGCGAAAAGGTTTACATCTACATTTATAAGTGAAATTGACCTAAAATTTGAGACTTGGGTCTCGTCCTTCCCCTCCTTAGGGATTACTGCTATGTTTGCTTCCAATAACTGAGAGGATAGTTGGGCTGTGTTTTGGAAGGAATGGAAGGAATTGGAAGGAATGAAATGTGGGAACGAAGTGTGGTTTAAGAATTTCAAAAAATATTTTGCAATATTGGAGAGGAAGTTCATCGTGACCTGGGGATTTATCTAGCTTCATATCTTTTAGGGCCTTGTCGAATTCTGCCTCTGACATGGTGCTTCAAGCTTGCGTGCTGAGTCTTCATTAAGAACAGGAGGGGCATATTTACTTAGGAGGCCTGAGATGATTTGTGTACGTTTGTCATGTTCTTGGGTTTTATTAGAAGTTGGTGGGATATTATAGAGGGATTTGTAGTAGAGTTCATACTGTTTTGCTATGGCTTCATTGGACGAGTGGATGTTCTCCTGATTATCTAAATTTTTTCTGACCGTAGTACCTTTCTGTCCGTGGTACCTGCTTTTTTAGCCTGAACTGCTTTTGCTAAGAGTTTCCCACATTTGTTGCCATATTTATAATATATTCTATTACAGAGTATACATTGTCTTTTCATTTGCTTATGAAGTTCCTACAGAAGAAGGTTTCTTGCTCGTAACAGTTCCAGATATGTGGCGTTTGCTCTGGTTTGTTTGTGCATTGAGGAAGATGATCTTTGCTTGGTGGGTTTTTTACATTTTTGATGCTGTTGCTAAAAATTTCCTCAGAGCACACATTTGTGAGCTTCCCACTGTGTGATGGGTGAAGTGTCCGCCATATCATTTAATGTGAAGTATTCTCTAATGGCTTCAGTGTATCTCTGTATAACTATAAATAAAATAAAAGTACAACAATGCAGTTAGAATCACTCTCATGGAATATATACAAACAACAATACATCCAAGTGTAGCATCATATCAACAACATTAGGAAACATTAGTCGTGATAGATAGTACGGGTATCCAGGAGAGTCTGAAAATTAGTAACACGGATGCTGAAAACTGGGAAATGCAGTTGTAACATAAAGTATACAAAAAACAAACCATTACAGAGAGACAAAGAAAGACAGTAGTGTACCAGAGAAAAGAGGGAATCACCACAGGTCAGAGTAATTTATCGGATTTAATGTAACAATACCAAGGTTGCCATTTGGCCATCATTTTAGCGTTGGAGCCATCGTTAAAAGCCATGAGTCGTTTGTAGACGTGTATCTCTCAAAGTAAGCATATTACCTCGGATATGTTAGGAGACATGTGCAAATTCCATTTCGTAGCCAGTGTTGCTCTAGCTGTATACAGAATTTGCATCGTGATCAGTTTGATAGAGGGATGGATATTCTGTGCCCCTACACTCAGAATGGCTAGTGCTGGATCTTTTTTAAGAAGGTTACCTGTAACACTTGCTATTACTGTAACTTAAAGACTGCTGACCAGAAGCTATGTACATTATTACATGTCCAGAGCATATGCAGTAGTGTACCCACATTAGCCCCACATCGCCAGCAAAGATTAGCATGGGTACCAGAAATTTTTGCTACCAGATGTCTAACAGGTCTTTTAAGAGAGATGTATTGAGTCTCCAGATTTTTGTTTTTGTCACCTGTTCAGGGAATTGTAGAGAAACAGTGATTGGGTGGTGATCTGAAAGTATCATGGGTTCTATCGTAGCTTGTTGTAGGTAGGTAAGGTCTGCTTGGGATAAAAAAATATACTTAATTCTGGAAAGTTTTTGGCGAAGTGGCGAGAAGTAAGTATAGACTTTTCCTTGGAGTTTTAGTGTACGCCAGGTATCATGGAGCATGAGGCAGTGCAGTTGGAGTCAAGCATCAAGATACCATTTGCAAAAGAAGAAAGTAAATTACCTATCTGTTTGAAGAAGTTGACCTGCTTAGATTTGGGGGCATAAATGTTAGCTATTGTGATTGGATGCTCACCAAGCCTTCCCTTAAGGAATTTGTACCATCCTCCAGGATTAAGCAAAGTGTCCAGCAATTCGAATGGAGTGTTTCTAGAGATTAAAATGAAGACTCCTTCTGTTTTAGAAATAGCATTACATAGGCATTAGGCCATGAAACTTATGTTGTACTCTATTAGTGCCTGGAGCTAAACAACCATAAGTTGTTGTCTCAGCATGTACTAGTAAAAAACAATAAACATTTGTTAGTCTTCTAGCTACAGAGCAGACCAGTGGTTATTCTTTTTACTGTTATTTTGACATCAAATATGATTAAGATTTCGCTTTAGTTCTGGTCTTTTAAATTATAATGCCATTTTAGTTTTAGTCATATTTTAGTATTTTGACTAAAATCCCATTTTAGTCGTATTTTAGTAATCTGAATTGCTTTAGTATTAGTTGTATTTTAGTCGACTAAAATATCCAGTACATTTTAGTCTAATAAAATCTCCAGTATATTTTAGTCTAATAAAATCTCCAGTACATTTTAGTCTAATAAAATCTCCAGTACATTTTAGTCGTCTAAAATGTTATGGGTTTAGTTACATTTTAATGCATTATTTAAGCATTATTTCAGAATTGCCAAACTCATTATATACTCCTGGAGTAAAAATCGAATGACACGTTATTTCTGGTATTAAGGGTTGAACATGCACTACAGACACAGTTTAAGCTGTTGTAATATATAACGTCTTTATAAATAAAACCAAGTTACATAAACAAATATATTGCTTTTTGACAAGTAGAAGTACAACTTGAAAATATAAAAAAAAAAAAAAAAACTGTAAACTCTATTGACTGTAATGCCATTGCACATATTACCTGAATATATTATCAACATTAAATATTAACAAAAAAAAAAATAAGAGAAGCCTTTTTCTTAATTTTCTTTTATTTTAGCAGCTTAGTAGATGCCCCCTATATATTTTTATGTGGTAGTGCAGTGTTAAATTGACATCAAATTTCAATTTAGTTTTAATCATAGTCTTTTGACTAAATTGCCATTTTAGTTTTAGCTGTATTTTAGTCATCTCCATTCTTTTAGTTTTAGTGGTATTTTAGTTGACTAAAATAGTATTCATTTAGTCAACGAAAATGTTTTAGTCTACAAAATTAAGACTGGTTGTGATAGTACTTTTTCAGGGGTTGGAGTTAACCAGAGGTATTACTAGCTGCAGCTGAAGAACGAAATATGAGTCTTTTGTGTGCTATATTATTCTCAGATGTTTGTCCCTACGGGTTAAGAATACATTCATTTTCATGTCACCAAGTGTCAATATCATCAACTAATTAGAAAAAAAATAAATAAATAAATATATATATATATATATCAAATTAGGCAAAAAAGAAGAAATAAGGATGTGTTGATTTATATAAATTAAAGATCTATATATGGCATAAGGAGTCAATGTTCTTCCAACACTGCCACAGGCATGGCAAAAAATCATTAATAGACTGGTTGCTATAGTTCATTATGTGAGAAGATTTTCATGAAAATTAGACTGGAAGGCCATTGCCAGGTACTACAAAATAGTACTTAGTAATGAAAGGTTGAGTGTTAATGGTGCCCATGTAAAACTCAGTTTGATTTGTGTATTCATGAGGATGGACATCCGGCAGTACTTAGATCCTCCTTTTCATCCATGAAAAAAATGTACTGGATTTGTAGGGTATTTTAGCTAGAAACCCAATGCCGATTTATAGCATTAGAGCCTATTTATAATAGTTAGAAGCAGGATGCTTTGGTGTCACAGAATAAAATAACGGTATTTTAAACTCTGCAATTGGCATACAGCAGGTAATGACCCAGTCAGTTTATCGATTCATTTAGCTTTAGGGCAAAAAAAATAAAAAAAGGGGAAAAAGCGTAAAGGTATACCTTTAAACCTACAGGGTACTCACAACCCCTTTGAGGTATGGAGGAGTGAGTGGTCCTAGGTGAGGGTTTTCAGGTTTCCATATGGTCAAGTCTCAGTGGGAATATGCCAGGGCTCCAGTCTGTGTCACCTCTCTGCAATGGTTTGGAGGTATGGATGGTTGGGACCTGCGGCAACAGACTCGCTGTCTCTGTGCTCCTGGTGTGCAGTTGTTGGAGACCTCAGTCCAGGATTCTGGGAGGGTGAAGGAGTCGTACCATTCAGGAACCTTGATGAGTAGAATGTCCAAGGATTTGCAGGAGGGTTGCAGCTCTTCCGGAGTGTGGAGGAATGCTGTCCCCTCCAAGTAGCTGACAAGCAGAACTGAAATTCGCAGCGATTGGATATTCCTTTAGTGCGTAGTTGGTCCAGGAGAGGGTGTAATGATCCCCTAGGTTGTAAGGTAATATTCAATAGGTCTTGGAACAATTTGATTTCTGTTCCATTACAGAGTACTCAATTTCTTTCTCGAGCTTTCCTTAGAATGGCTTCTTTCAGATAAAAATTGACCAAGCAGCAAATAACATCCCTCGGGGATCTGTGTCATGACCCCTTGGACAGAGAGCTCTGTGAATTAGCTCCATTTCAATCAGAGAGTCTGCAAGTCTTTCCAGTAGCTTGTTAAAGATGGAAGTGATAGAGTGTTCGAGGTTTGGATGGTCAATACAGTATTTTCAGGCACTCCCCTTACTCTAATGAATGTGGAGTCTCCCCCAATTGTTGAGATCCTCTAAGTGCCAGTGCTTCTCTATGATGTGTGATAGCTGGTTGTCAGAGGCCCATTGTATTTGGAGTATAGCATCTGCATGGAGTGTAGTCACTTGTTCCATCGAACTTAAGGCCCGTACACACGTACCGATCGTCGGCATACAAACGTCGGTGGACGAAGGATCTGCCGATTGTACGCGTGTTAGTATGGTGCCTCCGACAGATGTCTGCGCACAATCCGCGGACAAAAGTCTTTCTTGCAAACATGAAAATATTTGTATGCCGACACCAGAACGGACGATTGTTCGCCTGTCAGTACACAATTCTGCCGACACACAGCTACAAATCCCAACACGCATGATCAAACCAAATGAGTTCCCGGAAGAATTTTCTCTAGTAAACTCAACATTTTATTCAGAAAGAACTTTCGGCTCGCGGCAGGCCAAAAAATATGTGAAATGCGGAGCACATGCTCATCTTGATAAATGTGAGAAGAAGGAAGATGCTGCTCATAATGCCATACTTTTCTAATAAAAAGGCATGTGTTCTGTTATGATGAAGATAATGTTTGTCTATTCTATCTGTTCTATCAAATTTTAGAATTAAATAATTTGAACTCTTCACCATTATTTTTGTATTTTCACACCAAAGATCTAACTATTGATATGACCCTTTATTCTTGTATGAATTAATGTCTAAAACATATTTTTCAGGTTATGCACAATATTAAACATGTTAACAAATTCAGATAGGCCATTTTTTATTTTAAATTTTCTTTATTTTTTGGATCTCAGCAAAAAAAAAACAAAGCAAACATCAATACTTTCTGTATAATAAACTAAACATAAAAAAGGTCCATTTGGACAAAATTAAACTAGAAACTGGCAAACAGGGGTAAAATAAATAATAGGGGGTTACACAAATTAAAGTTGCTGGTAACTGTAATCAGGTTGCCATGAGGGCAGGTTTGGATCCTGCTGGCCATATTGCCACTGGCCATGTGGCATTTGGCGAGGTGGTGGGTGTTGTGGAGGTGGAGGTGGAGGTGGAGGTGGAGGGCACGGGTGCTCCTGGCATGCGTGGCTGTGCTCATTAAGTATGCCGTTTTCTGCGTTTTGCAGCACATCCAGAATAATTTTTCTGGCATACTGACACTGCCTGAGGTCCACCTTATCCAGGATTTTGGCAGTCATATTCCCGAAGGACTCATTGGCCTCCGGTTTCCGACGTAGGGCTATGGTGGCCTCCTGGATAAACTCGTCGGTGATGTCATCCACGTGCTTCCTCTTTTGCCTCCGTTTGGCAGGAGGAGGTGGTGGTGGAAAGAGTTCCGCAGGCTCCTCAGGCTCCACAGGCTCCCCAGGCTCCTGGCTGCAACCTGGCTCCTCCTCAGTGACACTTCCCTGTTGATGAAATGAACAATTGATTAGAATGTTATAGTGTATATAAAAATGCATGTTTGTTATATTATTGTGAACAAATAGCAGACTTTACATACAGTGGCATATCTAGGGTCTCCAGTGCCCTTGTTGAGGAGCTGTATTTGGCAACAACCCCCCCCCCCCAAGATCAATGTAAAACTGTAACCCACCCCCCCAAAAAAAAATTAAAGGGCATTAAAAGTTTCTAATTTGCCCCTTGTTTGCCCAGTGTAGAGCTCTCTAGTGGGCAATCATTGTCTCAGGTGTGAAAAAGAAAGAGAGGGTTGAGAGATAGAGAGAGGGAGAGAAAGAGGGGGTGTGAGAGAGAGAGGAGGGGGTTGCAGAGAGAGAGGGGCCTGAACTTGCAGAGGACTTGATGTAGGGCATTGAGGGTGAAGCAGTGCAGGGAAACATGAATAAGGAAGCCACCTGCCTTGCTGACCCAGAGTGAGAGACCAGAGACATGGAAGCAAGGATGGATGGATCATTTGCAGGAGCTGTTAGTTTTGTATTAAAAAAGGTTGAGCCAGAGGAATGCTGAGGCTACAGCAGTGTTTCTTAGGACCAGAGGTGTGCTGGGGATGCAGCAGTGTTTGTAAGACCGGAGGGGTGCTGGGGATGCAGTGAGAGGCAGTCTCAGTCTCCTGGTCTTTTGGCTCAGCTGCTCTCAATGTTTTACACCTGCATGAAGCAGCTCTCAATGTTTTACACCTGCATGAATCCGCCTGCAAACTGGGGGTTCTGGGGTGTGCAGGCTGAGTGGATTGTTAAAATAAACAATAAAACAATGCCAATGTTTTTGTGACCCACCCCCCTTGGCCTGCGCCCCTGGCGGTTGCCTGTCATGCCAACCCCTTGCTATGCCCGTTTACCTAAAGGGTCAATTATGGTTTAGCTTATAATTTTGTTACATGATTACATTTTAGCAGACAATATATTGTGAAATGCCATACCTGAGTAAAACTCTCCTCCAGGAAATCCTCATCCTGGCTTGGATCTACCGACACTGAGCCCTCTGCCGAAGTAGAAGGCAGTGTAGAAATTGACGGCCTGGATTCCATGGTGTCTGCCAGGAACCGCATGTTATCATAGTACCACAGCCGTGGTACATATACATTCCGTGCCCCTGCTCCAGACTGGGTGGAATCTTCTATTTTTTTTAACTCCCGCCTGTAGGCAGTGCGAATACTGTTTATTTTTTTGCGGATATAATCAAAATTTGCCCCAGGACAGACGGGCTTGTAGAAGGCCACCAAATGTTCCATGGCCTGTTTTCTGAGTTTTCGATTTTTATAATCTGCGGACTTGACTTGCCACAAACAGGGCAGTTGCCTGAACTCATCAATAAAACTTATTAAAAAGTTGTGGGTGGTGAAATTGTCCACCATATTGCAGGACAGTATATGCCTGCAAGACACAAAACAACACAAAACATATTAAAATAGCATGTATTTTGGCACATAATAAAGATATTCCTAATAAAAGCTGTATAGGGCCCAAAACACACACTTTCTATTAAAAGAGTCGTACCTTTGTTTGTGGGGAAAAGTCGTGATTCGCCGCTCGATCGTGCTCCAACTCTCGATATGTCCGCTAGCGAATCGTCGGCCGAACGATCTGGCGTCCTTTAAATACAGCGCAGGCGTCAACTCCTCCTCCAGTGGCGGGCTTGTGCAGGGGTGTGTACGTGCCGAAGATCAGGCCTACATGCGACACTCACACCTGAGGCAGTGGAATAATCATTGTTTAATTAGGAACCATGTCTCAACAATCTGGGAGCTCAATTAGTGGGGGCCGAAGTGATTGGGCCACCCGAAAATCAAGGGCTACACCCATGTCAAAGCCAGAAATGGTGGAGATGGTCTCCATTTTAGAAAAAATGGATTACGATGGAAAGTTGGCAAATTACGATCGGCCCAATGCCAGGAAAGATGGCATCATGGACAAGGTGGTGGCCTGTTTGGTCAAAAAATTCGGTGTCGAGCGATCGAAAGATCAGATTCGGAAACGGTGGTCTGACCTCAAACACCGTGAGCAGGATCAGCTTTCCCAAATCCATCGGATTTTGAAAAAAAGTAAGTTTTATTTTTTCTTTATTTTTTTAATCATGCAATATGTTTTTTATAATTTTGTGTATGTTGTATTAACATGTCTAGATTATAATGTCTATGTAAAAAGTTAGATTACTCATTTTAGTTGTCATGTCGTGATTTGATCGATCTATTGTTGATGTTTTAGTATATGACATTAAAAGTCAGGAAGCCATAGTGAAAAATATATGTATTGTGTTGCAACGAACGTTCTTTCCTGCACGAATCTTCTCAGCAAACATTCCTATTAATCACAGATTATTATTCAAACCTTTAAATAGGAGAAAAACGTAAACTCCGTGCCAAACAATGGGAAAGGAGGAGGAGAGGTTTGGCAGCTCCATCGGCAGTTGTGGAACAAGATGAGGACATGGGCACAGAAGGTGGCACAGATTCCACTAAAGGTAATTGGTTCCTATGCACTGTCAAACATTAATGTACCATATTTTTCGTAGATAACCATGTACATGTCTTCATATTTGTTACTAAAAGAGCTATCAAGCAGGGCACCATGTCCTAACAAATGTACCTCTTGTGACTTTTATGATATGGCCAATGTTTTGTATTATGTAGATGAAGACATTATTCCGGAAATAATCCTGGTGGAGCCAACAAGTGATGAGACACCAGAGCAACAAGAAGGTTGGTAGTCACAGATTTTTGTGTAGTGGTATCATAGAAATATGTGTATTTGCAATGATTGTTTAACCTTATATTCTTGTATTCCCTTGCAAATTTACATTGCAGATGTTGCATCATGCCAGGATGTGGCATCCCCAGCCAGGTCAGAAGCCCGATCTCCTGGCAACTTGCCAAGCAGCATGGAAGCCAGTTCCGAAACTGTGGAGGAACCAGGACCAAGTGTCCAAGAGCCAATTGTGTGCCCACGTAGGTTTTTTCATAATGATTTTTATCAGTGTTATTTTTAGCCTCCAATTTACAACACTAGTTCCCTATGGGAGCCTCTTTATTTGAATGGAAGTCGCACCGTAAGTCGGATCAGGATGCTCTGACTTGCGGGGCCACTTGCGTTGTGAAGATTTTTGAGGGGGAACTACACCCAAAAATTGAACAACCCACCGTGGGTGTCCCCCCAAGTTCACAACCAGGCCTTTTGTGTGTGGTATTGAGTTTGAGGGTATGCCCACAACAAAAAGACAGCGTGGGTTACCCCCAAAACCCCTACCAGACCCTTATACAAGCATGCAGCTTGTCAGGCCAGGAAAGAGAACGAGCAAGCGGACCAAACACCCCCTGGACCACAGCAGGACACATGCCCTCAACATGGGGGGGTTTTGTTGCTTTGGGCCAGGGGGCCTCTGCACCGCACACCCAAAAGCACCTTACTCCCATGTAGAGGAGGACAAGAGCCTCATCCCCACAACCCTGTCTGGTGGTTTTGGGGGGTCATGCGGCCAGGGGGTTCCTAGGACTTTGGAAGCAACCTTTAACAAAGGGTGGCCCCCAGATCCCAGACCCCAATCACTATGTGAATGGGTATGGGGTACATAGTACCCCTACACATTAACCACATAAATGGAAGTGTATGTGAATAACGACAGGAGACGTTTATGAAATGTTCTTAAATATCTTCATCCGGTCTTCTCCACTCTGCTCTTTGGATCTTCTCCTCTCCACTCTTCTGCTGTCCAATCTTCTGCTCTTATGTTGTCTGCTCTTTTGCCCTAGGCTCTTCTTCTTCCTCCTGTCCTCCTCCAATGCTGTTGCCGTGCATTCTGCCCGTCTCTGGTCTCTGCATCTTAATATATATACATTACAACCATGCCCTCACAATGACGTCATCATGCGTTCACACCCCTAATGAATATATAGTAAGCTCAGGAGACCGGCAGAATCATCAGCAACAGCATCGGAGGAGGACAGGAGGAAGAAGAAGAGCCTAGGGCAAAAGAGCATAAGAACAGGGTAGGTATTAACTCGAGAGGAATTTAAGATTACCTGGACACCAAATGTTTCTCTATTATTATGACCTCATGTAGGTGATTCACATTGACTCATTTTTTTTTAATTTTTACAGACCATGTTTTACATAGTTGCACATTAGCCAAATTGACCCGTGAGGCTCTCCAATGCTGCGCAGACCTGGAACAAATAAAGGAGACTGCAACGGCATTACAAATCAAAATGCGCAATTTTGTGGACATGATTGGCAAATTTTAAGCCACAATTTTACTAGGTTTTTAATGTTTGTATTGGGATGTTCCTGATGTTACAATTTTTTAAGAATGTTTTAGGGCATTTTAATTACACTCAGATGTTAAAGAGTGTACCCAAGTTTGGGAAAAGCACTTTACAACACCCTAACCCTAACCCTAACCCTAACCCTAACCCTAACCCTGTGAATGTTTGATACTAAAACGTTTTTACATTCAACAATGTGTGTTCAATTCTTTATTAGACTTTAGTTGGGGGGTCGAGGTCTAAAGCTGTGTAAAGAAGCACTAAATGTATGATGGCTGTCCTATTCCCATATTTACATGTTAATGAAAGCATTTTGGTCACTGCCATATGCGAGTTGCTGGAGGTGTCAATGAAATGTTAAAGATACCCCCAGTTTTAACGCATATCACAGTGCGATCTGACATTTCACACAGGATCGGATCACACAAGTTTGAACGATTGTGCGATCCTATCCTGATGCGGCTGAATAAATGCATCATGTGCGACTTTTGTGCGAGTGCAGTGCGAATTGAGCCATACAAACTGTATAGCTGATTTTCGCATGAACATCTGATCGCATGTAATAAAGGAGCAGTGCGCTACGATATTACATGCCATCAGATGTGCAGTGTGAATTGAGACATACACTTTGTATGGCTACATTCGCACTGAACACGCATACAAGTCGCACATGACCCTTTATTTCTGATGTATCTGGATTGGATCGCACAGTGCTTAACACTTGTGGAATACAATCCTGTGGAAAAAGTAAGTGGCGGGTCACCCTTATGCAATGCTGGAAGGCTGCAAAGTCGCAGACTTCCCGCATCGCATAAGTGTGACTCAACACTCAAGGTACTAGCAGTCCTAGGATTCAATATGGCATTGATATTGCCAGTAGCAATCAGTGTAGGGAGATCAGTGTAATCTATAGTGTATTGCTTGTTCGTTGCTCTAGTTCACTTTCCATTACCTATATATATAACACTTTGAGATGAACAATGATCAAGTTTCACATAACACTGACATATCCTAACATTGGTGGGCAGTGAGAAGGATGTCATAAATGAACACAACATAACAGGTGTAGGTACTTTGTTAATACCCTAATGTATTATATGAAATATATAGTATGGGCAACTTCTGGACAATGAACACCAATGTAAGGTGACATTAGATGAACCTTGGGTGTGACCTAGTTCTCAATGTGACAGGGTTTGTGTACATTTTGTGGGGTGCAGAAGGCCCTTGTATTTACACCACTGGCTAAAAAATAACACATGGCCATCATCACTTTGGATCAGCTGGTGAGAGACTACAGTCAAGAAACACACTGATGAATGTATTAACCCTTCCAAAGTCACACATATATAACACATGATTAACCCAAATAATTGTGTTTGGCATATGTGCCCAAATGATTATAATCCACAATACAGAATCATTGCAATTTTTGTTTAATGTGTTGAAAAATAATATATCTCTGACATTTATCTTGTGTGTCCAATCTTTAACAAGATTAATGGGTGTGTGACAGTGATTGCTGCCAGGACACAGCTCCTCTCCCCACGAAATAGTCCAGATATTCCTGGCGGATCTGACGGGCCCTGTGTGATGCCAATGCTGACCGTCCAACTTCCATTGACGTCATGGACTCCACTTGGTTAGAAGGTTGGGCCTCTCCACTTGTACCTGGCATAGCAGGGTCAGTATCCAGTTGCTGCAAGACATAATTTTGTGCATTCCTGCGTAGGAAGTTGTGCAAAATGCAGCAACACAAGACCACATTATCCACTTTGTACAGTGCCAGGTTTATGGACGTCAGGAATATCCGGAACCGGTTGGCCATTATCCCGAAGGCATTCTCCACAACTCTGCGAGCTCTGGACAACCGGTAGTTGTAAATCCTTTGGTCTGGGGTGAGGTTCCTCTGAGGGTAGGGCTTCATGAGATGCTCCCCAAGCGCAAAAGCCTCATCTGCGATAAACACAAAGCTCATACCCTCAACAGTTTGCTCCCTGGATGGCAGGTTCAGAGTGCCGTTCTTTAGACGACGAGCGAACTCCGTCTGATCAATAACTCCCCCATCCGAATTGCGGCCATTTTTGCCAATATCCAAAAAAATAAACTCCTAGTTTGCATTAACTATGGCTAGCATGACTATACTAAAAAAACCTTTATAATTATAATAAAATGTGCCGGAATTCGGAGGGGGGACAATGCGGACGTGCTTCCCATCAATAGCACCCCCACAATTGGGAAAATTCCACTTCTCCAGAAATTGATCAGAAATCTCCAGCCATTGCTCTGCGTTTGAAGGAAACTGTGGGGAAAAAATAAAAAAAATAAAATTAGTGCTTGAGCACATCACATTATTAATTACACACACAGTTGTCTGTTAAATGCTTATGCAACTTGCTAAAAAAATATACAACAGGAAGGCAAAGGTTTGGATATGGGGATGTAACATCTACATACATTTATTTTCAACCTCCTATTGTTCTTATATTGTAAAGGGCCATACACACTAGAAGATTCTCTGAAGACTTTTTCGTGCAGATTTACCTTTTCTATGTAGTGCAAGGGCCTACCAGATTGCATAGGATTTGAAAGTGTTTGTTGGACCTCATATTATTTGGTTTTGGTAAATCGGAAGGATAAATTGTTCTGACAATCTTCTAGTGTGTATGGCCCATTATACTCACCAGCTAGAGCTGAGATTTACAAACTACGGCCATCCAGCTGTTGCAGAACTACACATCCCATGAGGCCTTGTAATTCTCTGACATTCACAGACATGACTAGGCATGATGGAAATTGAAGTTCGTGAACAACTGGTGGCCCATAGTTTGAAGACCTCTGAACTTGAGCTTTGGTATATGCTGACTTTGAGATTTAGCATGTGGGTGGGGGGATGGGTAAGTAAAACTGGGCATTTATACATCAATTAGGGCTTGTGGTCAGTGAAGGTTTTAACATCATTACATAAACATACAGAATCATAGGTGGGAATGGATGGACTGATGTATTTTAGATAAATCATTAACTAGGTACTAAAACATTGGCCAAGGAATAATTGTTTGAGGGAAAGCAATAAAATGACCCAGATTCAAAATACTGTTAACAGGCAATGCGTTTAGGGACACATAGGAGAGAATGGTGGGGTGGTTAGTGGGTAATTTTACAAATGGTTAAAGATAATCTACATCTTTACTACTATGTGCATGCGGACAGAGGGTAGTTTACAAATAATGGCCTGTGTCAATTGCTGTACATCCAAAAACATCATAATTCAGGTGAAACTAGTAATACATGTAATGTAATGTAAAAAATCAAACATACCTTGATATAGTCCTTCTGCAAGACCTTGATGATGGCAGAGCAGGTCTCAGGGATGATGACTCCAAGAGCTTGGGGGGAGATGCCTGTGGTGAACTTCAGATCCTGCAGGCTTCTCCCTGTTGCAAGATACCTCAACGTCGCAATTAACCTTTGCTCAGGAGTAATTGCAAGCCGCATACAAGTATCCTGCTTCAGAATATAGGGGGACACCAGGGCAAGAAGACGGTAAAAGATGGGATCCGTCATCCTCAAATAATTCCTGAAGTCATCAGGATTATTTTCCTGGAGCTCCCTCAGCAAGGACATATGAGAAAATTGATCACGGTTAAGCAACCAATTTTTCGTCCAGGAGGTCCGCTTCTTCTTCCTATTGCTCGTACGTCGTCTCAGAGCCAAAACTCCAACACTAACGACAGCAACGGACGAATTCACGGTCGCCATAATAAATTCTCGAACGATGTCTCGGAAAATAGCGAAATGTCGTCAACCAAACAAATGCTACCGAAATCAGCGCGAGATGCCCAGAAGGGTCACGGCCAAACACTCACTTCCTCTTTTGTAGCGGCGAACGTGCGTGGAACGTAGTGACGTCATTTTCTGTCGGAAGACAAATGTCCTGGGCAAGTTTGGAGCACTTTTCAACAGACAAACAACAAACACACCAGCCGCGAACATTTGTAGGACGTTCCGTCGGCCGACGATCGGTACGTGTGTACGGGCCTTTAGCCTTGTGTCGCCAGCTTGTATATCTGTGCGGAGGTCTGTGATAGCAGTGGATAGTGTAGATTTAATTGTCAGCCGCAACGTCTTGTAAATCAGTGAGAATTAAGTAATGGGAAGGAACAGTACCTTCCCCTGCTCATGAAGAGGTTGCCTCGCCGCATGGTGAACAAGGCAGTTTGCTGCTAGAGGTCACATGGCTGTCTCCCTGCTGTGTTCGGAGCATCACTGGAATGTTTCCACTGAGATGTGTGCCTGGTTCTCAGGGAAGACAAGAGGCAGAAGAGCTTCTGTTGCCTTTCCCCATTGTTTGCAGGTGAATGTGAGGCTGACATTCTCTCGTAGAGCTGATTTTTGTCCGGAGGTGCAGGAGCTCTTCAGTCACACGGCCATCTTAGACTGGAGCCAGACCATTCCCCATTTTTTTTTTTTTTTTTAACACACAGTGACCAGTGAAATATCATTTTACCATAGTAACATTGTACTGCTCTAGGTAGGTGATCGGGATTTTTTTTTTTTTTTTATATACATTATGTTTGCTACAAACAAGCTTTTTTACAGAACAAAACAAATACATTCAGTCTGTTTTGTTGTAATTAGCTGTTATTGGTTAAAGCTAATCACATGGTGCAGGTGGGCTGTGATTGGCCCTGTCTGTACCATTTGATCAAATAACCAATCACAGCTTGCCACACATTTGTACACATTGGATGGCTTGAAAAGAAGCCATACATTGTGTATGACTTTGATGTGACCTGCTGTGATACGTCACGGTGGTCAGATGGTACCATCAGGGAGCTAATACTTGAAGCGGTCTGGCGTATCCTGACAGGATGTCTTATGACACCCAGTCAGGTTAGGACAACCACCATCCGGCCTTCATTTTGCTATAAGCCGGGCGGCTAGTGGTTAAAAGATTTACACTATTTCACTTAACATATGCTCAAAAAAAAAAAAACAAGCATTCTCTTTTTAAGTTAAAGTTTTTTTCGCGCTGTGATACCCCAACAAAATCCTAACCAGATGCATCTACAGTATATTACTAAGATATATTCAGATTTTCTATATTATAAACAGTTCTAGGGTAAAAAAAATATTTAAATAAAATGTATTTGTTTATATTTAAATGTACTGTTTATTTGTTTAGGTAGTGTTTTTTAAATAATTAGTTATATAGAACATTCTCTTTGTAATATTTAGAACAAGCATTGTTCTGCAGAGACTCCCTATCCCTTCCTATAGGAAAATTAGGTGAGCAGTGTACACACTAAGTAATGCTGCATCTTTGTTCACAACACTGAAAGCTTTGGCATCTGGCAAAAAGTACAGTAAGCTCCTAGTGGTCCTCGATAATCAGTTTGGTAAGCATTGCTCTAAATGTTCCGTTTATCAATAGAATTTAGCTTAGTGTGCGCTTTCAAAGATAACTACTTGGCATGATGTAAGAAAACAGCTTGTGCTAATTGTTGACTCTTCAAATACAAAATTATCCATTCACAGGAAAAGAAAATGGAAAAGAACAGTCCTAAGAAATAGCAGCTGCTGAAAACAACTCTCATAAGGTTCAGCTATCCAGATAAGATTCATAGTTAGCTGTCTACTGCCTATACATTTTGGAATGTTAATAGATCTCTTCCTTTGCTCATCTTTGAAAGTAATAGAAAGTAAAGAACAAATAAGGCAACAAATAAAACACTTGAAAGATGAAAATAGAAATGTTTAGTTCCCAACGATCCTCTAGCTTCTAGGAGATTTTATGAATACATGAATATAAAGTTACCCTTTTTTCCTTATGTAAAGGATGAGATTGAGCACTCTTAATCTTCATGCAGGGATACCCTTATTCATTTGCTATAACTGTGTAATTTATAACTGAAAGTCTAATGAAAATCCTCTCCTTTTTGGAGTTAATCACCCTATTTCTTACAAGGTGATGAAAACACAATTCAGTTAAAGCCTGACTTATTCTCTACTCCCTGCACTATTTCAATGAGAAATGCATATCTTTAGAGCACTGATTATAAACAAGAGTGATAGTTATAAACAGGTGCACAGTCAATTTACACCCCTCAATGAACAAACTAATGAAGGATTAAAGAACTGAAAGCTGTTTTTTTTGTTTCCAATAATTGCCCTGCTATGCAGAAGGCAGCACGCATTAAAGAGGAAAAGATATGGATCCGACTTTATCCACATATCAGGAGCAGAAAATGTTATCCCAGGTTATTGTAAATCGGGTGTGCAGTGAAAGATAAAATTATGAGCACAAATAAGAAAAAATTTTAACAATTTTTTTTTCTAGTTTTCAAGTAGCATTTCTGTAAAATAGTAAGGAGCTGAACATACCAAGGTTTAATTGGTAGGGATGAGCTTCGAGTTTAAGTCGAGGTGAAGTTCGACTCGAACATCGGCCGTTCAATCGTTCGCCAAATGATGAACAAATGTGCTTCTTCGCAGGAAATTTGAGCGCCCATAATGCACGGTGCATGCAGTACGTTATGTGATTAGCCAAAGCTTGCACCCTGACCTCCATGCTTTGGCCAATTGTTGGAAGAACTTTTAGGCTGAATACCAGTGATTTGTAGGAAAAACAAGTACGTTTGCTTTATTTCATGTGCACATGGAGGAATACACAATGCAAGCAAGTAGATGCTAAAGGTTCAGTCTGCCTGCATGGAATCCTATTGACAACACAGGGCTAAAGCTTTTTATAGTAATGAATATGCATAAGGCCAAGGCGTGTTCTGGGCTGTAACCTAGGTGTGACCATACAATTATTCCAATCAGGGTCCATTTCTTCCTTTGGTGAGTTAATGGTTAACTGGGTTCCAAGGGGACAAGCAGGCTTCTCTGCCAGAAATTATTTGTTTTTTTTTTAAGCATAAAAAGGCCTTCTAACAAAAACTTCTATCTTTCTCGCATACAGTACTAGTTTACAGAACTTTTATCTTAATTTAATTACTTATCTCTTCTAATATTAAACTCTCATCAATTCTCACATATAAGTAGCAAAACTTATGTTACAAAGCAGCCATGCTTGCATGCACATAATACACACATATATACACATACAGTATACATCATACACACATTACCTCTCTGTCTGAATTCAGATGACATTGTCATATTTACTACAGCAACCACAAAATGCGTTCAACATCTTCAACAAACACTTTCTCATCAGGGACTAAAATATTTACTGTCCTCTCTCTTCTAATAAAAGACTAATTTAACTGTATTGCTTTCAGACTTGTTATATAGGTTTGGATAAAAAGTGAATTCATAGCATCATTAGTATCCAATCCTGCTTCCTACACTTATTTTTTCTGATCTTCCGTCAAAGTTATCTTTCTTCCATCATTTTAAAATGTGTCAGGAGTTTTATCAATATTCAACATGTATTTTTAATCATCAGTACCTTCAGGATCCTTTTTGTAACAAGAATTTATCTTTCCCATAACTACTTCTATGTCTTTAACGTGCACACGGTAAGGCTTGCTTAGGTCCCCCTTTACTTCTTGACCACCTGTTGTATATAGAAATTGGTCACAACAACCTTCCAATTCTACTATACAGGCATAATAGTTAGTCACAAAATATACCTTTCAGTAACTACCCGTATACTAAAAGTTCCAACAGTGTATATTTCTGACTACCCTATCTCTATGAGAAAGATGTTACTCACCGAACCACTTGTTATTCCTCACCGGTCTTCCGTGAAACCAACCCTGGACAACATGACCCCACCTGGAACAACTAGGCCTCTGTTTACAGTATACTTGAAGACCGGAGGACTTTCTGTGGCGATCATCAGTATTTTGCTTCAAAGCTTTTATGCAGTCGGCAGGAGGGGTGCCTTTGTCCTCCCAGTAGTGGTTTTCCAGCTTGAAGGACCGGGAATTTTGGAAGAATTTCAGGCTGAATACCAGTGATTTGTAGGAAAAACAAGTAAGTTTGCTTTATTTCATGTGCACATGGAGTAATACACAATGCAAGCAAGTAGATGCTAAAGGTTTAGTCTGCCTGTGTGGAATCCTATTGACAACACAGGGCTCAAGTTTTTTATAGTAATGAATATGCATAAGGCAAAGGTGTGTTCTGGGCTCTAACCTAGGTGTGACCATACAATTATTCCAAATAGGGTCCATTTCTTCCTTTGGTGAGTTAATGGTTAACTGGGTGGCAACATCATGTGACTGACACAAAAAGGAACTGGCGGGCAATTTCGTTGGTTCAAACTAGTTTTGACCACAAATGTCTATTTTTTTGATTAAACAGGGAAGTAAGCCGTTGGTTTCCATCATGCTGCAACTTGTTACATCTTCCATTTGAGATCCTGTCGCCAGATGTTTTTCTCGAGCAAAGAAACAGACATTAATAATATGCAAGCTTAAAGCGGCACTCGATATTTTAGGTGCACACAAAACATGGTTTATTCAATTTACCTGACACCAATGAAATCCTCTTTTCCATGATTGGACAAAAGGCAGGCTCCCTTTAGCCAATCATGGCTCAGGGGCTAAGTACACGCCCCACTTTATATAAAGGCTGCTCACGAGGAATGTGTTTGAGGCAGGGAGAGAATATTTTTTTGCAGTTTATCAGTGTGAGTATAGGGAGGGAGAGGATCCTGTTTTTTAGGCAGGGAGAACAAAGTGTTTTGCAGTTTTTCAGACAGTGCAGTTAGACATTGCTAGCAGTTAGGCAGGGATAGAGATTTGTGTTTTTTACAAGTTAAGAGTCCAGATAGTGAAGTATATTATACCATAGACCATATACCGTACATAGATCTCTATCTATATATAGGGCTATCGTATCAGGTCATTGAGTATCTTATCGGTCACTAGCGTATACCCTATATCGATCTGATCTCTATCTATATATAGGGCTATTGATTAAATCATATCAGGTCATTGAGTATCTTATCAGTCACTTGCGTATGCCCTATATCCATCTGATCTCTATCTATATATAGGGCTATTGATTAGATCATATCAGGTCATTGAGTATCTTATCAGTCTGATCTCTATCTATATATAGGGTTATCAATTAGATCATATCAGGTCATGGATTATGTGTGTGCACAATTTTAAAGTGTAACAGGTTAGGTATTTATTCACTTGGCGTAACATCATCTTTCACAACATACAGAAAAATTAGGCTATCTTTACGATTTATTTATTTTTTAATTCAGTGAAGTGTATTTTTTCCCAAAAAAATTGCATTTGAAAGACCGCTGCACAAATACCCTATAACATAAAATATTAAAACGACTACCATTTTATTCTCTAGGGTCTTTGCTAAAAATTCTATATAATGTTTGGGGGTTCCAAGTATCTTTCTAGCAAAAAATACTGATTTTAACTTGTGTCAGAAATAGGCTTGGTCTTGAAGTGGTAAAGGAGGAGAGCGTTGAAACCCTGCAGTGTTAGATCCCTATAAATTACCCATGTCTTCTTGAATAATGCACCGAAAAAAAAAAAGGTAAACAAGGGATATGACAATTTATAAATGAATGGACTTGAATATAATATTTAACTTTAAACAGGGAAATAACTAGGCTAATAGGCTGTAAGGCTACATTTTCAGGTTAAAAATGTTATATGGTAGATGACCAAAATCAAAATAAAATATTATTAAAACAAGAGAAGCAATGAGGTAATGAGATAAATGATTTTGCAAAAGTAAATAGAGTTTTGGAAGGTGAAAAAGATCCTCAGGAAAGAGGTATTGGGTCTGAGTAAAATGTGCATAGATCTAACTATGTATTAAAGTGAACTTGTGCAATCCCCCCCAAAAAAGAGGGGGGGGGGGGATTTCAAAACTAGGGTAGTGAAAAAAAATATAATACATACTGAAATACAAAGCCTGATGCTGTAAATATAATAGTTAAAAAATCCATGAAGTAATGACAGTGTGTGTTGCAGATGTCTATTTTAAAATCATAATTGTCATTGCTGATATGGTGGGTTGGTAGGCCCAAAGCTATCTAGTGGCAGTTTTTAGTGTAAAGGTCAATTGTTTATTTAACTACATCCAGTGACAATGCTCTCAGTCTGTTTACACTTAGATTGTGGTTTCATGAACTGGAGAATACTTGTGCAGGGTGAGGCTGAGAATGTCATTGTTGCAAATCAGTGACAGCCTGGTGTTAGGTCGACCAGGCCTTTGTCACAAGATGGTGAGAAGGGCAGGGGTCTGGCACTGCATTTCATCACAGTTCCTACAAACACCTAGTCAAACCCAGGAATGTTAGTGGGATGGGCATTGTTAACATTCAAGATTACTGTTTTACTGTGCGCTCAGATTAAATGAAACACTAGTTTTGCACCTCTGCTGCACTTTTATGAGTTGACATTAAGAAATCCTTAATGAAAGCAGTTATACTGGGTCATTTACTATTGGCTGACTTGTGGAAACCACTAGCAGTTGTTGCCCTACCAATCACTACCAAAGCGTCCATCATAGCATGGAAAACCATAAATCACTTTACAGTGCACTTAATGAATAACCCTGCAGTGTGAATTCTATTGGTCTTATTAAAGTGCCTAATCCCAGATCTATCTCTGAAAGGCTGGGACCAATATAGCATTAACTGGGTTGAGGGTTTATTTCTAGATGGTGAGCTTGGTACTCTGGAGGTACTTTTGACTAAGTATAATCTTCTAAATATGACTTATTTTACATTATCTTGTATGCTTCATTTTTTGTTGTCATTATCTTGCCCACTATTTGTCTCCATTCTAAAGTGTGGCATTTTCTCACAAACCCTTTGAAACCCTCTAAGGGTATATCATTACTTTATAACTTACTACAAAATAAATGTGAATTTTTTAAAACCAGTTCTATGTTAAATTGAGACGCCGACCTCAATACCTTTTTTTTTCCACCCCCCCCCCCCCCCAATGTCTTTAAACAATACAGTACAGATATACTACTTCACACTGTATGACCCATTGGGAACTAGTGTTAAAAAATTACCACAAGATGATACCTCACTCTGTATAGGTTAGCCAAGTTTTTGTCTACTATCTCCTCCCTGCGCTGGTGGGGGCGTGGCCTTACGGGCAACCTCATACACATATGTTTGTGATGTAAAAATATTTTGCAGCTTCTGGTGGAAAATAGTTAAAATTCTCTCAGAAACCCTGGTTATTTTAACACCCCCGAATACTGCACTTACTAATTTAAACATAGGAATTAATTCATTCTCTTTTCCATGTCAGAAGATTATAGCCAGCCTTTTGTTGTCAGCCAAATTGACAATTACGAGACACTGGAAATGAGAGTTAAATCCTAATCTGTCCAAAAGCTGTGCGTACTAGCCACCAACATTATCTGTATGAAAGAATACTTGTTCTGCAACCTGACTTTCTTAATACCTTTGAGAAATCCTGGAAGCCTTGGGTTACTTGGTATGCTATCTAAGTTGCTGCTAGTGGCTGTAAATTACTCATTGCTCACTTCTGAAGTCTATCTTTATATTTTTTGCCTGGTATTACTTGGATGCAAATGTACCTTGAACTGTTGTTCTATTGTGTTTTTAGTTCTGTTTTTCTTTTTTTTGAGCACTACTTTAATCAATGTGATTTATATTCAAATTGCGCCTTATTGGTGTTTACGGAAGCTATGTCTGCATCACTGTTTGTGACTTGATTCTTCTATTTGTATTGCATTCAAAATTAATAAAAGTTAATGCATAAAAAAATAAGAATTTAGTGCTATAGCCTAAAATTAAAACATTATAAGAGTTTTGAAGGACTCCCAAGCCTTTATCTGGTAGGGTTTGCTTTTTTGAAGGATAGAGAGAAATCAAATTGCACCTTAAAAACTAAAGTTTGTGGGGGGGGGGGGTTTAAGGCAAATTTTACAGATTTGATGCAAACATTTTAAATCTTTTCAGTATTTTCAGACAGAGAGAAAGCAAGCAGATTGCACCTCAAAAATATTTTTTCAGTGCAGAAAATGGAAAAATTAAATTACAGTACTTGCCAGCACAGACAGACAATGTCATCTTTTTTAATGGGCAGCTGATTTGGAGACAGAGAGTTGGCTAATTGCAGCATGCAATTGGAAAGGAAACTTCCAACAATGTTGGAAACTGTACACATTTTCATAACATAATCTAATCCTTTTTAAGATTAGACAAATATTGAGGAGGAGAGTTAGTTTATTTTTAGCCAGAGTTGGTTTATTTCAGCCAGAATTGTTTAGGACATACTACATAACTTCTTTATTAATTATGCACATTAAAGCTTAATTTTGTAAGAGAAAGTAATTTAGGATGCATAACATGCTATGTTTCAGCCAGCAATAATCAGACTGTTAGTTTTTTTACACATATTCTAGCAATGATAGTGATTTTTACAGAACATAAATAATTCAAGAGTGAGAGAGTAGGTAGGCTCCATCTATAAATAGATCCCCCTTCTAGATTGTAAGCTCTAACGAGCAGGAAAAGCACTCACCCTACAAAGAAATACCAGCAGTTTTGCTATCAGCCAGGGGCATCTTGGGATAGACTCCCGATTGTATCTCCTGGCGATCTTCACAAGTATGCGGGTCCCATCAGTATGGATCGATCGGCTACTTTCCATA
This sequence comes from Pelophylax lessonae, assembly GCF_965119305.1. Lineage (NCBI taxonomy): Eukaryota > Metazoa > Chordata > Amphibia > Anura > Ranidae > Pelophylax > Pelophylax lessonae. The sequence continues at coordinate 244,089,152 of NC_138769.1, forward strand.
CTGATGGGACCCGCATACTTGTGAAGATCGCCAGGAGATACATCTGGGAGTCTATCCCAAGATCCCCCTGGCTGATAGCAAAACTGCTGGTATTTCTTTGTAGGGTGAGTGCGACCCCTAGCGGACATTTTTTGGAACACAGGCACTCGATTCCTTACTATAAGCACTTTGCACAAGTTTGTAATTTATTTATTATTTATTGTTTTTAAAGCACCCTATTTATCACCTTAAATAAAATAAAATTATCCTTCACCAGCACTTTGTGGTTTTTAAACCCACCCGGCCATAATTTATCCGCACTGCCTTTTTATTGATAATACATTTTGCACTGGCACTTATTTACAGTCCGGACACATCACAGTCCCTTTTTTAAGGTAGCGCCGATTCCAACCACCTCTCCCCATTTCCTATAGATCCTGACCCCTAATTTTTAGTGGTTTGGTTGGTGGCTGCTTCCTATTGCCTTAAACATATCCTCTGGAATAATCCATAGCGCTGGTCTATCCCCCCTCTTTTTATCCAACGAGCAGGGCCCTCTAAATCCTCCTGTATTGAATTGTATTGTTACTGTATTGTCTTCCCTCATATTGTAAAGCGCTGTGCAAACTGTGGGCACTATATAAATCCTGTATAGTAATAATAATAATAATAAATAAAAATCGGACATTGGGACAAATGAGAAACATTTTTTTAGGAATTATCTGCACATATTTCAAGGAAAGTTTTATAGGCCAAAGTTGGACCAGGTAATTTTTATGTAAGGAATCACTGTTACCCACACTAGTTTGAAGATTGCGTATTCCAAATTGTACAACTGAGGAGCAGCATGAGGAAATTATGTGTTGTCCATTGTAAATGATGATGTACTGCATTTCAACAAAATATTATTAGAAAATGCAGTATTTACCCAGCCCAAAAAATTGAACATTTTATATGTTCTCTAAAAAAGCTCTAAGATTTGGTTTATGACTAGGGTTGAGCGAACACCTAGATGTCCGTGTTCGACGGGTTCGGCCGAACTTTAAAAAAAAGTCCGGGTCCGTGTCCCGGACTTTTACCGAACTTTTCCCGGACACCGAACCCCATTGAAGTCAATGGGGACCCGAACTTTAAGGCACTAAAATGGCTCTAAAACACCAAAGGAAAGGGCTAGAGTGCTGCAAATGGCAGCAAAACGTAATTAAGAGCATGGCAAGTGCTCTGCAAACAAATGTGGATAGGGAAATAACTTAAAACAACAAAAAAAAAACAGAAAAATAAAACAATGTTCTTCTTCATCTCTGAAGGACGAGGCCCATATGGAGTAGGAGGGAGGTTGAGGTGGTGGTGGATGTGGCGGTGACATAGGCGTGCGCACAGGGTGTGCTGGGTGTGCCTGGGCACACCCTAATCACCTAGGGCACATAGCATTGCCAGTGAGGAGATGGGAAAGATCTCCCTGGGACCTGCTCTGCTCTATTTCTCCTTGCCTACAGGTACATGGCCCCGATACATTACTCTCCCTGCTGGCAAACACATGCATGTGTATTTCAACTTTGGGGTGCACACCTTAATGCAATAGGCTGCGCACACCTATGGGCGGTGTAGGTGGAAGCGGCGGTGGAGGAGGACCAGGGCCGGATTAACAGCATCATGGGCTTGGTGCTGAGGATTTTGAAGGGCCTTAAGGGCCGTGCCTTGCCATGCACCCAGAGGAGGAAGGGTGCAGCCATGCATGCCTAATTCAACATGGGATGCTGTCTCTGAAGCCCATAAACACATCCATGCATTGCCAACTGTCCCTCCTTGTCCGGCCTTCACGCTGTGTGGGGAGGTTCTGAGGGTGCTGCCTGGGGAAGCGAGCATAGAAGCCAGACTTCTGTGTTTACAAGTGACAGAAGAGCGGTAACAGTGAATATGGCCAACCCGGGGCCTATATAAAAGGTAGGGGCCTGGAGCTGCAGCTCCAATAGCCCCTACATTAATCTGGCCCTGAGGAGGAGGACGAGGTAGCCAACACTGCTTCTTTTCAAAAATTTTAAATGAGGGTACACCCCAAAAGAGTGAGAAAGAGCAAAAATGGAACAATGGGTGGGTAAGGTCGGTATCCATTGCTATTCTGCATAAGGTACGGAAAAGTCCCGTGGGATCCATGCCTGGTTCATTTTAATGAACGTGAGCTTGTCCACATTGTCTCTGGACAGGCGGCTGCGCTTGTCTGTTATAACGCCCCCAGCCGTGCTAAATACCCGTTCAGATAATACACTGGCTGCAGGGCACGCCAGCACCTCCAAGGCGTAAAGGGCAAGCTCAAGCCATGTGCCCAATTTGGAGACCCAGAAGTTGAAGGGGGCAGACCCGTCATTCACTACATGTAGGCGTGTGCACACATACTGCTCCACCATGTTGGTAAAATGCTGCCTCCTGCTAAGACGTTCCATCTGAGCTGCTGGTGCTGCTGTTTGTTGTGGCGTGCTGACAAAGCTTTTCCACATTTCGGCCATGCTAACCCTGCCTTCTGAGGTGCTGGCGGTGCCCTGGTTGCGTTGGCGACCTCCTCCTCCTCCTCCTCTGCCTTGTGCTTCCACTGTGGCCCCGCTGTCAGATGGGAATGCCAGCAGCATGGCGTCTACCAGCGTGCGCTTGTACTCGCGCATCTTGCGATCGCGCTCCAGTGAGTGAATTAAGGACGGTACGTTGTCCTTGTAACGGGGATCCAGCAGCGTGGCCACCCAGTAATCAGCACAAGTTAGAATGTGGGCAACTCGGCGGTCGTTGTGGAGACACTGCAGCATGTAATCGCTCATGTGTGCCAGGCTGCCCAGAGGCAACGAAAGGCTGTCCTCTGTGGGAAGTGTATCGTCCGTGTCCTCTGTATCCCCCCAGCCACGCACCAGTGATGGCCATGAGCTGGCCTGGGTGCCACCCTGCTGTGAACATGGTTCCATCTCCTCCTCCAGCTCCTCCTCCTCCTCATCCTCCTCATCCTCCAGAACTGTGCCCCTGCTGGACAATTGCGTCCCTGGCGTTTGCGTGTGCAGGAACCCACCCTCGGAGCCCCTTGCGAATGACTGCCCTGAAAGCCTTGGAAATGTTACCTCTTCATCCTCCTCCTCCTCCTCATCCTGTGCCACATCCTCTTCCATCATCGCCCGAATTGTTTTTTCAAGGAGGCATAGAAGTGGGATAGTTAAGCTGAGAACGGCGTCATTGCCACTGGCCATGTTGGTGGAGTACTCAAAACAGCGCAACAAGGCACACAGGTCTCGCATGGAGGCCCAGTTAAATTAAATAGCGGAATAGAAAATATGATCCAAAAAAAGTGTATGTATATCACACGTACACAACCACACTGGGCCCCAATTACTATTGTTTGTACCCCTAAAAGGCTAGATGAGGAGTAGGGGGAGTATGGAACAGGCAGCACCCTCAAACCTTCAGAAGTATGAGATGAACCCCAACAACTTGGAAAGGTGGATCTCTCTCACACGTACCGACACAGACTATCCCGCAATTCAATTGATCCTCAAAGGTTTTTATTGAATAGCGGAATAGGAAATATGATCAAAAAAAGTGTATGTATCTCGCACGTACACAACCACACTAGGCCCCAATTACTATTGTTTGTACCCCTAAAAGGCTAGATGAGGAGTAGGGGGGGTATGAAACAGGCAGCACCCTCAAACCTTCAGAAGTATGAGATGAACCCCAACAACTTGGAAAGGTGGATCTCTCTCACACGTACCGACACAGACTATCCCCCAATTTAACTGATCCCCAAAGGTTTTTGATTAAATAGCGGAATAGAAAATATGATCCAAAAAAAGTGTATGTATATCACACGTACACAACCACACTAGGCCCCAATTACTATTGTTTGTACCCCTAAAAGGCTAGGAGTAGGGGGGAGTATGGAACAGGCAGCACCCTCAAACCTTCAGAAGTATGAGATGAACCCCAACAACTTGGAAAGGTGGATCTCTCTCACACGTACCAACACAGACTATCCCCCAATTTAACTGATCCCCAAAGGTTTTTGATTAAATAGCGGAATAGAAAATATGATCCCAAAAAAGTGTATGTATATCACACGTACACAACCACACTAGGCCCCAATTACTATTGTTTGTACCCCTAAAAGGCTAGGAGTAGGGGGAGTATGGAACAGGCAGCACCCTCAAACCTTCAGAAGTATGAGATGAACCCCAACAACTTGGAAAGGTGGATCTCTCTCACACGTACCAACACAGACTATCCCCCAATTTAACTGATCCCCAAAGGTTTTTGATTAAATAGCGGAATAGAAAATATGATCCCAAAAAAGTGTATGTATATCACACGTACACAACCACACTAGGCCCCAATTACTATTGTTTGTACCCCTAAAAGGCTAGGAGTAGGGGGAGTATGGAACAGGCAGCACCCTCAAACCTTCAGAAGTATGAGATGAACCCCAACAACTTGGAAAGGTGGATCTCTCTCACACGTACCAACACAGACTATCCCCCAATTTAACTGATCCCCAAAGGTTTTTGATTAAATAGCGGAATAGAAAATATGATCCCAAAAAAGTGTATGTATATCACACGTACACAACCACACTAGGCCCCAATTACTATTGTTTGTACCCCTAAAAGGCTAGGAGTAGGGGGAGTATGGAACAGGCAGCACCCTCAAACCTTCAGAAGTATGAGATGAACCCCAACAACTTGGAAAGGTGGATCTCTCTCACACGTACCGACACAGACTATCCCCCAATTTAACTGATCCCCAAAGGTTTTTGATTAAATAGCGGAATAGAAAATATGATCCAAAAAAAGTGTATGTATATCACACGTACACAACCACACTAGGCCCCAATTACTATTGTTTGTACCCCTAAAAGGCTAGGAGTAGGGGGAGTATGGAACAGGCAGCACCCTCAAACCTTCAGAAGTATGAGATGAACCCCAACAACTTGGAAAGGTGGATCTCTCTCACACGTACCAACACAGACTATCCCCCAATTTAACTGATCCCCAAAGGTTTTTGATTAAATAGCGGAATAGAAAATATGATCCCAAAAAAGTGTATGTATATCACACGTACACAACCACACTAGGCCCCAATTACTATTGTTTGTACCCCTAAAAGGCTAGGAGTAGGGGGAGTATGGAACAGGCAGCACCCTCAAACCTTCAGAAGTATGAGATGAACCCCAACAACTTGGAAAGGTGGATCTCTCTCACACGTACCAACACAGACTATCCCCCAATTTAACTGATCCCCAAAGGTTTTTGATTAAATAGCGGAATAGAAAATATGATCCCAAAAAAGTGTATGTATATCACACGTACACAACCACACTAGGCCCCAATTACTATTGTTTGTACCCCTAAAAGGCTAGGAGTAGGGGGAGTATGGAACAGGCAGCACCCTCAAACCTTCAGAAGTATGAGATGAACCCCAACAACTTGGAAAGGTGGATCTCTCTCACACGTACCAACACAGACTATCCCCCAATTTAACTGATCCCCAAAGGTTTTTGATTAAATAGCGGAATAGAAAATATGATCCCAAAAAAGTGTATGTATATCACACGTACACAACCACACTAGGCCCCAATTACTATTGTTTGTACCCCTAAAAGGCTAGATGAGGAGTAGGGGGAGTATGGAACAGGCAGCACCCTCAAACCTTCAGAAGTATGAGATTGTGTTCACTGTACCCCACAAAGATTGAGTTCACTGCACCCCACAATGATTGTGTTCACTGCACCCCACAAAGATTGTGTTCACTGCACCTCACAAAGATTGTGTTCACTGTACCCCCCAAAGATTGTGTTCACTGCACCCCACAAAGATTCTGTTCACTGTACCCCACAAAGATTGTGTTCACTGCACCCCAAAAAGATTGTGTTCACTGCACCCCAAAAAGGATGTTGTTCACTGCACCCCAAAAAGGATGTTGTTCACTCCACCCCAAAAAGATTGTGTTCACTGCACCCCACAAAGATTGTGTTCACTGCACCCCAAAAAGATTGTGTTCACTGCACCCCAAAAATGATTTTGTTCACTGCACCCCAAAAAGGATTTTGTTCACTGCACCCCAAAAAGGATGTTGTTCACTCCACCCCAAAAAGATTGTGTTCACTGCACCCCACAAAGGATTTTGTTCACTGCACCCCAAAAAGATTGTGTTCACTGCACCCCAAAAAGGATGTTGTTCACTGCACCCCAAAAAGGATTTTGTTCACTGCACCCCAAAAAGATTGTGTTCACTGCACCCCACAAAGGATTTTGTTCACTGCACCCCACAAAGATTGTGTTCACTGCACACCAAAAAGGATTGTGTTCACTGCACCCCAAAAAGATTTTGTTCACTGCACCCCAAAAAGATTGTGTTCACTGCAGCCCAAAAAGATTGTGTTCACTGCAGCCCAAAAAGATTGTGTTCACTGCAGCCCAAAAAGATTGTGTTCACTGCAGCCCAAAAAGATTGTGTTCACTGCAGCCCAAAAAGATTGTGTTCACTGCAGCTCACACACAGAAAAATGGATGTGGATCACTGACACCTGCCTATCTCCAATCCCACACCACACAGCAATATCGATTGTAGTTTGTAGAACACAGTTTCCCTAAAATTCAGCAGACTCTGTCCCTAACAGGATTGAGAAGAGATCGTAGATCAGGATTGAGTGCAGATTCACCCCACCCCCCACACAGCAATATCGATTGTAGTTTGTAGAAGACACTGACCCTATAATTCAGCAGACTCTATCCCTAAAATGCCTACAACTCGCCCTGCCTAAACACTCCGACCTGTCCCTCAATTCTATCCGGACACAAATGTTTTTTTCCTGCCTATCTTTCCCTAATCAGCAGCCAGCACGTTGATGTGTGCTCTGTCCCTGAATCTAAGCAGCATAATGACGCCGCTGCGGCTGCCTCGAACTTATAAAGACTTGGTCACATGCTTCAGACGGCCAATCACAGCTACTGAGACATTTGCAGGCATGGCTGGGATGGCTTAAGGCACACCAGTTAAACGATTGTTGATTGGCTGTTGAAAGCCCGCCATGAAAAGAGCGCCAAAGCATGCAAAACCCGGAAATAAAACGACCGAACACGGATTTTTACCCGAACATACAGTAAAGTGTCCGTGTCCGTGTTCGGGTACAAAAAATCCAATTATTCGGTACGAACACGAATAATACAGTCCGTGTTCGCTCAACACTATTTATGACAATAATAAAGAAAAAGAAGCTTACCCCAACACAAACATACATACAGAGAAGAGGACTGATCAGGGGGGAAAAAATTATTATTTCGAACTGTTCATCACACAGCCATGAAACAAAGTGGGTTTTTGGTGCTGGTGGTGCAGTAACCTCACAGATAATATCCTGCAGAGCACAGTATGAACCCTCTATAATAGCATTTTCAACTGTGAAACATCTGCTAAAAATGTTGGATGCCACATTAAAATTGTGGAATAAAAAGTGGAAGCCAGGGGTGTGATTTTTTTTCTCTAGCAGCTGGGGCAGTGGAGCTTGCCCGGTTAATGCTACAGCTGGGGGCATGGGGTTGGTAGAATCAGAGCAATGTTGCAGCTTATTCTTGCCCCTACTGTCAATGTAGGTCCCATGTAGACCTTCTTCTATAGGGTAGGCCTCTGACACCCCTTGATATACCATCAACCCTATTGCTGGATCACAGAATAAAGTATACTTCATATAATATAGAGTACTGTATAAAACACAAACACTGCACTACGCTCTTTGACTAAAAGCCATTTTGACTAAAAGCCATGTCAGCTGTTTCACAATGAACACATTGTCAAAGGGCTGTTGGGAAAGAAGTATTTTATAGTGCATGGACTGCAACTTAGGGCAAAACCATAAATGACTTGCACTTGAAAAATGTAGGCCTCTGACCCCCCTTGATGTAGCATCATCTTTCTATGACTAGAATTCTGGTGTTTTTCAGGAGGAGCTGCTTTCTGAGATGTAATAATTTAAAAACATGGTACCCAAATAGCTGATGGTATTGCGGCACTTGATATGCTGGAGGCAAAGACTGAAAATAGCAGTATGTGCCCACTCCCCTCTGCTGTGGATATCTAATTCCATATAGAGATCAAAATGAGGCTTGGCCTATCATCACATTATGATGTCGTAATCTAAAATGAGGCTTGGCCATCTAATACAAGGTAACAGTGGCCATTTTGGTTTCCAAACTGAGTCTTGACAAACAGCTGTTTGGTCTTAACTGTACTCCTCTATTTTATATAAATGTGTGGTGACAGTATATCCCAGGACAGATATACTGTACATTGTATATACAGTATATGCTAGTTTTTAACTGCCTCCATGTAAGTAGTTGGTATCTTTTATCTTTAATATATTTTCTACAATTTCACATTAATACATTTTATACGATTTCACAATATGGGAGTTTCTTTGATCCAATGGCTCGCTAAGGGGATGAGCCATGTGCCGGTTCAGGCTCCTGGGTGGATCCTGACCATATGGTCGTGGTCTTCTTTACCCAGCCTGTTTTTTTGGCTATGGGACAGGAATGAAGAGAAATCTCCCCTACGGGACACAGATGAAAAAAAAAACCTGATGGGGATTATAACCCTCCCTTAGGGCCCTTTCACACGGGCGCTCCGTATGTCTGCAAATCATCCTATATTTTTGCGGATGATTTACGGACATAATGTAAGTCAATGGCATTGCGGATGTCAGCGGAATACCAGCCGTTGACATCCGATTTTCTTCCTTTCAGTTCTGTTCCGTTTTTTGAAAGGGACCACAACCCTATTTTTCCTCCATTCAAAAAACGGAAAGGAAGCAAAATCGGATGTCAGCGGTGTCATCCGCTGACATCTGCAATGTCCATAGACTTACATTATGTCCGTATATCATCCGCAAACGGATGGGATGATATGCGGACATACGGATCGGATGACACAAGTGTCATCCGCTCCGTGGAAAAAAAAAAAAAGAGCCGGAGCGGATCGCAATGCGGTCCGCTCTGTGTGAAAGAGCCCTTAAGCTAGTCAAAAAGAAAAACAAAAATCCTTTAATTCTAATTTAATGTTTGTAAATATACCTATACTTTAGGACAGGACACTTCTATTGGGTATACAGTAATTATCCAATTGTGATATTTCTATATGTTCTTTGCTTTGGATAGAGTGGGGTAGAGTTTGGCAGACTGCTATTTGGAGAGATATTTGGGTTTAAAATGTAAAATGAAAACAAATGAAACAATGAAGTGAAATAATGATATATACTAGTCATATAATAGTAAATGCTATTATATTATTATATACATTTAAATATATTGAGGTTAATTAATAATATGTCTACAAACAGAATGCTGACCTTAATTATATTTTCATGACAAGGTTAGAACATCTAAACAGTAGCTCCCTTTTGATACAGTATTTACATGTGCTTTGGTTTGTGTATGTTGTGATCATAACATCATAATGAGATAAAGTTGCAATTTACCTTTTTTTTACTTTATTATTTCCTTCATGAAGAGGGGGATGAGTCAAGTAAGTCGAGACCTGATCTAGAGCCCCCATGCAACTTTGCACTTCTAATAGTCTGCTACCAATAGATCACTATAGCAATGAGCTATTTCTGATGGGAAATACTGGACAGAGCAACCACTGAGATAAATAGCCCTGTCCCTAAAACTTTTTAAAATAGCACTGGAGACTCAAATGACTGAAATCCAACTCCTGGCCCTAACTGCTGCCCTGGACATTTTCCACTGTTGAAGGGAAGTAAGCATGTGTCGTCTTTCATTTGCTGCGTTACATTTCCTTGGCCAGTCAGTGTGTCTACAGTCCTCAACGTTGCCCGTTTATTTGTGCCTCTTAAAAAGACGTGAACAGCACATATTGAAACCCCAGTCTTCTTTGAAATATTTGCCTGGGAGATACAGTACAGACCTTGCAGATACAGTATACATACTTTGGGTCTTGTTGCTGTGCTCAGTTTTGCCATTGCGTATGACTTGTGACATGAAACTGCCATCCACAACCTCACCTGAGTCTGGCTGTTCCTCACTCAGTTTTAGGCCCCCTACACAGCTGTTTCGGTTTCAGCTAATTACTATGTTTCAACCTACAAATTAAATTGATGATCAATAGTACCTTCTTGGTATAATGTGAAAAAACTAAATTAATACCCGCGCTGGTAGATCAGCTAAAAATATGTGAGTCAATAAATATAAAGTGCATAAATAGTGTGTATAAATTTAAATATATGCAGCAGCTGCAACACTAAGCAAATCTTAGAAATGTATTAAAAGCCAAAATTAAGCAGCGCTAGCATTAATGATAGTGCACATCAATGTGACATAAATATTATAAATTCATGAAAAAATCTTAAAACGTGATAAATATTATAAATTCAAGACAAAAGTCCTTAAACGTGATCCAAATAAAGTGCTCAGGTGCTGAAGATTATTCAAGGTGCTCCAAAGTGATAGGTGACCCCTCTCGGTTCCCCACTCACCAAATTCCCAGAATTTATAAACCTTGGATATATATTGCACATAAGCCCTCTTTGCCAGGATCTCAGAGATGTTTTTTCATAAAGCCTTGGATAAGGGTAGGGTAAAAGTCCGCCTCTGTTTCCACCATTAAAATATAAAAAGGCCGTACATGGTGAAGTATGCTTGAACAGTTTATTGTGGTTAACAAGTCAAAAACATACTTACAAACATGTATTGTTATAGCGAATATATCATAAGCATCATGTGAGCAGCGCTTGGCATGCGTTCCACGATGTGACCAGGAAGTGCCTGACCGGAAGTGAAGTTCCGTCTCGTCCGTAACCGGAAGTTGGGTCAACGCGTTTCGCCCTCCTCCAGGGCATTTTCAAAGACATCACATCCGGTTTACGGACTCTATCTATATTGTTCCATATCACACGTCATATCCAGATTTAGCATTCTTATTAACTATATATTGCTCAAAACCTTTCGGACTTTGGCAATTAGTATCGGATCTTATATTATAGATCCATTAAGGGAAAAAAATCTATTGATAGATACATTATTAATTATTTGACGGATATTACGTCCGGGCATCACTTCCTGTTTACAACCAACTTTATAAACAACTTTATTAAACAGACAAAAACTGTATAAACGATTCATATCTTATACTGCTTCCCTGTAATAATTAAATTACTAGCGAAGTATTGATTATATTGATAATCACTATATTAAATATAAAAATATATAAAACTACTAACGGAGTGGAATTCATTAATCAATAAATATATATTAGATGGGATACTTTTTAATAGAGAGAGAATTCTAATTTTTTATATTAAAATTATTCTATATTTGAAATATATTTAAAATATTATATATAGGGATATTGTTAGCAGAGGATGTAGATTTAGAATAAATAAATATTAACTGAGGATAAGTGTGATATAATTATTGTGATTGGGATATTATATTAAATATTACAAATTGTTAAAAAATTAATTAAAAATATATAAAATATATAAAATATAAGGCAGAGGGCATATATAATTATATAAAAACCTAATCTGAATTATTAGAAATTTCTATATAAAATATCCATATAAAAGAGGAGAATTAAAAGCATGCTAGGGTACTCTTTTCCAATTGGTAAAGAGTACATCCCCCCCAACCAGCCCACCCACCCGCTAAATGCCCCCCCCCCCAAAAAAAGGGAGGAAAAAACAGGGGGGGAGGAAAACACCCTCATAACCATGACCCAGTGTCACACAGCCCCCTAGCAGCAACCCCCCAAGCCCAGGAACCCCAGCAGTCGTGAGTAACCCTGCAAGTCCCAGGCAGATCAGGAGCAGTCCAAGCCACAGCGGTCACGTGCTTAAAAGGAGCCCGACAGGGAGCGCAAGGCAGAGATCCCCCCAGCACAGCGGCCACCAGGGAGACAACCGCCTGCCCCCCATCAGCACCCGGGACCTCCCGCCCCGCGCCCCCCAGTCAAACCCCGCTCCCCCCTCCACACAGAAGTCAACGGGAGCCTCACAGACTGCACCCAGTAGTCACAGGCATGAGCAGGCATCCGCAGAGCCAGCAAAGTACAGAACGGCAGATGGGGGAGGGGACACTGGTCTCGGCCGCTACATATCCGGGTGACTACAGGACAGTCCATTCACTTGCCAGCAGCCTCCCTGAGTGTCCCACGGAGCCGAAGCAATCCAGATTATTCAGCAGATTGCAGGACAGCGGCTAATCACCCAGGGAGACGCGGGTGCGGGAGACTCTCCATCAGCCGCGGCCAGTAGATACAGGGCATAGGAGACCAAACCAGGGCCATGAGATCCCTCAGAAGTCCCCTGACCCCAAGGGGAGGCAAAACCAACAGGGGAGCCGGCTAGGTCCGCCGCACAAGGGGCCAGGCAGATTCCAGCAAGGGGAGGATCTGGTCAGTCAGGGAGAGCTCCGGTGGGGGGGGGGAAGGAACACAGGGAAACAACACCGGTAACTTAACTGTTCAAAGAGCTGTCGGCGGGCAGACAATTCGGTCAGGCCTCCCGCAGAGCCCCAGGGAACCCCGCTCTCGATCTCCGCCATTCTTGCCGCGGCTGCCACCTCCTTCCCGATGATGCTGCACCTCTGTTCCTCGCCAATCCACGCAGGAAGACCAGCCAGTTTGGGACTTGGAAGGGATCAGTGCCCATGAAGGAAAAGAGTCTCGGCAGGTCACCCGGCGATCGTAAGGTAAAGGAGCCCTAAGAGTTGCGGAAGGTGACCGACAGGGGAAAACCCCAGCGGTAGGTCAGACCCAGCTGCCTCTATCTGCCCAGTACTGGGCGAAGGAGAGCCCTCCTCTGCAGTGTGGCTTTAGAAAGATCAGGGAGAATTGTAATGGGTGCCCCGTCAAAGTCCACAGCACCTTTGTCCCAGGCTCCACGCTAAAGTATTTCCTTATCCACAAAGTGATGGATCCGACAGACCACATCACGCGGCCTGTCCGGGTCAGCAGAGCAGGGACCTAGGGCCCTGTGAATCCTGTCAAACTGCAGCCTGGCAGGATACAAGTCCCAGAGAACTCTCTGGAATATAGCCTTCGCAGTGTCCGCCAGGTTCTCAGTGCCGGTGGCCTCCGTGAGGCTGCGGAGTCTCACATTATTTCGATGGCCTCTGTCCTCCAGGTCTTCCAGATGTAACTGGAGGGCCACCTCTGCCTCTAGATGGGAACTACCTTGGGCTTCCAGGGCAGACACCCACCCCTCTAGGGAGGATAGGGAAGACTTGTGTGCCGAAAGCCTTTGCGAGACAGCCTGGACCTCACTCCGCACCTCCTTAATGGCCGTTTGCTGTTTCTCCTCCAGGCGAGACACCATGGCAGCGATGTCCGCCTTGGTTAGCAGAGCTTGTAGCATGGCCCGCAGTTCGGCATCCACCCTTAGTGTCAGCGGTGGCGTGGACAGCACCCCCTTCTCAGATCGAAACACAGCTGGAATATCTGGGTAAGCCTTGGAAGCATCAGATGGTGCAGGGGAGTCCGGGTGAGCACTCACTGAGGCAGCAGAGTCCATAGCTGCAGCAAGCAGCCCTCGTGGTGCTGCCATCTTGGACCTGGAGGAGCCTTGAGCTGAAACTGGGAAAAAATTAGAAATTTCCCCCGCAGATCTGTTCAGGCTAGGTGTCTTGACAGAGCCTTTAGTCTTGCGCTTCTTGGTGGATGTCATATCTCAAGGATTGTTCAGAATATGCCAGGAAAGGCAGAAGGGAGCCGGGAGCTCAGTAGATGTGTGACTCTATTCAGCCATGTCTCGGCCACGCCCCTCAAGTGTAAGAATTTATGCTTGTTTGAAGCCAAAGAGAAATCACACCAAATATTGCTTTGATTTGAATGTGGACTTTTCTTCTGTTGACTCACTATACATTTTGTAAATTGATATATATATATATGTGTCACGAACCGGCAGGACTGGTAGTGGATCCTCCGGACCAGAGAGGCGATGGCGCGGGTTGTACTAGAGGACCGGGAGGACCGGTTCTAAGCAGTTACTGGTCTTCACCAGAGCCCGCCGCAAAGCGGGATGGATTTGCTGCGGCGGTAACTACCAGGTCGTGTCCCCTAGTAACAACTCGACCTCTCTGATATGGCGTGGTACACAGGGAGTAGGCAAGAGCGTAGTCGGACGTAGCAGAGGTCAGGGCAGGCGGCAAAGGTTCAAAGGCGAGTAGTCGGTAGCAACGGGTTCGGCAACAGGCAAGGCAAACTCACACAGTAGGGAACGCTTTCTCAGAGGCACAAGGCACAAAGATCCGGCAGGAAGCTGTGGGAGGAGAAGGTATTTATGGGCAGTGCACAGGTGAAGCCTAATTAAGTCAGCACTGCCTCTCACAAACCTTAACCCTTAATAACCATTTTGGGCCAGGCACCAATCACTGGTGCACTGGCCCTTTGAATCTAAAGGCCCGTACACACACGCAGATCGTCGTCATACAAACGTCGGCGGACGAAAGATCTGCCGATTGTATGCGTATTAGTATGGTGCCTCCGACAGATGTCTGCACACAATCCGCGGACAAGAGTCTTTCTTGCAAACATGAAAATTTTTGTCTGCAGACACCAGAACGGACGATTGTTCGCCTGTCAGTACAGAAATCAGCCGACAGACCGCAGATTTGCAAGACTGGGCATGCTCAGAAAATAAAAAACACAGGGAAAGTTAACCATTACATGACATCACTTCTGCAGTCAGCTGAAGTCTGCGGACAAAATTCTTGTGCTGTCCTTGTGCTGTCTTTGCACTTTTCAACAGACACCGACATCCCGGGGAGAAAAGACGAACATTTGTATGACGACGATCTGCGTGTGTGTACGGGGCTTAAGAGTCCCGGCACGTGCGCGCCCTAGAGAGCAGGGACGCACACGCCGAGACGCTGGAGTGCTGCCTGGGGGCATACGCCGTGAGCGCTCCGAGGCCAGCAGGGGGCCCGGAGCGCTCAGCGTAACAGTACCCCCCCCCCCCTTTGGTCTCCCTCTCTTTTTGGTACCGAAGAACTTGAGGATGAGGCTGCGGTCCAGGATGTTCTCCTCCAGCTCCCATGACCTCTCCTCAGGACCACAGCCCTCCCAGTCGACCAAAAAAGAATCTTTTCCCCCGGGAGATCTTGGTCGCCAAGATCTCCTTGACAGAGAATATATCGGAGGTACCGGTGACAGGGGTGGGAGAAACAAGCTTGGGAGAAAAACGGTTAAAGACAGGAGGTTTAAGAAGGGAGACATGGAAGGAGTTATGGATTCGGAAGATGGAGCTGATAAGAAACTTGATTGATACGACGCTTGATTTTATAGGGTGCACTGGCCCTTTGAATCTAAGAGTCCCGGCGCGCGCGCCCTAGAGAGCGGGGACGTACACGCCGAGACGCTGGAGTGCTGCCTGGGGGCATACACTGTGAGCGCTCCGAGGCCAGCAGGGGGCCCGGAGCGCTCAGCGTAACAATATGTATTTTTTTTATATTTGAAAGCATCCTTATTATATAGTATTTCTTCATGCCTGCCTAAAACTTTTGCACAGTACTGTATATCAGTGTTAATATACCTAATAGGTGACTTACTAAGCAGTGAAGAGAACATATAGGAGAATACCCTGGGGACCCCCCTTTTTAAAACAAGTTATCAATGACAGCTTCCACATTTCTTTTGCATTTAAAGTGTACTATCATTTCCACTTTGTATTGTATTATTTTTTTGTTGATTAGGTTGCTTATGCACATGGGGAATAGCATAAGTTAAAATTAGATGCATAATTCTAGGATTTGAAAGTGCTATAACATTGCCCATAGTAAAAAATCATTTCATAATATAATATTTCATTAGCTTGTAGTAATTTTTCATTAGCTTGTAGTAATTTTTGTGTCTGTAAGGTTAAAATCAAGTTGTAATAATAGTGTTTCGCCTATAGTAAAATACATTTGTAGTAACAGGTTAATTATTTCCTTAAATAACAAATATCGCAAAAAGCATTTATTCTACTATTTATTTAAAATAAGTTGTAACTATTTGTTAAACTGTACCCAGCAGGCAATTCCTTTTTTTTTCATTGAGGTTTTTTGTGCCATTGGTATGTGCTTTCATAAAGGTCATTGTATAGAGAGGGGTGGATGCATCAATACAGATTTGGGTTAATGATCCTGGCATAAAACATCACAAAGGTGGGGATCAGACAGGGTCAAGTAAGACATGTAAAAGATCTGCACTACGTGTTTCTCAACCAACTCTTATCTTCTCAACCCTATTTTGCCTATAGTAACGGGGGGGCGAATTTATTAAACCTCCAGCCTAAGACTGATTTGGCTTGTTTCTTTCTCGCCGCATTACAATTAATTAACTCCCGCAGTGGCGAATTGGACAGCGTGACAGCAACAGTGAATTCCGTGACAGCGTGATAGCACCGTGGTTGTGTGGGTTTGTGCACATATCCTCTGATTAATGCATCTCCCTCAGCTGTAGGTTCGAGGCTGACCATCTCCACCTAACTTCTTTTGTGCATTATTTTTGTTTGTGTAAAAACTCTGACGTATTGGATCATTTCTATTGCTACAAAATTGACATCACGTACATACACATAACTAACATACATACATACACATAACATACATACATGTACACATAACATACACTGCGAAGCGCTTGCAAACTTACATTATGATCAGCGATTTAAAAATCTCATCTTTGTGTAGATTCAAACTCATGCTTGCACGGTGCAGAGCAAAGCATTCTAGCCACTACACCACTTCAGGTCCACATTAAAAACTCACACTTTTTCTATGGTCTTCTTCCTATCTTCCTAGATTCCCTACAATGTTCAGTACTTTAGCTATATGTGCATTTTAGCCTTAACACACTCCTTTCTTGTCACCAAACAGCTCTATTCTGCAGAATAGCTAAGTGCTTTGCCACTTAACTACAGTTAACAACATCATGCAACGTCATGGTTTCAAATTCCAACAATCACTACACTTGGATCTCTTTTCTCTATCATTTTGCTTAGGTTTTTGTTTGTATATATATATTTTTTTTTTTGGGTGGGGGGGGGCTCTACATAAATGTACAGAGCACAAATGGAACAAACACAATTTTAACTGTATGAGTGTGGTCCTATTTTTCTGGAGCTGCAATTGTTTACACATTTACCATGGTTGTTCAATTTCAGGAACAACAAACATATATGTGTCTGGTATTGGACTCTCTCCATATTTTAACAACACAAACCCTCATAGTCCAACACTACACTTTGCCTCACACCTCAACACAACACTGTCCCATCCCTACCCTACATTCCAACCCCTCACATCACCAGTACAACCAAAGCTTTGGCAGCTTAAGTCTGTAGCCACCCACAAAAAAATAAAGACATGTTTCGTTCAAAATTATTTATTTTTCATGTAATTACAGCATCAGGAGGGATGCAGCAAGGTAATATTGACAGTCTCCAGTCCGTGTGCCTTTACTGCGCCAGCCCACGATCTTTGCTCCATGGCTACATTAGGCAAAGATACGGGATTCAGATATTTTGAGCAAGTTCATGCAGAGTCGAGAAGCAATTTGGCACCTCTGCCAGCTCATAGAGGACAGGCATGGCCAGGTTGCTGTTCAGCTTCCAAGCCACTTCTGAAGTTCCAGGGTGTTCATGTTGGTGATCGAGGCCAGTTCTGGGCTTGTGCCTCCCAAAATATCCACTGACCACAAATTAATTTAAGACGAGTGGAGTCCATGAAGGTGGGTTTCTACCAGCTACAAACGCAAGCTTTACCACTCCTGGAAAATTAAAGCAAAGAATAAGCCATTTCATCATGACAATCACATCTTACTGCCCGCTTGCTTAATTTTTTACTTCATTTTTTTCTACATCATGAGTGAAATTACACATTTTCACACAACTTACACAAACCAGAAATCATTTATGCAAACATTTGAATACACACCTGTGACGCCAAACATCACCACAGGCTTCTCAGGGTACGTGCCATGATTCCAATCCAAGATGTCCAGATTCTGCAAAATTATTACACCATAAGATACCAAGCAGCCTTTAATTTTGTCAATAACTACACAGGTGGCACAGACACAACTAAACACCTGCCAGATCTTCTCATCCCTCTCCATTATTTACAATACCAACATGTTTCTGGTTTGAGGTGCGTGTTCTTGCTCAAGTAACACAGTTTAGGAATGTTGACTACACTTTATCTAGAATGGCAAGTGTCATTGGCAGATGATAATTACCATCTGTCTCCCTGTGAGTGTCAACTCTGCAAAGTAGCATGTTAATACACATGCTGTATCTCGAGCGGTTACAGTACTTACATGTAAAGTGGCTATTGACCAGGGCATTCTGGGTGGCAATCCCTGCAGTGGTGCTCCGCCACCTGGGGGCCGCCAGCTGATGGACCTCTGGCTCCCTCTCCTCTGTCAGCTCCCAGGATTCATCCCTGGCAACGCACATGTTGTGCAACACGCAGCACGCCAGGATGATCCTGGAAGCCTTTGGAGGAGAGTACAGGAGTTCCCCCCCAGGCCGGGCCAAGCACAGAAACAGGGATTTCAGAAGACCTATGGTCAACTCAATGATGCTCCGGCTTTTCCGCAAGGCCCTGTTGTAGTTATGTTGTGCTCGGCCCCGGGGGGACCTGATTGGAGCCATCAGCCACGCCAGCTGTGGGTAACCAGCATCCCCTGAAAAGAAACAAAGATTCTTCATATCATGTGACTTTAGATGACTCATCAAAATGGGAGACAATAATGCGTTTTTCTTTTTTTTTTTTTTTTTTTTCGTTTCAATGGTTTTTATTAAATATGGAAAAAGAACAGGAGTACAACAATAGTATAAATCAATACAGTAAGTACACAATATAAACTACTATAAAATGCATTGACACCGTCGAGATGGATAGTATCTTGGAAGCAGTCAGTGAAATACCAAAATGGTGGGGGGGGGGGGGTAATGGATGAGGTCAGAGCCTAGAAATGTGGGGAGGCAACCAGATCACAAAGTAGTTATATAATGGGAGGAGAGCATCAGAGGGAGTAAGCAGTAGTGAAGTATTCAAGAATGTAGAGTTACTTAGTTAGGGGGTCTGAGTAATATTTGTGAGACAACCATGGGGACCATGCGGATAAGAATTTATGGTAGTTGTCGTTTTTGAGAGCGAATATGCGTTCTAGAGAGCAAATATGATTCATGTCATAAATAACATCTGATACGTTAGGACATTGCAGAGATTTCCAGTTTCTAGTAATGTTTAATTTAGCTGATAGTAGTATTTGGAGGACGAGGGTCCTGAAGGATTTAGGAATGGAGTAGTATTTGGAGGACGAGGGTCCTGAAGGATTTAGGAATGGAGTCTATGTGCAGGTGGAGTAAGGCCAGAGACACGGTGGGGGGCGTGGGTATATGTGAGATTTCGGAGATCAACTTAAAAACTTGATTCCAAAAGGAGGTAATAGAGGGGCAAAACCACATAATGTGGATTAGGAAGCCTATCTCTCCACATTGGCGCCAACAGTGTGCAGGGGATGAAGGGTACATCCTGGAGAGCTTGTAAGGGGTGAGATACCATCTATGAAGTATTTTATGGTACAATTGCCAATGGTCATAGCAGAGTGTCGCTTTATATGTGTGGTTTATGGCTTTTTGCCATACGCTATTGGCAAACTCATTTCCCAGTTCTTTTTCCCATTTTATGATGGAATTGACTTTTTGGAAGTCACACATGACACTCACAGTTTTATAGAAAAGAGATATACCCTTGATAGGTGCTGACTCCCAATGGTAGAATTTAAAGATTGGTTGCGACAGAGTGATGCTTGGTATGGGTGTCATTGTTTTGAACAGGTGCTGGATTTGAAGGCAGCGATAGAATTCAGTGGAGGGGATGTTATATGTCTGTTGGAGTTCGGAGAAGGAAAGGAGTTTCCCATTCTGCACCAGCTCCTTCAGAGGAGATATTAATGTGAGGTATGAAAATCTGGATATATTCAGTCGGCAGTAGAATAGTTTGAAGGGGGTTCCCATGACACATATCTTTGGCTTCAAAGCGAAGAACTAGAGTAGTGGCTTGAATAGCTGGATAAGGGGACCAGGGGATGTCGTGCTTTGTTAGCGATGCTATCAGGATATTCCTAGTTGTGGAAGGTATCAGCGATGCAGCTTCCAATTGCTCCCATATTTTACTGGATTGATGAGTCCACCAAAATTTGATATCAGATATTAGTCATATATTCTCGTGGGGTAAAACCTGACTGGGTCAATATGGAATGCCAAGCGGTCCCTCTCCATATGCTAGACTGCCTGATGTGGTGTCACGCGAAGTATCGTCCAGCAATTCTAGCACCTACTCTTTCACACTCGTTATCTCTCTGGGACAGGCTCCGGGGTAAACCTGAAATCACCTCCCCCATACGACCTCTGGCTTGTTCCAAAACCCCAATTTCCCTCTGGGCCAGAATAATACTGCGTTTAAAAGGGGGCTGGATAAGGGGTTGTACAGAATAGGACACTTCTTTACAGGATCGGGCCGATCTCCCTTTCATACTGTAAACCCAAACTCAAAATGCCAGCTACTGAACTCTTCCGCTTTCAACAAATCTCCCATTTCCTTTACTCCATCTGGAAATCCAACGTCACTCCTCCCAAGGTAACACCATATAAGGCATGGTGTGGCAACGTCATGGAGCAGAGGGGTGGAATCTCTGCGATCTACGGGTCACTTGCCGATAACAGTCAGAAACCTAGTTATGACAGAGCATGGGAGGGCGACCTCTCGCAGGAATGGGGGGAACAGTCACAGTCCTCTGCCATGTCTGCGGCTTATAAAGGTGTGCTAAATGTCTCCCTTATTGAGGCAAGTGTCAAAGTCCTCACTAGAGGGTATATGGTTCCTGAGAGGATTCATAAATTCTACCCGGCTTCTTCTCCGCTCTGCTTTAGAGGTTGCTCCCTCCAAGGCTCTGTTGTTCATATGTGGTGGGACTGCCCCAAAATAAGGGTCTTCTGGAATAAAGTATTCAATATCATCAGGAAAGTCATGGATCTATCTATCGTGCAGTCACCACAGATTGCTCTGCTTAACATGCCTACCCCGGGCGCATCCAAATATCAAAAACGTCTCATTCACTTTATCCTTCTGGGAGCCAAAATGACCATAGCCAGCGCTTGTAAGCGACCCTCAGTTTCCATATTGCGCGCTAAAAGGAAAATTTCCTGGATCATGTCGCAAGAATTGTTGGCTAGCAAACTCCTGGATACTCCCCATCTCTTTGAGGTGGTGTGGGAACCATGGGCTGAGTTCACTAAAACCCTGTTACATGCTCTGCAGCACTAGTTTGATCTTGTTCTTAGGGACCTGTCAGGAAAACTTCTTCCTCTCACTTTCTCACTCTAAGACCTCATTCCTCTGTGCTAGTATTGCACCTTCTTTATCATGGTTTGCTCCTTCCTGTGTTCTCTCTTTTAATAGCCTCTTTGACTCTCCTTTCTATTCCTTTCCGAACTTTTGTCTCTTCTCTTTCTCTTCTCCACACCATTTTTTCTTGAGCATACCATGCTTGATGAGTAGTTTTTGGGACGCTAGTTGCTCCCTGCCTTCACTGTTTTGTAGGCCTTCCAGACTATTAGGGTTGCATATTGCTCAATAGCCTTTTGATCCGAATTTTTAACTTTTCTGCACTCTTTTATAAGGGTAGATCATTAATACTTCAACTTGGTCTACCAGAGCTGAGTTATGGGGGAGCCAGGGATGCCCTATCTCTCCTAAGTAGGGGTCTCCTTGGGATTGGGCAGGTCTCTCCGGATCTCCATTTCAAGGCGCATAACTTTTACTCTGCGCCCTTCTCATTGTGGAACCTACGAGGTTCACTTGCTTACTTACACTTTGAAGTATTTGAGAGTTGTACGTATACTGTTCGGTATGGTTCAATGTGTCAAATATTTGCTTTTTGTTCATGGTTCATAATGCTTTTAATGTATCTGTTCCTTTCTATTACAAATAAAAATCTTTTGATAGAGTTGAGCGGACACCTGGATGTTCGGGTTCGACGGGTTCGGCCTAACTTCACAAAAAAGTTTGATTTCGGGACCCGAACTTAACCCGAACTTGACCCGAACCCCATTGAAGTCAATGGGGACCCAAACTTTTGAGCCCTAAAATGGCTCTAAAAAAGTAATGGAAAGGGCTAGAGGGCTGCAAATTGCAGCAAAATGTTGTTAAGAGCATGGCAAGTGCTCTTCAAACAAATGTGGATAGGGAAATAACTTAAAATAACATAAAATACATAAAAATAAAAAATAATAATCTTGATCTAGGAGGACGAGGTCCATATGGAGTAGGAGGTTGAGGTGGCGGTGGATGTGGCGGTGTAGGTGGAAGCGGCGGTGGAGGAGGATGAGGTAGCCAACACTGGTTTTTTGTTTTTAATTTAATTTTTTTTTTTAAATTAGGGTACACCCCAAAAGAGTGAGAAAGATCAAAAATACAACAATGGCTGGGTAAGGCCGGTATACATGTCTATTCTGCACAAGGTACGGACAAGTCCTGTGGGATCCATGCCTGGTTCATTTTAACCACTTGCCGACCGCTCACATTGAGGGAACTGCGGCAAAGTGGCTCGTTATCGTCCAGCGACATAGGTCTACATCGCTGGACTCCTCCCCTTGTGGGCTGCGCGCGCTCCACCGGAGGCTCGCTCCCGCTGTATTCGGACACATCGGAAGTCGGGCCAGGGGAGGAGAGGCGGTGATCACCGCCGCTCTTCCCCAATCATCGGGGATCGAGTGAAGAGATCCGCCCGCTTTGTTTACTCCTATGTGACAGACAGTCACAGATTACAGGATTCAGCATAGTTGAACCTGCGATCTGTGCCTGTGTCACACAGTCCCCTCCCCCCACACACGTCAGTAAGCACCAGGCATACATTAACCCCTTGATCACCAATAAAAATTAACCCCTTCCCTGCCAGTGTCATTTTTACAGTAACAGTGCATATTTATAGCACTGATTACTGTAGTAATGTCACTGGTACCCCCAAAAAAAATATCAGTTAGGGGTCTGATCTGTCCGCCGCAATGTCGCAGTCCCGCCATTACTAGTTAAAAAAAAAACAATAAAAATGACATAAATTTCCCGTAGTTAGTAGCTACGATAACTTTTGCGCAAACCAATAAAAATATGCTTATTGCGATTTTTTTTACCATACATATGTAGCAGAAAACAAATTGCCCTAAAATGTTAAAAAATTTTGATTTTTAAATTTTTTGGGGGAATTTCATATAAAAAATGTGAAAAATATTGTTATTTTTTCATAATTGTCGCTCTTTTTTTTGTTGTAATTTGGGTACAGCGTTGCATGACCGCGCAATTGTCCGTTAAAATAACACAGTGCCAAATCACAAAATATGGCCTGGTCAGGAATGGGGTAAAATCTTCCGGTCTTAAAGCGGTTAAAAATACGCTCATTGAGAATTTTTTTGTCAAAGACATGTAGCTAAATACATTTTGGCCTAAATATATGACAAAAATTGAATATATTGGATATTTTTTAACCGTCAAAGTAGAAAAATATTGTTATTTTTTCAACTTTTTTTTATTAATATCGCAAAAAAAGAAAAGCACAGAGGTGATCAAATACCACCAAAAGAAAGCTCTGTATGAAAAAAAGGACAAAAAATTTTGTTTGGGTACAGCGCTGCATGACCACGCAATTGTCAGTTAAAGTCGCCCAGTGCTGAATCGCAAAAAGTGACCTGAACTTAAAGCAGGAAAATTCTCCGGTCCTAAAGTGGTTAATGAACGCGAGCTTGTCCATATTGGCTCTGGACAGGCGGCTGCACTTGTCTGTGATAACGCCCCCCTGCCATGCTAAATACACGTTCAGATAATACACTGGCTGCAGGGCAGGCCAGCACCTCCAAGGCGTAAAGGGCAAGCTCAGGCCATGTGCCCAATTTGGAGACCAAGAAGTTGAAAGGGCAGACCCGTAATTCAGTACGTGTAGGCGTGTGCACACATACTGCTCCACCATGTTGGTGAAATGCTGCCTCCTGCTAAGACGTTCCATATCAGCTTGTGGTGCTGGTTGTTGTGGTGACAAAGCTTTTCCACAATTCAGCCATGCTAACCCTGCCTTCTGAGGTGCTGGCGGTGCCCTGGCTGCGTTGCAGACCACTTCCTCCTCCTTTGCCCTCACCTTGTGCTTCCACTGTGCCCCCCGCTGTCAGGTGTGAATGCCACCAGCAGCACATCTACCTGCTTGCGCTTGTACTCACGCATCTTACGATCACGCTCCAGTGAGGGGATTAAGGACCGTACGTTGTCCTTGTAATGGGGATACAGCAGCGTGGCTATCCAGTAATCAGCACAAGTTAGAATGTGGGCAACTCGGTGGTCATTGCGGAGACACTGCAGCATGTAATCGCTCATGTGTGCCAGGCTGCCCAGATGCAACAAAAAGCTGTCCTCTGTGGGAGGTGTATCGTCTGTGTCCTCTGTATCCCCCCAGCCATGCACCAGCATGCAAACCACTCATGTCTTGTCATCAGCACATCGTCTGAAGAATTGCCACACTAGGGAACTCCTTGGAGCTGGCTATGGTGTGCTCGGTCCCTTGCTGCATTGGGCAGTAGCAGGCATACTGTCTAGGGGATGGCCACTCTGCTTTTGCACCCTGCTCCCTCTTCTGCTGTGCTGGTGGCTCTGTGCGACCACCGCCTTTTCCTCCAAACTACACAGGTCACCTGCATGATGTTGATTCCATGTGGGGTCGAGGACCTCATCATCCTCCACATCATCTTCCACCCAGTCTTCACCCCTGCCCTCCTTGTCGGTCTGCACAATTCCGAAAGCCGCAGCAGTTGGCACCTGTGTTTCGTCATCATCTGAGACATGCTGCGATGGTCCTCCCATGTACTCATCTTGAAACATAAGTGGTTGGGCATCGGTGCACTCAATCTCTTCCACTTCTGGGGAAGGGCTAAATGGATGGCCCTGGGAAACCCTGCTAACAGAGTCATCAAAAAGCAGAAGAGACTGCTGCATGACTTGGGGCTCAGACTGCTTGGTTGATTTGCAAGGGGGTGAGGTGAAAGACTGATGGACATCGGCTGCAGGTGCCAACTCTGATCTTTCAGCAGGAGACTGGTTGGGAGACAATGTGGAGGAACTGGAGGCACTGTCAGCAACCCAATCTACTGTACTTGTTCTGGCCTCAACATTCGTAGAGCCGCATTAGGCCCAACCAAATACTGCTGCAGGTTCTGTCGCCTACTCACACTTGAGGAAGGTGTTTCACTTGTGCGTGTAGCTGGCACAGATCGACCACGTCCTCTCCCTGCAACAGGAGCGCCACCAGCAGCACCACGACCGGAGCCACGTCCCTTATTTGACGTTCTCCTCATATTTCTCAAATGTAGGATCTTGCCCTAAATGGGTGTTTTTTGAATAGCAGAAAAGAACAACAGTATCTAAAGGGTGTATCTCACATGTACAGATACAGACTAGGCCGCAATTTAAGATTTTCCCCCTAAATGGGTGTTTTTTGAATAGCAGAATAGAACAACAGTATCTAAAGGGTCTATCTCACAATAACATATGCAACAAATGCTGCAAAATTATTTTTTTTGCCCTAAATGGTTGTTTTTTGAATAGCAGAATAGAACAACAGTAAATAAAGGGTCTATCTCATAGTAACATATGCAGCAAACACCGCACAATTATTTTTTTTGCCCTAAATGGGTGTTTTTTGAATAGCAGAGTAGAACAACAGTATGTAAAGGGTGTATCTCACAATGATAGATGCAGCAAAGGCTGCAATATTAAGTATTTTGCCCAAAAAGGGTGTTTTTTTAAAATACAGAAAATTATAGCTATATTTATAGCTTAAAGGGCATACTGACTAATGCGCCAGAAGCCCCAGATGGAGGGTATTGCCAAAAATGGGTGTTTTTTCAAAGCCTGAAAATTATTGAAGTATTTCAAGCTTGTTTTTATCACAAAATCAAGCAAGGGCTGTAAAATTGTGTATTTTGCCCAAAAAGGGTGTTTTTTTTTACTAACCAAATATGACAGCAGTATATAACGCTTGAATTTGACACGTACAGATGCAGCAAAATTGTGTATTTTAGATGCAGCAAAATTGTGTATTTTAGCCCAAAAAGGGTGTTTTTAAAAACCCAGAAAATTATAGCTATATTTATAGCTTAAAATGCCCACTGACTAATGTGGCAGAGGCCCCAGATGGAGGGTATTGCCAAAAATGGGTGTTTTTTTCAAAGCCTGAAAATTATTGAAGTATTTCAAGCTTGTTTTTATCACAGATGCAGCAAGGGCTGTAAAATTGTGTATTTTGCCCGAAAAGGGTTTTTTTAAAACCCAGAAAATTAAACCTGTATTTCTAGCTGAAATTAACCAATGCTACAAAAGCAAAAGATGTAGGATATTGCCAAAAAAGGGTGTTTTTTTTAAAACCAGATTATTATTGCAGTATTTCAAGCTTGGTTTTGAATGTCACAAAAGCACATATGAAGTGCTGGTGCAATGAGCTTGCATAAAATGGCGCCCACCTAACAGACAGATACATTTTATTTTTCTCTTTCACTGGGCTCAGGGCAGGGTAAAAAGATTGTGCACTGCACCCACACAACAAAATCTATGTAGATCGCTGAGTTCTTTTGAGTAAAGATTCTGTCCTCCTATTCTCTCCCTCAAAGCAGCAGCTGCAGCCTTTCCCTACACTAGTTAGAGCAGAGTGACGTGCGGCGCTACGTGACTCCAGCTTATATAGAGGCTGAGTCACATGCTGCACTGGCAAATCATAGCCATTCCATTAGTAGGCATGGCTGTGATGGCCTCTAAGGGCACACAAGTTAAACGCTTGTTGATTGGCTGCCCTGCAGCTTTTAAAAATGCGCCATTGAATTGCCGAACACCGAACTCGATTCCGAACATACGGTAAAATGTTCAGGTTCGGGTCCGGGTACCAAAAACCACTTTACAGTTTGGGTTCGCTTAATCCTACTGGAGATGCAAACACGAGCTGGGCACTCTCCTACATATATGGCG
Source organism: Pelophylax lessonae (assembly GCF_965119305.1). Classification (NCBI taxonomy): domain Eukaryota; kingdom Metazoa; phylum Chordata; class Amphibia; order Anura; family Ranidae; genus Pelophylax; species Pelophylax lessonae. The sequence goes on from NC_138769.1 coordinate 244,116,217, forward strand.
GGAATGCCCGCTTATGCAATGATTTTGGAAAGAGGTCCACGACTTAATCCTTAGCATCAAAGATAAACTGGAATACTTCCCAATGCAATACCTATTACATTACACCCCATGCCTATCAACGAAATACCACAAATCATTAGCAATGCACATGATTAATGCAGCCAACTCATGCATACCAAAAAGATGGAATTCCCCCAGTCCTCCCTCACTTAGGGAATGGTTCACATGAATTGACAAAATTGTGGAAATGGAGGAACTGATACATATAACCAAAGACTCCATTGACACATATAACTTGATGTGGTCATGTTGCAATAGCTTCTGCTCCACAAACACATATAAAAACAAGAACATTTCCTGATATCCTACACGTGTAACACCATAAGGAACAATGTTGTCTTTAAATCCTGACCTATCCGGCTCTCTTGAGAAGACCAATCTCCACGAACTCAAATTTTCACACATATCCCCTCACAACTTTCTAAGTCGTAAATCTATTGTAGACCTGAATATTATTCTCATGGGTAGTGTAATTGGTGTAAGGTGTTACCCCCCTGCCCAAGACACAGTGTGTTACCAACTTACCAATAAGGGGTGTCTGGATGGAGGGGTCAACACCGTAGACAAATATGCTCAATGCCCTTTGTTGACAAACTAGTATACACACCACTTTTGTGTTATACACTCTAATCTTTAGGGATGATCAAACTTTTGAAAAGTTTGGTTCGACCAAAACACCCGAATTTCCCGAAAGTTCGGTTCGGATTCCAGAACCCCATTGAAATCAATGGGACCCGAACTTCGGGAATCAAAAAACACAATTTTGAAGCCATAAAACCTAATAAATGCCCCTAAAAAGTGCCTAGGGTTCTGGGTCATGCCCCAGGGACTATGAATCAGGCAAAAAAAAGTTCTTAAAAATTGTCGTTTTTGATAGAGAGCCAATTATTGAAAAAAATATTGAAAAAAAAAATTAAATTTCTTTGGATTTAGTTTCTGGGGGGGGGGGGGGTCTAAAAAGTGTACCTGTGATGTTTCAGCTCTATAGCATGTCCAGAACCAGAATTATAGCATGCCAAACCTTCAAAAATGACTTTTTTGCTTAACCGCACCTTTCTTTTGCTCCTAATCAACTGCACAGCCAATGTGTATGATATAGACATAATGCAGTGCACTGGGAACAAGATTAGATTTTTTTTTTGGAAAAAGGTGCTGTCTCTTTAAATGTGGATATAATTAACGGGTGTATTTTCACAATGGGGCTATTATTACCAAATGTTTTTTAAAAAGTCAAAAGATGTATGTAGATGCACTTTATTTCATGTAAAATGGTGTTTGGTGCACTTTAACTTGAATTCTCACAAGAAACAGACATATATGCACGGCTACATTGAGGGTTAGGGGCCACAATGTAGTGCACAGTGAACAAGATTAGAGATGTTTTGGATGAATACTGTTGTCTCTTGACTTTGAATAGAAGTAAAGGATGCTTAAAAATTGGGCCTTTGGTGGTGCCGACGATGCCACCATAACCCTATGAAAGTGCTGGTAATGAAGGCAATAATTGCCTTTGTAAGGAAAAAAATTGCAATGATATGCATCTGTGAAACAGGTGCGCAAAAATTGTTGTTTGGGTGTTGGCGGAGCCATACCACTGTAAGCCCAAAGAACTGGTGTTGAAGTAGGCGAAAAAATTAAGAAGATGTGTACCTGTGGATCAGGTGCGCAAACATGGTATTTTTGGTGTTGGCGGAGCCTCCCCACCGTAAGGCCAAAGAGCTGGTGTTGAAGAAGGCGTAAAAATTATGAAGGTGTGCACCTGTGGAACAGGTGCGCAAACATGGTATTTGTGGTGTTGGCGGAGCCTCCCCACCGTAAGCCCAAAGAGCTGGTGTTGCAGATGGCAAAAAAATTATAAAGGTGTGCTCCTGTAGAACAGGTGCGCAAACATGCTATTTTTTGTTTGGCGGAGTCTCCTCACCGTAAGCCCAAAGAGCTGGTGTTGCAGAAGGCCAAAAAATTATGAAGGTGTGCACCTGTGCAACAGGTGCGCAAACATGGTATTTTTTGTTTGGCGGAGCCTCCCCTGCATTAGCCCAAAGAGCTGGTGTTGCAGAAGGCAAAAAAATTATGAAGGTGTGCACCTGTAGAACTGGTGTGCAAACATGCTATTTTTTGTTTGGTGGAGTCTCCCCACCGTAAGCCTAAAGAGATGGTGTTGCAGAAGGCCAAAAAATTATGAAGGTGTGCACCTGTGGAACAGGTGCGCAAACATGGTATTTTTGGTATAACTAAAATGAGGTTCTGTGAACCTAAACAGAACGAGAGGAGGGTTGGAGGGTGGCACCATGGTTCAGGCTTAAACTGAGGCTCAGCTGCCACATTGCAATGATAGACTAGTCTACAAGGTCTGCATCAGGTGCATCAAAGCTTGATATCCACGACTGATTCATTTTAATGAATGTCAAACGGTCTAACTGAGTCGGTGGAGAGTCTCGTTCGATGGTCTGTGACGAATCCGTTCCGATAGGACACTGGAAGCAGGGCAGGCCAACAACTCCATGGCATACTGGGCCAGTTTTAGCCATTGGTCTAATCTTAAGACCCAGTATGCCAGTAGATCAGATTTGTCACATGAAAAGCCCTCTGTGTCACTTTGTGCCCTGACGTAATCGTCCACCATGTGATGCAGATGCTGTCGATGCAATGTGGCAGCTGAGAGGCCTGGGCGGTGAGGACTAAAAAAAGACCGAAAGGCATCTGTCAACTGCACGCCTTCTCCAACACTCCTCTCGTGACCCGCAGTAGAGTCCATGGTAGGTTGTCCCCGCCCCTGCACCCTATGGTAGTCGGGGAACGTGTTCACCAGAATCCTCTTGAGACTGTCCTCAAGGGATTTGATCCTGTGGACTCTCTGGGTGGATGGGAAAAGCTCAGAGACTTTTGTCTTGTACCGGTGGTCAAGTAGGGTGGCCAACCAATAGTGGTCAGTCTCTTAAATGGCCTTTATTCTGGGGTCCTTTCGCAGGCTCTGAAGCATGATGTTTGCCATGCGTCGCAAATTTGCAAAGGCCTCAAAAGCTGACTCCTCGGGGTCACTCAAAACGACATGATCTTGAACGTGCTCCTCCTCCTGCCAGCCACGTACTACTCCAAAGTGGGAGTCAAACTAGGCCTTGCAGATTGCCGCATGTCTTCCTCCTCCTCCTCCTCAAAGCCTGCAAAAGTTCCTGAAGAATCATCCTCCTCCTCTTCCACCCCTGGATCCTGCTCGGGCCTCTGGGAGCTAGGCATAATGGGGTCAGGATTCTCAGGATAAAGGGGGCCTTGAGAGGCAAGGAAGTTCTCCTCTTCCTCCTGCTGCTCTGCCTCCAGTGCCCTGTCCATAATGCCACGCAGAGTGTGCTCCAACAAAAACAGTACCGGTAAGGTGTCACTGATGCATGTGCTGTCCCGGCTGACCATCCTTGCGGCCTCCTCAAATGGCGAGAGGACAGCGCATGCATCCTTAATCAAAAGCCACTGCCGTGGCGAAAAAAAAAGCCCAGGCGCGCTGAGCCAGTGCTGGTGCCGTACTCGCAGAGATATTCATTGAGAGCCCTCCGCTGTGTGTACAGCCACTGCAGCATAGCCAAGGTTGAGTTCGAGGGGGTGGGCATGTCACAGACGAGGCGGTGTACCGGCAGGTGAAACTCGTGCTGCACTTCGGCCAAACGTGCAGTGGCACTGTACGACCGCCTGAAGTTCCTGGGTACGAGTTCAAAAACCACTGTAGCACGAGATTCAGGACATGCGCCAGGCATGGCACATGGGTCAACTTTCCCTGCCGAAGGGCGGCCAGGAGGTTTGACCCATTATCGGTAACTACCATTCCTGGCTGCAGCTGGCGTGGTGTCAACCACCTCTGGGCCTGTGCCTGCAGAGCCCCAAGAATCTCAGGGGCAGTGTGCTGCCTGTCCCCAAGACACAATAGCTGCAGCACTGCGTGACACCTTTTGGCCTGAGACATAGAATAGCCCTTTGAACGCTTACGTGGTACCTCATCATATTCAAAGGACTATGCTGCAGAGGAGGGCATGGAGGGGGATGAGGAGGAGGAGCAGGAGGGGGTAGAAGTGATCGATCTACCCGGATCAGCGACACCACCAGCTGTTTGCAGACGTGGGGGCAATACAGGCTGCAGCACGAGCTCTGGCTACAATCCCTTCCACTGGCAAGCAGTGTCACCCAATGAGCAGTGACAGAAAAGTACCGTCCCTGCCCATGTTTGCTTGACCAAGTGTCAGCCGTCAGGTGTATCTTACGGCTGACTGACTTGGCCAGGGACGACACTACATTGCCTTCCACATGTTGGTATAGGGATGGCAGGGCCTTACGGGCAAAGTAATGCCGACATGGCACCTGCGACTGTGGAACTGCACATTTTGCAAAGTCTTGGAAGGGAGCAGACTCTACCAGGTTAAATGGTAAGAGTAGTAAAACAAAATCTCCTGCACTCGAGTGCTGTCTGATGGAGTAGAAAGAGGTGCACTACTAGCTCAGATGTAGAGAGAGCTGTTTGGTCTTGCTGCCCCCTTCAGGATCAAGGGTATCCAGAACCACTGATAGAAAAGACAAAAAAGAAAAAGAACGGCGCACCGACCTAGTGCATTACCATAAAACCATTTATTAAAATATTAAAGAGTGTACAAAGTACTCACAAAACTGGTGTGATACAACACACATCAAAGTAGCATATACAGTCTCCAAAGTAGCCAGGTCCCAGTTGTGACGAATGGACATGCAGATAGTCGCATGGGGCTGCTGTGGCTAGGCTGACGCGTTTCAGGGGCGAGCCCCCTTCCTCAGAGCCAGAAAAAATGCTGCTAGATCACAAGCCGAACGGCCGAAGACTAAATGGGAGCTGGCCCCACCTCTTCCTGCTCCGCCCCAACCCCAAGGGCGGGACAAAGGGGAGGGGGGAAGGGAAGAAAAAGAGAAGAGGAGGAGAGAAGGGAAGGGAGAAGAAAAAGACAGAAAGGGCAGCGGGAGGAGAGGGAGAGGAAGGAAAAGTGGGGACGCTGGGACAGGGAAGGAACATGGAAGAGGGGGGGGGGGGCAAGGACACTTGTCTAGCCCGAGCCAAACCATACCCACCTTCCAAGGCCAGCTCGGACTGTGTGATCAGCGGCAAAAAATATATATACAGCAAATGAAACACTTGTTCAAACATGGAAGGAAAAAATAAATAAAATAAATGAATAGTAAAATACCATAACACACCAAATGTGATGAATGATACATTGAGGGCAAAGTTGTATATATACACATATACCATCACTCAATACCTTAGATCTCCATATGATCAGGAGGATATTCCACTGCCCTACCCATGCCTCAGCAAGCAGAGTAGTGTCAACAACCCCCAACCTGCAAACTATAGGGGGGACACTACCCATGAGAGCAAAAAGTACACAGCGCACCTGGCATGGTGCACTGGGATCCCACTGTCCTCCACGCACAAATAGCACCTGCAATCCTGATGTAAGAAGGGCGCCGCTGACCGGGGCTGGACCGATCCGCTGCATACTTGAAAGTCGCTATTCGGATGGTTGCGTCCCTTCTATGGGACGCACGCCAGCCCGTACCCGGAAGTGTGAAACCGGAAATGCGGGTGAGTGCGTTCCACCCGCATCACTTCCGCCATCACTACGGGGCGCCGCACGGACCATTTGTCCACAGGTTACTAGCTGTGCTACCCAGCAGTGGACATGGACAGGGCGGCGCTCACCCAACTCTGCCCCCCCCCCTGCATCCCCATGCGAACCACCGACACTAGATGTTTACAGCAACCAGGCAGGCGGCTCAAAACTGTAAGCAATAATGGCACCATTGATACGAAATCGCAAGACATACAATATGATTGGGACATAGTAGCAATCAAAAAAATGATGTAATAACAATAGTAGATAATGGGTTGATAAAATAATGTGAATAATAATACTACTGAAAAACAATAGTAAAATAAAGAGCTTTTTTTGTGGGGGGGGCGAAAATAAACCACATAAAGAAATTATATATAATATAATAGTGGTGCCACCAATCATAAAGCGTATATAGATGTATGTATACGTTTATATTTAGTCATATGCTTTTTATCATTAATTCTATTTCTATTTATTTCCTATTTCTTACATTTTTTATGACTTGCTCAAAATATATATATATGTATACACATAGTGCAAGTGAAAAAATAATAAATAAACAGTAATAAATAAATAACCGTTGTTATCATCATTGTAGATAAAAAAGGTAATTTTTAAAAGATGAATGAGCCGCCACCCAAAAAGGACTGTAAACTTGGGTAACTGGTCGTGTACATGTACACACATAAACAGGCCACAGAAGGACAAAAATGTCCCTGTGCAGACATGTGTAATGTGGGAAACATATACTCAAACTAATACCAGCTAGTCGTTGTGTACATGTGGGGATGCTGATACTGATGGCCACAATTGGGCTAATACAGCCATCCACCTGGAAGGCTGTACCACAGAGGAGCAAGGGGGAGGGGTTTTTTTTGTGGGCGGGGGGGGGGAGATGAGGTGAAGGGAGGAGAGAGATTTTCACACAACTGTGTGAAGCTCAATTTCCTCATTCAAACCCTTCGGGGCTAAAGACCCCAGGGTGAATATCCAATAGGCCTCTCTGGTGCAGAGCCTTTGGTACTTGAGGCCACCATCCAAATCCTTGTTGATGGCCTCTATCCCAAAGACCCTCAAGCCTTCCACACTACTATTGTGTGCATCCAGAAAGTGCCGGGGAACAGAATATTTGTCCTTCTGGAGAGTGATGCCACTTTTGTGCTTACCAATTCTCACTCTCAAAGGTCTAGTAGTGCGGCCGACATAAAGGAGGCCACAGGGACAAAGCATCCCATAAACCACATGGGTGGTGCTGCAGTTGATGAACTGATTGATCTTATAGGTCTTTCCATCGATAGCTGCAACATCCTTTTTCCTGTGGCACATGTGTGCACACGTGCCACAGTTATTGACACCACACCTGTAGCACCCCTTTTGGTCAAAGATTCGGCCCCACGCCCCATTTAACCCGTTGGTCTTCTTGTCTCTTCTAACCCTGCTCGGGGCCACCATACTTCTAAGGTCCCTGGGTTTCCTGAATATAAGGTTCGGGTGTGGGGGTAGATGGTTTTTTAACACAGGGTCCTGTTGGAGGATTTTCCAGTTCCTCTTCAGGACTTTCTGTATTACAGGGGCTTGGTTATTATACCTAGTACAGAATCTAACCTGCACCATCCCTTCTGTTCCAGAATTTCCCACTTTCGCTTCACCTATATCTGCCGGAGAAGCGTCATAAAGGGACAAGTACTTTCCATAGGCCTCCTTCACATGTTCGGCCTTGTATCCCTTTTCCTCAAACTTCTTACTTAAAATAGCTCCCTGTTCCTCATAATCCACCTTGCGTGTACATGTCCGCCTAAGCCTGCAGAACTGGCCGAAAGGAACATTTCTGATCCACTTGGGGTGATGATGACTACGGGCATGGAGAAACGAATTCCCAGCACTAGGCTTGAAGTGTGTTTTTGAATAAATTAAGCCTTCGTCATCCACCCGAAGCTCAAGGTCCAGAAATATCAAACACTCATCATCCATCACATTTGGTGTGTTATGGTATTTTACTATTCATTTATTTTTTTCAGGCGTGCGGAGACAAAATAATGGAGTTGTGTGTATTCCCACCAGGTCAATGCGGGACAGAGTATAGCATTTTTGAGATCCTGTAAGTTAGGAAATTTCCCATTTTGTAAGAGGTGGAAAATGCGAATTCCTATATCATTGGGAACCGAGCGCAGGGAGTGTGAGGATTGGCCCGGAGGGAATTGCGGGTTGTCTAGTAAAGGAGTAAGGAGGCTATGTTTATGGATTAATTGGTGTTTGGCGTTTGCTGTATGAAAACAACGAATGGTGGGGCCTATTAACTGGTGTTTTTTTAGGGAGTCCTGTAAGGAAGAATAAATTAGCCAAGGGGTACTTTGAATGGGAATCTGAGAGAGAGAGTCTTCCAATTCAACCCAATCCTTTTTGTGCTTCTGTGCGTGCCAATCTGCTATGCGTAAGAGGTGTGATGCTTGGTAGTACAAGTAAATGTCTGGGATTCCCATTCCACCTTTGGATTTGGGTCTTGAGAGTGTCTCAAATTTAATGCGAGGGGCTTTGTGATGATTGTATAGGGCAGGAATCCCAGAGGAGGGAGTGTATAGCTGATAGCAGGTGTCGCTGGGGTTGCTGAAGTGCACAAATTTGTTCAAATTTGGAAAAAGGTGCCTCTTTAGGATTTTTTTTCAGGCGTGCGGAGACAAAATAATGGAGTTGTGTCATTTATTTTATTTATTTTTTCCTTCCATGTTTTCTTTCATGTTTGAGCTACTTTGGAGACTGTATATGCTACTTTGATGTGTGTTGTATCACACCAGTTTTGTGAGTACTTTGTACACTCTTTAATATTTTAATAAATGGTTTTATGGTAATGCACTAGGTCGGTGCGCCCCTCTTTTTCTTTTTTGTCTTTTCTATAAATGGTAAGAGTTGCAGAGCCAGTAGCCAAACTACTGTTTAGACGCTGGGCATGTGGGTGGCGGGGAGTACACTTTTTTTTTATTCCAGCATGTGTGGAATCGAAATTTGCCGTCTAGATGTTACAGCTGGTGGTGTGCTGGAGGTAAATGCGACACTGCGTGCTATATCATCATCCCTGTCAGTCGAGGCTGCCGACAGGTGATGAGTGACTATAGCAGGGACAGACTGATGTGCAGGTGGAGCACGAGGAGCAGCTCGAGGAGGACTAGGAGGCCGACTGACCGATCTTTGGCCCTTTTGCGGGTTCTTCAAATGCTCCTGCCAACGGGCCAAGTGGTGGGTTGTCAAATGCCTGGTTAGGCAGCTTGTACCCAAGTGGTTGACATTTTTGCCACGTTTTATTCCCTTATGACAAATCTTGCAGATCGCAACTGTTCGATCTGCATGAGATGTCTCAAAAAAGGCCCAGCAAGAAGAGGTTTGTATAGTGGCCCGGGAGACAACAGGTGCGGCCTTAGATGGAGTGGGCCGTCTGCTCTCCCCTCTTACTTGCTCTGCCTCCTCAACCTCAGACCCAACATCAGACTCCATAAAGGACTGAGCATCAGGTGTGGCCTGGGAGACAACAGGTGCGGCCTTAGATGGAGTGGGCTGTCTGCTCTCCCCTCTTGCTTGCTCTGCCTCCTTCTCAACCTCAGACCCAACATCAGACTCCATAAAGGACTGAGCATCAGGCGTGGCCCGGGAGACAACAGGTGCGGCCTTAGATGCAGTGGGCCGTCTGCTCTCGCCTCTTGCTTGCTCTGCCTCCTCCTCAACCTCAGACCCAACATCAGACTCCATAAAGGACTGAGCATCAGGCTGGAGTAGATGACCAACACTGTGGTCAAACAGCTCAGCTGACTCCTCTGCCATGTCTGAAGTTGGGTCTAAGGGAGGACTTGAGGTGGACATGGACTCATCTTTATTTGCTCTGCCAACTGGAGAAGACTGACCACTTTTCTCTGCCTGGGTCACTGTAGTTGCAGATGATGACGATGATGAGGGTTTGGTATTATAGTCCACCACCTCCTGTACGTACTGTGGACGTATAGCTTGGCCACTGCGGGAGAACAATCACAATGGTGGCCTGGCTGAGGACTGACCACCACGTCCACCCTTGCCTCGAGACACCCTAGAAGCTGTGCCCCTTTCCGCAGCAGGGACACGAATGCCTTTCCTTGGTCTACCTGACATAGTTATCACTGAGGCTTTGCCAACTCTGCGCGGTGAAATTCACCTGCAAAACGCACACTGCTATGCGACCCAAAGTTGTCGCTAAATACAGCAGATGTGTGTATCACTGCAATGTATTTTGCTGACTAGCAAGCACGTATACCTGCTGTAGATATATCAGCAGTGCAACATGCTCACTAGACGGAACCCTGACACTTAAAACTATCCCTACAAAAACTAGATTGTTGAATCTAACTATAGTGGTATATAGTACCCTAACTACACTGCATATCCCTTTCCTCACACTAAAAGAACAGCTCCATACAGCAGAAGACAATTTCTAACTGACACTCTCCCTTTTAATTTTTTTTTTTCTAACTCAAACAAACAGCACAATTGCTGTATTTCTAACTGCACTGGCTGTCTGTAAGCTGAATGCTCTTCTGCTGATACGGAGCAAGAGTAACACAAATGCTTCCACTCTCTTCCATAGCCTCTGTATTACAGTGCTAGAGGTTAGGCGGGGCTATGTTATATACTGGGGGGCGTATTCACTCCTGATTGGCCTCTGGTCCCCGTAGTCACTCCAATCACGTTCCTAGCAGACTCCTGCCCCCTCATTGGCTTTTGCTGATGTTTCTGGGCCAATGACTGGCTTTTAAAGGCCACTTCCTCTCCCTTTGCATATTAGACGGTTCTGGTGACCGAATACCGAACTTTTACCGCAAAAAGTTCGGAATTCGGCCGAATTTCGAACACCCAATGTTCGATCATCCCTACTAATCTTACCATTGCACCCAGCATTGTCTGATGTCCCTTTTATTTGTACTGTTTTATTTTTTTGAAAAACCAATAAAGATATTTAAAAAAATAAATAAATAAAGATATTAAAAAGTAAGGATCCCAATACTGACCCTTGGGGTACACCACTGATAACCTTAGACCATTCAGAGTAAGAATCGTTAACCATTACTCTCTGAATTCTATCTTTTAGCCAATTTTATATCCATTTACAAATTGATCTTTCCAAGCAAGTAGACTTTACCTTACACATTAGCCGTGTGTGGGGAACTGTGTGAAACGCTTCTGCAAAATCTAAGTATACTACATCCACAGCTACCCCTCTATCCAAGGTTTTACTTACCTCCTCATAAAAAGAAATTAGGTTTGTTTGACAATTTCTGTCTTTCATGAATCCATGCTGTCTGTTGCTAAAAATATTTTTTTCCAGCAATGTGGTCATTTTTTAAACTCTGTAGTATCTACCTAGTATCTACCAGACTATAGAAGTTCAACTAACAGGTCTATAGTTACTTGGTAAAGACTTTGATCCTTTTTTAAATATAGGCACCACATTGGCTCTATGCCAATCCAGTGGTACTATTCCAGTCCTTAACGAGTCCCTAAAAATCAGAAACAATGGCTTTGAACTGACAGAGCTCAATTCTTTTAGGATGTATGGGTGGATGCCATCTGGTCCAGGTGCTTTATTCACTTTTATTCTGTCTAAATATTTCTGGACCATATCACTTTTCGGCCATTGTGGATAACTTGGGGCTGTGTCAATACCATCCTCATTACGGTCATGAGCTGCCCCATGCTCCTTTGTATACACAGAGCTGAAGAAAGTATTTAATAAATTTGCCTTATCTTTGTCCCCAGTCACCCATTATTTTGTAAAGGGCCTACATACTCAGACCTAACCTTTTAACTATTAATATATTTGAATAATTTTTGGGGGTTTGTCCTACTATCTTTGCAATCTGTCGTTCATTTTGAATTTTTGCATCCTTGATTTCCTTTTTACATATTCTGTTATATTCTTTGTAACAATTAAACAATGATAGTGTTCATTTTTATATTTTTGAAAAGCTCTTTTCTTATTATTTATAGCTTTTTTAACTTTGGCCGTGAGCCACATAGGGTTTAATTTCAGCCTTTTAAATGTATTGCCCATGGGAATATACTTTGCAGTGAGTTCGCACACAGTCTTTTTGAAGAATTCACATTTCTGTTCTGTGTTCATCAATGCCAATATTCCCTCCCAGTCTAAGTCTTGGAAAGCAACCCTCATCCTTGGAAAATTTGCTCTCTTAGAGCCGGTCCACACCAGCGCGACTTGTCAGACGACTTGTCAGCCTGACAAGTCGCGCTCCCTCGCGCTCCATTGACCGCTACAGGACCCGTTCTAATAGGAGCGAGAAAAAGGGTCCTGTACGACTTTGGGGCGACCTCGGAGCGACTTGCATAGACTTCCATTATGTGAAGTCCCTGCAAGTCATTCCGAAGTCGTGGTGCATGGCAATGCACAAGTCGCCCCCGAAGTAGTACAGAGTCGTCTTAGTGTAAACCGACTCTTAAAGTTAAGTGTTTTTGTATTTCCTGTATGTGTTTGTTGCTTACAGCTAACATTAAATGAAATCATATTATGGTCACTGCTACCCTGCTGTTCTTTTTTATGAACATTAGTAATAAGCTCTATATGGTTTGAGATTACCAGGTCCAACAGAGCATCAATTCTAGTCGGGTCCTCAATAAACTGTACCATAAAATTGTCTTGTAATCGGTTTATAAATTTTTGTCCTTTGACTGGAGTAATGGCACTGCTGGAACAGTTAATGTCTGGGTAGTTAAAATCCCCCATTATTATCACTGCCTCAGCCCTTTCTATCTGTGCAATGAGCTGAGTCTCCACCTCCTCATTAATACTGGGAGGTCTATAATAAACTCCAATGATAACCTTTGTATTACACACACCCATGTACATTTCCACCCATACTGCTTCAGACTCACTCAACTAGGTCCTCTTTCACACTCACTTTGAGATCACTTCTCACATAGAGACAGACACCACCACCCCTCCATTTTACCCTGTCTTTCCAAAAGAGAGCATAGCCAGTAATATTATTAGCCTAGTTATGTGAAGAATGAAGTCAAGATTCAGCAATACCAAATAAATCATAGTTCTCCTCATGCACAGAGGTTCAAACTCACCTATTTTGCCTGGCAGACTTCTGGCATTGGTAAACAAACAATTTCATTTATTGTCATAATTTGCCCACTTATTTTGCATATTTTTTATTTTGGTACAAATAGTACCCTTTCCAATGGTTGTTTGTAACATGGGAACCCTCCTCTGCCATAGCTCTCCCCCCATCTTTCCCCATTCCACCTACCAATAGGAGTTGCCCCCTGTCTTACCTTTCTGCCCTATTATAGTCTTACTCACCCCCCCCCCCCCCAATCCTAGTTAGTTGATGGTAAGCATGCATCACAAGAGTTTTGCTTAAGAGAGAGACCAACATCTATGAAGCATATCTGGATGAGTCACAATAGAGTTGATTTAATAATCTGCAAAATCTGTTGCAGCTCTGCATAAAAAGCAATCAGCTTTTAGTTTTTTTTTTGTCAAAACCTAATTGAACCAGCTGAAATTAGAAACTAATTAGCTAACATGCACAGCTGCACCAAATTTTGCACTCTCCGGTTTTAGTAATTCAACCTTACAGTTCTGCCTTGAATGTCAACTCTATGCAAAAAGCTGACTTGACAATCATCAATCAGTTTAATTCACCAAGAAGACACACAAGTAGAATCGAATGTAGTTTAATCCAGATTTTAGGCTTACATAGGAATTTTTTACTGGGTTTCGTGCACAAAAAAAAAATCATATAAATGTATTCTAAATCTCTTTCTATCTGGGACTATTCCAAATGACTAACATGGTAGAGCTAGAAGAATTAATGATTAACCCTCCTCTTATGTTAGAATTCCGTTACTATCCATGATGTTAGGGTCAGTTTTGACCCGTGTTTTAAATCAGCCATAAAATACCCTCTGAATAATTATTTATCATCAAATTTGTTTCTTACCTCTTGGTTACCTTGTTAGGCTTCTTTATCCTTGAAAAGATTGGTTTTAATATTTTTGGTGTGACCCCTAGACCTTTCTTTTTATAGCATACCTCTCATTGTCAAATTTAAAAAATGGTAAAATAAAGTCAGCAACTCTGAAATGAATTTGTCCTATGTTTCTTCACTTTATTTAGAGAAGCAGACAAGCAGGAAAAGAGATAGGCCCCTCCCTAACTACAGCTCACAGGGTTGAGAGGGGATTGGCTGTCACTGTTACTAAGCAGAGAGAGTGTTTATGATTTCAGTTTTGGAACTTATTAGTGTCCTAAAATCCTATATAATAACTGGGTCAGAATTGACCCTAACACCATGAACGTCTTAATTTTCACCACAGTATTTTATAATTTAGTGAAAAGGATTATTTTTCTATTACATTGTTTAAATAGAGGTTCCTGACAAAGTAAAAAAATCTTGATGCAATAAACAAATTTATGTGATACTTATAGACATTCAAAACCTGAAAACGGGTCAGTTTTGACCCTAACACAAGAGGAGGGTTAAGCAAGCTAGTATCAGAAGATAGGAGTACAGTGGAACATACAAAAACAAACATTACAAAAAATATTATTGCTAGCTGCTGTGTTCAGAACACAGAATGGCTCCCTAAACCTAATGCCTAAAAAAAGAAAGGCCTCTGAGATGCAGTAATGGACAGGATTAACCAATTTTAAAGATTTTCCTACACCAATATAAAAACATTGCATTGAATATTTGTAAGGCAGTATAAACATTAAGGCCTCCAAAGGGCTTTAGCTTGTAAACCCTGGTTTGAAGACATGTACTGTATGTTCAAGCAGAGAGAGTGTTTATGATTTCAGTTTTGGAACTTATTAGTGTCCTAAAATCCTATATAATAACTGGGTCAGAATTGACCCTAACACCATGAACGTCTTAATTTTCACCACAGTATTTTATAATTTAGTGAAAAGGATTATTTTTCTATTACATTGTTTAAATAGAGGTTCCTGACAAAGTAAAAAAATCTTGATGCAATAAACAAATTTATGTGATACTTATAGACATTCAAAACCTGAAAACGGGTCAGTTTTGACCCTAACACAAGAGGAGGGTTAAGCAAGCTAGTATCAGAAGATAGGAGTACAGTGGAACATACAAAAACAAACATTACAAAAAATATTATTGCTAGCTGCTGTGTTCAGAACACAGAATGGCTCCCTAAACCTAATGCCTAAAAAAAGAAAGGCCTCTGAGATGCAGTAATGGACAGGATTAACCAATTTTAAAGATTTTCCTACACCAATATAAAAACATTGCATTGAATATTTGTAAGGCAGTATAAACATTAAGGCCTCCAAAGGGCTTTAGCTTGTAAACCCTGGTTTGAAGACATGTACTGTATGTTCATGGTTTAATAAAGAATTTGTAAAGCTTGAATACAGCTTATTGCAGCTTTCTTGAAGTCTTTAAAGCACCTTCAACTTAAGTTTGTAAATATTTGACATACAGCTTAATGAAATTTCAGATTTTGACTTTAAGTTTGCATTTACACTTTTTTTTTGTCATAACATGTACAATATAATTTAAAAGTGTTAATATGAGGTGTTGGATACAAGATTAGTTTGGCTTCTTAGTGTAATGTAAAAGTGCAAGAAACAGAGTACTGTACAATGACATGAAGGGGCTTAACGGGAAAACAGGAAGATGTAGAAATTAAATGATTGCCACATTAAAGGTTTGGGACTCCAACAGTATTTATTTTGTCATAGACTGCTAACACAACTATTTGAGTTTCAGAGCTAAGGAGCCAGTTTATTTCTTAAGGCCCGTACACACGTGCTGATTGTCGGCCGAAAAGCTACGACCGATCTGCGGATTGTAGGCTTGTTAGTATGATGCCGCCGACAGCCGACAGCGCACATTCAGCCGAAAAGAATCTGTCATGCAAGCATTAAAATTTTTGTAGGCCGACACCAGAACAGCCGATTGTTCGCCAGTCAATACAGAATTCGGCCGACACACAGCTACAAATCTCAACACGCATGATCAGAACCAAATAAGGTCCCGGAAGAATTTTCTCAAGTAAACTCAACATTTTATCCAGAAAGAACTTTCGGCTCGCGGCAGGCCAAAAAATATGTGAAATGCGGAGCACATGCTCATCTTGATAAATGTGAGAAGAAGGAAGATGCTGCTCATAATGCCATACTTTTCTAATAAAAAGGCATGTGTTCTGTTATGATGAAGATAATGTTTGTCTATTCTATCTGTTATATCAAAATTTAGAATTAAATAATTTTAACTCTTCACCATTATCTTTGTATTTTGACAGCAAAGATCTAACTATTGATATGACCCTTTATTCTTTTAGGAATTCATGTATCAAACATATTTTGCTGGTTATGTACAATATTAAACATGTTAACAAATTAAGATAATCCATTTTTTATTTCCAAATTTCTTTATTTTTGGAACTCAGAAAAAAACAAAAGAAAACATTAATACTTCCCGTATTTAAAACCGAAACATAAAAAGGTCCATTTGGATTAAATTAAATTAGAAAATGACAAACAGGGGTAAACTAAATAACAGGGTACAAAAATTATAACTGCTGATAACTGTAATCCGGCTGCCATGAGGGCAGGTTTGGATCATGCTGGCCATATTGCCACTGGCCATGTGGCATTTGGCGAGGTGGTGGGTGTTGTGGAGGTGGAGGTGGAGGGCATGGGTGCTCCTCACATGCGTGGCTGTGCTCTGTAAGGAAGCCCTTTTCCGCCTTTTGCAGCACATCCAAAATTATTTTTCGGGCATAGTGACACTGCATGAGGTCCACCTGCCCTAAAATTTTGCCCGTCATATTCCTGAAGGACTCATTTGCCTCCGGTTTCCTACGGAGGGCTATGGTGGCCTCATGTATAAATTCGTCTGTAATTTCGTCTGTATGCTTCCTCTTTTGCCTCCGTTTGGCAGGAGGAGGTGGTGCTGGAAATAGTTCCAAGGGCTCCACAGGCTCCTGGCTGCAACCTGGCTCCTCCTCAGTGATACTTCCCTGTTGATGAAATGAACAATTGATTAGAATGTTATAGTGAATATAAAAATGCATGTTTGTTATATTATTGTGAACAAATAGCAGACTTTACATACCATGGCGTATCTAGGGTCTCCAGTGCCCTTGTTGAGGAGATGTATTTGGCAACAACCCCCCCCCCCCCAGATCAATGTAAAAATGTAACCCCCCCCCCCCCAAATCTAAAAGGGCATTAAATGTTTCTCATTTGTCCCTTGTTTGCCCAGTGTAGAGCTCTCTAGTGGGCAATCATTGTCTCAGGTGTGAAAAACAAGAAAGAGAGGGGTGAGAGATAGAGAGAGGGAGAGAAAGAGGGGGTGTGAGAGAGAGAGGAGGGGGGTTGCAGAGAGAGAGGGGCCTGAACTTGCAGAGGGCTTGATGTAGGGCATTGAGGGTGAAGCGTTGCAGGGAAACAGGAATAAGGAAGCCACCTGCCTTGCTGACCTGGAGTGAGAGACCAGAGACATGGAAGCAAGGATGGATGGATCTTTTGCAGGAGCTGTTAGTTTGTTAGTTTTGTTAAAAAAAGGTTGAGCCTGAGGAATGCTGAGGCTACAGCAGTGTTTGTTAGGACTGGAGGTGTGCTGGGGATGCAGCAGTGTTTGTAAGACCGGAGGTGTGCTGGGGATGCATTAAGAGGCAGTCTCAGTCTCCTGGTCTGTTGGCTCAGCTGCACTCAATGTTTTACACCTGCATGAAGCAGCTCTCAATGTTTTACATCTGCATGAAGCAGCTCTCAATGTTTTACACCTGCATGAAGCAGCTCTCAATGTTTTACACCTGCATGAATCTGCCTGCAAACTGGGGGTTCTGGGGTGTGCAGGCTGAGTGGATTTTTAAGAAATCACTAAAACAATGCCAATGTTGTTGCGACCCCCCCCCCCCCTTGGCCTGCGGCCGTGGCAGTTGCCTGTCATGCCAACCCCTTGCTATGCCCGTTTACATAAAGGGTCAATTATGGTTTAGCTTATAATTTTGTTACATGATTACATTTTTAGCAGACAATATATTGTGAAATGCCATACCTGAGTCAAATTTCCCTCTAGGATATCTTCATCCTGGCTGGGATCGACTGACACTGAGCCCTCTGCCGAAGTAGAAGGCAGCGTGGAAATTGATGGCCTGGATTCCAACGTGTCTGCCAGGAACCGCAGGTTGTCAAAATACCACAGCCGTGGTACAGGTATATTTTCGGCAGCTGCTCCAGACCTTGTGGCATCCTCAACTTTTTTGACCTCTCGCCTGTATGCACTGCGAATGCTGTTTATTTTCTTTCTGATATACTGGCTATTTGCCGCTGGATAGGCGGGCTTGTAGAAGGCCACTAAATGTTCAATGGCCTGTTTTCTGAGATATTTGTTCTTGTACTCAGCAGATTTGACTTGCCACAAACAGGGCAGTTGCCTAAATTCATCAATGAAGCTGATGAGGAACTCATGGCTGGTGTAATTGTCCACCATTTTGCAGGACAGTATATGCCTGCAAGACACAACACAACACAAAACATATTAAAATAGCATGTATTTTGGGACATAATAAAGATATTCCTAATAAAAGCTGTATAGGGCCCAAAACACACACTTTCTAATCAAATAGTCGTACCTTTGTTTGTGGGGAAGAGTCGTGATTCGCAGATCGATCGTGCTCGTACCAACGATATGTCCGCTAGCGAATCATCGGCCGAAAGATCTGGCGTCCTTTAAATACAGCGCATGCGTCAACTCCTCCTCCAGTGGCGGGCTTGTGCAGGGGTGTGTACGTGCCGAAGATCAGGCCTACATGCGACACTCACACACCTGAGGCAGTGTAATAATCGTGTGAAAGAAAAATGTCTGAAAGATCTCAGAGTTCATCAAGTGTGGGCCGAAGTGATTGGGCCACCAGAAAAACAAGGGCTACACCCATGACCAAGGGGGAAATGGTGGAGATGGTCTCCATTTTAGAAAAAATGGATTATGATGGGAAGTTGGCAAATTACGATCGGCCCATTGCCAGGAAAGATCGCATAATGGATAAGGTTTGCATAATGGATAATGCCTGTTTGAACAAAAAATATGGTGTGGAGCGATCGAAAGATCAGATTCGAAAACGGTGGTCCGACCTCAAACACCGTGAGCAGGATCAGCTTTCCCAAATCCATCGGATTCTGAAAAAAAGTAAGTAATTTTTTTTTAACATGCAATATGTTTTATTAAAATTTTGTGTATGTTGTATTAACATGTCTAGATTATAATGTCTATGTAAAAAATACTATTACTCATTTTAGTTGTCATGTCGTGATTAGATCGATCTATTGTTTATTTTTTAGTATATTACATTAAAAGTCAGGAAGCCATAGTTAAAAATATATGTATTGTGTTGCAACGAACGTTCTTTCCTGCACGAATCTTCTCTGCAAACATTCATATTAATCACAGATTATTATTCTATTATTCAAACCTTTAAATAGGAGAAAAAAGAAAACTCTGTGCCAAACAATGGGAAAGGAGGAGGAGAGGTTTGGCAGCTCCATCTGCAGTGGAGGAAGAAGATTAGGACATGGGCCCAGATGGTGGCACAGATTCTACAAAAGGTAATTGGTTCCTATGCACAGTCAAACATTAATGTACCATATTTTTAGTAGATAACCATGTACATGTCTTCATATTTGTTCCTAAAATAGCTATCAAGCAGGGCACCATGTCCTAACAAATGTACCTCTTGTGACTTTTATGATATGGCAACTTTTTTGTATTATGTAGATGAAGACATTATTCCAGAAATAATACTGGTGGAGCCAACAAGTGACCAGACACCAGAGCAACATGAAGGTTGGTAGGCACAGATTTTTGGGTAGTGGGATCATAGAAATATGTGTATTTGCAATGATTGTTTAACCTTATATTCCTGTATTCCCTTACAAATTTACATTGCAGATGTTCCGTCATGCGAGGATGTGGCATCTCCAGCCAGGTCAGAACCAACATCTCCTGGCAACTTGGCAAGCAGCGTTGCCGGCACATCAGAAATTTTGGAGGATCCTGGACCAAGTGTCGGAGAGCCAATTGTGTGCCCACGTAGGTTTTTTCATAATGATTTTTATCAGTGTTATTTTTAGCCTCCAATTGTCAACACTAGTTCCCTATGGGAGCCTCTTTATTTGAATGGAAGTCGCACCGTAAGTCGGATCAGGATGCTCTGACTTGCGGGGCCACTTGCGCTGTGAAGATTATTGAGGGGGAACTACACAGAAAAATTGAATAACCCACCGTGGGTGTCCCACCCAAGTTCACAACCAGGCCTTTTGTGTGTGGTATTGAGTTTGAGGGTAGGCCCACAACAAAAAGACAGCATGGGTTACCCCCAAAACCCATACCAGACCCTTATCCAAGCATGCAGCTTGTCAGGCCAGGAAAGGGGACGAGCAAGCGGACCAAACACCCCCTGGACCACAGCAGGACACATGCCCTCTACATGGGGGGCTTTGTTGCTTTGGGCCAGGGGGGCTCTGCACCACACACCCAAAAGCAACTTGCTCCCATGTAGAGGAGGACAAGGGCCTCATCCCCACAACCCTGTCTGGTGGTTTTGGGGGGGTCATGCGGCCAGGGGTTCCTAGGACTTTGGAAGCAACCTTTAACAAAGGGTGGCCCCCAGATCCCAGACCCCAATCCCTATGTGAATGTGTATGGGGTACATAGTACCCCTACACATTAACCACATAAATGGAAGTGTATGTGAATAACGACAGGAGACGTTTATGAAATGTTCTTAAATATCTTCATCCGGTCTTCTCCACTCTGCTCTTTGGATCTTCTCCTCTCCACTCTTCTGCTGTCCAATCTTCTGCTCTTATGTTGTCTGCTCTTTTGCCCTAGGCTCTTCTTCTTCCTCCTGTCCTCATCTGATGCTGTTGCCGTGCATTCTGCCCGTCTCTGGTCTCTGCAGCTTAATATATATACATTACGACCATGCCCTCACAATGACGTCATCATGCGTTCACACCCCTAATGAATATATAGTAAGCTCAGGAGACCGGCAGAATCATCAGCAACAGGATCAGAGGAGGACAGGAGGAAGAAGAAGAGCCTAGGGCAAAAGAGCATAAGAACAGTGTAGGTATTAACTCGAGAGTAATTTAAGATAAACTGGACACCAAATGTTTCTCTATTATGACCTCATGTAGGTGATTCACATTGACTCAGTTGTATTTTTTTTTACAGATCATGATTTACATAGTTGCACTTTGGCCAAATTAACCCGTGAGGTTCTACAATGCTGCTCAGACCTAGAGCAAATAAAGGAGACTGCAACGGCATTGCAATCCAAAATGCGGGATTTTGTGGACATGCTTTCCAAATTTTAAAATATTTTATCAACGTTTTTAATGTTTTTATTGGTTCCTGATATTACAAATGTTTTGTAATATTTTATGATATGTTGAAGACACTCAGTTGTTAAGAGTGTACCCACGCTTGGGAAAAACACTTTAGAACACCCTAACCCTAACCCTAACCCTAACCCTGTGAATGTTTTTTACAAAAAAAATTTTACATTCAACAATGTGTGTTCAATTCTTTATTTGACTTTCGTTGGGGGGTCCAGGTCTAAAGCTGTGTAAAGAAGCACTAAATGTATGATGGCTGTCCTATTCACATATTTACATGTTAATGAAAGCATTTTGGACACTGCCATATGCGAGTTGCTGGAGGTGTCAATGAAATGTTAAAGATCCCCCCAGTTTTAACGCATATCACAGTGCAATCTGACATTTCACACAGGATCGAATCATACAAGTGGGAACGACTGTGCGATCCTATCCTGATGCAGCTGAATAAATGCATCATGTGCGACTTTTGTGCGAGTGCAGTGTGAATTGAGACAAACACTTTGTATGGCTACATTCGCACTGAACACGCACACGAGTCGCACATGACCCTTTATTTCTGATGTATCAGGATTGGATCACACAGTGCTTCACACTTGTGTAATACAATCCTGTGGAAAAAGTTAGTGGTGGGTCACCCTTATGCGATGCAGGAAGGCTGCAAAGTCACAGACTTCACGCATCGCATAAGTGTGACTCAACACTCAAGGTACTAGCAGTCCTAGGATTCAATATGGCATTGATATTGCCAGTAGCAATAAGTGTAGGGAGATCAGTGTAATCTATAGTGTATTGCTTGTTCATTGCTCTAGTTCACTTTCCATTACCTATATATAACACTTTGAGATGAACAATGATCAAGTTTCACATAACACTGACATATCCTAACATTGGTGGGCAGTGAGAAGGATGTCATAAATGAACACAACATAACAGGTGTAGGTACGTTGTTAATACCCTAATGTATTATATGAAATATATAGTATGGGCAACTTCTGGACAATGACCACCAATGTAAGGTGATATTAGATGAACCTTGGGTGTGACCTAGTTCTCAATGTGACAGGGTTTGTGTAAATTTTATGGGGTGCAGAAGGCCCTTGTATTTACACCACTGGCTAAAAAATAACACATGGGCATCATCACTTTGGATCAGCTGGTGAGAGACTACAGTAAAGAAACACACTGATGAATGTATTAACCCTTCCAAAGTCACACATATATAACACATGATTAACCCAATAAATTATGTTTGGCATATGTGCCCAAATGATTAGACTCCACAATACAGAATCATTGCAATTTTGGTTTAATGTGTAAAAAAATCTTAGATCTCTGACATTTATCTTGTGTGTAAAATAGTTTAGAAGTTTATTGGTTGTGTGACAGTGATTGCTGCCAGGACACAGCTCCTCTCCCCATGAAATAGTCCAGATATTCCTGGCGGATCTGACGGGCCCTCTGTGATGCCAATCCTGAGCGTCCAACTTGCATTGACGTCATGGACTCCACTTGGTCAGGAGGTTGGGCCTCTCCACTTGTACCTGGCATAGCAGGGTCAGTATCCAGTTGCTGCAATACATAATTGTGTACATTCCTGCGTAGGAAGTTGTGCAAAATGCAGCAACACAAGACCACGTTATCCACTTTGTACAGTGCCAGGTGTATGGACATCAGGAATATCCGGAACCGGTTGGCCATTATCCCGAAGGCATTCTCCACAACTCTGCGAGCTCTGGACAACCGGTAGTTGTAAATCCTTTGGTCGGGGGTGAGGTTCCTCTGAGGGTAGGGCTTCATTAGATGCTCCCCAAGCGCAAAAGCATCATCTGCAATAAAAACAAAGCTCATACCCTCAACAGTTTGCTCCCTGGATGGCAGGTTCAGAGTGCCGTTATGAAGACGACGAGCGAACTCCGTCTGCTCAATAACTCCCCCATCCGAATTGCGGCCATTTTTGCCAATATCCAAATAAATAAACTCATAGTTTGCATTAACTATGGCTAACATGACTATACTAAAAAAATCCTTTATAATTATAATAAAATGTGCCGGAATTCGGAGGGGGGACAATGCGGATGTGCTTCCCATCAATAGCACCCCCACAATTGGGAAAATTCCACTTCTCCAGAAATTGAGCAGCAATCTCCAGCCATTGCTCTGCGTTTGAAGGAAACTGTGGGGGAAAAACAAAACAAAAAAAAAAAAAGTTAGTGCTTGAGCACATCACATTATTAATTACACACACAGTTGACTGTTAAATGCTTATGCAACTTTAAAAAAATATAAACAACAGGAAGGCAATCGTTTGGATTTGGGGATGTAACACCTACATACATTTATTTTCAACCTCCTATTGTTCTTATATTGTAAAGGGCCATACACAATATAAGATTCTCTGAAGACTTTTTCATTCAGATTTACCCTTTCTATGTAGTGCAAGGGCCTGCCAGATTGCATAGGATTTGAAAGTGTTTGTTTGACCTCATGTTATCTCGTTTTGGTAAATCGTAAGAAAAAATTGTTCAGTCAATCTTATAGTGTGTATGGCCCATTATAGTCACCAGCTAGAGCAGAGATTCTCAAACTATGGCCCTCCAGCTGTTGCAGAACTACACATCCCATGAGGCCTTGTAATTCTATGACATTCACAGACATGACTAGGCATGATGGAAATTGTAGTTCCTGAACAACTGGAGGGCCATAGTTTGAAGACCTCTGAGCTTGAGCTTTGGTATATGCTGACTTTGAGATTTAGCATGTGGGTGGGGGGATGGGTAAGTAAAACTGGGCATTTATACATCAATAAGGGCTTGTGGTCAGTAGGGATGATCGAACTTTTGAAAAGTTTGGTTCGACCAGAACACCCGAACTTCACGAAAGTTCGGTTCGGATTTCAGAACCCCATTGAAATCAATGGGACCCGAACTTCTGTAATCAAAAAACACCATTTTTAAGCCCTAAAACCCAATAAATGCCCCTAAAAAGTGCCTAGGGTTCTGGGTCATGCCCCAGGGACTATTAATCACACAAAAAAAAGTTCTTAAAAAGTGTCGTTTTTGATAGATAGCCAATTATTGAAAAAATTAAAAAAAAAAAAAAAAAAAGAGATTTCTTTGGATTTAGTGTCTGGGGGGTCTAAAAGGTGTACCTGTGAAGTTTCAGCTCTGTAGCATGTCCAGAACCAGAATTACAGCATACCAAACCTTCAAAAATGACTTTTTTGCTTAACCGCACCTTTCTTTTGCTCCTAATCAACGGCTCAGCCAATGTGTATGATGGGGACATAATGCAGTGCACTGGGAACAAGATTAGAGGTTTTTTTGGAAAAAGGTGCTGTCTCTTTAAATGTGCATATAATTAACGGGTGTATTTCCACAATGGGGCTTTTATTACCAAATGTTTCAAGAAGTCCAAAGATGTATGTAATTGCACTTTATTTCATGTAAAATGGTGTTTGGTGCACTTTAACTTGAAATCTCACAAGAAACAGACATATATGCACGGATACATTGAGGGTTAGGGGTAGGGGCCACAATGTAGTGCAGAGTGAACAAGATTAGAGATGTTTTGGATGAATACTGTTGTCTCTTGACTTTGAATAGAAGTAAAGGATGCTTAAAAATTGGGCATTTGGTGGTGCGGACGATGCCTTGACACCATATCCCTATGAAAGTGCTGGTAATGAAAGCAATAATTGCCTTTGTAAGGAAAAAAATTACAATGATATGCATCTGTGTGACAGGTGCGCAAAAATTGTTGTTTGGGTGTTGGCGGAGCCATACCACTGTAAGCCCAAAGAGCTGGTGTTGAAGAAGGCGTAAAAATTATGAAGGTGTGCACCTGTGGAACAGGTGCGCAAACATGGTAGTTTTGGTGTTGGCGGAGCCTCCCCACCATAACCCCAAAGAGCTGGCTTTGAAGGAGGCCCAAAAATTGTAAAGGTGTGCACCTGTGGAACAGGTTCGCAAACATGGTAGTTTTTGTTTAGCATAGCCTCCCCACCTTAACCCCAAAGAGCTGGTGTTGAAGGAGGCCCAAAAATTGTAAAGGTGTGCACCTGTGGAACAGGTGCGCAAACATTGTAGTTTTTGTTTTAGCATAGCCTCCCCACCTTAACCCCAAAGAGCTGGCGTTGAAGGAGGCCCAAAAATTGTAAAGGTGTGCACCTGTGGAACAGGTGCGCAAACATTGTAGTTTTTGTTTTAGCATAGCCTCCCCACCTTAACCCCAAAGAGCTGGTGTTGAAGGAGGCCCAAAAATTGTAAAGGTGTGCACCTGTGGAACAGGTGCGCAAACATTGTCGTTTTTGTTTTAGCATAGCCTCCCCACCTTAACCCCAAAGAGCTGGTGTTGAAGGAGGCCCAAAAATTGTAAAGGTGTGCACCTGTGGAACAGGTTCGCAAACATGGTAGTTTTTGTTTAGCATAGCCTCCCCACCTTAACCCCAAAGAGCTGGTGTTGAAGGAGGCCCAAAAATTGTAAAGGTGTGCACCTGTGGAACAGGTGCGCAAACATTGTCGTTTTTGTTTTAGCATAGCCTCCCCACCTTAACCCCAAAGAGCTGGTGTTGAAGGAGGCCCAAAAATTGTAAAGGTGTGCACCTGTGGAACAGGTGCGCAAACATTGTCGTTTTTGTTTTAGTATAGCCTCCCCACCTTAACCCCAAAGAGCTGGTGTTGAAGGAGGCCCAAAAATTGTAAAGGTGTGCACCTGTGGAACAGGTGCGCAAACATTGTCGTTTTTGTTTTAGCATAGCCTCCCCACCTTAACCCCAAAGAGCTGGTGTTGAAGGAGGCCCAAAAATTGTAAAGGTGTGCACCTGTGGAACAGGTGCGCAAACATTGTCGTTTTTGTTTTAGTATAGCCTCCCCACCTTAACCCCAAAGAGCTGGTGTTGAAGGAGGCCCAAAAATTGTAAAGGTGTGCACCTGTGGAACAGGTGCGCAAACATTGTCGTTTTTGTTTTAGCATAGCCTCCCCACCTTAACCCCAAAGAGCTGGCGTTGAAGGAGGCCCAAAAATTGTAAAGGTGTGCACCTGTGGAACAGGTGCGCAAACATTGTAGTTTTTGTTTTAGCATAGCCTCCCCACCTTAACCCCAAAGAGCTGGTGTTGAAGGAGGCCCAAAAATTGTAAAGGTGTGCACCTGTGGAACAGGTGCGCAAACATTGTCGTTTTTGTTTTAGCATAGCCTCCCCACCTTAACCCCAAAGAGCTGGTGTTGAAGGAGGCCCAAAAATTGTAAAGGTGTGCACCTGTGGAACAGGTGCGCAAACATTGTCGTTTTTGTTTTAGTATAGCCTCCCCACCTTAACCCCAAAGAGCTGGTGTTGAAGGAGGCCCAAAAATTGTAAAGGTGTGCACCTGTGGAACAGGTGCGCAAACATTGTCGTTTTTGTTTTAGCATAGCCTCCCCACCTTAACCCCAAAGAGCTGGTGTTGAAGGAGGCCCAAAAATTGTAAAGGTGTGCACCTGTGGAACAGGTGCGCAAACATTGTCGTTTTTGTTTTAGCATAGCCTCCCCACCTTAACCCCAAAGAGCTGGTGTTGAAGGAGGCCCAAAAATTGTAAAGGTGTGCACCTGTGGAACAGGTGCGCAAACATTGTCGTTTTTGTCATAACCAAAATGAGGTTCTGTGAACGTAAAGAGAATGAGAGGAGGGTTTGAGGGTGGCACCATGGTCCAGGCTTAAACTGAGGCTCAACTGCCAAATCACAACGATAGCCTAGTCTACAAGGTCTGCATCAGGTGCATCAAAGCTTGATATCCACGACTGATTCATCTTAATGAATGTCAAACGGTCGACTGAGTCGGTGGAGAGTCTAGTTCGATGGTCTGTGACGAATCCTCCTGCTGCGCTGAATGCCCGTTCCGATAGGACACTGGAAGCAGGGCAGGCCAACAACTCCATGGCATACTGGGCCAGTTCTGGCCAGTGGTCTAATCTTAAGACCCAGTATGCCAGTGGATCGGATTCGTCACATGAAAAGCCCTCTGTGTCACTTTGTGCCCTCACGTAATCGTCCACCATGTGATGCAGACGGTGTCGATGCGATGTGGCAGCTGAGAGGCCTGGGCGGTGAGGACTAAAAAAAGACCGAAAGGCATCCGTCAACCGCACGCCTTCTCCAACGCTCCTCTCGTGACCACCAGTAGAATCCATGGTAGGTTGTCCCCGCCCCTGCACCCTACGGGAGTCGGGGAACATGTTCACCAGATTCCTCTTGAGACTGTCCTCAAGGGATTTGATCCTGTGGACTCTATGGGTGGATGGGAAAAGCTCCGAGACTTTACACTTGTACCGGGGGTCAAGTAGGGTGGCCAACCAATAGTGGTTAGTCTCTTTAATGGCCTTGATTCTGGGGTCCTTTCGCAGGCTCTGGAGCATGATGTTTCCCATGCGTCGCAAATTAGCGAAGGCCTGAGAAGCTGACTCCTCGGGGTCACTCATAACGACATTATCTTCAACGGGCTCCTCCTCCTCCCAGCCACGTACTACTCCAAAGTGTCCCGAGGGAGTCAAACTAGGCCTTGCAGATTGCCGCATGTCTTCCTCCTCCTCCTCCTCAAACCCTGCAAAAGTTCCCGCAGAATCGTCCTCCTCCTCCTCTTCCACCCCTGGATCCTGCTCGGGCCTCTGGGAGCTAGGCATAATGGGGTCAGGATTCTCAGGATAAAGGGGGCCTTGAGAGGCAAGGAAGTCCTCCTCTTCCTCCTGCTGCTCTGCCTCCAGTGCCCTGTCCATAATGCCACGCAGAGTGTGCTCCAACAAAAACAGTACCGGTAGGGTGTCACTGATGCATGCGCTGTCCCGGCTGACCATCCTTGTGGCCTCCTCAAATGGCGAGAGGACAGCGCATGCATCCTTAATCAAAAGCCACTGCCGTAGTGAAAAGAAGCCCAGGCGCGCAGAGCCAGTGCTGGTGCCGTACTCGCATAGGTATTCATTGAGGGCCCTCTGCTGCGTGTACAGGCGCTGCAGCATAGCCAAGGTGGAGTTCCAGCGGGTGGGCATGTCACAGATGAGGCGGTGTACCGGCAGGTGAAACTCGCGCTGCACTTCGGCCAAACGTGCAGTGGCACTGTACGACCGCCTGAAGTGACTGCACACCCTTCTTGCCATCCTTAGCACATCCTGCATTCCCGGGTACGAGTTCAAAAACCGCTGTACCACGAGATTCAGGACATGCGCCAGGCATGGCACATGGGTTAACTTTCCCTGACGAAGGGCGGCCAGGAGGTTTGACCCATTATCAGTAACCACCATCCCTGGCTGCAGCTGGCGTGGTGTCAACCACCTCTGGGCCTGTGCCTGCAGAGCCCCAAGAATCTGAGGGGCAGTGTGCTGCCTGTCCCCTAGACACACAAGCTGCAGCACTGCGTGACACCTTTTGGCCTGAGACATAGAATAGCCCTTTGAACGTTTACGTGGTATCTCATCATATTCAAAGGACCATTCTGCAGAGGAGGGCATGGAGGAGGTAGAGGAGGAGGAGCAGGAGGGGGTAGAAGTGATCGATCTACCCGGATCAGCGACACCACCAGCTGTTTGCAGACGTGGGGGCAACACTGGCTGCAGCACCGAGCCCTGGCTACAATCCCTTCCACTGGCAAGCAGTGTCACCCAGTGAGCAGTGACAGAAATGTACCGTCCCTGCCCATGTTTGCTTGACCAAGTGTCAGCCGTCAAGTGTATCTTACGGCTGACTGACTTGGCCAGGGATGACACTACATTGCCTTCCACATGTTGGTATAGGGATGGCAGGGCCTTACTGGAAAAGTAATGCCGACTTGGCACCTGCCACTGTGGAACTGCACATTTTGCGAAGTCACGGAAGGGAGCAGACTCTACCAGGTTAAATGGTAATAGTTGCAGAGCCAGTAGTTTAGCCAAACTACTGTTTAGACGCTGGGCATGTGGGTGGCGGGGAGTATACATTTTTTTTCGTTCCAGCATGTGTGGAATCGAAATTTGGCGTCTAGATGATACAGCTGGTGGTGTGCTGGAGGTAGATGCGACACTGCCTGCTATATCATCATCCCTGCCAGTGGAGGCTGCCAACAGGTGACGAGTGACTATAGCAGGGCCAGGAACAGACTGATGTGCAGGTGGAGCAGGTGGAGCAGATGGAGCATGAGGAGGAGCGCGAGGAGAACTAGGAGGCCGACTGACCAATCTTTGGCCCTTTTGTGGGTTCTTTAAATGCTCCTGCCAACGGGCCGAGTGGTGGGTTGTCAAATGCCTGTTTAGGCAGCTTGTACCCAGGTGGTTGACATTTTTGCCACGTTTTATACCCTTCTTACAAATCTTGCAGATCGCAACTGTTTTATCTGCATGGGATGTCTCAAAAAAGGCCCAGCAAGATGAGGTGTGTATAGTGGCCCGGGAGACAACAGGTGCGGCCTTAGATGGAGTAGGCCGTCTGCTCTCCCCTCTTGCTTGCTCTGCCTCCTCCTCAACCTCAGACCCAACATCTGACTCCATCAAAGACTGAGCATCAGGCCTGGCCTGGGAGACAACAGGTGCGGCCTTAGATGGAGCGGGCCGTCTGCTCTCCCCTCTTGTTTGCTCTGCCTCCTCCTCAACCTCAGACCCAACATCTGATTCTATCAAAGACTGAGCATCAGGCCTGGCCTGGGAGACAACAGGTGCGGCCTTAGATGGAGCGGGCCGTCTGCTCTCCCCTCTTGTTTGCTCTGCCTCCTCCTCAAACTCAGACCCAACATCAGACTCCATAAAGGACTGAGCATCAGGCTGGAGTAGATGGCCGACACTGTGGTCAAACAGCTCAGCTGACTCCTGTGCCATGTCTGAAATTGGGTCTAAGGGAGGACATGAGGTGGACATGGACTCATCTGTATTTGTTCTGACAACTGCAGAAGACTGACCACTTTTCTCTGCCTGGGTCACTGTAGTTGCAGATGATGCCGATGATGAGGGTTTGTTCATATAGTCCACCACCTCCTGTACATACTGTGGACGTATAGCTTGGCCACTGCCGGAGAACAATCCAAATGGTGGCCTGGCTGAGGACTGACCACCACGTCCACCCCTGCCTCTAGACACCCTAGAAGCTGTGCCCCTTTCCGCAGCAGGGCCACGTATGCCTTTTCTTGGTCTACCAGGCATATTTCTCAATGATGCGTTGGCAACTGTGTGCGGTGAAAAACGCACACTGCTATGCGACCCACAGTTGTCGCTGGATACAGCACAGCAGTTGCGGTTCACGCACAGTAGCAAAGCCTTTTGCACAGTGGACCTAACGCTTTGAACAACAGGCGTTAGGTTGTCACTGATGCGTTGGCAACTGTGTGCGGTGAAAAACGCACACTGCTATGCGACCCACAGTTGTCGCTGGATACAGCACAGCAGTTGCGTGTCACGCACAGTTGCAAAGGCTTTTGTACAGTGCACCTAACGCTTTGAACAACAGGCGTTAAGTTGTCACTGATGCGTTGGCAACTGTGTGCGGTGAAAAACGCACACTGCTATGCAACCCACAGTTGTCGCTGGATACAGCACAGCGGTTCACGCACAGTAGCAAAGCCTTTTGCACAGTGGACCTAACGCTTTGAACAACAGGCGTTAGGTTGTCAATGATGCGTTGGCAACTGTGTGCGGTGAAAAACGCACACTGCTATGCGACCCACAGTTGTCGCTGGATACAGCACAGCAGTTGCGTGTCACGCACAGTTGCAAAGGCTTTTGTACAGTGCACCTAACGCTTTGAACAACAGGCGTTAAGTTGTCACTGATGCGTTGGCAACTGTGTGCGGTGAAAAACGCACACTGCTATGCGACCCACAGTTGTCGCTGGATACAGCACAGCAGTTGCGGTTCACGCACAGTAGCAAAGCCTTTTGCACAGTGGACCTAACGCTTTGAACAACAGGCGTTAGGTTGTCACTAATGCGTTGGCAACTGTGTGCGGTGAAAAACGCACACTGCTATGCGACCCACAGTTGTCGCTGGATACAGCACAGCAGTTGCGTGTCACGCACAGTTGCAAAGGCTTTTGTACAGTGCACCTAACGCTTTGAACAACAGGCGTTAAGTTGTCACTGTATTTTGCTGCCTAGCAAGCACGTATACCTGCTGTGATACAGCAGCACTGTGCCACGTGCTCACTAAACAGAACCCTCACACTTTCCCTACAGAAACTAAATTTTCAAATCTAACTAATGTAGTACAAAGTTCCCTAACTACACTAGATATCCCTTTCCACTAAATAGAAAGCTCCATACAGCAGAAGACTGACACTGTCCCTTAAGTTTTTTTTTTTTTTTTTTTTTTTTTTTTTAACTCTAAGAACCAGCACAATCGCTGTATCTAACTACACTGGCTGTAAGCTAAATACAATTCTGCTATATGGAGCTTTAGAACCACTCGATATGTAGGAAATGTAGTGTAGCAAGCAGGAGTCAGACAGAACTGCTTCAACTCTCTTCAACAGGCTCTGGATAACTGTGCTAGGGGTTAGGCGGGGCCATCTTATATAGTGTGGGGCGTATTCACTCCTGATTGGCCTCTGGTCCCCGTAGTCACTCCAATCACGTTCCTAGGAGACTCCTGCCCCCTCATTGGCTTTTGAAGACGTTTCTGGGCCAATCACGGGCTTTTAAAGCCCAGTTCCTGTCCCAGTGCATTTTGGGCGGTTCTGGTGGCCGAATACCGAACTTTTGCCGCAAAAAGTTCGGTATTCGGCCGAATATCGAACATCCAATGTTCGGGTCGAACCGATGGTCGACCCGAACCGTTCGATCATCCCTAGTGGTCAGTGAAGGTTTTAACATCATTACATAAACATACACAATCATAGGTGGGAATGGATGGACTGATGTATTTAAGATAAATCATAAACTAGGTAATAAAACATTGGCCAAGGACTAATTGTTTTAGGGAAAGTAATAAAATGACCCAAATTCAAAATACTGTTAACAGGCAATGCGTTTAGGGACACATAGGAGAGAATGGTGGGGTGGTTAGTGGGTAATTTTAAAAATGGTTAAGATAATCTACATCTTTACTACTATGTGCATGCGGACAGAGGGTAGTTACAAAATAATGGCCTGTGTCAATTGCTGTACATCCAAAAACAACATAATTCGGGTGAAACGACTAATACATGTAATGTAATGTAAAAAATTAAACATACCTTGATATAGTCCTTCTGCAAGACCTTGATGATGGCAGAGCAGGTCTCAGGGATGATGACTCCAAGTGCTTGGGGGGAGATGCCTGTGGTGAACTTCAGATCCTGCAGGCTTCTCCCTGTTGCAAGATACCTCAAAGTCTCAATTAACCTTTGCTCAGGAGTAATTGCAAGCCGCATACAAGTATCCTGCTTCAGAATATAGGGGGACACCAGGGCAAGAAGACGGTAAAAGATGGGATCCGTCATCCTCAAATAATTCCTGAAGTCATCAGGATTATTTTCCTGGAGCTCCCTCAGCAAGGACATATGAGAAAATTGATCACGGTTAAGCAACCAATTTTTCGTCCAGGAGGTCCGCTTCTTCTTCTTATTGCTCGTACGTCGTCTCAGAGCCAAAACTCCAACACTAACGACAGCAACGGTCGAATTCACGGTCGCCATAATGAATTCTCGAACGATGTCTCGGAAAATAGCAAAATGTCATCAACCAAACAAATGCTACCGAAATCAGCGCGAGATGCCCAGAAGGGTCACGGCCAAACACTTACTTCCTCTTTTGTAGCGGCGAACATGCGTGGAACGTAGTGACGTCATTTTCTGTCGGCAGACAAAAGTCCTGGGCAAGTTTTGAGCACTTTTCAACAGACAAACAACAAACACGACAGCCGCGAACATTTGATGGCCGATCTGTCGGCCGACGATCGGTACGTGTGTACGGGCCTTTAAGCAAAAATCTTTCCTTAAACCCTTAAAGCTTTATTCAAATCAGCTTTTGAAGGAGGGGAGGTATAGACCGTGAAATGTGTTGGCTTATCTTGTTGAAATAAATACAGTAATCTTGTACTCCAAAACATTTGGTGTCCTGCTCTCATATTCCTTACAACAAAGTGATTGTTTTTCTTTGGTTGTGTGTATATGTGTGTATGTGTATCTTTGTACAGGTAAAATGGCATTCAATCAAGAATGGGCCAGAGTCTCAGGAAATCCAGCAATGAACTTTGACAGCTAAATATTTTTTCTGTGCTTCTCCCACAAGGTGTTAGAGATACAGTTTAGAGGATAGGTTAACCTTTTCAGAAGGTTTTATTCCCTTAATGACCAGGCCATTTTTTGCAATACGCCACTGCATTGTTTTAAATGACAATTGCGCGGTCGTGCAACGCTTTTCCCAAAAAAAAATACTTGTCTTTTTTTTCCCACAAATAGAGCTTTCTTTTGGTGGTATTTGATTACCTCTGTGCTTTTTATACCTCTGTGATTTTTATTCCTTGCACTATAAACAAAAAAGAACCAAAATTTAAAAAAAAAAAAATTGATATTTCTTTTTTTTACTTTCCCAATAAAAAAATCAATTTTTTTCATCAATTTAGGTTCAATTCTGTTACATATGTTTAGTAAAAAATCCTAATAAGTGTATATTGATTGGCTTGCGCAAAAGTTATAGCGTCTACAATCTATGGGAAACATTTATGGACTTTCTTTTTTTTATTGTTTTTACTAGTAATGTTGGTCATCAGCGATTTTTTGCTGGACTGGGGACATTGCGGCGGACAAATATGACACAAAGTGACACTTTTTGGGGACCAGTGACACCAATACAGTGATCAGTGCTAAAAAAAAATGCACTGTTACTGTATAAATAACTGGCAGGGATGGGGTTAATACCAGGGACGATCAAGGGGTTAAGTGTGCTCCTAGGGAGTGCTTTCTGAATGTAGGGGGAGTGGATGCTGTAGAGGAAAAGAGAGATCTGTGTTTCTCTTCCTCCGTGACAGAACAGCGGTCTGCCTTGTTTACCTAGGCTGACCTCTGTTCTATCATTCCACGGAACAATCTGTCCCCGACATTCCCTGCACAAAATCATGTACATGTACGTGATTTTGTGCAGCCGGGCCGCCCTGCCACAGTATATATGCAGTGGGCGGTCCGGAACTGGTTAAGTTAGACCTTAAAAGGCAATTCCACTTACGTTGCAAAAAAATAAAATAAAAATACTATATATATATATTTATATACACACACAGTATCTCACAAAGGTGTGACATGTGGCAGTATTCCAAAATGATAATGACCCCAAACAAACCTCCAAGACAGCCAATGCCTTGCTAAAGAAGTTTAGGGGGAAGGTGATGGGCTGACCAAGCTTGTCTCCAGACCTAAACCCTTTTGAGCATCTGTGTGCATCCTTAAATCGAAGTTGGAGGAGCGCAAGGTCTCTAACATCCACCACCTCCGTGATGTCATCATGGAGGAGTGGAAGAGGACTCCAGTGGCAACCTGTGAAGCTCTGGTGAACTCCATGCTCAAGAGGGTTAAGGCAGTGCTGGAAAATAATGGTGGCCACAGAAAATATGGACACTTTGGGCTCAATTTGGACATTTCCTCTTACTCACTTTTGTTGCCAGTGGTTTAGACATTAATGGCTGTGCGTTGAGTTATTTTGAGGGGACAGCAAATTTGCACTGTTACACAAGCTGTACACTCACTACTTTACAATGTAGCAAAGTGTTATTTCTTCAGTGTTGTCACATGAAAAGATATAATAAAATATTTACAAAAATGTGAGGGGTGTACTCACTTTTGTGAGGTGCTGTGTATATGATCTGCTTTCACTGGGATTGGTGTGGCAACAATCAGGGATGCCATTGAAGGCTTACAATTGTGTAATAAAAAGGTTTTTTTCACACTATTATTGCTTACAATTGTCATGCCTCGACACTGCAACAGTGGTAAAGGACACTGTAAGTAAACAGGACAAGCCCACAAAGCAGCCACCTTAGAAGCCAGCCAGGGACATGTTGTTTCATGCACACAAGCTTACCTCTGTGCCTACTCTGCTCTCAAACTCTGGCAGCCTCTAACAATCTCCAGTATCATGTCTGCAGCCTCCAACCATCTCCTGTATCATGTCCACAGCCTCTGACCATCTTCTGCAGCATGTCCACAGCCTCTAGCCATCTCTTGAATCATATCCGTAGCCTCTAACCATCTCCTGTATTATGTCCATAGTCTCTGACCACCTCCTATATCATGTCCGCAGCCTCTAACCACCTCCTTTTTTGTGTCAGCACTTTCTGACCATCTCTTGCATTATATCCAAGTCTCTGACCATCTTCTGTATTATGTCTGCAATCTCTGACCATCTCCTTTATCATGTCTGCAGTACCACCTGGATAGGGTTACAGGAGGAGTTAGACATTTGTGGACTGTGGAGAGGAGAATATAGGCTAAAACCATAGCCACCAAGCTGGAGACCAGGGAGGACCATCTGACTGAGCCCTTCACGGTGCATCTGAGAGGTCAGTGACAGCGCAGCCAGGCCAAACGGGGGAGGGGGGGGTCCACTGATGTAAGGGGGAAGTGAATACAGTAAGATAAGGGGAGCACTTATATAAACATTCCGCCTTATAGTAGTAACCTCCCGCCCCCCATCTTAGTGTATTTACTCTGCTGAAGCGGGGTCTGTGGTTACCAGATTCCCCACCCCCAAATCAGAGTTCCCAACATGTCTCCTTAAATCAGTCGTTTCAGAGTTTCCAATTTACATCAGGGTCCTAAAGATTCCCCTATACAGTGCAAGAGGGAACCCTGTGGACCCTGCTATAAAGGGGAACTCTGATGTAAAGGGCAATACTGCAGACCCTGATGCAAGTGGGATCTCTAATGTAAAGGGGAAAGCTGTGGACTCTGATATAAGGTTGTCTCTGGTCACCAAAGCCTCCATCTCACACCAGAGTTCCCCTTTACACCAAATTCATGCAGAATTCCCCCTAAATTTCTGATCTGTAGGGTCCCCCTTTACATTAGAGTTCCCCCTGCACTGTAAAGCAGAATCCTACAGACTGCTGGCTGGGTTATATCAACCTGACCTTCATGTAAATAGAGAAATAAGGTGTTTGCCTTTTGTTATAACTTAAAAACATTGCTTTAGCACTAGTCACATGTTTGTAGCTTAAATATTGATATGTGCATTGTTTTGCACTTAAAATGGCTATTTATGTACCTTTTTGAAGTGTCAGTAAAAATTTGATTTTGACAGTAAATTCCATGTTTTTTGCCAGTAAAACAGTGGTGCTGTAAGTTAATTTTTGGCATCCTGTCAGTAAATTTCACTTTGGGTGGTTGGCAACACTGATTGGTCACAGCAATAACACGGCACAGGCCAATCACAGCGATCACAGAAGTAAACAATGGATGTATAAATTACATCCTTTGTTTACTGCTGTTAATGTGATCGCTGTAATTGGTCACAGCAATTACATAATACAGCACCAATCACAGCTGCCCTGTACCCTAATCACAGATCATGCTGCTCTGAACACTAGGCGTAAGTGGGGGGAGCATGTACCAGTACCTTCCCCCAGAATGGCACTTGTCCTAACTGGCTATATATGTGCATTGGCCTGCTGGGAAGCATCTAATGGTATTCAAAATTCCCTTTTCCTTTTATTTTCAATTATTTCTAATAAATAATTATACATATACATACAAAACAGACCAGGGAACCAATGTGTCCTGAAGAAACAGATTATGGCCTAGTTACAAATGACAACATAAAAAATGGTCAACATGAGAAAAAAAACAAAACAACGTTATAAGGTGAATGTGTGCTGTCTACTGATGTTTTAAGGCCACAAAGCATAACAACTGGCCAAATCAGCATACCCTAAGCTCCAGGCAACCAAAATCAGCAGGTACAGATCCAAGAACAAGACTAACTGAGACAAAGAGAAAGAGTAAGGAAAAAGAAAAAGGAGTATAAGAGAAGGATCGCATGGAGGATGACCAATAATTGCCAAATGATGAAATAATCCCAGGCCCCTACAGTTTAATATGCATTTAGGGTGCCCACAGTGTCCATACCTTCTGAAAATGTTTGCAAGAGTCTAAGATTATGCCAGTGAGTTGTTTATGACACATTATCCAGGAAACCCTTTGCCCTACCTAAATCACAGGAACAGAGGTCCTCCTCCAATACCAGGCAATAGCCAGTTTGTCTGCAAGGAGAATAAAGAATGCTAGCCTTTGAGTGGCCTTAGAGATGTGAGCAATAGGCTCATTCAACAAGGGGATCTCTGGTGATTGTGGAAAAGGTACCTCAGTCACCGTCTCAAGAGGGCAAAACTCTTATTACAAAAGCCCCATAGTCAAGGGCATTCCCACCAGACATGAATCATGGAACCCAGCATATAACAACCCCGGAAATAGAGATCTGAGGTCCCTGGATACAATTACTATAGCTAAGTGGGGACCATATACCACTGAATCATTACCTTAACTTGGCCTCAATTAGTGAAACATAGTACCCATACCCATTCACCAAAAAAGTGTAAAAAGTAATAAAAACACAGACAGTTTTTGACAATTCCTTCATTAAAATATAAAAAATAAAAAACAGTGGTGCCTCATGTAAGGCCATCGTACATCACAGCTTAAAGGACCTCAGAAAGGAAGAATGCCACTTATTCACAGTTCTTTCCAGGCCTAGATAAGCCTCCCAGGAAGACATATATAAAAGCTTAGCTGACAGAATAAACAATAGGCCATATATGATGGAGACCCCCCCCCCCGACCTGTATCCTGAGAACACAATTGCTCATTAGGCATGACCCTATATCCCATTGTTGGACCTATAGGCAGAAAAAAGAGCAATTTGGAGGAACCTAAAAGTTCCAGAGGATGGCATCTTCAGGATATCTCGACTATGTTGCAAAATAAAAGGACCCCTATGCTTGAAAAAGTGAAAAGTGACATAACAGGCCTTCCTTCAAGCACCATCTAAAAGCCCAGGGGGTCCTATCCAGGAGGAAATAATCTCCTCAGGATTATTGAGGAGTTGGAGAGGGTCAGAGCCAAAATAGGTGGGCGATGCTTCAGTTGTTACCACAGTAAATAGTCTAATGTACATTGGTGCAGCCTTTCATTTAACCTCCCTGGCGGTATGATTCTGTCAGGAATTACATACCAAAAGCGGTACAATTCTTTTCATGGAAATTTGGCGTTATGTATTATAGGCCTACAATTCTTAGTAAATACTGACTTAAACCTGACCAAAACAAGAGTCTAGTAGACATCCCAGATGTGATAAATTTAAAACACAAACGCATGAATTATAATCAAATCAATAAAATAATTTTATTATTTAATATATAATAAAATTATATTATTGATTAGATTATAATTCATGCATTATATAATATATATATATATATATATATATATATATATATATATATATATATGTGTGTGTGTGTGTGTGTATATATATATATATATATATATATATATATATATATATATATATATATATATACATACACATACACACACATATATAATATACA
The DNA here is from genome assembly GCF_965119305.1 of Pelophylax lessonae. Lineage (NCBI taxonomy): Eukaryota > Metazoa > Chordata > Amphibia > Anura > Ranidae > Pelophylax > Pelophylax lessonae. The sequence continues at coordinate 244,154,824 of NC_138769.1, forward strand.
TATGTAATATATAACGCATGAATTATAATTGAATCAATAATATAATTTATATATATATATATATATATATATATATATATATATATATATATATATATATATATATATATATATATATATATATATATGTGTATGTGTGTGTGTGCATATACCGGTATATCTGCATATATTTATGCATATATATATATATATATATATATATATATATATATATATATGCATATATATATGTATATATATATATATAAAATGTGTTATGTGTTTGTGTTTTGTGCAATGTTTTTTTTTTTTTTAATTTCCCTCCCTTGTTCCGCTCCCATGCAGTATTGCTGCTGCAGGGAACGGAACCAGGAAGTCATCACACCGACGGAGGACGGAGGAGCGGCGGGACTCTCGGCTGGCGGTCACAGCAATGAGAGATCATCGCTGGATCGCCAGGAGAAGGTAAGAGACACCGCTGCGCTCTCTACACATCTACCCCGAGCGTGACTCGGGGTTACCGCTCCTGATAGAAAAAAATCAACCCCGAGTCACGCTCGGGATCACCGCCAGGGAGGTTAATATACCTGAATATAACATGAAAGCCTAGGGGCCTTCTACGCATAGTTAGTATACAGAGCTTTCCCAGAAATGTAATTTCCTGCTTGTGATTGGCTCAGTAATTTTCCCAGAAGTCTATAATAGGCTACAAGTCTTCAAATTTTCAAATTTTAGGCAAAAGAAAAAATAATTTTTGTGAGATCCTTACAAAGGGTTTTTACTTCTAGAAAGATGCAGACCTTGTAACTTAGAACACTACAAGTGCATCAGCTGATTAGGAATGAAAAAAAAATAGCTGTTTCTTCAGTGCAGAAACAGGTAGGAATATGCAACAATGTTTTTTTCAAATCCATTCAATGTTTCTTTGATCACCAAGAGAGGATTCATTTTAAATTAAGGTTTAAAGAGTTTGTTTTTAGGAAAGTGAACAAACTACACCCTCCCCTCTCCCCAGTCTCTGCTGTACTTACAACTGTTGGTGATAACAAGTTAGTGCCCATGCAGTTCTTGGATTTGAAAACAATGCTTTCCTCTCTCCTTTTTCTGCAGCACTTCCTTCACAGATCAGAGTGATGCTTGGTGCCAGCACTGACCAATTAGAATCTCTCTGATTCATCCTGAAAGTGCTAAATCTCCAGACCGCTGCACGAACTGCATGGTCACTGCAAGCTCATGACCCAGGGAGGTAATTACAGCAGGGACCAGGAAGTGGGAAGGGTGTACGTTAGTTTATCTTTTCATTTCTCTAATAAGGTGTAAGGTTAGGTTAAGGATTAAAGGGTAATTCCACTTTTGGGGAGGAAAAAATAGCAAATAAAAAAATAATAAAGCATATACAATTGCAACACAAGTCATTTTGTGATGGAAAGGTCATTTTTAATATATTCATTTTTGAACTGCAGCTCTGTAATTTTCTGTAAAATGCAATACAATATGGCTACCTGGAGGTGTTCTGTACACATTCTGTGTACAGAACAATCCCCCAGAAACATAATTTCCTGCTTGTGTATTTTTTAAGAAGTCTGCACTAAGATACAAATCAGATTTCAGGCATTTTCACTGCAATAAAAATCTCATTTTTGGTGAGATATTCCCAACAAGAAATCACAAAGGGATGAAGACCCTGCAATTTTTTCTCATTAGAGCACTGCAGGGGTAGCAGCTAGTGTCGGGCAAAAAATTCGGCCCAGGCACTAGTTCAGGCTAAACATTGGCTGTTTGCCCCATTTGGGGAACACCCAAATTTGCAGAGTGTTTGGCGATTGTTCTCCCAGCCGAACACCCTGCATGCAGCACAGTGCATTCTGTGCTCTGATTGGGCAAAGGTTTGCCTAATCAGGGTGTAGTAAAAGCTGGTTGTTAAGGAATGGGGCTGGGAAGCTGGCCGCTGCCCTCTTAACAACTGATGAGTCCTCAGCTGTCAATGGGCTTCCCTGTTGGGAGCTGAAAAAAATTGTAAACATTTTTTTAAAAATAACAGCGTGGGGTCCCCCCCCCGAAATCCATACCAGACACTTTTCCAAGCATGCAGTCTGGCAGGTCAAGAAAATGGGGGGACGAGTGTGGACCATACCAGACCACATGCCCTCAACATGGGGGGCTCTGCGGGTATCTTCTCCACAACCCTGGGGTGTGGTTGTGGGGGTCTGCGGGTGGGGGCTTATCAGAATCTGCAGGCTCAGACATTTGACAGTTATTATATAGGCAAGGGCAGAGCCACCTGGCGATGTCGCCTGGTGGCACTGCCCCCTTGTGACATCACTGGCCCACCATGCACCTGTCCATGATGGCAAAAGGGGGGCGGTGCCACCAAGTTACGTCGGCAGGTGGCCCCATTCTTACCTATATATAACTGTCAAATGGCAGAGCTCACAGTAGGTGGTCAACATTCATGGACGACATTTTCTTTTTCTATTTTTGGGTGCGGCAGGTGGTGTGATGTACGATGGATTTACATGATGCACCACTGTTTTTTATTTTTTATATTTTAATGAAGGAATTGTCAAAAACTGACTGTGTTTTTATTTCTTTTTACACTTTTTTGGTGAATGGGTATGGGTACTATGTTTCACTAATTGAGGCCAAGTTAAGGTAATGATTCAGTGGTATATGGTCCCCACTTAGCTAGAGTAATTGTATCCAGGGACCTCAGATCTCTATTTCCGGGGTTGTTATATGCTGGCGGGGCTGGGATCTTGGGGCCCCCTTGTTAAACGGTGCCTTCCAGATTCCGATAAGCCCCCTGCTTGAATATCCCCCAAAACCCTGGCCTAGTCCCACATAAGCATGGGGCAAGGTGCTTTGGGGTGGAGGGGCAGAGCCCCCCCCCCAATCCTCCTCCCAGGTGCTATATATTTAAAGGAATTTTTTAATTGTTGCACTTTAAGCATTATTAACCACCTCCCACCCGCCACTGCACATATACGGCTGGGTGGGAGCTTCCTCCTTCTGAGTGGATGTTGCTGAACGTCCTTCAGAAGGAGGGCGATCACGCCGCTGCATGCACACGCAGCGGTGCGGTCCCAATGTGTCTGTGTCCCTGGGACACAGAGCATCTCCGCTTGGCAGGAGGGCTCTCTGATTGAAATAAATATACAGTGTTGCGCAAATAAAAAATTATTAAATTAATTAATTTGTGCTTAAATTATTAAAAACCCAAAATATTTATATGTGACATAATATTAAAGTGCCAATAGTGCTAATAAAGTGGTAAATATAATATAATATAATACTCATAGAAAAGAAAAAATATATAGATATAAAGATTTATCCACCTTTATTTAATAAAAGCTGATTGTTTAGGGATTTCATACACTATTGCAAGTCTTTTTGTTTGCATATATACTGCATTGATTGACGCTGCAACTCCTGTGAATTAGAGGAGCCCTGAAGGATATGGATGGATGATCTTTTTGGGATAACAATCTATGCGCTCTTTTTAAGGATTTGAGGTGAGCACCCATTCACAAGGGGGTGCACGGCTGGCTGTCCACTGTGACACTCTGGTCACTTCTCTCTGGGAGCACAGATCACTTTAGGATTACATTTTGGACTTTGTTTGTTGGCTTTTTGCACTTTGCACACTGGACTTTTATATCTATATATTTTCTCTTTTCTATGAGTATTATATTATATTATATTATATTATATTATATTATATTATATTATATTTACCACTTTATTAGCACTATTGGCACTTTAATATTATGTCACATATAAATATTTTGGGTTTTTAATAATTTAAGCACAGATTAATTAATTTAATATTTTTTTATTTGCGCAACACTATATATTTATTTCAATTAAGCACACTATTATGAGAAGTGGAGTGTCTGCGGCAAATAACTGATCGATTTAGAGCCTCAGGGTCGCTCGCAGGACTTATTCCTTAGGGCTCTCTGATTGGCCCTCCTGATCACATGATGGCTGTGTCCAATCACAGCCGTCTTGTGATGTCAACAAAGCCGTTCTAACGGTGATCGGCTTTGCTTCACCTCTGACAGAGACTGTCAGTGAGGAGAAGGAGAGCAGATCTCAGCTGCCAGTCAGGGATCAGTGAGTATACAGCATTTTTACTGCTTTTTACTCACTTATCTGGGTAACCAGTGAGTAAAAAAGCAGAAAAAGTGCTGTATACAAACTGATCCCTGGCTGCCAGCTGAGATCTGCTCTCCTCCTCACTGACAGCCTCTGTCAGAGGAGAAGTGGATCGGATTGCTGTCCCCAGTGTCCTGCAGTAAAAACATCTGTCCCACATCTGTCCCACACATGTCCCACATCTGTCCCAATAAAATATTCTATCCCAGTAAACATCTTCCACATCTGTCTGATCAACTGGTGCACACCTGGCGCACATCATCTGACACATCTGTCCGTGATCCTCTGCCGCACATCTGTCGCACATCATTCCCTGATCTAGTACACATCATTTACCACATCTGGCGCACATTTGCCACATCTGTCTGCGATCATATGGTGCACATCTGGAACATCTGCCCGTGATCATCTGGTGCACATCTGGCCCACATCATCTGCCACATCTGGTGCACATCTGGCCGTGATCATCTGGCGCACATCTGCCACTTCTGTCAGTGATCATCCGGCGCATATCTACCACATCTTTCATCCCAGTGATCAATCTGCCACTTATGTCGTGATTATCCGGCGCACATCTGCCACATCTTTCATCCCAGTGATCAACATCTGGCACATCTGCCCATGATCATCTGACACATTTTTCCGTGATCATCTGTCACACATTATCTGCCACATCTGGCGCACATCTGTCTGTAATCTGGTGCACATCTGGTGCACATCTGCCACATCTGTCATCCCAGTGATCAACATCTGTCACACATCTATCCCAGGAATCATTTGCACACATCTGTCTACGTGGCTAAAAAATGATCCAGGGCCTTCAAAAATTTGATAGGTACTCAGGAAATGAAATGTGTAATTTATGCTCCTAGAACGTCTGACAGTGCTCCCTGCATGTTGGACCTCTGTATGTGGCCGGGCTACATAAATGTCTCACACATGTGGTATCGCCATACCCAGGAGGAGTAGCAGAATGTATTTTGGGGTGTCATTTTTGCTATGTACATGCTATATGTTATAAATATCTTATAAATTGACAACTTTGTTTAAAAAAAAATACGTTTTCATTTTCTTTCAACGTTTTCCATAAACTTGTGGAAAATAATGACATCTTCAAAAGACTCATTATGCCCTGTAGAATATTCGTTGAGGTTTTTTCTTTCCAAAATTGGGTCATTTTATTGGGTAATTCCATTGTCCTGGTGCTCCAGGGCCTTAAAAAATGTGATAGGTACTCAGGAAAGGAAATGTGTAATTTATGCCTTTAGAACACCTGACGGTGCTCCCTGCATTTTGGGCCTCTGTATGTGGCCAGGCTGTGGAAAAGTCCCACACATGTGGTATCGCCATACTCAGGAGAATTAGCAGAATATATTTTGGGGTGTAATTGTTTAATCTAAAAAAAAAAAAAAGTTTATCTATGCCATTTGAAAGAAATAACTTGTTAATATGACAATTTTGTAGGAAAAAAAAGGTTTTCATTACCCAAACTATTGTGGGCAAAAAAAAATTGCAACTTCAAAAAACTCACTATGCCTCTTACTAAATGCCTTGGACTGTCATATTTACAAAAAGGGGTCATTTGGGGGGTATTTGTACTGTCCTGACATTTTAGGGCCTCAAGAAATGAGATAGGTAGTTAGTACATTAGGATTGATCAATTTTCAATGATACATAGCCTAGCTTGTAGGGTCTATACCTTTCACACAAACCTATTATCATACACTTATTGAGATTTTTTTTTACCAAAGACATGTAGCAGAATACATTCTGGCCTAATTTTATGACAAAATTGGATTTTATTCGATTTCTTTTATAACAGAAAGTAGAAAATATTGTTTTTTTTTTCAAAATGTTCATTATTTTTTCGCTTATATCGCAAAAAATGAAAAACCTAGCAGTAAATAAATACCACCAAAAGAAAGCTCTATTTGTGCAAACAAAATGATAAAAATTTCATTTGGGTACAGTGTAGCATGACTGAGTAATTGTCTTTCAAATTGCGAGAGTACCGAAAGCTGAAAATTGGTCTGGGAAGGAAGGGGGTGAAAGTGCCCAGTATAGAGGTGGTTAAAACCATTGCTACTGAAAAAAACGATTGTTTAATTTTTTTTTGGCATTGATACATGTCCCCAAGGGCAGTACACAGACCCCTATACCCCTTTTGGTTAATTACTTGCATATAAGCCTTCAAAATGGGCACTTTTGATTTTACCTGTTTGGATCCCATAGACTTCAATGGGGTTCACCATTTGAGTTAGAACTTTCCCCTGTTTGGGAGTTCTGCTGCGAACCGAACAGGGAGGTGTTCAGCCCATCTCTAGTAGCAACTGATTGATAATTATGAAACCACTCCCAATAGATTCACTTTCCATATGGACACAGACAAACAAGTAACCCTTTCTTCAGAATACCACAGAATACCAAAAGTTAGAAATCTGCAACAAAGTTTGATAAAATCCTTGCAATGTACAAAGACCACCCAGAGGGAAATGTTTTTTTCTAAACAAAAGTTAAATTACTCTTTCTAATGGATAGATTAGAAACCAGAGGGAATATGGATAACATTATTTTAAAAACAGATCTACATCCCATCTGTGATTGATTCCAGTGGGGATCCGTGTTCCCAAGGAAAAGTTCCACCTTACTTCCTGTTCTAGGAGTCTTCTATGTACAATATATCCCCTCCACGTACATCTGATTCTCTGCAGTGCACAAAAGGAAAATTAGGTCATGTTGCCTTCATGCACTGTTTTAAAATGCTTTGATAAGTTAGACATGCTTTTTACATTAGTAGAGGCAGTTCCAATACAGTGCTCAGTAATGCTGTTGTGCAGAGACCTTGTAGTGCATCAAATGTACTGCAACCTACAGAGACTGCATTCAACCATACTGTATATACAGTATCACATACAGTATTTTGTGCTGTAGTTAACCACTTAAGCCCCGGAGGATTTGGCTGCTAAACGACCAGAGGGTATTTTGCGATTCGGCACTGCGTGACTTTAACGGACAATTGCGCGGTCGTGCGACGCTGTACCTAAACGAATTTGGCGTCCTTTTTTTCCCACAAACAGAGCTTTCTTTTGGCGGTATTTGATCACCTGTGCGATTTTTTGATCACACGCTATAAACAAAAAAAGAGTGTAAATTTTGCAAAAATAGCAATATTTTTCCCTTTTTTTTATATGAAATTCCCCCCAAAAAAAAAATGTAAAAATCAAAATTTTTTAATATTTTCGGCCAATTTGTTTTATGCTACCTATGTTTGGTAAAAAAAAAATCGCAAAAAGCGTATTTTGATTGGTTTGCGCAAAAGTTATTGCGTTTACTAACAAAGGGAAAGATTTTTGTCATTTTTGTTGTTTTTTTTTTTAACGCGTAATGGCGACGATCTGCGATTTTTTTTGCGGTACTGCGACATTGCGGCAGACAGATCAGACCCTTGACTGACATTTTTGATACTTTTGGGGTTACCAGTGACATTTCTACAGTAATCAGTGCTATATATATGCACTGTTACTGTAAAAATACACTGGTAGTGAAGGGGTTAACTTTATTTGAGAGGGAGGGGCTGTGTGTGTCCCTAGGGGCGTGATTCTAACTGTGATTGGCTGTGGCTTCAACTGTATGCAGAGTGATCAATGGATCTACATAGTAGATCCATGTGATCATCTCTCATACAGAGAGGAGAATGACAGGCAGCTTGTTTACACAAGCTGCCTGACTTTCTCCCTCTCCCCCGCCGATCGCAGAGTGGCCGGCGGCGATCGGGTCCGCCGGTCACACGCGCAGGGGGGTCCGTGACCACGCGGGAGCGGGAGCGCGCCTCCGGCGGCGCGCGCTCGCTCCCTAAACCCTCACAGGCGAGCGACGTAGACCTACGTCACTTTGCCTGTGAGGGGCTGACCGCCGCCGTAGATAGTCGTGCGGCGGTCGGCAAGTGGTTAATGAAGTCCCTAATGGGAAATGTTTTACCATTGTGGTATGAAGTAATAGTCCTGTAGTTCCTTTTGTGTGTGTTGTAGTACCGGCAAGTATTTAGCCCGCAACTATACGAACCTAGAACACTAAGCCAGGTATTAGATGGTGAAACTGACTTATACAGACTAGGGGACAACGAGTTACCTAATGTAAAGCACGGCAGCAGGAGAAATTACAGCCTTTGGAAAGTACTGCAGCCAGGTCACTATCTCCATTTAATACAGGGAGATATTTGTTAATTATATGTTTACTTTGGTTATACTACATGGAAAAGGTAGTGACGAATGCCACAGGACAACTGCCATTTTCTTCCTTCCTACTATTCAGGGGCTTGCTTTTTTTGCAAATTAAAAAAATATCTATATTCGTTTTAGAGGCAATGGCTCTGTTCTGGTGCCACTCTTGGTATCCCTGAGTTCTAAGCCGTAAAGAGATGTTATGACATTCTTATTGGAAGCATAGGAAACATAAAATAAATGAGCTAAAATAATTAAAGATGTAAAGGAACAAATCTAGTCTGCTATGGAATTGAGTATAAGCATGTAATCTATGCATTTGGTGTATTTTTGTTAATAATGGTTCCCATTTAAGATCAAAAAGTCTCTTTGTATTATTTATTGAGTGATAGATGTTTTCTAAAAGCTTAATCTCTTCAATTCTTGTTAAGATCTGCGAGAATGGTCCTTCCAATGTCCAGTGTGTGGCAACACATATGGTATGAATCAGTTGTGTGAGTGTATCTCTGGTATATTTTGGAATAATAGGTAATTAAGTTGAGATAGTGTAATGTCTCTTTACCTATTAATTTGTTGAGATGAGAATAAAATACTTTTTTCCATGTAGGGGATAACTTATCACAACACCAAAAGATTTTCATTTTTACAAAATAGTCCATTTATACAACTGTAGGGGTGGGCTCAGGCTTGTTTGGACCCTAGTCCCAACCCACCTGAGAAATCGGGCCAGGAAGCACACTGCCAATCATGGGAAGTGAGGCATTTACTGGCCCACAACTGCATGTACACATGCCCTACCTAGGCTGCTCATTATTGGCAGTGTGCAGTAACAGCTTCCTGGCGCAATTGCTCAGGTGTCAAATTTGACAACAGTTCTATAGAGATGAGATCAGGTGTGTTCATATACTAGTCTGAACCCATCTCTATAGAACTGTTGTCAAATTTTATATGACTGTAAACAATGAGATATGAGGGTCTGGTTTTTGATTGCCAAATCAAGTGGGAAATAATTGGTATGAGAATGTAATGTATTTTTCCTTGCTTTCCCTGCAATTTTATTTTTTATATTTATTGTCATTTCTTGGGCCCAAGATCATCAGAAGGCTGCTTGTAAAAGGAAATAGACTTTCTTAGACACTCAAAACAGGCAAACATAACTGCTTGCCGACTAAATAACTTACTTATATGGTGACAGAGATGATGTCCTGTGCAAGATCACATACCTAGTACGTGATCCAGCACTTCCAGGTAGGGGACACATGCACCTGTCGCCAGCACCTTGGCTGTGCTGTGATTATACACAGCACAAGCCGATCAGTGGGTGCCGGCCAATGGATGTCCACCGGCACCCGCTGATCAGTGAGGAGAGACACAGAACAGAGCTCTGCCTATGTAAACAAGGCAGAGCTCTGTTCTGTCTGCTGGGATGTGATGGATTTTCAGCAGAGAAAGAAAACCCATCACCTCCCCTAGTAAAAACAACTGTCAGGGCCTGGTCTTGAACCTGGGATCTCTGCTATTGCTTTATCCCTATCTGCTATATCTGTTACTAGACCCTGGCTTGCTAGTGAGGTGATCCTGAGGATCACAACCTGGTACTAACACACAGTAAAACCCATCTCCACTATCAGGAGCTCTGGTGAAATATCGGTTAGTACTTAGACCCCCACACCTCAGGTGAACCTGTGTCATCCACCAAGGTGACCTGAGTGTATACCTGTCCTGCTTGTCTATGGGTGCTGCTCCACTACTATAGCTATTGGTCTCCGAACCTGACTGCAGACCATGACAACAGCACACATAGTGCACAAAAACACTGGTAACGCAAACATTTAACCCTTTGATTGCCCTAGATGTTTAACCCCCTCCCAGCCAGGGTCATTAGTACAGGGACAGTGCATATTTTTAGCAGTGATCCCTGTATTAGTGTCACTGGTTCCCACAAAGTGTCAAAAGTGTCAGTCAGTATCAGACTGTCTGCTACAATATTCCCAATATAAGTCACTGATTGCTGACCTGACATTACTAGTATAAAAAAAATAAATAATAACAATTCCAGTATATATCCCATAGTTTTTTGATGCTATAACCTTTATGCAAACCAATCAATAAATTATTTTTGGGATTTTTTACCAAAAATATGTATCAGAAGACAGATTGGACTAGATGTATGAAGAAATTTGATTTTTTTTAAATTTTTTTTTATTGGATATGTTCTTTAGCAGAAAGTAAAAAATATTGTTTTTTATTTCAAAATTGTCTGTCTTTTTTTGTTTATATCGCAAAAAATAAAAAGTGGTGATCAAATACCACCAAAAGAAAGCTCTATTTGTGGGGAGGAAAAGGCCATACATTTGATTCGGGTAGAGCATTGCATGACCGCGCAATTGTCAATTAAAGTAAAGCCGTGCCCTATCGCAAAAAATTGCCTGGTCATGGGGGGGGGGGGGTAAATCTTCTGGAGGTCAAGTGGATAAATAGCTTTTTCAGCAAAAGCAAAAAAAAAAAGTTCACAGTAATGGTATCACGAAAACCATACAACAGGCTCACTACAAGGATCTCAGATCCACACTGAGGTATAGGGTTCCAACTTGTTTCAAGGTGCTGCAAAGGCCATTCGGCAACGAGAATCTCAGTTATCAGAGTTTGTGAACTGCTCCATACTACCTCAAAGACACAGGTTTTGATTTAGGGGAATATTAATAAATCAGTGGGCCTGTGTGCAAGATCAGAAGTGGGCTCTAGGCATGAGAGGGAAAAAAAATGGTGCGCAAATCGTGGATGTGTTTTAAGTTGCACTAAATATTGGGTGTGGCTTAAAGAGGGGGGTTAATTAGAGTCTGAAATTAATTATATAGTGCAGAATGTGGTAATGTTAAATAGGGAATGTACAAGGCAGAACAAGGGGCAAAGATGTGTGAGCTTTAAAAACATGTTTTTATTAAGGCTGCACAAAGTGCAATGAAAACCTTCAGTAACCCATCGCTACCAAGCAGGTTTGAGTTTACTGTAGGAATATATGATAATAGGCAAAATTGGAGAGGAGTTTGAAATGGGGGGGGGGTCTGAGAAAGAGAGGGGGGTTTGGGGGGTCTGAGAAGTAGAAAGAGGAGGTCTGGGGGTCTGAGAAGGGAAGGGGGGATCTTGGAGGTTTGAGAAGGAAAGGGGGGATATTTGGGGTTTGACGAGGAGAGAGGAGAGGTTGTGCGGTGTGAGGAATAGAGAGTGGAGGTCTGGGAGGTCTGAGGAGGAGATAGGGGAGGTATGAGAAAGAAGAGGTCTGGGAGAGGTCTGAGGAGGAGAAAGGGGGTAAGAGGAGGAGAGAGAGGAGGTCTGGGGAGGTCTGCAAAGGGTAGAGGTTGTGTGAGGGGAGAGAGGGTCCAGGGCTGAGCCCCTCCCCCTGTCCAGTTCTGGACATGACAAGTGAAGAGAGGTAGAATGGCAGTCTGCCCTATCTTCACAGAAGGGTCGTGCTGACACTGAGGAGAAATCTCAGTATCAGCAGTTACTCTTTATTGCCACCTGCAGGCTGGAGCGAGGAGAAATGGGAATCCTCTCTCCAGCTGAAGCTTTCAGCCACTGCTCCTTCTGACAGGAGTGAGACCTCAATCACTCCTGTCAGTGAGGAGTGGGATGAGCAGCCACATCTCCAGTGCACCCCCCCTCCTCTTTCCCCCCAGCATGGCATTCAAACCTCCTTATTCCGGCCCCGCCTGCCACTACCTGATGCTACTTCACTCTCACAAGCCGGCTTTCCCTCAGGAGCAAGTCAAAATATCACTCTGCCTGTCAACCGGGGCTTACAGACAGTGGCTGTGTATGCCAGCAGCCGGAACTTTAAAGATAGAATTGGCAAATGTGGCCGGCTGATGCTGCCTGCAATTTTAGATGGAAAAAAGTTCCAAAGCTTCTGATGCCTAGAAACACTACTTTAATCACTTTGGGCTCTAGGAAATGTTGGCTGTGGATTTTTTTCTGTAATCCATGTGAGCAACGTGTGTCAGGGCACAGTGAGCCCCCCTTTCCTCGGGTCCCATGTGCACCGCACACCCTGCACACATGGATGATATGTCACTGTGCTAATTTCTACCTGTTGCCTTTTAAGTCTTCCCCTGCAGGTGGTTTAACCCCTTCAGGACCAAAGTCCTATGTTCCCTGTCAAAACTCTTTGAACCTCTGAAATTCTGGTTCCATAATGACAACCTCCCAATCCAGAGAGTACTGAAAATCAGTCCTCTCCTCTCCAATTGGACAACCCCGAAACCCCCACCCTGCATGGATAAGCACTCCTTAATATTAAATAATGTCCTCAAATCATCCCCCTTAAAAGGACTATAACCCAGATGCTAGAGAAATATAGGTGCTGTCACGAACCCATCCATGGTGTCAAGTAATATATATATTATACATACACACACACACACATATACATATTTGTATTGTAACTGTACTGTCTCCCTTCATGTTGTAAAGCTTTGCTCAAACTGGTGGCACTATATAAAAACCTGTATACTAATAATAATAATAATATTACCCCCAACAGCATTTATTTCAGTTGACACATTTATGAGACTTGTAGAACCCTTTAAATATAGTTTTGTCTTTGTAATTCACAGTTTTCATATTCTTCTGATCTTGCCATTCACAAAGTTCTTGAGATTCTTTCAAATTTTCCTCCTAATGACTTATTTTTCTTTCAAAGCGCACTTGTATATACATTGATTTCTTATCTGAAGAAGTATTTTTTTCAGCTGTAGAAATAAAATATACAAGGAAGCTCTTGTCCTCTTTATCTTGAGTGCAGATTTTTTTTTTTGCTGAGAGAAGTTGCAAAGAAATCACTTTTTCTTTAATGAAGTGCATTTGCTGCTAATCTCTACATGGCTCTAAAAAATAACATTGTTAATCTCATCATTCTTTTCATAGTGGCTATATTTTCTATATTCAGATAAAGATCTTAACATTCTCTGCTGAAATGGGATGCCATTTTTTTTGCACAGCAAATAATAAGATGTGCTGCCTCTGCATTCACTTAGCTAATGATGTCTTCAAGAAAAGCTTAAGTTCTAATTAGCGTTGTCTCTTGTAAATAACTGAACTATACTTATTTAGATGCTAATCATGTTGAAACAAGAAGCAAAATTCATAGCCTAATAGGATATTGGCCTATTTAGATAGAAGTATTCTGTTCTCCCCAGTGCATGTGTTTTATATTCCAGGCATATTAGATATATATAGGTAAAACTCACTGAAGATCACTTTAAGAGGACCTTCACTCGAAAAAGTACCACCCATTCTCACCCATCCCTAGCCTGTAACTGAGTTACTGTTTTTTTGAGAGAAGGGAGGGGGAGAAAGTACCTTTTTTTCCAGCACTCACCCCCAGTTCCTCAATCCTAGGCAATAATAAAGTTGTCTTGTCCTGCCCCTTTTCTACACCTGCAGCCTTCAGGGACATCAAGACCAATTTTGATCATGTGCATGTGCTAGCTGAAATTCATTAACCTCTTCTGGACCACTCCACATCTACAATATATACTGCGGCAGGGCGGCCATCCTGCACAAAATCTTGTACCTGTATGTGATCCCGTGAAATGGGTCTGGGGTGTGCGCGTGCGCAGCCCGAAACCCATTCCGGCTGTGATCGGACACAGCAGGAGCCAATCAGCAGATCCGGCAAACCCTATGTTCACCGCCACCTCACGATTGTTCAAGAGGCAGAACGGCGGTCTGCCTATGTAAACAAGGCAGACCGCTGTTCTGTGAGAGGGGGAAGATGGATACCTTGTGTTTCTGCTAAGCAGGAACATGGATCTCTGTCTTCCCCCAGTCAAAGCACCCCCCAAAGTTAGAAAGCACTGCCAGGAAACACATTTAACCTTTTAATCATATATAGGATATCGTATATTTCGGTGTGTTAGGGCTGAATATTTTAGTGCGTAAGTGCACATTTAACGCATTGTATTTTAGTGTGTTAGTGCACGTTTAACGCAGTATATTTCAGTGCATAGGTGCACGTTTAACGCAGTATATTTCAGTGCATAGGTGCACGTTTAATGCAGTATATTTCAGTGCATTAGTGCACATTTAACATAGCATATTTTAATGTATTACTGCACATTTAATGCAGTATATTTTTGTGCATTACTCCATGTTTAACGCACTATATTTTTGTGTGTTAGTCAGAGATGTATAGTAACGAAGTAGAACTACTTAAGTACTGTACTTAAGTACCGAAATGCGGTATCTGTACTTTCCTGGAGTAGAATTTTTTTCTCCTACTTCTACTTTTACTTCACTACATTTTTTCGATGATTTCGATACTTCTACTCAAGTATTTTTTTTTTTGTGCTGCATAGTTACTCGTTACTTTTAAAAAAATTACCACTGCCAGAACAGTAGATGGTAGGTTGCATAAAGCTCAAAAAAATGTGTATAATGTCATTTGTAAATCAGCGCATACGAAAATAAAGGCTGTGTATAATAAAAGCTGCTATACCAAATCTTTCCAATAAAAAGAAAATATGAAACAAACAAATAAATGGTGCTACAGCACTTAAAGTGCATCAAGAAACTACTAACAAACACAGGTTAATCATTTAAATAAATCATTTGAAATAATAAAAACAATATGATGTTCAAACTTTTGACTTATTTCTTTAATAACTACATAACACAGTACTTGTACTTCTACTTTCAGTACTTGAGTAGAAATTTTTTTTCAAAACTACTGGTACTTTTTACTTTTAGTACTTAAGTAGCAAATTTTTTGAAAAAACTACTTGCAATACTTAAGTAAAAAAAATGTTGAATACTTTAGTACTTCTACTTAAGTAACTTTTTCTGCGAGCACTTCCACTTCTACTCAAGTAATTTTTTGATCGAGCACTTGTACTTTTACTCAAGTAGAAATTTCGAGTACTTTATACAAGTCTGGTGTTAGTGCACGTTTAATGCAGTATATTTCCGTGTGTTAGTGCGCGTTTATGGCGGTACATTTTAGTGTGTTACTGCATGTTTAACGCAGTATATTTCAGTAGTGTTGAGCGAACACGGACTGTATTATTCGTGTTCGTACCGAATAATTGGATTTTTGTTACCCGAACATGAACACGGACACTTTACTGTATATTCGGGTAAAAATCCGTGTTCGGTCGTTTTATTTCCGGGTTTTGCATGCTTTGGCGCTCTTTTCATGGCGGGCTTTCAACAGCCAATCAACAATCGTTTAACTGGTGTGCCTTAAGCCATCCCAGCCATGCCTGCAAATGTCTCAGTAGCTGTGATTGGCCGTCTGAAGCATGTGACCAAGTCTTTATAAGTTCGAGGCAGCCGCAGCGACGTCATTATGCTGCTTAGATCAGGGACAGAGCACACATCAACGTGCTGGCTGCTGATTAGGGAAAGATAGGCAGGAAAAAAACATTTGTGTCCGGATAGAATTGAGGGACAGGTCGGAGTGTTTAGGCAGGACGAGTTGTAGGCATTTTAGGGATAGAGTCTGCTGAATTATAGGGTCAGTGTGTTCTACAAACTACAATCGATATTGCTGTGTGGGGTGGGGTCTGCACTTAGTTCTCCTGATCTACGATCTCTTCTCAATCCTGTTAGGGACAGAGTCTGCTGAATTTTAGGGAAAGTGTGTTCTACAAACTACAATCGATATTGCTGTGTGGTGTGGGATAGGAGATAGGCAGGTGTCAGTGATCCACATCCATTTTTCTGTGTGTGGGCTGCAGTGAACACAATCTTTTTGGGGTGCAGTGAACACAATCCTTTTGGAGTGCAGTGAACAAAATCTTTGTGGGGTGCAGTGAACAAAACCTTTGTGGGGGTACAGGGAACACAATCTTTGTGGGGTGCAGAGAAGACAATCCTTGTGGGGTGCAGTGAACAAAATCTTTGGGGGGGGGGGTACAGTGAACACAATCTTTGTGGGGTGCAGTGAACAAAACCTTTGTGGGGTGCAGTGAACACAATCTTTGTGGGGTGCAGTGAAGACAATCCTTGTGGGGTGCAGTGAAGACAATCCTTGTGGGGTGCAGTGAAGACAATCCTTGTGGGGTGCAGTGAACAAAATCTTTGGGGGGTACAGTGAACACAATCTTTGTGGGGTGCAGTGAACAAAACCTTTGTGGGGTACAGTGAACACAATCTTTGTGGGGTGCAGTGAACAAAACCTTTGTGGGGTACAGTGAACACAATCTTTGTGGGGTGCAGTGAAGACAATCCTTTTGGAGTGCAGTGAACACAATCTTTGTGGGGTACAGTGAACACAATCTTTGTGGGGTGCAGTGAACAAAACCTTTGTGGGGTACAGTGAACACAATCTTTGTGGGGTGCAGTGAACACAATCTTTGTGGGGTGCAGTGAACAAAACCTTTGTGGGGTGCAGTGAACACAACCTTTGTGGGGTACAGTGAACACAATCTTTGTGGGGTGCAGTGAACAAAACCTTTGTGGGGTACAGTGAACACAATTTTTGTGGGGTACAGTGAACACAATCTTTGTGGGGTGCAATGAACAAAACCTTTGTGGGGTACAGTGAACACAATCTTTGTGGGGTGCAGTGAACAAAACCTTTGTGGGGTACAGTGAACACAATCTTTGTGGGGTGCAGTGAAGACAATCCTTTTGGAGTGCAGTGAACAAAATCTTTGTGGGGTACAGTGAACACAATCTTTGTAGGGTGCAGTGAACAAAATCTTTGTGGGGTACAGTGAACACAATCTTTGTGGGGTGCAGTGAAGACAATCCTTGTGGGGTGCAGTGAAGACAATCCTTGTGGGGTGCAGTGAACAAAATCTTTGGGGGGTACAGTGAACACAATCTTTGTGGGGTGCAGTGAACAAAACCTTTGTGGGGTACAGTGAACACAATCTTTGTGGGGTGCAGTGAACAAAACCTTTGTGGGGTACAGTGAACACAATCTTTGTGGGGTGCAGTGAAGACAATCCTTTTGGAGTGCAGTGAACACAATCTTTGTGGGGTACAGTGAACACAATCTTTGTGGGGTGCAGTGAACAAAACCTTTGTGGGGTACAGTGAACACAATCTTTGTGGGGTGCAGTGAACACAATCTTTGTGGGGTGCAGTGAACAAAACCTTTGTGGGGTGCAGTGAACACAACCTTTGTGGGGTACAGTGAACACAATCTTTGTGGGGTGCAGTGAACAAAACCTTTGTGGGGTACAGTGAACACAATCTTTGTGGGGTGCAGTGAACAAAACCTTTGTGGGGTACAGTGAACACAACCTTTGTGGGGTGCAGTGAACAAAACCTTTGTGGGGTACAGTGAACACAATCTTTGTGGGGTGCAGTGAAGACAATCCTTTTGGAGTGCAGTGAACAAAATCTTTGTGGGGTACAGTGAACACAATCTTTGTGGGGTGCAGTGAACAAAATCTTTGTGGGGTACAGTGAACACAATCTTTGTGGGGTGCAGTGAAGACAATCCTTGTGGGGTGCAGTGAAGACAAACCTTGTGGGGTGCAGTGAAGACAATCCTTGTGGGGTGCAGTGAACAAAATCTTTGGGGGGTACAGTGAACACAATCTTTGTGGGGTGCAGTGAACACAATCTTTGTGGGGTGCAGTGAACACAATCTTTGTGGGGTGCAGTGAAGACAATCCTTTTGGAGTGCAGTGAACACAATCTTTGTGGGGTACAGTGAACACAATCTTTGTGGGGTGCAGTGAAGACAATCCTTGTGGGGTGCAGTGAAGACAATCCTTGTGGGGTGCAGTGAACAAAATCTTTGGGGGGTACAGTGAACACAATCTTTGTGGGGTGCAGTGAACAAAACCTTTGTGGGGTACAGTGAACACAATCTTTGTGGGGTGCAGTGAAGACAATCCTTTTGGAGTGCAGTGAACACAATCTTTGTGGGGTACAGTGAACACAATCTTTGTGGGGTGCAGTGAACAAAACCTTTGTGGGGTGCAGTGAACAAAACCTTTGTGGGGTACAGTGAACACAATCTTTGTGGGGTGCAGTGAACACAATCTTTGTGGGGTGCAGTGAACACAACCTTTGTGTGGTACATTGAACACAATCTTTGTGGGGTGCAGTGAACAAAACCTTTGTGGGGTACAGTGAACACAATCTTTGTGGGGTACAGTGAACACAATCTTTGTGGGGTGCAGTGAACAAAACCTTTGTGGGGTACAGTGAACACAATCTTTGTGGGGTGCAGTGAACAAAACCTTTGTGGGGTACAGTGAACACAATCTTTGTGGGGTGCAGAGAAGACAATCCTTTTGGGGTGCAGTGAACACAATCTTTGTGGGGTACAGTGAACACAATCTTTGTGGGGTGCAGTGAACAAAACCTTTGTGGGGTGCAGTGAACACAATCTTTGTGGGGTGCAGTGAACACAATACTTGTGGGGTGCAGTGAAGACAATCCTTGTGGGGTGCAGTGAAGACAAACAATCCTTGTGGGGTGCAGTGAACAAAATCTTTGGGGGGTACAGTGAACACAATCTTTGTGGGGTGCAGTGAACAAAACCTTTGTGGGGTACAGTGAACACAATCTTTGTGGGGTGCAGTGAACAAAACCTTTGTGGGGTACAGTGAACACAATCTTTGTGGGGTGCAGTGAAGACAATCCTTTTGGAGTGCAGTGAACACAATCTTTGTGGGGTACAGTGAACAAAACCTTTGTGGGGTACAGTGAACACAATCTTTGTGGGGTGCAGAGAAGACAATCCGTTTGGGGTGCAGTGAACACAATCTTTGTGGGGTACAGTGAACACAATCTTTGTGGGGTGCAGTGAACAAAACCTTTGTGGGGTACAGTGAACACAATCTTTGTGGGGTGCAGTGAACAAAACCTTTGTGGGGTACAGTGAACACAATCTTTGTGGGGTACAGTGAACAAAATCTTTGTGGGGTACAGTGAACACAATCTCATACTTCTGAAGCTTTGAGGGTGCTGCCTGTTCTATACTCCTCCTCCTCCTCCTCCTCATCCATCCTTTTAGGTGTACAAACAATAGTAATTGGGGCCTAGTGTGCTTCTGTACGTGTGAAAAACATACACTTTTTTTGATCATATTTCCTATTCCATTATTCAATAAAAACCTTTGGGGCTCAATTAAATTGCGGAATAGTCTGTGTCGGTACGTGTGAGATCCACCTTTCCAAGTTTTTGGGGTTCATCTCATACTTCTGAAGCTTTGAGGGTGCTGCCTGTTCTATACTCCTCCTCCTCCTCTTCCTCATCCATCCTTTTAGGTGTACAAACAATAGTAATTGGGGCCTAGTGTGCTTCTGTACGTGTGAAAAACATACACTTTTTTTTGATCATGTTTCCTATTCCGCTATTCAATAAAAACCTTTGGGGCTCGATTAAATTGCGGAATAGTCTGTGTCGGTACGTGTGAGATCCACCTTTCCAAGTTTTTGGGGTTCATCTCATACTTCTGAAGCTTTGAGGGTGCTGCCTGTTCTATACTCCTTCTCCTCCTCCTCCTCCTCATCCATCCTTTTAGGTGTACAAACAATAGTAATTGGGGCCTAGTGTGCTTCTGTACGTGTGAAAAACATACACTTTTTTTTGATCATATTTCCTATTCCGCTATTCAATAAAAACCTTTGGGGCTCAATTAAATTGCGGAATAGTCTGTGTCGGTACGTGTGAGATCCACCTTTCCAAGTTTTTGGGGTTCATCTCATACTTCTGAAGCTTTGAGGGTGCTGCCTGTTCTATTCTCCTCCTCCTCCTCCTCCTCATCCATCCTTTTAGGTGTACAAACAATAGTAATTGGGGCCTAGTGTGCTTCTGTACGTGTGAAAAACATACACTTTTTTTTGATCATATTTCCTATTCCGCTATTCAATAAAAACCTTTGTGGCTCAATTAAATTGCGGAATAGTCTGTGTCGGTACGTGTGAGATCCACCTTTCCAAGTTTTTGGGGTTCATCTCATACTTCTGAAGATTTGAGGGTGCTGCCTGTTCCATACTCCTCTTCCTCATCCTCCCTTTAGGGTAGGAAAAAATTTAATCGGGCCTAGTCTGTGTTTGTACGTGTGAGATACACAGTTTTTTATCCTATTCCGCTATTCAATACACACCCTTTTGGTGTAAAAAACATTAAATTGCGGCATAGTTTGCATATTTGACTGTGAGATACACCCGTGCGATACTGTTGTTCTTTTGTTCCGCTATTCAATAAAGACCTTTCTAGGGCAAGATCTTAAATTTCAGAAATATGAGGAGAGCGTCAAATAGGGGCCGTGGCCTGGGTCGTGGTGGTGCTGCTGCTAGAGCTCCTGTTGCAAGGAGAGGACGTGGTCGATCTGTGCCAGCTACACGCACAAGTGAAACACCTTCCTCAAGTGTGAGTAGGCGACAGAACCTGCATCAGTATTTGGTAGGGCATCATACGCCTCTAGAAGTGATGAGGCCAGAACACAGAGAGGCGATAGTAGATTGGTTTGCTGCTGACAGTGCCTCCAGTTCCTTCACATTGTCTCCCACCCAGTCTACTGCAGAAAGGTCAGAGTTGGCACCTGCAGCCAATGTCCAACCGTCTTTCAACTCACCCCCTTGCAAATCAGGCAAGCAGTCTGAGCCCCAAGCCATAGAGCAGTCTCTTATTCTTTTTGAGGACTCTGTCAGCAGGGTTTCCCAGGGCCATCCACCTAGCCCTGCCCCAGAAGTGGAAGAGATTGAGTGCAGCGATGCCCAACCACTTATTTCTCAAGATGAGTACATGGAAGGACCATCACAGCACGTCTCCGATGATGACGAAACGCAGGTGCCAACTGCTGCGGCGTTCAGCATTGTGGAGACCGACAGGGAGGGCAGGGGTGAAGACTGGGTGGAAGATGATGTGGAGGACGATGAGGTCCTCGACCCCACATGGAATGAAGGTCATGCAGGTGACCTGAGTAGTTTGGAGGAAGAGGCGGTGGTCGCACAGAGCCACCAGCACAGCAGAAGAGGGAGCAGGGTGCAGAAGCGGAGCGGCCGTGCCCTAGACACTACGCCTGCTACTGCCCAACGCAGCAAGGGAACGAGCGCACCAAAGTCAGCTCAAAAGAGTTCTCTAGCGTGGAAATTCTTTAGAAAATGTGCTGATGACAGGACACGAGTGGTTTGCACCCTGTGCAATCAGAGCCTGAAGCGAGGCATAAACCTTCTCAACCTGAGCACAACCTGCATGATCAGGCATCTAAGTGCAAAGCACGAGCTGCAGTGGAGTACACACCTTCAAAACCAAGAAACGTCTCTGGCTCATCCTGCTTCCTCTTCTGCTGCAGTCTCGGCCGCTCCAGCCACCTCTGTAGTCATACCGGCACCTGCCACCCCGCAAACAGACGATCTGTCAGCAACACCACCACCTGGGTCGCCAACAACCATCTCCACAATGTCCCGTGGAAGCGTTCAGCTTTCCATCTCCCAAACACTTGAGAGGAAGAGGAAGTACCCCCCTACCCGCCCGCGATCCCTGGCCCTGAATGCCAGCATTTCACAATTATTGGCCTTTGAAATGCTGTCATTCCGTCTGGTGGAGACGCCCAGTTTTAAAAAGCTTATGTCGGTGGCTGTCCCACAGTACGTCGTGCCCAGCCGCCACTACTTTTCCAGGCAAGCCATCCCTTCCCTGCACAACCAAGTGGGGGAAAAAATCAGGTGTGCACTGCGCAACGCCATCTGTGCCAAGGTCCACCTAACTACCGATACGTGGACCAGTAAGCACGGTCAGGGGCGTTATATCTCCCTAACGGCACACTGGGTAAATGCAGTGGCGGATGGGCCTGAGGCGGATAGCAATTTGGCACATGTCCTTCCACCACCGAGGATTGCAGGGCGCTTCAGTTTGCCTCCTGTTCCTAACTCATCCTACTCCGCTACCTCATCCTCTACCGCCTCCTCATCCGGACAGCGTAATACCTTCACCACCAACTTCAGCACGGCCAGGGCTAAACGACAGCAGGCAGTTTTACAACTTGCCTGTTTGGGGGACAAACCACACACCGCGCAGGAGTTGTGGAGGAGCATGGAACAGCAGACAAATGAGTGGTTGCTGCCAGCGAGCCTCAAGCCCGGCCTGGTGGTGTGCGATAAGGGGTGAAATCTCATAGCAGCTCTGGGCCTAGCCGGTTTGACGCACATCCCTTGCCTGGCGCATGTGCTGAATTTGGTGGTGCAGAGGTTCCTTAAAAACTACCCCGATATGTCAGAGCTGCTGCAGAAAGTGCGGGCCGTCTGTGCGCACTTTCGGCGTTCTCACCCTGCTGCTGCTCGCCTGGCAGGGCTGCAGCGTAACTTCGGCCTTCCCGCTCACCGCCTCATATGTGACGTGCCCACAAGGTGGAACTCCACCTTGCACATGCTGCAAAGACTGTGCGAGCAGCAGCAGGCCATAGTGGAGTTTCAGCTGCAGCACACACGCATGAGTCGCTCTGCGGAACAGCACCACTTCACCACCAATAACTGGGCCTCCATGCGAGACCTGTGTGCCTTGTTGCGCTGTTTTGAGTACTCTACCAACATGGCCAGTGGCAATGACGCCGTTCTCAGCTTAACTATCCCACTTCTATGCCTCCTTGAAAAAACAATTCGGGCGATGATGGAAGAGGATGTGGCACAGGATGAGGAGGAGGAGGAGGAGGATGAAGAGGTAACATTTCAAAGGCTTTCAGGGCAGTCATTCGCAAGGGGCTCCGAGGGTGGGTTCCTGCACACACAAACGCCAGGGACACAATTGTCCAGCAGGGGCACAGTTCTGGAGGATGAGGAGGATGAGGAGGAGGAGGAGCTGGAGGAGGAGATGGAACCATGTTCACAGCAGGGTGGCACCCAGGCCAGCTCATGGCCATCACTGGTGCGTGGCTGGGGGGATACAGAGGACACGGACGATACACCTCCCACAGAGGACAGCCTTTCATCGCCTCTGGGCAGCCTGGCACACATGAGCGATTACATGCTGCAGTGTCTCCACAACGACCGCCGAGTTGCCCACATTCTAACTTGTGCTGATTACTGGGTGGCCACGCTGCTGGATCCCCGTTACAAGGACAACGTACCGTCCTTAATTCACTCACTGGAGCGCGATCGCAAGATGCGCGAGTACAAGCGCACGCTGGTAGACGCGATGCTGCTGGCATTCCCATCTGACAGCGGGGCCACAGTGGAAGCACAAGGCAGAGGAGGAGGAGGAGGAGGTCGCCAACTCAACCAGGGCACCGCCAGCACCTCAGAAGGCAGGGTTAGCATGGCCGAAATGTGGAAA
The DNA here is from genome assembly GCF_965119305.1 of Pelophylax lessonae. Taxonomy (NCBI): domain Eukaryota; kingdom Metazoa; phylum Chordata; class Amphibia; order Anura; family Ranidae; genus Pelophylax; species Pelophylax lessonae. The sequence continues at coordinate 244,178,427 of NC_138769.1, forward strand.
AGCTTTGTCAGCACGCCACAACAAACAGCAGCACCAGCAGCTCAGATGGAACGTCTTAGCAGGAGGCAGCATTTTACCAACATGGTGGAGCAGTATGTGTGCACACGCCTACATGTAGTGAATGAGGGGTCTGCCCCCTTCAACTTCTGGGTCTCCAAATTGGGCACATGGCCTGAGCTTGCCCTTTACGCCTTGGAGGTGCTGGCGTGCCCTGCAGCCAGTGTATTATCTGAACGGGTATTTAGCACGGCTGGGGGTGTTATAACAGACAAGCGCAGCCGCCTGTCCAGAGACAATGTGGACAAGCTCACGTTCATTAAAATGAACCAGGCATGGATCCCACGGGACTTTTCCGTACCTTGTGCAGAATAGCAATGGATACCGACCTTACCCAGCCATTGTTCCATTTTTGCTCTTTCTCACTCTTTTGGGGTGTACCCTCATTTAAAATTTGTGAAAAGAAGCAGTGTTGGCTACCTCGTCCTCCTCCTCAGGGCCAGATTAACGTAGGGGCTATTGGAGCTGCAGCTCCATGCAGGCCCCTACCTTTTATATAGGCCCCGGGTTGGCCATATTCACTGTGACCGCTCTTCTGTCACTTGTAAACACAGAAGTCTGGCTTCTATGCTCGCTTCCCCAGGCAGCACCCTCAGAACCTCCCCACACAGCGCGAAGGCCGGACAAGGAGGGACAGTTGCCGATGCATGGATGTGTTTATGGGTTTCAGAGACAGCATCCCATGTTGAATTAGGCATGCATGGCTGCACCCTTCCTCCTCTGGGTGCATGCCAAGGCACGGCCCTTAAGGCCCTTCAAAATCCTCAGCACCAAGACCATGATGCTCTTAATCCGGCCCTGGTCCTCCTCCACCGCCGCTTCCACCTACACTGCCCATAGGTGTGCGCAGCCTATTGCATTAGGGTGTGCACCCCAAAGTTGAAATACACATGCATGTGTTTGCCTACATGTACATGGCCCCGATACATTACTCTCCCTGCTGGCAAAGAGAAATAGAGCAGAGCAGGTGCGAGGGAGATCTTTCCCATCTCCTCACTGGCAAACAGAGCGATAATGCTATGTGCCCTAGGTGATTAGGGTGTGCCCAGGTACACCAGACACACCCTGTGCGCACGCCTATGACACCGCCACATCCACCACCACCTCAACCTCCCTCCTACTCCATATGGGCCTCGTCCTTCAGAGATGAAGAACATTGTTTTATTTTTCTGTTTTTTTTTTGTTGTTTTAAGTTATTTCCCTATCCACATTTGTTTGCAGAGCACTTGCCATGCTCTTAACTACGTTTTGCTGCCATTTGCAGCACTCTAGCCCTTTCCATTGGTGTTTTAGAGCCATTTTAGTGCCTTAAAGTTCGGGTCCCCATTGACTTCAATGGGGTTCGGTGTCCGGGAAAAGTTCCGTAAAAGTCCGGGACACGGACCCGGACTTTTTTTTAAAGTTCGGCCGAACCCGTCGAACACGGACATCTAGGTGTCCGCTCAACCCTATATTTCAGTGCATTAGTGCATGTTTAACGCAGTATATTTCAGTGCATTAGTGCGTGTTTAACCCTGAATAATTTAGTGCTTTACTGCACATTTAATGCAATATATTTCAGTGTGTTAGTGCACGTTTAACCACTTTTGGACCGGAAGATCTTCCCCTTTAATGACCATGGCATTTTTTGCGAATCGGCACTGCTTACTTTACTTGACAATTGCGCCATCGTGCGACACTGTACCCTAACAAAATTGATGTCCTTTTTTTCCCACAAACAGAGCTTTTTTTGGTGGTATTTGATCACCTCTGTTATTTTTATTTTATGTGCTATAAACAAAAAAGTGCGACAATTTTGGAAAAAAAAAAAAAAAAACTTTTTCACTTTCTGCTATATAACATTCCCAATAAAAAAAAATTATAAGTGCAATAAGTGTATTTTGATTGGTGTGTGCAAAAGTTATCGCATCTACAAACTAGGGGAAAGATTTATGTCATTTTATTTATTTTATTTTTTTTTAGTAATGGCGGCGATCAGTGATTTTTAGCTGGACTGCGACATTGCGGCAGACAGATCGGACACCTATGATATAATTAATGACTCTTAAACAAATAGTCCACCCTGCGCTAAGCAAAAATAAATCACTCACAAAAACTATATATATTGGCGCTGCTGCTCATCAACCAGTGTTCAAAATTATATATAACTAAAACGCAGTGCTAAAGACAGTGCATCTCCTTATACATATGTGACTAATTATATAAAAAATCCAAATTAACAGTCCGTATATGTGCCTTGTTCTCGTGAATATATGGGACTATATATATATATATATATATATATTAGTCCCAGTGACGAGAAAAAAATATATATATACAGTCCCAGTGACGAGAAAAAATGTTTATGTAAAAAAAAATTCAAAAAAGTATTAAGCAAGTGTCCAGTGAAAGTTTGTGAAAAAGTGCTCAAGATTAAAACATCCAAGTGACTCTTGTGAACCGTGACTCCATGTTCACACCCCACAAATTTAATTCACTTTCCAGAAAGTGTGGACCCCTAGGCAATACTGCATAGGGGTCTTAACAAGCTTGATACTGGTAAGTGTGGATGGGGCTCATTGTGATATCTCCTACTCTCCAATGCTTGGTATAGAAAGACCTAAAAAAGATCCCAAATAGTGCAGTATGTTTAAAAATGTATACAGATTATTCAGAAAGATGTGCACTTACAATGGTTAAGAAGTTCATAGACTCATCTGAATAAATATGAAGTAATCCTAGAGGCAGGTTGGACGGCTATGGCAATATTCTGTGGATCACCATACAAAAGAAGCGGCGTGCTTTCTAGCACACTTCTGCTTGTGATCCAACTGCCCGGAAGTGACCTTGATGTTGCTGCAAAGCCCGGAATCTCGTTGATGCGTTTCGTCCCTCCCAGTGGGTGTTCTCATAGACTCAGATTACCGACTCTTAAGTAACCTTTTGTACCCACCTCTGGTGATCACATGACCCCAGGGTTAATTTCCTGTTAGGTATATACAAGCTTCATGTACACCCTAACCCTCTAACTTCCTGTTTGTGAAGCTCAATAAGACCAACGCATTACATCTCCATTACTTATAAAACAAAATACATTTTAAAATACATTCTAAATTCGTATCACAACAACCTTAAAATCATATTGGCAAATACAAAACAGTTTTTTTAAAACTAAATAAGCTCTGTGCAATAGCGTTACAACCATACAGATAATGCAGATCGTGGGTTTTCTAATCAATACTATTAAAGAGTAATAATGATACTGATGAATGGAGACCAAATTGAGGCTAATAAATATGAAATAAAAAATTTAAAATAAATAAATAAATAAATTATAATAAAATAAAATAAAAAATAAAGTAAAAATAAAATAAAAAATAAATAATAAAAAATAAAATAAAAATTTAAAATAGACGAAAATGATGGACAATAAAGAAAAATCTGAGATGTTCATATTAAATTAGGATGTTGATATAAAATAAAATATATGAGCTGGTACATCAGTCTGCTTTTATTTTTTTTTATATATACAGTATATATATATATATATATATATATATATATATATATATATATTGCAGTTTCCTGCCCGTGTGTGAGAGGCCACAGGCCCACAGACTATACTGTGTGCACAATACCTTGCACGCATAGTATCACTAATATTCTGAAGCTGCAGTGTTAGTTAGAGCAGGGAGAGTGCTGCTGCTGCTGCTGAATTAATAGCTAGGCCAGTGTTCTGTGTCCACTTCAGTCCTCAAAGACTCATCTGCTGTGAGGACTGCGTCCTGACAGCACCCCAAAAAGCCCTTTTTAAGGCTGGAACATCAGTCTGCTTTTTATATATATATATATATATATTTTGCAGTTGCTGCCCGTGTGTGAGAGGCCACAGGCCCACAGACTGTACTGTGTGCATACCACTCATATAGGATTGCACAGTACCTTGTACGTATAGTATCACTAATATTCTGAAGCTGCAGTGTTAGTTAGAGCAGGGAGAGTGCTGCTGCTGCTTAATTAATAGCTAGGCCAGTGTTCTGTGTCCACTCCAGTCCTCAAAGACTCATCTGCTGTAAGGACAGCATCCTGACAGCACCCCAAAAAGCCCTTTTTAGGGCTGGTACATCAGTCTGCTTTTTATATATATATATATATATATATATATATATATATATATATATTGCAGTTGCCTGCCCACGTGTGAGAGGCCACAGGCCCACAGACTGTACTGTGTACACACCACTTATATGGTTTGGGGCACAGTACATTGCACTCGCCGTGCCCCAAATTGGAAGTAAGAGGACCAACCAACCATCTTTTTCCATTTCCCGGTTCCTAAAATCTATTCCATACACTGGCCCCTGATAGGGGATGTAACAGGGATTAAACTGATAAGAATAGTACTACTTAACACACCACTCATATAGGGTGGCACAGTACATTGCACGGCGCACGCGCAGTGCCCCAAATTGGAAGTAAGAGGACCGAACAACCATCTTTTTCCATCTCCTGGTTCCTAAAATATATTCCATACACCGGCCCCTGATAGGGGACAAAACAGAGATTAAACTGGTAAGAACAGATTTTTTTAATTTTTTGGCCGCGTTACTGAACACTCATGCACAATGGCTGTAGGCCCATGCGTCCTTTTGCGGAGGCGAAAAACCTGGTCAGTCAAAACCAAGGCAACATCATCGACCTCATCCCATATGCGTTTTTTTCTGGAGCATGCCCTGCGAAGAGTGCTGGATCAGGCTGTCGATGAGCATGAAGAGGAAGAGTTGTGGTCGACATCACCACCAGAAGCAGCCTTGTCGTAGTTGATTGCTGGACCTGCGGCAATGCAGAGAGAGGAGTCCGAAGAAGAGGAGTCAGAGGAGGAAGGTGGCTTTGAGAAGGTGGAAGACCAACCACAGCAGGCATCCCAGGGGGCTTGTTGTCACCTTTCGGGGACCCTTGGTGTTGTACTTGGCTGGGTGGAGGAAGAGACCTACAATGGACGTCAGTGAGGACAAGGAATGGGACATGGCTAGCTTGGTATCCAACCTTGTGCAAATGGGGGGTTTGCGGTTGTGCAAATGGACTGTTTGCGGTTTTTTGTGGTGTGTTAAACGGGGAGTTTGGTCTGTCAGAGTTTGGTCTGTCACTGTGAAGCGGGCGTAACCCTTACATACCTGATTGATACAACATCATAGCTGATCATATACACACACTGGATGTTTTAAAGCACGTTATTCCAAACAATTTAGGAATGTTAGTTGATTTTTGCCCTTTATGGATTAAAACCTGACTACGTAATTTTCCATGGGAGTTTTGCCATGGATCCCCCTCCGGCATGCCACAGTCCAGGTGTTAGTCCCCTTGAAACAACTTTTCCATCACTATTGTGGCCAGAAAGAGTCCTTGTGGGTTTTAAAATTTGCCTGCCTATTGAAGTCTATGGCGGTTCGCCCGGTTCGCCCGTTCGTGAACATTTGCGGAAATTCGCGTTCGCTGTTCGCGAACGGAAAATTTTATGTTCATGACATCTCTACTAATCTACTAAACAGGGAATCTATCCCATGGATGATTGGTCTACCAGGAGCTTTATTCATGCTTTTATGTATTTTGGGAATGGGGTATACCACCGGCATTCTGGGAGCGTCAGGAACAAAATATCTTGCTTCTTTCTTGCTTCTTTCTTATTTATAAATTCTTTCCTCTATGCTTTCTTGACAAGTTTTTTCAACTTAGCCTTGTTTTTATTAAAGGGGTCTCCTTTCAGTTTCTCATAAATGTCCTGGTCTTCTACCAATCTATTAAGTTCATCCAAATAATCACCCTTGTTCAAAATTACTAGCCCACCCCCCCTTGTCAACAGGTCGTATGACAATATGTTTTTTTCTTTTCAAACATTTTGATCCCATTTTCTATGTCTTTTTGTCTTCTTCCAGGTAGAATTTTAATATTTTCTATTTCTTGTTCTATTAGAGTTTTGAATACCTTGGTGAATTGATTGTTATTTGTCTTGGGATTAAACACTGATTTGTTCCTCAGCTGTGTATATGTATATATATATTGGTATCTTGCTGTTTATTCAAATCATTCGTATGGTAATACTTCTTAATATTAATTTTTCTCAGAAATTTTTGCAGATCAATAAAGGCTTCAAATTTGTTAAGGTTCCTATTCGGTGCAAATTTAAGGCCTAACTCAAGGACCTTCATGTCATCACTTGTAAATATAGCATCACTAAGGTTAAAAATTCCTTGGCCTATGTCTCTCTTTTTCTTTTTCCTCTGGCCTCCCCTTCATTCTCTGGTTCTAGGTTTCTTCCTTCCCTGGGGATATTCTAGGATGGTGTGTATTGCCATGGTGTACATTACTCCTCTCTCATGGCTACATGAGTGCGATCCCCTCCTTTTCCCTCTTCCTCTCCCCCATACCCCCTCTTTGGAAAACCCCCTCAATTGGCATCCAATTCCAAGATAGTTCCAAAATTGGTTGTTATAATGCCAAGGGGGTCTTCCTCGGCCCCCTCGCCCTCTTCCCCTATGCGGCCCATTAGCCAATGCTCATTCCTCAATGTTTCAAACCTATTCTGAACAGGAATCCGATATTGAGGGGTTACATATCGTGGTGTTTCATACTGGTGGGCAGGGGTAGGCGGGGTACCATTGTGTTGCTCTGGGTTAATGTATTTTGCATAGTGTCTTCCAATATTTCTATCCAATCTTTCTGTCTCTAATTCTCTTTCTTCTGTGGATGTTCTATATATAGCCACTTGGCTTTCTCAGACATCTAACTGACATTTTTGACACTTATGGGGGGACCAGTGCCATCACTACAGTAATCCATGCTAAAAATATGCACTGTTACTGTAGTAATGACACTGACAGGGGCTAACCCAGGGGCGATCAAAGGGTTAAATGAATGCCTAGGGGGTGTTTTCTAACTGTGGGGGATGGGCTTATGTAATCAACACAGTAATCAACTAAATAGGAGGAACACAGGCGCCCTGTGATGATTGCTGAAAGAACAATGGTCTGCTGTGTTTACAATAGCAGACCACCGTTCTCTCTCCACAGGGATCGATCGTGGGTGCCCGCCGGAACAGCTTCCCTGCTGGTGAATGGGGGGCGCGCGCCCTCACGATTGCTCCCGCGAAGCGCTGTACAGGTACGGCGATATGCAGGAAACTGCTGACCTGCTGCCGTATATCTTCAGTGGCTGGTCGGCAAGTTGTTAATTCAGTACACTTCAGTGCGTAGGTGCATGTTTAACACCGTATATTTTAGTACAATATGCTACGCATAATGCAGTATAGTATATTTCAGTATATACCATGTTTAAAGCAGAATATTTCTGTGTGTAGGTGCACATTTAGCGCAGTATATTTTAGTACAGTATATTTCAGTGCCTTAGTGCACATTTACCACAGTATATTGCAATGCATCAGTGAAGTTTTACTGCAGTATATTGTAATTTGTCAGTGGAGAATATCTAGCAGTGAGTACTCAAGTTAATCACATTAAGACCGCTCGCCGCAGATTTACTGCGGCAGGCAGCCTCTCCTGCGTGAACTGACGTAACCCTACGTCAGTCGCGCACCTGGTGCTGGGGGGCAAGCGCACTCCTGCCCCCCACTAGGCAGTGGGGATGCTGATGCATGGGACCAGCGGCGCTGATCGCAGAGGGCCATCAGCAATTGCTTCCCGCTGAGAATGAAGAACGGACAGCTGTTGTAAACACAGCTGACCGTTCTTTCTGAAATGATCACAGAGCACCTTTGATCCTTCTATATAGAATCACATGTCTCTATGATCATTTCACAAGTCCCTCTCTCATACAGTTAGTAAACACTTCCCTAGGGTCAAACTTAACCCTTTGATCACCCCTAGGTTAACCCCTTCCCTGCCAATGTCATTATTAAAGTAACATCGCATAATTTTAGCACCGATTACTGTAGTAATGTCACTGGTTCCCCCAAAAGTGTTAGTTAGAGGTCCAATCTGTCTGCTGCAATGTTACAGTCCCACTAAAAATCGCAGATTGCCACCATCACTAGTAAAAAAAAATAATAAAAAAAAAAATGACATAAATCTTTCTCCTAGTTCGTAGACGCGATAACGTTTGCGCAAACCAATCAAAATATGCTTATTGCGATTTTTTTTTTTACCAAAAATATGTAGCAGAATACAAATTGGCCTAAAACGATGAACATTTTTGATTTTTAATTTTTTTTTTGGAATGTTATATAGCAGAATGCGAAAAAGTGTTTTTTTTTTTTTTTTCAGAAATGTCACTCTTTTTTTGTTTATAGAACAACCATTACTTGAGTCAGATCTTGGTTCTGAGGTCGAGGAAGATAGGAATATTAGCCTACAGAGAGGGAAGAACACTGCTAAACAACAAATTGGCATTCATGTTCCCCCCAGCCACAGCATATTGCCAAGTTGTCACCAGTGATAATGAGGATGGAGGGGATGATGATAATGAGGTCACTGATGTGACTTGTGTGCCGGATAGAGAAGAGAAGGAAAGTGAGGGTGAGGGACAACCCCAAAGTGGCAGCCATCATGGAAGAATAGAGAGCAGCCACCCTATTCCACCAGATTTTGGAGCTGTTATCTTCATCTCACTTCCAACAGCTCAGCTGTTTGGGCCTTTTTTAGCACATGTGCAGCCGATGCAAACTTTGGCTCAAGCACATCAAGCATGGCAAAAACACGAGCCATTTGGGTACCAAATGCTTGACTAGACATTTAGGCTCCCACCACTCAGCCCATTGGCAAGAGCCCCTGTGTCAGGGATACCACATGCAGGCATCCAGCAAGGGTGATCAGATCAGTTGGCTGCACCAAGGAATCAGGACCCAGATGGATAAAGATGTAAATAAGTTTATTAAGCAAAATGACACACTCCAATACCAACACCAATGACCATAAACAAGTAAACAAAATATAAATGATAACAGTACAAAACCCCAATAGAACCTAACAAACTATATACAAAAGGATGGAGCAAACAATAGCAGGACAGGACAGGGACAGGAGACAAGGAAAGCAGGGAGCCAGGTACAGGAAGCAGGGTACAGGGAACAGGATCAGAATACAGCATTCAGGATACAGGTTTCAGGATACAGGTTTCAGGATACAGGTTTCAGGATACAGGTTTCAGGATACAGGTTTCAGGATCAGACAGGGACACGGCTAGCAGAGAAAATACTGAAGCACTGAGCCTCAGTGAAGGGCGGGCTTATATTCCCTCAGCAGTCCTCCTCAGGTGCAGCTTAATTAAAAGAACAGTCCAGCTGCTGGGAGACACCCGCTGGTGGGCCCTGGAACTGCGCCCCTCAGTTCCAGGAACAACAGTGCCACCAGCAGGTGACCCATGTAATGACACAGATCCTGACAGTTCCCCCCCTTTAAGGAGCGGCCTCCGGACGCTCCATTGTGCTTCTACCCCAAAAGTCCAAAAAGGTCTCCCCTCCATGTCTGCGGGTCTTCTAGCACTCTCTAGGCCAAAGTCCTTTAACTTGCCGGAAGGCGTGCCACCAGAGTCCAGCAATTGATCATGCGCCCCACCACCAGGGTCTGGAAGCCGTCTTGGCACCCCACAGGTCAAGTTCCTGAAGAGGCGTAACATTAGGGATACACCTGCCCTCATTGCAACACACGTCCCAACACTGGGACTGAAGGCAAGCTGGACATAAAGCAGGGGAGCGCCAGCGGCATGCAGGATGTCCGGCAGTGGCACACCAGGCTGGGCAACAGACAGTGGCACATCAAACAGGGCGGCAGACCGTGGCTCAGCGGGCACTGGATCAGCAAGCACTGGGTCAGCGGGCACTGGAACAGCAAGCACTGGGTCAGCAGGCACGGTAGTGGTCACCGGAACAGCGGGCACTGGAACAGCAAGCACTGGGTCAGCAGGCACGGTAGTGGTCACCAGAACAGCGGGCACGGGATCAGCTGGCACTGGATTAGCGGGCTGAGTAAGAGACACCGGATCAGCAGGCACCGGAACAGCAGGCACTGGGTCAGCGGGCACTGGAACAGCAAGCACTGGGTCAGCAGACTGGGTAGTGGTCACCAGAACAGCGGGCACGGGATCAGCTGGCACTGGATTAGCGGGCTGAGTAAGAGACACCGGATCTGCGGGCACCAGAACAGCGGGCACTGGACCAGCAGGCTCAGTAGGAGGCACCAGATCAGCGGGCACGGGAACAGCAGGCATCAGAACAGCAGGCACTGGATCAGCAGGCTCAGTAGGAGGCACCAGATCAGTGGGCACTGGATCAGCAGGCTTAGTAGGAGGCACCAGATCAGCGGGCACTGTAACAGCAGGCACTGGATCAGCAGGCTCAGTAGGAGGCACCCGATCAGTGGGCATTGGAACAACAGGCATCAGAACAGCGGGCACTGGATCAGCAGGCTCAGTAGAAGGCACCGGATCAGTGGGCACTGGATCAGCAGGCTCAGTAGGAGGCACTGGATCAGCGGGCACCGGAACAGCAGGCATCAGAACAGTGGGCACTGGATCAGCAGGCTCAGTAGGAGGCACCGGATCAGTGGGCACTGGATCAGCGGGCACTGGAACAACAGGCATCAGGACAACGGGCACTGGATCAGCAGGATCAGTAGGAGGCACTGGATCAGTGGGCACTGGATCAAAAGGCTCAGTAGGAGGCACCAGATCAGCGGGCACTGGATCAGCAGGCATCAGAACAGCAGGCTCAGTAGGAGGCACTGGATCAGTGGGCACTGGATCAGCGGGCACTGGAACAACAGGCATCAGAACAGCGGGCACTGAATCAGCAGGCTCAGTAGGAGGCACCGGATCAGTGGGCACTGGAACAACAGGCATCAGAACAGTGGGCACTGGATCAGCAGGCTCAGTAGGAGGCACCAGATCAGTGGGCCCTGGATCAGCAGGCACTGGATCAGCAGGCTCAGTAGGAGGCACTGGATCAGTGGGCACTGGATCAGCGGGCATCAGAACAGTGGGCACTGGATCAGCAGGCTCAGTAGGAGGCACCGGATCAGTGGGCACTGGATCAGCGGGCACTGGAACAACAGGCATCAGAACAATGGGCACTGGATCAGCAGGCTCAGTAGGAGGCACCAGATCAGTGGGCACTGGATCAACAGGCTCAGTAGGAGGCACCAGATCAGCGGGCACTGGATCAGCAGGCACTGGATCAGCAGGCTCAGTAGGAGGCACCCGATCAGTGGGCACTGGAACAACAGGCATCAGAACAGCGGGCACTGGATCAGCAGGCTCAGTAGAAGGCACCGGATCAGTGGGCACTGGATCAGCAGGCTCAGTAGGAGGCACTGGATCAGCGGACACCAGAACAGCAGGCATCAGAACAGCAGGCACTGGATCAGCAGGCTCAGTAGGAGGCACTGGATCAGTGGGCACTGGATCAGCGGGCATCAGAACAACGGGCACTGGATCAGCAGGCTCAGTAGGAGGCACCGGATCAGTGGGCACTGGATCAGCAGGCACTGGAACAACAGGCATCAGAACAGTGGGCACTGGATCAGCAGGCTCAGTAGGAGGCACCAGATCAGCGGGCACTGGATCAGCAGGCATCAGAACAGCAGGCACTGGATCAGCAGGCTCAGTAGAAGGCACCGGATCAGTGGGCACTGGATCAGCAGGCTCAGTAGGAGGCACCAGCTCAGGGGGTACTGGATCAGCAGGCTCCGTAGGAGGCACCAGATCAGTGGGCACTGGAACAGCGGGCATCAGAACAGCGGGCACTGGGACAGCAGGCTGAGAAACAGGCACCGGATCAGCAGGCTGGGTAACAGGTATAATTGTATGTGTTGGGAAAAATCTCCTTTTCTTTTTAGGTTTAGATACAGGAATCTTGCTAGTGGTTGCAGGGCTATGAATAGATTGTGAAGTAGATGGAAGTGAAATGGCAGTATTGGGAGATGGTGGAGGTGGAAAAGGAGAGACAGTTACAGAGGAGAATTTCTGAGAGGTTGCTATGGGCAACAGGGTAGTAGAGGAAGTTTTCACAGGGTTAAATGCAGGAAAAGTGCAACTCGTTAAGCCAGGATATGAACAAGCAGTGGAAAGCAAACCATACCTAACTGCAGCTGTGGTTGCTACGGGTAACGGAGAGGAGAAACTTTGAGAAAACTGGTGTCCAGAGGCAGAAGTGGATTGGTGTGAGTTAGCTGATGCTAAATTGGAAAGATCTGACCAGGTTTGCAGTAAGGCCTGAACAAAATTTAATTTACAACCCCCTTGTCTGATTAGAGAATATACAGCAGTCATGCAATCCAACAGGGCCTCTGGAGAATACACTGAATAATGTTCAATAAAATAGGGTTTATCATCTTCCAAGAGCCACACAAGAGATACCACCTGAGAGACACTAAAAGGAGGAGAATAATCATCACCACCCTTAGGGGTATTAGATAAAGCCAACTCTGCACAGAGCTGAATAAGTGGCTGAATCTCTTTGAACAAAACTCTGCCTTGGTCAACAAACGAGTGGGCCAGACGGATGCATTCCAACAACTGCTCGCTAGTGTAAGTTTTCAAAATTTGGCGACAATATTCCCTGTCTTCTGTTACAAGCAAAGAAAAATAAAAGACCTCCTCTGACTGCATCTTGCAACAACCAGAAAATTCCTAATTCCCAGGTGCAACCGATCTGATCGTTAGTGGCTTCAGTATTCTGTCAGGGATACCACATGCAGGCATCCAGCAAGGGTGATCAGATCAGTTGGCTGCACCAAGGAATCAGGACCCAGATGGATAAAGATGTAAATAAGTTTATTAAGCAAAATGACACACTCCAATACCAACACCAATGACCATAAACAAGTAAACAAAATATAAATGATAACAGTACAAAACCCCAATAGAACCTAACAAACTATATACAAAAGGATGGAGCAAACAATAGCAGGACAGGACAGGGACAGGAGACAAGGAAAGCAGGGAGCCAGGTACAGGAAGCAGGGTACAGGGAACAGGATCAGAATACAGCATTCAGGATACAGGTTTCAGGATACAGGTTTCAGGATACAGGTTTCAGGATACAGGTTTCAGGATACAGGTTTCAGGATCAGACAGGGACACGGCTAGCAGAGAAAATACTGAAGCACTGAGCCTCAGTGAAGGGCGGGCTTATATTCCCTCAGCAGTCCTCCTCAGGTGCAGCTTAATTAAAAGAACAGTCCAGCTGCTGGGAGACACCCGCTGGTGGGCCCTGGAACTGCGCCCCTCAGTTCCAGGAACAACAGTGCCACCAGCAGGTGACCCATGTAATGACACAGATCCTGACACCCTGAAAGTCACACGAAAGGACCACAATTCTGCTCCTCATCTATATGCACCCTTCTATATCTCATGATCGTTCAACAGCCTCCACTGACAGGGATGATGGTATAAGGACAGTGTGTCCCAGGTCCTTGCAGCATGTCTGTCAGTAGCACACTATCAGCTGTAGACTACAGCAGGCAAATGTATCTGCCCTATCTGTTGCAGAGAAAAAAAATACAGTCACTGTCACCCACATGCCCAGAGTCTAAATTCAAGCTTGTCAAAGCTGCTGGCTTTACAAGTTCTGCCTTTCCATCTGGTGGATTATGCCCTCTTCCATGAATTTGCAGAATGTAATGTACCACAATGGCAGATTCCCAGTCACTATTTCTTTTCACGTAAGGCCATTCCAGCTCTCTGCCTCACCCAATGATGCCACAATATTGCTCTCTACATGATGGTAGTCAGCTGCAATGTCCACGTTACTGCTGACACGTGGTCCAGCAAGCATGGTCAGGGATGATATAGTTTGTTCACAGCACACTGGGTAACTGTGCTTGCAACTCGGAAGGATGCAAGACAGGGGTCAGAATCCAGGAATGTATGTTGTGTGATAATGGCACAAACCTCCTGTCAGCCCTTAGACAGGAAAAGTTGACATGTGTGCCATGCCTGGAACATTTCCTCAATTCGGTGGTGCAGCATTTCTTAAAAAGGTACCCAGGGTTGGAAGATATTTTAAAGAAGGCCAGAAGAGTCTGTAGCCATTTCAGGCAGTCCTACAAAGCCAGTGCTTGATTGGCTGACATGCAGTGGAAATTCCACCTACCCATAGACCGTCTGTTTTGTGACATGCCCACCAGGTTGAACTGGACTTTGGCAATGCTGCAGCAGCTGCACATGCAGCAGAGGGCCGTCAATGAGTAAGTGTTTCACAAAGATAGACTCAGGCTGGCTCTGTTTTTTTTCCTTCACCGATGGCTGCTGATAAAGGATGCATGCACTTTACTGTCGCCATCTGAGGGGGGGCACATGAATGGTGACCTGTGACAATGCATGCATCAGTGACACAATCCCTTTTGTGTTTCTGCTGGAGTAGACTCTGCATGGTATTATAGACAGGACACTTGAGGCAGAGTAGCGGGAGGAAGAGGAGGACTTCCTTTCCTTTCAAGGCCCACTTTATGCAGAAACCATTCTTGCCACGCTATAGAACACACAAGAGGAGAGGTAGGAGGAGGAGGATTCTGGCAGTTTTGAAGGCATTAAAGCAGAGCAAGACATATTAGGGTTACTACACATGGGAGCCTTTTTGGCAGTCTAGTCATGTACAGGGCCCCAAAATCCAAAAAGCACCTTCAGGCTTTTAAAGGGCGTGATTTCTTCATTACACTTCCTGACTACCTATTACAGTTTAGGAGGCCCTTACATGGCTGGTAGGTAAAAAAACACTCCTCATATAACAGCTTTTTGTAAAGTAGACACTCCAAGGTACAGGTGTTCCTGAAAGTGGTCCCTAAAGCGCCTGATCATTCTTCTTACATATTGTTTATGGCATAGTCTGCAAATGATTAACTAAATAATAACATAACGAGTATTGCAATTGAAAAAATAATTTATCCTGAATGATGTATCCTTAGTTGTGGAGTGTACATGGTCCCCCTGAGGATGTGAGGGCAACAAGAGCCATTAGAGCTACCACAATGTTAATTGCTCAAAAACTGTAACCAAGTTGTAGATTTGGTTTTTAATCAATGGATGTTTTTTCATGCTTATCAGGCGGTGGCCAATTGTGTTGATTTGATTTGGCTTTGAATGGATGTGTTTTCACCTATTTCAACACTGACCACACAGTTTGACCCATGGTTATGACTAAGCACAAGATGTGTGTAACATGTTAACCCTGTGTTCATTGCTGTGACTGCATCTGTCTGCATTACAATAAAGATGTTTTTTACTGTAGGTATTCCACTTGCATTGTGCAGCTGCCTTTTCTAAGTTTTCTTGTTTGTCGAGTTTGTCGCAAGCCAGGCCAGCACCTGTGGGGTTACCTGCTGTGGGATCTCCTTGGTGTCAGGAGACTAGCCGGGGAAGAGTTGCCCATAGGCCTGGCACAAGTGGCCAATTTCCAATATGGCTGCACCCGCACAAATGCACCCGCACAAATGCCTGCACACATATTGTGAACGCATGTACGTGCTGGTGCATGCAATGCTTGTCAGATCTTGGCATCCTCTGGCCTTTAAAAGAGTGATTACTGCACATGGACATTGCTGACTGGTCCTCAGCTTCCTGTTTCCTGTTCCTGTGTTTATGCTTATGCTTCTGATCACCTGTTACCAACCCGGCCTGCCCTTGGATACCACTTGTCTCTCCCCCAGCTCTGACCTCAGATTGCCCACGGATCTGCTCTTGTCTCCTGTCCTATGTCTGACTTTGCCTTGCCTGACCACGTTCCTGTTCTTCTGTCTGCTGACCACTGGCTTACCGACCTCGGCATCCATCCCTGACTACGCTTCTTGCTTCACACTGTCTGCTGTGATCCACCCCAGGGCCTACCTGCAGTACCCATCCTGCTGTACCTACCTGCAGTATTTACCTGTTGCTCCAGCCTGCAATACCTATTTGCTGTATGGAGCTTACTGCACCTTCTACTGCAACCTGTTTCCTGGGTCCTACTGCTCATCTCATCTGGTATCCACCTACAGAGAGATCTCCACACCTGCATCTCTCATCTGTGGCACAGCCGGAAATCCCTGCTCTTCTGGGCTTCGTATTCCCTGTTTCCACCTTCAGGGACACTGAAAACTCAGCCGCAAGGAGGACCCTCTCAACATTTCAGCTTCAGGACCAGCTACATGACACTCGGTTTACCTGGAGCAGTGATTTCTCCTCTGCCTTCCTGCCTTCAGTATCTTACTATATACCAGCTTGGTGGGTGGAGACACAGCTTTGTATTTATATAACAATATGACAGATCCAGTATCAGTCCAGGACACCAGCTGCACTTTCAGATTTTTGAAAGATAATCCTCTCAGAGCCAATGTACGTGAAACTTTGAATACTAATACTGACAGAAATGTTGGCTCGATTAAACTGTTATTCTGCAGGCTGGATAGGAGCATGACCAAGGAGATCAAGGCTTAAAGGAATTCAAACTCCTTACCAGAATATTTAGCCTTGGGACAGTGGGGATTGAGGATTAAACATTTGGAACCTTTATTAGCGACAATACGAATTAGCGTAGATATAGGAGGGTTGAAGATGGGAGAAGAGGAATAAGGTGGCAGCATATGCGGAGAACATCCTGTTCTATATAACTAACCCCAGAACAACACTTCCAAACTTACTAAAATAACTAAAAAACTATGGGGAACTATCGAACCTTAAAATCAACCCGATAAAATCTGAAGTTTTAAACATAAGCTTAAGCAAAAAAGAAGAACTGGCACTTAAATATTTCCCCCCCCCCCCCAAGTATATGGGAATTCTTTTTGAACATAACTAGGAATAAAGCTGACAGACTCACTGGGGAACTTGTATCAGGTTAATTATACCCCCCTTCTTAATGAAATTAAAACAGAAATTAAGAAAATAGCAGCACGACCACTTTCATGAATGGGGAGGAAATATATGGTACAAATGGTAATTCTCTCAAAAATATTATATAAATTCAAATGATGCCAATATAGTCCTCCCTCAGGCATTTTTTTAAAACAATGAATCCTAGGTATATTTGGCAAAATAGGAAGCCAAGAGTACAGTTTGCGGTATTGAGCAGAGACAAAACACAAGGGGGATTAGCAGTACCAGATATAAAAACGTATTATAATGCAGTAATTCTAACATGTATGATAGAATCCCCTGTAAAAGCCCAAGAATAGCAACAAAGCAACTGCCCACAATGCTGGAGAGGTTGCAATCAGGAGGGTACCATGACACACATCTGGTGGGAGTGTAAAAAAATCTTCAACTCCTATCGCATTTAAACACTCTTTATGACAGAAATTATGCCCCACTTCTCAAACAAATAGATCAAGTTCTAAAAACATGACACAAAGCCAATTTCTCATGGTTTGGAAGAGCAGCAATTTTTAAAATGAATGTTCTACCTAGATTACTCTACCTCTTCCAAACCCTTCCTATCCAACTGCCATGCTCCTTTTTTTCAACAGCTACGTACACAGTGTAGATCTTTCATCCGGGCACAAAAATCATGTAGATTTAATTTCATACAACTGACGAAACCTAAACTCAAAGGTGGCTTAGGAATCCCAGACATGCACAAATACTTTCAAGCATGCCACCTACAACGCGTTGTAGAATGGCACACCCACGAGGTTAGCAAAGACTGGATAGCATTGGAACACTCTTTTTCCCACATTCCACTCTCTGTATCACCCTGGTGTACACCCAAAAATATCCCACCTGATCTGTTCAAGCATCCTTTCATCGGCCCTTCTCTGAGGTGCTGCCAAAATACTTCTTCTGCTCTTAAAATTTCCACAATCCCTGGGTACTTATCTCCTATTCTAAATAACCCCGACTTTCCTGTCGGGCCTCCACAATGAACAATTTTATAATAACCTCTCAAACAAAACTATTCAAATATTTCACTACTTGCACCAAGGTAAACTTATGTCAGAATTAATAATTACTAATAATTAATAATATCTCGCTGTGCCTCCATTATGTCAGAATGTTGATACTGCTCTGACTATAACAGTATCTATTTATGGTTAATAATAAGCAAAGATCTGTGTGAAAGGAGAATCTCAACTTATTCAATAAAAAGAACTCGCTACATATAGATTTATGGAATAATTTCTTTTTAAAAGCATATACCAATCTTAGTGAAAACAGTCTACAGTATGGAATATATAAAAGTTTTATTCACGAGACATGTAATCACGATAAATGATCAAACTTGGGATGACACAAAAAAAAAAATAACTCAACAAAAATACAAACTTCAAACAATAAATGCAATGTGATGTGTAGCTCAATAATGAAAGTGAAACTGAAACAAAGTTAAAGTGAAACGAAGGCAAGATTACCATTTCCCCAGATGTAGTAAAAACCATATTTAATGTATACTATACAATCAGACCACAATTGTCTGTGCAATGCAAAACCTGATAATCACTTCACTGCAGATGAAGTGAGAATAAGCCATGCAAAACGGAAGACTTAAAATCGCAAATAATGCGCTTAATCTGATATTAATAAAAATGTTATAAAAACAAAAATCATCTCTTTAGAGAAAAATCTACATATGGTTTATACGGCTGGGATTGTACTCTCGTTACCATTTAAATATGCAAGGTAAAACATTTAAGGAAGTACATAAACAATATTGAATAATAATATAATTAGCAAGGCATATTTACCATATTAAAATGGCCGCTAGCTTAGAATAGTAGTTACCAGGTTCCTTAAGATGGCTGCTTTTCCAAGATGGTGGCCAATTAGGGCGGAGCTTCGTTTGGCGTCCCTCAAAGGTTCAGATACATGGCAGATTGAAAGGAAGTCTGTGTAGATGAGTCTGTGCATAGCTGTTAGTAGTGTGTGTGTTGTAAGTGTAATGTATATTGGGCAAGATGTGATGTGTCATGTGTCTCTCTCATCTGGGCTTTTATATGGTATAGAACAAAGGACTATTAAAATTACCATAAGTTAAAGCCAGAGGAGTGACATTATCCCCATTGGCTAGAACATCTTAACCATTAACTGGTGATGTAATAGGGTGACACCTCTTGGTTGACCACTATATTAAAATTAAATAAAGATTTCTCCATTTAAGACTATTATAAAACAACATAATAATGTATCCATGCTTTCATCTATGACATGTCCATTCAATCCACCAGGTATCTGAATAAAGAATTAATCCTGATAACACCATTCTAATATTTAATATATCTTATTTAAAATATATATTGGTTTTTACTTTTCAACCCAAGACTTCAATTATCGTAGTAGTCAGCAAAAATGTCAGTATTGCATTGCACTTAGGTTCAGTATACAGCAATATTTATCTTCAAATAAACTTTGAACCTTTATATTTACCAATAGCTTACAACCCAGACTTTCTAAATTAAACACCTGGCAAGGCCAGAAAAGTTTATGATGCTTTCTACGACTTACAATTTACAAATGTTTACTGAAGCCTCTCGACATACAGAGATGAGTCATCAAATCAGTAAGGTTAGAAGTTAGCAAAATATGAAACATTATAATGTATAACGCTTTCCTACATATTTATGTATGCTAGTTATATATACATTTCATATTTCAGTGTTAATATTATGTTACATATAAGATTATAACATATTTGTAAATTTTTAGTTTTACATAGGTCTAAGCATAGAAAAATACTGACTTGTTTTATGATTCCAAACAGAGATAAGATTACCTTGGAATAGTGTCTTAGACCTTATCTTAAAGTAAGTCAAACAGACTATTTATTTATACAGCCTGTCTGGGATAAACCTGTTGAATAGCCACTTTTCCTGCATAGGCACTTTTTGTTAAAGGAAATTTTAACCATTTAGTAACCTGACAAAAATGGATGTCATTGCTAATTCTATACAGATCAAAATATGACATTTCATTTCTATTTGTGAAATTAACTTCCCAAATAACCCTGACACTTCAAAACTATGAGGAGCTCATCTCAACACCTGCAAACAACAATGTCTCCTTTTGGGATTACATACAACTAAGACACTTTATCAACCACACTCTTCGAGAGCACACCAAACCGATCGCTATAAAACCTTTTGAACAACTGTGCCTCGATTCTATCCCGCAATCCCATCTAATTTCAAAATTATACTCCATTCTATGGGAGAATACGAAAGCAGGTGATGGTCACTTTTGCAACACCTGGACAGCAGACCTAAATGTAAATTTAACAGAAAAACTTTGGCAACAATATTTTACGCGGCTTACAAGGGGTCCATCAATTGCTTCACTCAGTAAAACAATCATAAACTTTCGTCCCGCTGGTACTGCACACCAGCATTATTACACAAGGCAAACAGATCAAATGACAACATATGTTGGAGATGTCAAAAACATGAAGGCGATCTTCTCCATATATGGTGGACCTGTCCATCCATCGAAAATTTCTGGAAGCATATACACTCATTCATTCACCTCATCACCAACAAACCTATTGATCTATCTCCCACTACTTTCCTTCTTCACCTACACCCAAGCGCCATCAAACAACATTGTAAATCTCTAACAATGTTCCTTATTAATGCTGCTAGACTATGTATCCGCAGACATTGGGGATCTTCTTTTCCCCCGACTATGAAAGAATGGTTCAAACAGTTTGAGAAACTCTCTGAGATGGAAGAACTCATTGCAATTTCACATGATACACCAACTAAATACGCTGCAACCTGGAATCCCTGGATATCTTTTAAAACTACTAATACTTATAAACGTATTATGGAATAGATCACTCCTTATAATATCATATCCATAGCACTATATCAGTGACACCTGTCATCTCTTACAATCATAATATTCCTCATCAGCTCAATCTCATACTCCCCTTAATCCCTTGCCTACCCCTCCCCTTCCCCTTTCCTATTTTGGGGGGCCCATGCTGGACATTTGCTCCCCCTACACCAAAACTACATTTCACTTTGTCCTATATGATGGACTTCCCGTCAACCGCTCTCATTCTATCATCGAGCGGACTGCTGTCGTACATACCTATTACCCGTTTACATTACAATCAATTACTCTTCTCTGAGCATCCTCTTCGAGTATTTGAATGTAACTTCCTCCGGCATATTCTTACGTTATATTTCAACACTGTTATATTACCTACAAACCTATGTTATATTTTCTATAATGAACCACAGAGAATGTTGATTGGGAAGGCTTTACTGTTGTATTTTGTAACTTGTTTATTTGCACTTTCCTATAAAGCTTTTTGGAAAAAAAAAATCAAGGACTATTAGCGGGAGATACAGAATTATATTAGAGAAATTACAGGAAGTTACCAAATGACTCATGAGTATGTCTTTTTCATAATTCAAACCGCAAAAAAAAACAATATAAAGAGATCTTTGGTACCACATTTATTTATTGCCGCAAAAGGAACAATACCAAAAAAATGGTTAAGTCCTGAGATACCCACTATGAAAGAATGGTTTGATAGAATGAGTGTAAATTATATACGGAATGAAATGGAATATCTCTGTAGTAGCGAGGAGGGCCAAGAGATGCTACACAGTGCATTGGAAGCCCAGATTGGCTGAAGCAATGAAAGCTCTGCCCAATCAGGGCACAGAGCACTGTCAGAACCATGATTGGAAAAAGTAATGATGACTCTATCCAATCATGACTCATTGCTCTTAGTCCCACCCCACACTATATATCGGTGTGAAAAGGGCTCTGTTCAGTGCTACTAGAGAGTTAGTGTGCTATTCTAATTCTATTGTCAGTGTAGAATTTCAGTTTAGTGTGAATCTAGTGATAGGTCAGTATGTGTGAGTGTAGTGCGACCATTCATTTTTACTTTAGTGTGAATCTAGTGATAGTTCAGTGAGTGTAGTGCGTGACCATTCATTTTTACTATAGTATCAGTTTGTTTTGTCAGGGCAGGTTTACTGAATTATAGTTCAGTGCGTTACGTGCCGTTTAACGCAGTATATTCCTGTGCGTTACTGCGCATTTAAAACAGTATATTTCAATGCATTACGTGCCGTTAAACTCAGTCTATTTCTGTGCGTTAGTGCACGTTTAATGCAGTATTTTTCTGTGGATTACTGCACACTTATTGCAGTATATTTCAGTGCGTTACTGAAGGTTTTACCATTTAAGGACCAAGCCTATTTCTGACACATGTTTACAAGATAAATCAGTATTTTTTTCTAGAAAATGATTTAGAACCCCCAAACATTATATATATATTTTTAGCAAAGACTCTGGAGAATAAAATGTTGGTTGTTGCAATATTTTTTGTCACACGGTATTTGCGCAGTGGTCAGAAGTCCACGCTTCTGATGAAGTCTGATGACGAAACACGTAGAGCGCCATTACGTCACTTCCGGTTTCGGTCTTTGGAACGCATTGTGTTCAGGCAACTCTGCATATTGTGCCTGATATATTTTTCTGTTATGTGATCCCACTACGGTCTGAGGACCCCTGGCACGTGTGGTCTGGCCCGACTATAGAATACTCTATTTAAGGATCAAGGTGCCCCAGAGTATCCGAGAAGGATTGGTATTAAGGCGTGTTACCCCTGTAGGGGTTACTCATTCTGGTGAGTGCATATTATAGCAAAAAGGAGCACGGGCACCTCTTTACCTCACCACTCCCCCCCAGTGTTGCTTTGGATGAATACCTAGACAGATTCTCCACTTGATTGTACGGCCATTTTTAAGCACAGAATTTTGTATTGGACTTTTTACCTGATCCTTTTATTTATTGCCACTTATTTCAACACTTTTATATGATGTAGCAAGGTTTCCAGGCCTGTGGCCTGATGTGGGTCTGCCATTAAAATCTGAATAACATTTGTATCTACAGTAATTGTAGAAAAGTCAATAACCAGTACCTTACAAATCACAGAATACCCCCATCTTAACAGGGAAATGGGGCACAGTGCTAATATCTAGCAAGGGATACCCAACCTTTAGGCTAAAGAAACGAGAATGTTCGACCACCCCCAAGGCGAGACCCGTCCGCGCACCCCTATTGGGAACCAGCTGTGCGCAGGGAGGGGACCCCCAGGCTGGAGGCCTTATATGAGAAAAAGGTATTCAGAAGCCACTAATCATCCCACCACCCCATGGCGGCTACATGCAGGTCTAAACCTGAGCCAAGTTTATGTAGTACCTGCTAATGGTCAGTTGCAATAAAATAAACCAGTAATGATATCAACAATTTGTAACCGTTAACGTCCAAACATGGAGTTACTAGAAGAAGGAAGAAAGGAAAGAAAGGGAAAGAATAGAAAAAGAAGAGAGAAAGGAAAAGAGAACATTGACCAGGGATGACCATCCCTCAAAGAAGCTGCCGAGAGAGGAAGCAAGGAAATACAATTAATAGAGCGGGACCTTCACGTAAGCTGCCCACGGCTCCCATGTAGATTCAAACCTAGCTGAAGAATTTTCCAGCACACTAACCAGTTTTTCTTGGGTCATAATCCAGGAGATTTTCCATTTAGCTCTAGAAAAGGATACCAAAGGGCATTTCCAAGCCCCCGCTATGGTTAATTTGGCTCCCGTCAATATAAAGTGAATGAGGCGATGGTTAGATTTACTTGCTGTAAAATTCTGCACATTCAATAAAGCTATAGAAGGGTCTTGTGTCAGAGCCACACCCGTTAACTTGCGGATAACATTGAAGACCTTATTCCAAAATCCCCTAATTTTGGGGCACGACCACCAAACATGTAACATATCACCCACCATGCTGCAACCCCGAAAGCATAGAGGAGAAGTCGAGGGAAACATTCGTGAGAGCCGGGAGGGGAACAAATACCACCTCATTAGGACCTTCAGGTTGGCCTCAACCAATGCTACATTAAGTATACCACGGGATGCTCTGGTGGAAGCCCGGTACCATTCCTCCACAGACCATTCGCTTACTAGATCAGTCTCCCATGCCTCCATATAGGCCATCTTCGAGGACTGTGAGGCCAGTGAATTATAGATGACCGTAATCCCACCCTTCCTTTCCGTTAACTTACTGCACCAAGCTTCATAAGGGGAAACGGTAGGGGGAACGGGTCTAGTCGTCCATAGGGAATGCAAAAAATGTTTTAGTTGGAGGAACCTGAAGTGTTTGGATTTTGGCATTTTCAATTTGGTTTTGCAATAGTTATCCGTGATCGGGCCCGAGTGTGTAAAAAAGTGTCCTATCCTGTAGAGACCCTTATCTAACCACCACTTGAAAGCCTGAATGTCCTCGCCCGGTGGAAACAATGGGTTTCGGAAAATATGCGCTAAAGGTTTAATGTGTGAGACTAGTGCCGGTGTTCTGAGAGAGTCCCATAATTGAATAGAATGTGAAAGGGTAGGGGATTTTATTCATTTTTTATTATTCGTATAGTCACAGTCACCTTTACACTGGTATTTTACATATCGTATATACTCGAGTATAAGCTGACTTTTTCAGCACGTTTTTTTTAAACTGAAAAAGCCCTCCCTCTCTCCGGTGCAGTGCGCATGTGCCGCCACTCGTGAAAGCCCGTACATGTTCGGCTATTCCCGGGCAGACGGCGCATGCGTGGTGACGCGTTGGCACTGGGCGGTGCCATTTTTAAATGTAAGGCGCCTCACCGAAAGGTAAGTGAGACTCCTCCGCAGCCCCTGCATCTCCTCAGGAGATGCAGTACTGTGGGCATGATACAGGAGATTCTCCTGTACTATGCCTGCAGCACTTTAGCTCCTGTACTATGCCTGCAGCCCTGCATCTCCTGTACCATCTCCTGTACAATGCCCACAGCCCTGCATCTCCTGTACCATCTCCTGTACCATGCCCACAGCCCTGCATCTCCTGTACCATGTCCGCAGCCCCTGCACCATGCCCGCAGCCCCTGTTTTGGGTCTCGTCATGGTCCAGTTGGGTCCAGTAGCTGCTGCATTTCCCACCCTAGGCTTATACTTGAGTCAATATGTTTTCGCAGTTTTTTGTGGTAAACTTAGGTGCCTCGGCTTATATTCGGGTCAGCTTATACTCGAGTATATACGGTATTTATGGTATAGATATTGATTTTACTATTAGTCCCTTTGTATAGTTCTATACACCTATATTGATTCCAGCGTTTTGTGTACCGGTTTACACACCTGACTAGTTACCACTTTTTTCTTAGGCAGCGCAATATCCCTCCCCCCTTTTCTTATACCTATATAACCTTTGGTTATATTTGAGGGAGGCTGCAGCCATCATTTATCCTTAGCGCTGAACCTTTCTTTACATTATAAAACAGTAAAGTTATCCCAATTTTTTTGTATATAGTGAAAGATGATGTCACATTGAGTAAATAGATACCCAACATGTTACCATTTAAAATTGTGCACACTCGTAGAATAGCGACAAACCACGGTACTTAAAAATCTCCATAGGCGATGCTCTAAAACATTTTAACGGTTACCAGCTAAGAGTTACAGAGGAGGTATATTTCTAGAATTATTGCTCTCTGACTATCGTGGCAATACCTCACATGGGTGATTTGAACACAATTTCCATCTGCGGCACATCTTACAAATGCGTTTTCTTTAATGTGCGAGCTCACGGTGACGCTTTAATTTTTTTTTTTTTAGGATTTAATTTATTTTTTTATTTTTAACAACGTTTAAAAAAAAAAAAAAAAATCTGATCACTTTTATTGCTGTCACAAGGAATCTAAACATCCCTTGTGACAGTAATAGGCAGTGACAGGTACTCTTTATGGAGGGATCTGGGGTCTAAAAGGCCCCAGACCCCTCCACTGCACTTCAAAGTATTCAAAATGCCAAAATCTGCATTTTTTAATACTGATAGTTTTTTTAATCGGTGCCATTGGCAGCCTAGTAAACCAGAAGTGATGTTGTGACGTCACTTCTGGGTTACATGATCGGAGACCCGATCGAAGCTGATTCCGGCATCATCCCAGTACAACCACTTCTTTGAGCCAACGTACAGGTCGTCGGTTTTCAGGAGGTGATTAACGCAGTATATTTCTGTGCGTTAGTGCACATTTAATGCAGTATATTTCTGTGCATTACTGCACATTGAAAGCAGTATATTTGTGTATGTTATTGCACGTTTAACGCAGTATATTTCAGTGCGTTACGTGCCCTATACAGGACATTTAACACAGTATATTTCAGTGTGTTACATGCCATTTTATGCAGTAAATGTCAGTGCATTAGTGCACATTTACCACGGTATATTTCTGTGTGTTACTGCGGGTTTAACGCAGTATATTTCTGTGTGTTACCGTGCGTTTAACGCAGTATATTTCTGTGCGTTTAATGCCATTTAACATAGTATATTTCAATACGTTACTGCACGTTCAATGCAGTATATTTTTGTGCATTACTGCATGTTTAACACAGTATATTTTAGTGTGCAAGTGCATGTTTAACACAGTATTTTCTATACATTACATTTTTTTCTGCAGCAGCTTCTATACACAGTACAGATGTGCCACTTTACGAGTAGACTAAGGCCCCCCCCAGGCACTATATTGAAAGGAATTTTACATTTTTATTGTTATTTCTCATTTTGATGCTTTCAATTTAAGCACTAGTAAATCACTGCTCATTAAAAAATTTAGTTTTTTAAAAACCTTTTTTTTTTTAATTGATACATGTCCTCCAGGGCAGAACCCGGACCCCATAACCATTGTTTGCCCACTTACTTGCATAAAAGCCTTCAAAATGGGTACTTTAGATTTTTCCATTTTGGGTTCCATAGACTTCAATGGGGTTCATTATTTGGATCCAAACTTTTGCAATGTTTGAAAGTTCCGATGTGAACCGAACAGGGGGTCATTCAGCCCATCCCCACTCTCTAAGAACAAAGAAATCAAAAAGCTCCAAAGAGATCTAGCTGCTTTACAGCAGGAAATCAAACCTTTGCAACATTTGCTGAATTCATTAAACTTGACAAGCAACTCACTGAGAAACTTCATTGTTTGGAAAAAGAAATAATTTCTGGTTGGAAAAAGAAATAATTTCTGGTAAACAAGAGAAAATGATGAGTGATAAACTTGATTATGACACTGGCAGTGTTTACGTCTGGAGACACAAACGTTTTTGGGGAGGTCATCCTTATTCTATTAGTGGTATAAAGAAGCAAGTGTAAGTTTGTAAGCTTCTCTGACACAGAAACAGAGTATATAGATGACACGCTTGCAGCCTCTGATCAGTCCACAACTCCATCCCCAACTTCCTTTGATTGTGAGGGGACCAGCAAGCCAGCTCAAAAAATGGGGCTCCCTAGACACAGGAACCAGTAGCAGAGTCACAACAAAGGCACAACAAAAACAAGGAGGGAGTAAACGGTGGAGAAGCTTCGGGTGGCAAACGTTACCCTCTCCGCACTCAACCTCACAGGATCTAACTTGGACTCCAAATTAACTTAACATCTCAGACAGGGTACTAACTGACATCAATTTTTTTTGCTTTCTAAAGGTCTTAAATTTTGCCCGCACAGACATTTTAGTTTGTTTGACACAATCTTGGACATAATAAATAGTACTATTTCTCACAAATGTATTTAAGTGTTCTTGCATGGCAAGAGCACTTACTGTTATCTCACATATATATTATTATTATAGGCAAATTTACCACCCTAACTTCTCCCACAGTTTTTACGCTACATAGATAGTAATATACTGAAATGTGCGGATTGTTCCCGATTGGTGTGCTATTACTTTGTGGAATGTTTTGCCGAATGGTTCACGAAATATCAGCTTTTTTGTGGCGAAATTGGTCCCATAGGAATGAATGGTGGAATGTTCAAAACTAGAGTGGGAGCTGACAAAAACTACAGTGGGAGCTGAAAAATCAGGACATGATTTCTAAACTGCCACCACTCCCTCATTTTCAAGCCCACCTACACAAATCTTATATCAAAACGTTCAACTATCCCCGTTGGTGCCACTAAAAATGTCCACAGTTAAAGCTGTGTTAAAAATGTCCACAGTTACAGTTCCGGACCCTAAAAAAAATGTTTTAGATAAATATACCCCCGGGACAGTCAGGGCTAGTGCATTGCAGCAATGATAGACTCTGAACTGTTCCAGGTTTCACTTACCTTTTAGAAGAAATACTTACCTTGAAAATTTCTTGTCCAGCGCTGCCATCTCAGGTGTGGGCAGCTGAAGACAGGGCGTCCTCTTCGGTCCCAGAATGCCCTGCACCGGCCCCGCTCATCACTTCTGGCGCAGGCGCGTCATCCCTGCACAGCTTCTGGGCATGCCCAGAAGCTGTTTAGCAGGAAATGACGCGCCTGCACCGGAAGTGACAAGTGGGGCCAGTGCAGGCACATTGACTCCTGGGAGTGATGACGTTTAGCTCTCAGGAGTCAATGCAAGCAGGAAGTGACGGCGTGGGCGGAAAGTAAGTATATTTTCTTCAAAAACAAGGTAAGTAAATGAAAAAAAAAATGGGATTATCCCATTTTTTTAGGTGATTTTCAGCAAGCGGATGGGCCAAAGTTGTTTTTGAGGCCGGAACTCCGCTTTAACCACTTGTCGACCGCCGCAAGTACATATACTGCGGCGATCAGCCCCTCACAGGCAAAGTGACGTATGGGTACGTCACCAGCCTGTGAGGCTCTGGGGAGCGAGCGTGCGCCGCCGGAGGCGCGCTCCCGCTCGCTCACGGACCCCCCCCGCGCGTGTGCCCGGCGGACCCGATGTCCGCCGGGCACTCACGATCATCCGTTAGAGCGGGAGAAAGGCAGGCGGCGGATGTAAACAAGCCGTCTGTCATTCTCCTATCTGTGTAAGAACAGTGATCATACGGTTCTACTATGTAGGACCGTTGATCACTGTTCCTACACCTCAAGCCACAGCCAATCACTGTTAGAATCACGCCCCTAGGGACACACACAACCCCTCCCTCTCAAATAAAGTTAACCCCTTCACTGCCAGTGTCATTTTACAGTAACAGTGCATATGTATAGCACTGATTACTGTAGTAATATCACTGGTAACCCCAAAAGTGTCAAAAATGTCAGTCAAGGGTCTGATCTGTAAGCCACAATGTCGCAGTCCCGCAAAAAAAAATTACAGATCGCCGCCATTACGCGTTAAAAAAAGAAAACAACAAAAATGACAAAAATCTTTCCCTTAGTTAGTAAACGCAATAACTTTTGCGCAAACCAATCAAAATACGCTTTTTGCGATTTTTTTTACCAAAAATATGTAGCATAAAACAAATTGGCCTAAAATGTTAAAACATTTTGATTTTTACTTTTTTTTTTTTTTGGGAATTTCATATAAAAAAATGTGAAAAATATTGTTATTTTTGCAAAATTTACGTTCTTTTTTGTTTATAGCGCATGATCAAAAAATCGCACAGGTGATCAAATACCACCAAAAGAAAGCTCTGTTTGTGGGAAAAAAAGGACGTCAAATTCGTTTAGGTACAGCGTCGCATGACCGCTCAATTGTCCGTTAAAGTCACGCAGTGCCGAATTGCAAAATACCCCCTGGTCAGGAAGGGGGTAAAATCTTCCGGGGCTTAAGTGGTTAAGCCATAGTCCTGATAGTTTTCACAATATGACCATTTGTTTGCAAAACATAGACCCTTACTTCCTTGTGAGTTCTACTCCAAAAAGCTGTCTCCAGCTGAATGCTGGGGAACAGGGGCGTAAAGGCTTGATATTCCCTGGAGCTGTCCCTCTATCTTTATGTGTGGGAGTGTACTTTCGATTGGAGGATTTGAGAAGGGTGTCCCATCATCTTGTGTATCCTGACAATTCTTAGCCCTGTTTGACTTCTCTGTAACAGGAGGGTCAAAATTTCCGGTAAGCAGTTTCTTTGGCTGTCACGAGTGGGTGATTTCATCTATTCCTCACTGATCCACAAGTGCCTGGACATTTTGGACTGTTCTCACCCCAATCTTCTCTCCCTTCTAAGAGCTCTGGGACTTTTTGCCTTCTTGTTTTAAGAACTATAAGGACTATATGCATATTTTTATGTGCTTATTTCATATTGGCGCTGCTGTTATTGTTTGCATTTTATACTGGTCTTGTTTTAACTATGTGGACTTGTATTTGCCCGGCTCCAAGAATGTTAAGGCTGATGCCTTGTCTCGCCAGTATTCTGAGTTGTCCAGGGAGGACACTGGTCATGCCTTCAGATCATATCCTGGCTGCCATCCGCACCAACTTAACCTCTCCTCTTGTGGAACAGATATGGGCTGCCCAACCTGATGCTCCCACAAAGAGACCTGCTGGCAAATGTTTTGTACCTGAGGGGTTGCTCATCAGACTGTTACGCACGTACCACAATTCCAAGACTGCCGGTCATCCTGATAAGAACAGATGTTTTGGGCTATTTCCCCTCAGTTCTGGTGACCATCTCTCTGCACTGATGTTGCTGTGTATGTGGCTAATTGTTCAGTCTCTGCCCAGAACAAATCTCCTTGGCACCTTCCCTTGGGCTTACTGCATCCCATTCCCAGTGGGGAGCGTCCCTGGTCTCACCTGGCCATGAATTTTATTGTGGAACTCTCGAGGCTATACAGTTATTCTCATGGTTGTCGACCAGTTCGCCAAAATGTTCCACAGTGTTTTCCTGTTTAGGAGCCTGCCTACTGCTTAGGAGCTTGCCTTTGTGTTTGCAGGGAGGTCTTCAGTTTACACGGGTTGCCTAAGGAGCTTATCTCGGACCGTGGGAGACAGTTTGTCTCTAGGTTCTGGCATGCCTTTTGCTCCCAGTTGGGTATTTGCCTCTCCTTCTCCTCGGCCTACCATCTGCAGTCCAATGATGCCGCTGAGCATTCCAACCAAGCTCTGAAGCAATTTCTCCGCTGCTATATCTCTGACCATCAGGACAATTAGGTTGATCTGCTACCCTGGGCAGAGTTTGCCAGGAACTCTGCCATCAACTCGTCTTCTGGAATGTCTCCATTCATGGACAATTATGGGTTCCAACCCGCTGTGTTGCCCGAGTCATTCTCGCCACAGGACATCCCGGCTTCTCTGCGCTTTCCATGTTCGCTTTCCTCAGATACTGTTTTTTGCTCTGCGGAGGAGGGGCGGCTGAGGGGAGGGTACTGTCAACGTCTTCCCTTGCCCCCCTGTTGGCAGCTATCTTGGACATGTGCATACTGCTGCCTCTTATAGACTCTGATTGCATCATCACTTGCCTGCTGCCTGGGCATCGCACAGTGATGATGCTGCACACCTGACTATATCTATCACCAAATGGATTGCAGTTCTTTCCTTTGCATTTGTGCTCCAAGGTGCATCTTTGCTAGCAGGCTTCTGTTCTCTGTGTTCCTGTGTATGATTTGGCTTGGGTGATGACTCTCCTGGCTCTTGATCCTGCATCGGTAGACTACCTGCTTCTGGACTCTACCCCAGCTTGGATGACTACCCGCTTTTGTACTTGACCCCGGCTTGTTCCTGCTCTCACTTCCTCACTCTTTCTGTGCTTTTATTGTTGTTTGCTCCAATAAACTGCTTTATTTTACCTGCGTCCCCGTGTGGTCTGGTTTCCTGGCACCCTGACAATTTCTCTGGACTCTCTCCAGTTCCAGCACATTCTGCCTGAGGATTGGTGACCAAAACTGGATAGAATACTCCAGATGTGGCTAAATATTAGTCTTATATAAAGTGGCAGGATTATCGTTTGACCTCTGGGGTAATTCCCCTTTTTAATACACGGTAACATTCTGCTCGCTTTGCTTGCTACAGGTTGACATTGCATGCTATTGCTCAATCTGTCTTCTACTAGGACTCCCTAAATTACCCACTTTCTAGTTATAGTGGCATATGTATATTGTGCCCACATCCCTAAATGATATAGAACAACAAAGGGACCCTCTTAAGTGGGACTGTACTGGGCAGACATTTGAATGAAGACTATGTTTATAAATGTAACAAAACTTTATTTTATACAAAATTAGACAAAGTACAATGGAAGCTAAAAGCATTGGTGCAGTTGATATATATACACTATATTTCCAAAAGTATTGGGATGCCTGCCTTTACACACATCTGAATTTTAAAGGCATCCCAGTCTTAATACATAGGGTTCAATATAGAGTTGGCCCACCCTTTGCAGCTATACCAGCTGCAACTCTTCTGAGAAGGCTGTCCACAAGGTTTAGGAGTGTGTCTATGGAAATGTTTGACCATTCTCCCAGAAGCGCATTTGTGATGTTGCACGAGAAGGCCTGGCTCGCAGTCTCCACTCTAATTTATCCCAAAGGTGTTCTATCAGTTAGAGGTCAGGACTCCGTGCAGGCCAGTCAAGTTCTTCCACCCCAGACTCGCTCATCCATGTCTATATGGACCTTGCTTTGTGCACTGGTCCAAATTTTTTGGTGGAGGGATATTATGGTGTGGAGTTGTTTTTCAGGGGTTAGGCTTGGCCGCTTAGTTCCAGTGAAGGGAACTCTTTAGGCGTCAACATACCAAGACATTTTGGATGATTTCATGCTCCCAGCTTTGTGGGAACAGTTTGGGGATGGCCCCTTCTTGTTCCAACATGACTGCACACCAGTGCACAAAGCAAGGTCCATAAAGACATGGATGAGTGAGTTTGAGGTGAAGGAACTTGACTGGCCTACACAAAGTCCTGACCTCAACCTGACAGAATACGTTTGGAATGAATTAGGCTGCGAGCCAGGCCATCTCATCCACATCCGTGCCTGACCTCACAAATGCGTTTCTGGGAGAATGGTCAAACATTCCCATAGACACACTCCTAAACCTTGTAGACAACCTTCCCTTTTTAACGATCATACAAAAACAAATTTCAACATTTAACTGGGCAAAGGTCAGAGCAAGGTGTTCTCAGATATTATTGAAGAAAGATTATTATATGGTGGCAATAGTGGACTAACTTAGAAACTGGTTCAATTTATTTACTTTGAAGCATTGGTGTCAAACAGAATATGCTTGAATGCATTAAAAATCTCCACACTCTCTTTTAATGGCCACAGATCTCATTTCATTGGGAAAAACTATTGAGAATCCCGCTATACTGGCATCCTTGCAAGATTGGTCTTATTTGATAAAGAATGGTGATATAACTTTAACCTATTTAGATATTCTTATTCCTTTAGAGTCCCTTATATGGGTGATTCCAGATATCTCTCTTAAACTGTGCATACATATAGGTATTCATAATTAAAAAAAAAAAAAAACTACTCTTAGAAGGCAGTCGATTACAATTTGCAGAAGTAGTTCAAAAGTTTCAGCTCCCTACCAGAGAATTTTTTAGCTATGCTCAGATCTCCTCTTTCTGCCAGCACGTGGCCTGTACTCACCTTACAGTCCCAGACAAAGCGTGGAAGTATTTGCACTCAATAGACACTAAGACTTAAAAAAGGAATCAATTTATTTTATAATAAATTTCATTCCAAATCTACATTTTTCAAACTGACTCCTTTGCATAGGTGGGAAAAGGAACTGAGGAGGTCCTTCTCCGACCAATAATGGGTGAAAGCAATCAAATGCAACTACCAATACTCACATTGGGAACGAGCACACAAACTTCAATTAAAATGGGATCTTACCCTATGTATAGTAGAAAACCTCTCTACATTAAACTCTAATATATGTTGGAGACTCTGGACCAGTGGGTAGGCTCATGTGGTCTGGTCTTGCCTCCATCTCCATACTTTTTGGTCAGAGATATTTAAGGTGATGTCAACAGTCTTTACTAAAAAAACATAGAGCAAGTAATACTTAGTATTATGTCAGTCTTTCCTGCACAAGTTCGCCCAATAGCCATGCATATAATATTTGCTGCACGCATGGTGATAATGCATAAATTAAAAACCAATGAGATACCCAGTATTAAAGAAACTATAAGACGGGTCAACATTACAGATGAATACAAAAGGATCCTAGCATACAAAGATGTTACAATTTCCCAATATGAGTTTTATTGCTCTCCTTGGAAAGCATATTTTAAACAAAAGTAATGAGCCCTTTGTCAAATTAGACATCTGTGTGAGCGCAAGAGCCTGATTTAAAATAGGGTTGTCTGAGTCTTTAAATCTACTGGTGTACTATATGAATAACTTCATTTTCTAAATTGTCATGTATATATTGCATAAGATTGTCTGAATTTTTAAAGATATTCTTGATGTGCTGTTCTTTTTACTAGCCATTATCTGTATAGTTAAGGGTCAGGTTAAAGGGTCTGAAGACTTTAACTTTTCTTGAAATTTGAATGTTATTTTTCTTTCACTTGTTGCACAATGGAAAATGTTGCAATTTTATTATGATGGCTTTTTTTTGTCATAATTTGCTGTGTTGTCACAAAATTAATAAAAGCTATTTAAAAAAAATGTAAAGCCTCAAAATATTTAATATTTACAAGATTACAGTAAGCATACAACATCCAAAAATGAAGAATCTGAAAGAGCAAAAGTTGACTGAAGTTGATATTTAAAAAATGGCCTTAGATAGTCTGAGAGAAATCTTTTTTGCTGTACTGGACATGCTTTTTAGTAATGCAAACACCAGGAAAATTTGTAATCTAGGTATTAGGGAATGCAACATTTTGTGAAACATTGACAATAAAGTGGAGGCAAAGTTGATGAAATCTGCCATATGCACCTAAAGACAGTGATCTACTTTAGGTTGCCCAAAAACAGCAAGTTCAGGAATCACATTTTTTTTTCTGCATACTATGCTGCATTTTTGCATGTTGCAGGGCCTCTCATAATACTGTACATATTTATTTTGGGTTGCTTTACAAAAGTTGAGAAACTTCACTCTGAATACCCAATTGTGTGGATGAAAAAAACAGAAATGTGCTTTTCCCATGAGCCTTCTCACATCAGCCTTTTCACAATAGATCTTTATTAAAAGTAAGTAAAAGTATTTCATTATATATGGTATTATATAATTTGTACAATAAAAGTGTATACAAACACAAATAATAACAACGTATATAAGCACAAGATATTTGTGATAGTAATGGTTGGAGTGCATGAGTATTGATAGTGTATAGGAAAAAAAAAAAAAAAGAATAAATGTGGTATGAAAAAACATGGGGTAAAATATATTAAAAAAATCATAAATTACCTCATTAACCACTTCTGGACCGGAAGGATATGCCCCTTTAATGACCAGGCCATATTTTGCGATTCGGCACTGCGTTACTTTAACGGACAATTTTGCGGTCTTGCGACACTGTACCTAAATAAAATTGATGTCCTTTTTTTCCCACAAATAGAGCTTTCTTTTGGTTTTATTTGACCACCCGTGCGATTTTTATTTTTTGCGCTATAAAACAAAAAATGAGCAACAATTCTAAAAAAAAAACTATATTTTTCACATTCTGCTATATAACATCCCGCCCCCCAAAAAAACATTAAAAAATCTAAATTTTTTAACATTTTTGTTTTCTGCTACATATTTTTGGTAAAAAATAAAAAATCGCAATAAGCGTATTTTGATTGGTTTGCGCAAAAGTTATCGTGTCTACTAACTACGGGAAAGATTTATGTCATTTTTATTTTTTTTACTAGTAATGGCAGCGATCTGCAATTTTTTACGAGACTGCGACATTGCGGTGGACAGATCGGACCCCTGATTGACATTTTTGACACTTTTGGAGGGGACCAGTGACATTACTACAGAAATCAGTGCTAAAAATATCCACTGTTACTGTAATAATGACACTGGCAGGGAAGGGGTTAACACTGTGGGTGATCAAGGGGTTAACTGTGTACCTAGGGGCGTGTTTCTAACTGTGGGAAGAGGGGCGTGGCTTGTGAAATGATCATAGAGACCTGTGTTCCTATATAGAAGGATCACAGGAGCTCTACGATCATTCTAGGGAGAAGAACGGTCAGCTGTGTTTACAACAGCTGACCGTACTTCTCTCTCAGCAGGGAACGATCGCAGGTGTCAGACGGCAATCGGAGCTGCGTACCCCGTGCATCAGCTTCCCCGCTATCGAGCGGGGGCGGCGGCGTGCGCTCGCCCCTTAGCTGCCTGCGCGCGACCGACGTATACCTAAGGCGGTGCGCGCAGGAGCAGCTGCCTGCCGCTGTATAACTGCGGCAGGCGGTGGTTTAAGTGGTTAATATGATTTATAAATGGCACATAGGTAAGGGACAATGTAATGTTGATAATATGATAATATCAATATATAAGGGAAATATGCTAATGGTGTCGAAGGTATATGTTCTCTATATACAAGTTCCTAACATTTCTGTCTGCGTAATGAAATATGTATTAATAGTTCCACTGATATTTATAAAATGTAAGGATAGGCTGTTCAGCAATATTATATTACCATTGATAGAATACATATTCTATCAAAGAAAGAATATTTTTAAACGGTCTCTGAAGAAAGATGTGAAGCATACATACACTCACACACACATACAACAAATATAGTATATCACTGGTTCAGTTTTGTTAGGAACCTGTAGGCTCAAATGCCAAGTTACTTTTCAACTCACCTTCTGGAACATGACAATCTACAGTTAAAAATGTTTTTGTCATAGTTCAGGCCCTTTTGTAGAAATGCTTTCAAAACATTGTCATGCAGCACAAAAGCCTCATCAGCAGCAAGCACAAAGCTCAAGTCTTCCTTTGTCTTTATGTTTGAAGGGGATTCATTTTTTTCTGGGTTAGCTATTCATTGTATTCTGTTTGCTCCTTGACACCTCCCTGAGATACATGTCCATTTTTGATATGTGGACGATGATAAATTTATACTCAGGATTCACAATAGCAAAAAGCACAATCCTTTGTAGATGTAGAAGTGGGAGCCTGAATGAACAGGAGAGGAAATTTAACTGCTTACTGGTCATTGTTCACTCTTTCAATGTTGAATGAAACTACAGAATGATAGAAGAGATATGAAAATATGACTTTTATTTAAAGCCCCAACACCACTAATATATAAAACCCACAAACAATTCTATTCAATTCCATAAAAATGAGATAAAACAGAAAGAAATTATACTGCAAATGGAAAATGTTTACAAGAAGCAACAACAACAACAACAAAAAAAAAAAAAATGAATATACCTAATGCATTCAGGTACATGGTGAATAAATGTATTATGTCATAAACAAGGGTCTGCAAATACATAACCCCTTATTTTAAAACAACACCAATTTCCCATGTCTTCCTACAAAGCAAATTTATATGAACCACATTTCTATGTTTAGGAGTAGCACTACAACAGTATGTTAATATTTTAAGAAACTTCTATTATATAGATATAATAGTGTTATTTAAATATATTTTGACACATACTTTTGATCATATTAGTTATATATTGGTGCAACTGTACCAACTAGTACATATTCTTAGTCACCAGTTGCAAACGGTTTCTCCTTCTGTGGTTTGGGTGGGTGTTAGTTCTTTGACTTGTAATAGGTTGTGTGTTCTGATTCTGTTGTTTACTCCAATGCATTTCTCATGATTGGTCTACACAATTTTAAAAAAAACACATCCGATTCTGATCCTTGGTTGGTCATTGTAGCATTCAGATATTTGTTGCTAATGTGTTATTTTGTGTAATCCGATCCTTTTTTTTTTTTTTGGTTTCTTTTTTTTTTTTAATTATTTATTTATCAATATTTAAATGTTTACTAATTTCAATAAAAACCTCAGTCTAAAGATACACAATCCATAATTCTGTATAATACAAAGACAAAGGTACAACTAAATTACCAAAATTTCATTTCCTCCCCTCCCATCTCCCCACCTCCCTCCCCATACCCCTACCACCTCTCCTTATCTCTTAATTTTCTTTTTCTCCTTCATTCCTTTTAGTATATTCTCTAGTTTTTTTTAAACTCATTCCAGCTTCCCATTTATTCCTATCCTCCTCTGCTTCAATACACAAAAATTCCATATTTTTAGTCTCTATTTTTTTAAACCATGTCCCTATTTTTGGGGGATATTTTTTCTGCCAGTTTAAGGGTATTAAACTTTTGGCCGCGTTCATGAGATGTGGAATCAGGGAGCTTTTATATTTTTTTAGCCGAGCCTTTAATCCCATGAAACAGAAAAAAAAAAAAAGGATCATCAGGAATCTCTAAATTTGTAATCTTTTTTTATCAGTGTGGCTACCTCCTTCCAATATTTCTTAATTTTCGGGCAGTCCCACCATAGATGTGCCATAGTGCCATCTACCTTACACCCCCTCCAGCACTTTTTTGAATTCCCCGTCTGATATTTACCTATTTTATTTGGGGTTTTATAAAACCTAGAGATACTATCCTGACAAGTTCCTTCCTCAGGATTTTCCATGTGAAAGCCCGGGCTTACCAGTATTTCATCTGTCATGACCTTTGCTGTAGTCCTGCCCTTATATTCTGTGCTTTAAACAGTTTTTTTTGACACTTGGCTTTGTAAATCCCCCCCAATGGCGTTATGCAGGACTACATTTTTGTCTATCCTGCGGGCACTAACTCTCTAGTTGGATATGTCCTCCGCTTTATTGTATATTATTTAGGGTTTTCAAACTATGTAATTTTTCCCCTCAATGGGGCACACACTTCTTGCTAACAACAGGTAATAGGTAATCCATGGTGTAAGTATCTGGTGGCACTTAAGCATCAGTGCATTCTTATACAACATCTTTGAGATTTGGTTGCTAAGGTGGGGCAATCATTCAAACAGCAGTATCCATCAAAATGTAATATTGGCCTGACCTTACAATTATTAACATTTCTTTTTAAAGTGTTTGCAAGCCAAAAATCTATTTTTCAGTATGGTTGGTATAATGCCTTACTGTATATAGTTGTCTCTATTCTGTTTTTAATCAACTAAAAGTCAGCAGCTACAAAAACTGGAGCTACCGACTTTAAGAGCTTTTTTTCTATTATTGGGGAGAGCAGTTGAGACCTTTTTGTGGGGTTGCACAATAGTTATCCAGTGAGGTTGGCATATGGAGACCAAATTAAATTAGTAAGGTCATTTGGACCTAAGAATACCACATGCCTAAAGTAATCCAGGGATGGACTTGGAAGATTTGGTATATAAGCCTAACACAGTACGTAGATATTACTAGTAGAATAGACAACTTTCCCCAGAGCTTTTTCATCAAGTAGGCCTAAATGAGAGAGATCAGAGGAGGATTTTTCTAATAGTTAATTATTCCCAGATAGTATGCTTATGTGTACCTGGACATGAACAGTGATGTGTTTGAATAGTATGTGACAAATAGCAATGGTCCTCTGGTAGCCATTATAGTTTTGGCAAAACACTTCACCTCACTGGTAGAACTATATGATTTCTTGCTTATTTGAGTATATTTATTGTATATTTGACTCACTTTAGATTTATTTGAGACAGAGTCCTTTATTTGATACCCCATTTGAATCATTCTCTGTGCTCTTCCTGTTAGTAGTAAAAATTCACATTAGTATATGAATCTATCATTAACCTCCCTGGCGGTCTGATTCTGTCCAGATATCTGTGCTAAAAGCAGTACATTCTTTTGCATGGAAATCTGTTGTTT
Organism: Pelophylax lessonae; assembly: GCF_965119305.1. NCBI lineage: Eukaryota > Metazoa > Chordata > Amphibia > Anura > Ranidae > Pelophylax > Pelophylax lessonae. Next base: position 244,217,888 of record NC_138769.1, read on the forward strand.
TACATTTTAAAACTCACCTTCCCCTGCAATCCCCCGCCATCCTCCCCGCCATCCTTCCGCTGTGTGCTTGGCTGATGCCGGCACCTTTCTTTCTGGTTCCCTTTCCTGCGAGCGTTGCGACGCAGGGGGGTGGAACCGGCAGCAATTTCAAAAGTGTAAATACACTAAATGACATGATACAAAGTTGTAATCCTTAGACCCCGTTCACACTGGGGCGACCTGTCAGGCGACCTGGTCACCTGACAGGTCGCCTGCCATAGAGAAGCTGTGGACCCGTTCTAATAGGAGCGACACAAGTCGCTCCAACTTAGAAAAAGGGTCCGGAGCTTCTTTGGGGCGACCCGGAGCGACCTGCATTGACTTCAATGATATGAAGTCCGTGCCGGCCGCTCCGAGGTGCGAGCTGCGCACCGCGACCTGTGAGGTTGCCCCGGCAAGTCGGATCGCCCCAGTGTGAACGGAGTCTAACGGATTACACTGTATCATGCCATTTCACCTGGTGACTTTCCAGTCTCCTGCCTGTGCTTTTCCAGTGCTCTGTGCCTGGAAAATAGAAAACGACTATGGCGTCCAAAAAGCGTTCTTTTTGCGCAAAAGCGCTTTTAGACAAACTGGAAAACAGCAACAGCGAAACAGAGTTACTTGAAGAACTGAGCGATAGTGATTTGTGGGAAATTTCTTCATCAGGTACGGAAAGTGATGACAGCGGCAATTCTGATGTCTCTTTCTGGCACATCGCTCCATTGGAAATTCTGAAGAATCATTTGATATACTTCCCAAATTCCACAAGCTATACGCCAGAGAGAGACATCAGAATCGTTTCTGTCGTCACTTTCCGTACCTGATGATGAATTTTCCCACCAATCGCTATCGCTCAGTTCTTCAAGTAACTCAGTTTTGCTGTGTTTAGCTTTGTATCATGTCATTTAGTGTATTTATTTAAATTGCTGCCAGTTCCACCCAATTGCGTCACAATGCTCGCAGGGAAGGGAACCGCAAGACAGGTGTCGGCAATCGGCCACACTCAGGAATACCGCCAGGGAGGGTAAAATAAGAAATAGATTTACCATTTTCAGAAATAAAATTTTCAGAAAGTTATGTTTTAGACCCTAGTGGGAGAGATTGGTGGGCAGGACAAAAAAGGTTTGGAGGTGGAGGGACAAGGATTTCCCTCCGTGAATGGTTGCAATAAGGGGCTCACAGGGATATGGGTGCAGACAAAAAAGCTTTATTGGTGAAGATGTACACACATGAAAAATATATACACGTAATTCTAATCAGTAAAAAAAGGTGTGGAAGCTCATCAGGTGAACTGATTGACTCCGTGGACCCCTAGAGGGTCAGGGTGGTACAGACAGCAATAAAACACATTGAGGTCCCCACCCACCCAGTCCCAGTAAGGCACTGTTGTAGACGGGCTTGGTGTGATTAGTCGAGGATACACGACCTTGAAATCACTCTAAAAGCCCGAGCAACAGTGCTATGGCCAGGAAGGGGACTATAGTAAGCCCTAAGAGAAAAAGCACATAGGAATGCCCATGAAGTGTAGAGTGGCAACTGAAAAAATTGCTAAATAAATATGACGTAGTGTCATGAAATGTCATCAGTGCATCACAGAAATAGGACAAAATAAGGCATCTTTGTCTCATGTGGTAACAGACAGCACGGGCCAACTCCCTATGATGTAAGTCTCATTTCCTGGCTGTGAGCCTCCAAAGAAACCTTGCCCCATGGGGCAGTGCACGGTATAATAGTGCTGGAAGGATCGTGGCTTAACCAGCCGTTTTGCTTAAACAGCAAATAACAATAAATGGTAAGATGTGTTGGGGGGATCCGGGCTTAACCAGCCGATTTGCTTAAACAGCAGTATGAGTGAATGATTGTCTCCAAAAAGAGATCTCCCGTGTAGGTGGAAAGAGGACTATAAACTAGTCCCAAATGGTGGCTGATCGCCAGAGATGCTTGCTTGCTGGCTGGCTAATCCAAAACGTGGCAGTACTGGGACAGCTCATAAGTATTTAGTCTGCATAAGGGAAGTCCCGGTCAGACCATTGGCTGGAGTTGCTAGGGGTATCGGGGATGTGGTGTAATGACCATACATAACTGGTGATCCAAAGTTGGATATGTATAATAAAAGGTGTTGGTCTTACCAGATATCACCCGTTCTCATCCGTGATAACAGGGATGGAGGTACCGTACTCCGCACTTAGGTCACAGTCAGGGGTAGCAGAAGCAGATGATGGATTATTCGGCTGTCCGAGGGACTTGTTGCTACCAGTGGCGTTTGTAGCCTTCACCGTCAAGGAAGCTGCAGGGGCAGACTCAGTTCCGTATCCGGGTGCAATCCCGGTCTTGCTTCCGGGTTGTGGTGGATGTGTTCAGCCAGTCAAGTGCGATCTCCTGCGGGGACGAAGGGTGGGCGGGGCGTCAACGTGTGATGTCGACGCGTTTCGCGTGCTTACGCACGCTTCCTCAGGTCGTCATCACGTTCTCCGGGGTTCGTTTTTATAGGCTGTAACCGTGGTTACAGCAATCAACAATTAGATGTTCCCGGGAATGTTTAGACTGAGGCCATCTGGTGGTATAAATGTGGTACTTCCACCACATTACCACAACGGTACAATCTGGTATTTGTTCCCGATGTCGGTCAAATTTGACCATATAAAAGGCCTGGCGGTGAAGGGTAATAAAAATCCAGTGCAGGGGAGGGGGGGGGGGGAACAAGTCCATCTCACAAAACACAATGCCGGGGTCTATGTAGCTTTTACTCCTGCTTAGCAATAACCAAGTTAATAAATAACCATTTAGTGTATAAATTAAGTAGATAAATAAACACTAGGGTAGATACATATTCCCACTTAGAATTGGCATAAGCTGGGGTACAACTCTAATGCAGAGCATGGTCATCATGGCAGAAAGTGGTATTCTAAATACAGCCAGATGGCCTAAACCGTGCTAATAGTTGAGTAGGGGGTATACCGTCCTATAATGTGTATACTCAAGATAGCGGAAAATATACAAATGATGAAGGGATTTTGAACACGGCCCCTGTCTAAAGGGGACAGGGGGCAATCAACTCCTGAAGTAAAGGAGATTTAACCATAGCTATTACAGGTCCCATAACCTGATAATGAGGATATAGAAGGTAGAGGCTATGGTTAGGGGTCCAGGAAGACCTTAAGGCTTAGTTCCTTGTTGAGCCCATATGGTGTGAGTGTGGAAAGCCGGAAAATCCAGGCTTTTTCAGCCCGAAGGAGTGCTTTGTCAAAGTCACCCCTACGGGGTGAAATGTTGAGGGCCCAGAACCCCTTGACTCTCAGGCCCCTGGGGTTACCTCCGTGATATTCATTGAAATGCTCTGCAAGTGGGGTGTCCTCTTTCAGCCTTATGCTTTTTAGATGTTCCTCTATCCTGATTCTCAGAGTCCTTTTTGTTTTGCCTATGTAGTGTTTGCCACATGGGCATGTAATCTGGTATAGGAGTTTTGATGTACTGCAATTAATGAAGGAGGTTATCCTGAATTCTTTCTTGCCAGTTGAGTCAAAGAAGACTGAGCTTTTTTCCACATATTTGCATATGTGGCAGTGTCCACATGGATACATACCCTTAAATTTGGGTAGGTCTGACAGCCAGTTACCATGAGATTGAGTTTTAGTGAATTCTGAGTGCACCAAGTGGTCACTCAAGTTCTTGGCTCTCCTGGCCACCAGAAGTGGTCTAGGGCCCACGATTTTCTTCAATCTTTCAGTGTTTTGTAACACGTGCCAATGTCGTTCTAAGATACTACGTACTTCACCCCATTGGGTACCAAATTTGGTAATTAGTCTCGGTGGTGTCATTGTTTGGTCATTAATCTTGGGGTTGGGTGTAAGGAGTTGGTCACATGTTCTTTGGCCGGCTTGTCTTTTGGCTCTGCGAAGGATGCGGTGGGAATATCCCCGTTCTCTAAAGCGTTGGTAAAGTTTTTTGGCCTCTTTAATGTATTCACTGTATTTGGTACAATTGCGTTTCAGTCTTATGAACTGACCAACCGGGATGCCCCTCTTCAGAGCCGGGGGGGTGTAGGCTGTCAGCTCTAAGAAGAGTATTAGCAGCCGTTTGTTTTCTAAAGGTGGAAGTGACTAATCTCCCATTCTCCAGATTCATTTTTAGGTCAAGAAATGAGATACATTCCTTATTCCAGGTGTAGGTAAGGTGGATATTCCGGGGATTATTATTGAGTTCGGTCATAAACTCTTGGAGCTGATTTATTGTGCCATTCCAGACCAGCAACACATCGTCTATGTACCTAAGCCATGTAAGTGCATGGCTCTGGTACATAGACGAGGTGTATACTGTCTCTTCCTCCCACAGTCCCAGATGCAGGCAGGCATAGGAGGGGGCCCAAGGTGCCCCCATAGCTGTGCCTCTGATTTGTTGATAGTATTTGCCCGCAAACTGAAAGAAATTGTGGGACAGTGCAAAATCCAAAACGTCCACAAGGAATTCATTTTGTGCTGCACACATGGGGAACTTTTTCTCAAGGAAGTGATAGGTGGCTAGTATGCCCCAGGCGTTGGGGATGGAGGTGTATAGAGATTCCACATCTATTCCTACCAAAATCACTTCCCCTTCAAAGTGTAAGTCCCGGGTTTTATTCAAAACGTCACCCGTGTCCCTGACATACGAGGGTAAGTCACAGACTAGCTCTTTGATGAGAGAGTCAAGAAATTTCCCCACTTTCTCCAGGGGACCCCCTACTGCTGAGACTATGGGTCTCCCAGGGGGGTCCCGTAAGTTCTTATGTATTTTCGGGATTATATAGAAAGTGGGGGTATTGTAGTCAGTCACCTTCAGGAATTTTAGCTCCTTATTCGTGATAAGGCATGCTTCTCTAGCAAATTTAAGTTTTTCATTCAGTTTAGCCTGGACTTTAGGAAAGGGGGTCTCCTTAAGTTTATTATAGGTGGATTGGTCTGAGAGAAGTCTATTTGCTTCCATTTCATAGGAAGCCTCAGAAAGCAGGACAACATTACCGCCCTTGTCACTCTTTTTAATCACTAGCCCCTTGGCCTCTTTAAGCTCTTTTAGGGCAGTTCTCTCGTCACAAGTTAGGTTGTCAGGTGGCGACCATTCCCAACAGATCTTTTTGAGGTCTTCTTCAACAAGGGTGGCAAAGACATTTAGCCACTTGTTGTTTCTAAACTTGGGCATAGTGGTAGACCGTATGCGAATGTTCGCCTTTCTAAGGTCAGGGGAAATATCTAGGGGTTCGTCATCACTAGATTCATTTTCATCAAGTAATGAGGTAAGAATTTCTATGGCCTCCTGATCATTCGATTGTAACCCCTGTTGGTCACCATCAGTGGTCATATCAGTAGCGTGAAGTAGTCTGTAGTAAATTTTTCTTAAGAAGAGACAGAGGTCTTTGTATACCTCAAAGTGATCCATATTGTTCACTGGTGAGAAGGAGAGTCCCTTCTCCAATAAATCAATATGTTTCTGATCCACAGGGAAGTCAGACAGGTTGATCACTTTTTGGTCCTTTGAGTCCGAGGGGGGAGCTAGAGCGGGGGCAGGGGTTGGATTCAAACTCAAATTTGAATTTAATAAAGTTACAACGGGAACCAGCGTGTTATTTTGTTGACTTATCTCCGCTTCCCGGATCGTGTTCTCCGTTCCCCTATCTCCACTCTTTCTCCTCCGCTTGCCTCTCCTCTTCCTCTTCCCCCTGCCTTTTTGGTTGTCTTCTTTAGGATACCTTTTATGGCCGCAGGGGGATTGTCGAAATCTCCCTGAGTGTCTTGTCCTAAAAAAGTCACCGACCTCTCATCATCATCACTTCCCGAGAAGGTCGAATCGTTCCAAGATCTGTTCCTTTGTGTACTACCTCTTCTACGTGACCTACTTCTCCTAGAGGTGAGATCAAAAATTTCCCCAGTTTCCCAATCTCCTAAGTCCCTCTGAAATTTGGATTGCTTGGTGCTGCGTAGATTTTTTTGTACCTTCTCAATTTCTTTCTTAAGATATTCGTTCTGCTGTTCGAATTCCTCCAGATCTTTCAGTGGTTCAAGTTTTTCGATTGTTAATTTAATCTCCTGTTCTAAATCTGCCAGCTGGATTTTCTCTTCCTCAATAATGAGCTTCATTACATCAAGCCCATGCTGTATGCAGACAGTTTTCCATTTTTGTAAAAACCTATCCGTATGCAAATGTGTTGCTGGTATCACTCTTTCCCTTAAACCTCTCGGGATAATACCCTGTTCTACATACGATTCAAGGGAAAGTATATCCCATTTTCGGTTGAGTGACTTGACTAGTAATTTCTTGTGTTCCTTAAATTGTGCTTTGAGGTTTTCTCCAATAGTTTCTTCAGGTGTCAAGTTTTTCCCAAATGTTGCCCTAATCTCTGCATCAAAGTTGTCCCCAAGAACAAATGCCATGATAAACTACAAAATACAATAAAACCTGTGAACCGCCAGGTAATAAAAGACACTGAGAACACGTCTGAACCCGAAGAGGGGGGTCCACAGAGTCAAAACATCTTCACTAAAGTCTGCTAGTAACCACCAGCTAATCTCAGTTAGAGTAGATTCATTGGGAATCAGGATAACATAGCAGAAAAAATATATAAAAAGCTGAGTAGCTCGGGAGGTATTCTCAAGCCAGACTGGGTGGGTCGGCGAGAATCAAGTAGGGCACGTACCACACGGTCAATTGGGACCGGGAACCCAGCGCAACCTGAGATATGGGGACAAAAAAGGTTTGGAGGTGGAGGGACAAGGATTTCCCTCCGTGAATGGTTGCAATAAGGGGCTCACAGGGATATGGGTGCAGACAAAAAAGCTTTATTGGTGAAGATGTACACACATGAAAAATATATACACGTAATTCTAATCAGTAAAAAAAGGTGTGGAAGCTCATCAGGTGAACTGATTGACTCCGTGGACCCCTAGAGGGTCAGGGTGGTACAGACAGCAATAAAACACATTGAGGTCCCCACATACCCAGTCCCAGTAAGGCACTGTTGTAGACGGGCTTGGTGTGATTAGTCGAGGATACACGACCTTGAAATCACTCTAAAAGCCCGAGCAACAGTGCTATGGCCAGGAAGGGGACTATAGTAAGCCCTAAGAGAAAAAGCACATAGGAATGCCCATGAAGTGTAGAGTGGCAACTGAAAAAATTGCTAAATAAATATGACGTAGTGTCATGAAATGTCATCAGTGCATCACAGAAATAGGACAAAATAAGGCATCTTTGTCTCATGTGGTAACAGACAGCACGGGCCAACTCCCTATGATGTAAGTCTCATTTCCTGGCTGTGAGCCTCCAAAGAAACCTTGCCCCATGGGGCAGTGCACGGTATAATAGTGCTGGAGGGATCGTGGCTTAACCAGCCGTTTTGCTTAAACAGCAAATAACAATAAATGGTAAGATGTGTTGGGGGGATCCGGGCTTAACCAGCCGATTTGCTTAAACAGCAGTATGAGTGAATGATTGTCTCCAAAAAGAGATCTCCCGTGTAGGTGGAAAGAGGACTATAAACTAGTCCCAAATGGTGGCTGATCGCCAGAGATGCTTGCTTGCTGGCTGGCTAATCCAAAACGTGGCAGTACTGGGACAGCTCATAAGTATTTAGTCTGCATAAGGGAAGTCCCGGTCAGACCATTGGCTGGAGTTGCTAGGGGTATCGGGGATGTGGTGTAACGACCATACATAACTGGTGATCCAAAGTTGGATATGTATAATAAAAGGTGTTGGTCTTACCAGATATCACCCGTTCTCATCCGTGATTACAGGGATGGAGGTACCGTACTCCGCACTTAGGTCACAGTCAGGGGTAGCAGAAGCAGATGATGGATTATTCGGCTGTCCGAGGGACTTGTTGCTACCAGTGGCGTTGTAGCCTTCACCGTCAAGGAAGCTGCAGGGGCAGACTCAGTTCCGTATCCGGGTGCAATCCCGGTCTTGCTTCCGGGTCGTGGTGGATGTGTTCAGCCAGTCAAGTGCGATCTCCTGCGGGGACGAAGGGTGGGCGGGGCGTCAACGTGTGATGTCGACGCGTTTCGCGTGCTTACGCACGCTTCCTCAGGACGTCATCACGTTCTCCGGGGTTCGTTTTTATAGGCTGTAACCGTGGTTACAGCAATCAACAATTAGATGTTCCCGGGAATGTTTAGACTGAGGCCATCTGGTGGTATAAATGTGGTACTTCCACCACATTACCACAAAGGTACAATCTGGTATTTGTTCCCGATGTCGGTCAAATTTGACCATATAAAAGGCCTGGCGGTGAAGGGTAATAAAAATCCAGTGCAGGGGAGGGGGGGGGGGACCCAATTGCGTCACAATGCTCGCAGGGAAGGGAACCGCAAGACAGGTGTCGGCAATCGGCCACACTCAGGAATACCGCCAGGGAGGGTAAAATAAGAAATAGATTTAGCATTTTCAGAAATAAAATTTTCAGAAAGTTATGTTTTAGACCCTAGTGGGAGAGATTGGTGGGCAGGATTTTATGTTTTAAATATTTCCCACACTGTGGCCATTCACAATTTTTGTATAACAAGGCTCTTCTTTCATTATATTGTAGTTATATTGTGACATTAAGAATTAGACAGTTGCCATCCCATGGACTCAAGTGCTGCCTTAATTGGAGTCAATTCTTCTCTGGGCCTCAGCTCTCCAGTGTCACTCTCTTGTATATGGGAGTGTCTAACAACCAGGTTCCTACTGTGCATGTGCAATGTTTGTCAACACACCAGGAGGTTATTGGTAGCAGGGCAAGAACCGGAAGTACATCCAGGGAGAAAGCAGGAACCACCTTTTCAACTCAGCAAAGGGAAGTAGATGACCATCAGGCATGATAACTCGCAGAGTCCAAACTCCATGTTGAGCCCAGCCCCTTGGGTTTAGGCACAGTCTGCAGGTGAGGCATGGAAGTGTGTAGGGAGAGAATGTTTCTTGGCTCTGCGATAGACCCTGAGACCTGCTCCATACCAGTGCCATGGTAGTAGCCTGTGGGATGGACCTCGGTCCCTATAAACAAGATTTCTAAGTTCTGAGTAGGACCCAAGTATCACCGATACTACTGTAGATTTACTGCAGGATTGGATTGATCCTGTACAAACCACCATCGAACCGACACAAGACAGCCACCCAATAATATTTATTAAAATTTGGCAACGCTAGGCCTCCCCTCAGACAACTGAAGTTGCAGCGTGGACCTAGCAACTCTAGCAATAGAGCCAGCCCAAATGAAGGAACTGATGGCTTGGTCCAACTTGACAAAAATTAATTAGGGATGCGAACTGGAGTGTGTCTGAAAACGTATAAGAATTTGGGAAGAAAGATTTTTTGATCACATTCACTCTGCCAACTGGTGTAAGTGGTAGTTTTTTCCATATTACACACTTCTGTCGGAAGCGTTGGAGAACTGGGTATACATTGTCCTCCAGATATTTCAGTAAATTATTTTGGATATAAATACCAAGGTATTTGAACCAGTTTTCCCATTGAAGAGTGGCAGGTAAACTGGGGAGGAGGGGCGGTGCTCGGGTCAAAAGGAATAAAACAGACTTATCCCAATTCATTCTGATACCAGAGAATGAGCCAAATAAATTGAACATCTCTAGGGCAGCTGTCAAGGATTGACGGTCATCATTAAAATAAAGGAGGGTATCATCTGTGTACATAGACACCTTTTCTACCAACAGGGGCACCGATATACCAACGACTGCAGAGGAGGCTAAAAGCATTATCGCCAGGGGTTCAAGTTCTAGGGCAAAGAGGGCAGGGGAGAGGGGGCAGCCCTGTCTAGTGCCTCAGTGGAGCTGGAAAGACACAGAAAGGTTCCCATTTGTACAGACCCTGGCTGTCGGGTTTGAGTATAACATCTGCAACCATGATATAAAAACCGGCACAAACCCGAACTTGTGTAGGACCATCCACAAATAGTCCTACTCCACCGAGTCAAAGGCTTTTTTGTATCTGGGAAAGCCACCACCTCCGATCCACCCCCTCCACCCATCCTGTCAGCCACAGTAAAAAATCGTCTCAGATTGACATTGGTGCCCTTACCTGACATAAAAACAGTTTGATCCCCATGTATCAAGGAAAGAATCACTTTTTTAAGTCGGAGTGCCAGAACTTTAGTAAGAATTTTAGCATCTGTATTCAGCAGAGAAGTAGGTCTATATGATGAGAAGATCTTGGGATCCTTCCCTGGTTTGTTTATAACTACAATAACGGCTCTGGACATTGAGGGTGGCAGCGAAGAGTCCTTAAGAAATGTTATCAGTACCTCATGAAGTCTAATAGCAATAGAAGTGCTGTGGGTCTTAAAAAATTTGGTTGGAAGGCCGTCGTCACCAGGAGATTTACCTGCCTGCATGGAGGCAATAGCAATTTGCATTTCTTTCAGCGTGAGTGGAGCATCCAGTTTCCCACGGGCCCCCTCAGTAAGTTCAGGAAACCGAATAGGCTCCAAAAAGGAGTGTAGTTTGGCGGGGGTGTATCCAACCATGGAGGAATACAAATCCACATATTATGATAATATGAGGCGAAACAGGAGTTGGTAGGGGCATGACCTGGCCACAGGAGAGAATGGCCGCTTGAACAAGAATCTCTGCTTCTCCACGGCTACAAACAGCACTTCCAGCCTCACATGCAGTACTTACCCCTCCACATCAGAGGCACAGGCACTCGACATCCACCGGAGTATGACCCGCCATTGATCCCAATCGAGGAGATCACGTAAGCTCCTGGACTTCCACATGAGGCCCGCACAGCAGCAGACACAAGATGGCGCCGACCACGACAAGGACTCCCCTCCACCGCGCGTTCTGCAGCTGGTCGAAGGGAAAAGAGATGCAGCCTCAGACATGGAGGAGACAGAGGAACAGCAGCCACAGCAAGTCTCCTCTCCCTCTGACAGAGGTAAGCACTCTCCCCTGCGCATTCCCCTACAAAGCCTCCCCCAGTAAAGAAACAGCATGGAACTGAGGCTAGTAACAACCTGCCTGACACAGCCTCCTTACAGCCACTAGCAGCATTCGCTGCCACAGATAGCCCTGCCTCAGAAATCACCATCCAAACCATGCTTCTCTCCCTGCATGCTGATCTACAAATTCAGAGCCTCTGTAAACCAGCTTCATGACAGAGTTGACTATTTGGAGGACTGCACCAACCATATTGAACAACATAACGACGGCCACCGCGGCTCATAATACTATGGTGGACATACAAGACTAACACACTGAGGCGTAGTTGGTGTATGGCGTCAAAGTCGCAGACCTCGAGGACCACTCTAGGTGGAACAACATCAAAGTCAGGGGCGTCCCCGAAGCCATCCCACCGACAGAGATTGTCCCCTGCTTACATCAGCTTTTCTGTAAAATTGACCCGACACTGTCAACACAGGACTTGCTCATTGACCGAGCCCATAGGATCCATAAGCCACAGCATCTTCCTGAATCCTTTCCTAGGGATATCCTGGCCCAAATTCCTTTTTTCCACACTAAAGAACACATCATGAGGGCAGCACGCACGCATGTCAAAATCCCGCTGTACAACAACATCTCAGCCGCCACTACTCAAGCTAGAAAATCATTCGCACCAGTCACTTCGATCCTCATGGAGCACAAAATTGCCTATAAATGGGGGTTCCCGACAAAGCTTGTCGTCACCTATCAACACCAACAAATCTCTATCCTAACCCCCAAAGACAGAATCAAACAGCTACACAATTGGGGTATCTTACCAAATTCACCACCCAAAACTCCCAATGATAAACCTAATACCAAGATCCCAGCTGCCTGGGCCCCAAGAAATAAACCCTGAACCATTTATCTATTAACATTAAGGGGAAAGCCAGTTGGAATGCCTTCTGTGCTTAATATCTCTTTCTCTCTTTGCTGGATATCACTTACTCAACATAATGGAGAAGCCGCTCCTTGCTGTTTGACTGTCCTCAACCCCCTGTTATAGTGTGCAAAGCACACAACATACCCCAAGTATGGTTGTACCTGATAGAAGTGTTTATTAACTGAAGCTATACCATCTCCACTATATAAGCAGAGACTCTGTAGGCTTACATTCCATTTAGGCTTCTTTCACACGGCCGCTGCGTATGTCCGCAAATCATCCTATTTTTTTGCGGATGATTTACGGACATAATGTAAGTCTATGGCATTGCGGATGTCAGCGGAATACCATCCGCTGACATCTGATTTGCCTCCTTTCAGTTCTGTTACGTTTTTTGGAACGGAACAGAACCCTATTTTTTCATCCGTTCAAAAAACGGAAAGGAAGCAAAATCGGATGTCAGCGGTGTCATCCGCTGACATCCGCAATGCCATAGACTTACATTATGTCCGCATATCATCCGCAAACGGATAGGATGATATGCGGACATACGTAGCGGATGACACAAGTGTCATCCGCTCCGTGAAAAAAAAAAAAAAGTCCCGCAGCGGAGAATAAATCCGGAGCGGCCGTGTGAAAGAAGCCTTAAACTACTGCTACTGGATAAAAGTTTTAAATCTGACCTGGTATTGTTATTGATCCGTTAAACTGTTATTAACTACCTCAATACTGGGCACTTAAACCCCCTTCCTTCCCAGACCAATTTTCAGCTTTTAGCGCTGTTGCAATTTGAATGACAATTGCGCGGTCATGCAACGCTGTACCTAAACCAAATTTGTGTAATTTTTTCCCCACAAATAGAGCTTTCTTTTGGTGGTATTTGATCACCGTCAGGTTTTTTCTTTTTTGGTGCACAAATAAAAAAAGACGGAAAAGTTTGAAAAAAAGAAAAACGTTTTTTTGTTTAGGTTATAAAATTTTGTAAATAGATATGTTTTTTCCTGCACTGATGAGCACTGATGATGCCGCACTGACAGGCACTGATGAGGAGACACTGATGGGGTGGCACTGATATGCAGCACTGATGGGCACTGATAGGTAGCACTGATATGCAGCACTGATGGGCACTGATATGTGGCACTGATAGATAGCACTGATATGCAGCATTGGTGGGCACTGATAGGCAGCGCTGATGGGCACTGATAGGCAGCACTGATGGGCACTGATTGGCGGCACTGATGGGCACTTATGGGCACTGATGGGTGGCACTGTTGGGCGGCAATGATCGGCACTGATCAGCACTGATGGGTGGCACTGATCGGCACTGATGGGGGACACTGATGGACACTGATAGGCAGCACTGGTGGGCAATAATGGGCACTGGTGGGCGGCACTGATAGATGGCAATAACGGCACTGGTGGGCAGCACTGATAGATGGCATTGGTGGGCAACACTGATAGGGAGGGCACTGGGGGGCTCTCTGAGCCCTGCTTGCCATCCCTGGTGGCCATGGTGGGCATCCCTGGTGGTCATGGGTGGGCATCCCTGGTGGCTTAGTGGCACCCCTCCCCCCCCAGGGCTGCACTGGTAATCAATGTTCTGATTACCAGCACAGACCCCCCCTGTGATCAGTGAGTAATTAGAAATACTCACTGATCACCCCCGCAGCAGCACCGATCATCCCTCTTCTCCTCACTGACAGGATCTGTCAGGAGGAGAAGAGATCGAAGCCGTTACAACGGTTCTATTTACATTACATGACGGCTGTGATTGGACACAGCCGTCATGTGATCAGGAGGGCCAATCACAGGGCCCTCCTGCCGAATGATGTTGCTCTGTGTCCGAGGGACACAGGCACATCGAGATCGCGCCGCTGCGCATGCCCGCGATCTCTCTCCTTCTGAAGGACATTCCGGAACGTCCATTCAGAAGGACGAGACTCCCACCCGGCCGTATATCTACAATGGCCCGGGTGGGAGGTGGTTAAACAACTGTTTTGTGTGTTTACCTGCACCGTTTTGAAATCATCCATTCCTGAGACTATGTGTTAGGTACCTGTGAGGTAAAGTCCGAAGTGGAGCTTGAGTGCTGAGGATTCAGGCGAAAACGAAGTCAGAGAGATCAGGCCGGCAACAGATCGGGCAAAGCGGTATCCAAACAAAATCAAAAGAATGGTCAGGCAGGCAGAAGTCATACACAAGCTGGCGGTGAAGTACAGATTCGGCAGGCTGAAGAGGGGTCACGAATACAGGCAAAAGTTGATACATGAAAGTCTATCAAAGAGCAAGCAGCACACCCAGGAAGATATTCCGAAACAAACAAGCACTGAGAAACAGGATGTGCTGTTATTTAAAGGCTGGGTAAATTGTACATTGTTCGCAGCTGACAACAGGTGGGGCTAGTGAGTCCAAGACAAGCATCAGGCTGGAAAAATCACTGCCAAAACTCCAGAGCTACTCTGTGGCACAACAGGTAAGGCTGCAAGCTACAAAACAAGGAACTTTCGGGTTCAAGGTACATGACACTATGATACTTAAAATCACTTCACTAAATGCAAATGGCCTAAATAGCATATTTAAGCACTCCTTGCTATAGAGAGAAGCAGTCTCCCAAAGCGCAGATGTTCTGTGCATTCAGGAAACCCATTTCTCAACCGCGAACCCACCACCATGCACCCACAAACTATATTCACATGCCCACAAGAAAGTGAGAGGAGTTATGATTGCAGTCCGCTCTTCCGTATCACTCACCGTAGCACATGTAGAACAAGACCCATCAGACAGGTACCTAATCTTATCAGCCTCCTTCAATAACAAACCCCCTGGTAATAGTGAACATATACGCCCCTAATACCCACCAAAGATCTTTCTATAAAGCTGTCATACAAAATTCCCCTGAATACCTTTATTATTATGTGTAGACTTTAAGGAAGTAATAGATCACTCACTTGACACCTCTACTACACAGAGGAGAAGACCAATAGCCCTGTCATCCTTTATGTCCTCAGAAGATCTCTATGACCCTGGAGATGTCAACATTGCACAGAGAGGGACTTCACCTTCTACTCAAACTCTCAGAGATCCTACTCCAGAATCGACCTGTTTCTGACCTCTAAAATCCTCCTTCAAGCTATATCGACTTCCACAATCGGTGTGATCTCATGGTCCGACCATGCCCCAACACCAATTACGCTTGTGTTATCCTCCCCACCCACACTACACAAACTTTGGCGACTAAATCCTTCCCTTATTACTGGTACAGGAAATAGAGAGCAAGTCGGTTCTGCGATTAGAAATTTCTTCAACCTTAACCTTGGCTCGGTCTCTAATCCTACCATGTTGTGGAATGCCCACAAGACTGCCATTAGGGGAACTCTATTGAGATTGGGAGCCCAGGAGAAAAGAAAATGCGGCACTACTGAACAAATTCCTAACTGACATAAGAACCCTTGAAACGTGCAACAAACAAAACCCATCAAAGAGCACACATAATGAACTCCACAAACTCAGATCTGAACTAAGCTCATTCCAACAAAATGACTGATTTCTACTTGAGAAGGCTAAAGCTTAGTTGGTACTCTCAAGGTAATAAGGCAGGGAAATTGTATTGCTCTGCGTTTGTACGCTAGCAAACTAAAATTCCCTACATGTTAAACCCCCAAGTCAAAAGGCTCCACAATCCTAAAGACATAGCCAACTGCTTTGGCTCTTTGTACTCCAATTTTATAACCTAAATCACTTACCAATGGAACCTAAACCTGACCATACACAGATTTGTAACTTTCTCTCCCTCGTGGAACTCCCTTCACTAACAACCGAAAAGGCCACAGAACTCGCCCAACCGTTCTCATACCAGAGGTCTTCGCAGCTATTAGAGCTCTCCCCCTACACAAGGCGCCGGGCCCAGATGGATTTAGCAACGACTAGTACAAAATTTATAGCCACCAACTGACCCCCCCCATCTCTGTGAGTCTTTTAATAGATTTTTAGAGACTGGAGACATCCCACCGGGATCCCTGGAAGCCATCATAACCACAATACACAAGCCAGGTAAATTCCCACATGATCCAACTAACTATCACCCCATTTCCTTTCCTTAACACAGATCGCAAAATATAGTGCCTTGCGAGAACATATCTATTTTATAATCAAGGATACCAGCGCCTTTTTACCACTTTTCCATAAAGGCCAGATTTGTGCAGTATACGACTGATTGTTGTCCTATGGACAGAGTCTCCCACCTCAGCTGTAGATCTCTGAAGTTCATCCAGAGTGATCATGGGCCTCTTGGCTGCATCTCTGATCAGTATTCTCCTTGTATGAGCTGTTTAGAGGGATGGCCAGGTCTTCATAGATTTGCAGTGGTCTAATACTCCTTCCATTTCAATATTATCACTTGCACAGTGCTCCTTGGGATGTTTAAAGCTTGGGAAATCTTTTTGTATCCAAATCCAGCTTTAAACTTCTCCACAACAGTATCTCGGACCTGCCTGGTGCATTCCTTGTTCTTCATGATGCTCTCTGCGCTTTAAACGGACCTCTGAGACTATCACAGTGCAGGTGCATTTATGCGGAGACTTGATTACACACAGGTGGATTCTATTTATCATCATTAGTCATTTAGGTCAACATTGGATCATTCAGAGATCCTCACTGAACTTCTGGAGAGAGTTTGCTACACTGAAAATAAAGGGGCTGAATAATTTTGCACACCCAATTTTTCAGTTTTTTATTTGTTAACAAAGTTTGAAATATCCAATAAATTCCGTTCCACTTCATGATTGTAATTTTTTGTGAAGAATCAACAACAAGTGGGACACAGTTTTATATCTTTATGTTTGAAGCCTGAAATGTGGCAAAAGTTCGCAAAGTTCAAGGGGGCCGAATACCTTCGCAAGGCACTGTGTATGCCAAATGAATTGCCATTCACTTAGCCCGACACATGACTCAACTGATACATATTGATCAGACGACGACAAGCTTCAGATGGTACTCTCAATTTGTGGACCTCATCCACTGGGCCGAACATCATGGAACGCTTTCTCTGCTGATCTCACTTGACGTGGAGAAGGCGTTCAATAGGGTCCACTGGGGATACTTGGAAGCCGTCTTACAGAAAATTCGGCATAGAAGGCAAATTACTGCGAGCTATAATGGGCCTTTATACAAACCCAAGTGCTAGAGTAAGTACGTCAGGGATACTTTCTGACGTATTCACAATCACCTATGGCACATGACAGGGGTGCCCCCTCTCACCCCTGATTCTCACACTACTCAAAGAACCCCTAGAGAATGCAATTAGATCTAACCCCCTTATTACCGGTATACAAGTTGGAGATACACACCATAAAATAAGCCTCTATGCTGATGACATCATAATTGCTCTCACCAAACCTCTGAAAGCTTTGCCCCCATTATGTCAAACCCTAGCTGACTTTAGTGAGTTCTCCCTGTACAAACTAAACCATTCTAAATCCTCCATGGTAGGAATAGCGCTTTCACTGCCATCTAAATCAGATATATCCAAAATCTCTCCTTTCTCCTGGACGCCCTCCTCAACTTTGACATATCTAGGTTTTCAGCTCACATCCCCCTCCTCAGCTTTTATTCACTTAAATCCCCCTGCCTTACATCAGAAATTTCAATCTGCAAGTTCATCTACTGTATAGTTAATGGTAGGACATCTTGGGCTGGACGTATAGCCCTGGCTAAGATGTTCCTCCTCCCACATATCCTTTATTTCTTCAGGACTTTACCACTCCCATTACTTACAGCTGATTTAGACAAAATCCAACAATCTATAAACTCCTTCATTTGGGCAGCCCGTAGGCCCAGACTAAAAACCTTGCTTCTAAACACTCCCACAGCTTTTGTGGGCCTGGGAGCTCCCAACATCAAGAAGTATTACAAGGCAGTACCTCTAGACCAGGCAAAGCAATGGTGGCGACCAACCCCGCTACATCCTGGCTTCAAATTTAAACTACGGCACTTGGTTGGGCCCCACACTTGTTACTGGCAGTTATCTGGATGGATCTTTGGGCCCTCCATTCTTTTTTGCCTATCATCCACTCTACCACATCAGTATGGAGAGCTATATATCAAACACATAAAGGAATATATCACAACACACTTGGGCTTCTACCATTCCTGTCCCTACAACTACTCTCTCTACCTAAACACTCAACACTGGTTTAAAGCATGATTACTGTCAATTAGAGATCTTTTCTGTGAACAAACTCTCAAAAGCTTCCAACAGCTATCCAGCACTTATGGTTTATCAAGTAAAGACTTTTACATATTCCTCAGGATACGACATAGCCTCTCCAAGCTCATTATTACCTCGGAAAAAACCTCAAAGGATCTGCTCTCGTTTCCCCTTTACTCTACTACTAGTACTAAATAAATCTCCTTTCTACATCACCTCCTATCCAGACCAAAGGCCATAGACAGGAACTCCAACATGAGATTTTGGGAAACAACCCTCTAAATTTCCCTATCACCAGAAATATGGAACCAGGCTCTCAAACTTCCCACTTCCATCTCCAAAAACGTATCCCACTGGGAAAATATTATGGAGATCTTCAACAGGTGGTACTATACTCCAGAGAGACTGGCCACAATCGATTCCCAAAATGCTGGAGGAACTGTGACACTATTGGTGTCATATTTCAAATATGGTGGACCTGCCCACATGTAGTGCCTTACTAGAAGAAAGTATCTTCCCTGATCTCAGACACGACCCATATCAACAGACAATTATCACCACAGATGGCTCTCTTTGGTCTGGAGTGCCACCTTTAGCCCTGCATCAAACACCCCTATTCTGCAACACATTCTAGTTGCAGCCCACATAGTACTACTCCGAGCCTGGAAGGACCCAGCCCCTCCCTCTATTACCTCCCTCATTGCCACCCTGAATGAGCATTGTCAAATGGAATATCTACTCGCCAAAACCCACCTACGGAGCAATAAGTTCCTTAGACAATGGGCACCCTGGCTGTCACATCCCAGGAACATCAATTCAATCTCGTATAACCAGAAACACAAGCCTGTTTAGCAGGCGGTGCCTACATTTATGGATATAAAGCCTGTCCAGATCAGAGAGGGCCAACTGTGGACCAACTACTGTCGAACTCTATGCTCTAATTCTCACCTCTCTCTGACCTCACTCTATCCTCTTCAAGGCGTTCTAGGTATCTTTCTCATTCACTCTGTCACCTGTGGTTTCATCGGCTGCCCCCTAGGGGACAGTCGGGGAGACCCCATTGGATAGAATGCATTGACACGTCCCAGGGGTATGAATCTGTAGATCCTGGGTGCCATCCCCTATCCCACGACACAGTTTGTCCCCAAATGGGGTGTCGTGAGGGAGGGGAGGCGGTGCCCTGGCCTCAGAACTGTACTGTAAATGATTACATAGTAGATGATCTCAGAAATTACTGTGCACACTGTATAGTCCTCACTGACATACAATAACTGTTATTCTATATGCTATGCATTACCTGTTTTTTTTTGTTATGTTTTATGTTGAAAACATGGATGTTTTATTTCAACAATGTATATATAACTTCCTACGCAACTCAATAAAAATATTAAAGAAAAAATGAAAAGGGAGTTGATTTCCCCAGGGTCAGAGAGTAGTCTCCCCATATCATCTTTGATATTAGCCACTTGTACAGATACCACCTGTTCTCTAGAGAGACAGGCCAACAGGCACCCCGCTCAGCTCACTCTGCTCAAACACTCTTTGCGACTGATAAAGCATTTGTTTCTTAGCTGCCGAGACTCTAAGAAGCTGAACCTCCCTCAGTGCCGCAGACAAGTCCTCCAGCATCTGAGTCGTAGCCTCAGCTCGAGCTAGGGAAGTCTGAAAAGATCAACAGGCCAAGCCAATGGCAGACTGGTATTGACCCCGTATGTGAGCTTTGAAATTCTCCTAGCGGGAAGCAGATGCCACCAAGGAGGGTTGAGATACCCAAAATGAAAAAATAGCCGATTCTACAATTGGCTCAACTCTTTCATTGGGAAGCCAATATCTGGAGAGTCCCCAAAGGCAGTCAATCAGGTTCAGGGTAATCTGTAAATGTAATAGAACAGGGGCATTATCCGAGATACCTCTAGGGAGGACAGACACCTCTCACACTTTGGTCAAAACAGAGCTGCTGACATATATGAGATCAATACGTGACACAGCTGCATACGTGGCAGAGTTACATGCATATCCACAAGATTGGGGGTGTTTCTACCTCCACACAACAAAAAGACCAAATGTGGCAGCCCAACGGGAAAGTGGGGAGTCTGTGGCCACATCTGTGGTTAACTTGTCAACACTGGGGCAGGGGACCATGTTGAAATCCCCAGCCAAAATGACCGCAGTGGCGGAATAAGCAGCTATAAGCTGGGCCACCTTAGTGAGGAGAACAACCATGGCCAGTGGAGGAATATACAAGCCCACCAGTACCATTGGCAGATTGTCAATTACAGCATGTGACATTACAAATTTACCCTTGGGATCCAGATGCAGGTCCAGAAGAGCAAAAGGCAGGGTTTTACGAATAAGTATACTAACCCCTCTGGCATGTGTGGTATAGGTGGCATGATAGTAATGTCCTACCCTTGGCTTCCTAAGGCTGCCAACTAAGTGTATTTCTTGCAAGATACAGATATCCAAGCTAAAGACTAAGATACATTTGATTTTGGAGTTTAACCCCCAGACATTCCAGGAGATCAGTGTCAGTGGGGGCCATAGTGGTAGGGTAAAGAATATTAGGCATAGCTGGGACTCTGCATCCAGATCCCCAATGACGACCAAAGGGAGGGATTGGTACCAGGGAAACCTAAATCTCAGCTCTAGCCCCGTTAGCAACACCCCCCCCCCCCCCCCGCAATAACACATATTAGACATTCCTTCTAAAACCAAACTAGAACAAATGAAAAGCAAAAAATAGAAGACGGTTGCATACGTAAAATTACCCCCAACCCAATCCCTCCCAGTGCACCTATTCCAACTCAAATGCACTTGGATCCCCAAACTAAACATGGTTAACAACCAATAGGGGTCATGAACAATATTCAAGTAGGCAAAACCAATCCAGGCACAAAGTGACCAGGTTCGTATCAGAGTTGCTGCCAAAGGGATTATTATCGCCCAGGCACCAACTTAGATTGTAAGCATCTCAGTTAACAACTTTAAGACCCAAAGATTTCCCTGCTTAATGACCAGGCCCTATTTTGCGATTTGGCACTGTGTTTCTTAACCGGAAAATTGCGCAGCCGTGTGACGCTGTACCCAAATAAAATTCACATACTTTTTTTCCCACAAAAAGAGCTTTCTTTTGGTGGTATTTGATCACCTGTGCGATTTAAATTTTTTGCACTATAAACAAAAAAAGAGCGACAATTTTTTTTAAAAAAAACAATATTTTACACATTCTGCTATATGACATTCCCAAAAAAAAAAAATTTAAAAATCAAAATTTTTTAACATTTTAGGCCAATTTGTTTTCTGCTACATATTTTTGGTAAAAAAAAAAAACGGCAATAAGAGTATTTTTATTGGTTAGTCTACTAACTACTGGAAAGATTTATGTCATTTTTATAGTTTTTTTTTTTTTCTAGTAATGGCGGCGATCTGCATTTTTTTGTGGGACTACGACATTGCGGCAGACAGATCGGACCCCTAACTGACATTTTTGACACTTTTGGGAGTACCAGTGACATTACTACAGTAATCAGTGCTAAAAATATGCACTGTTACACTGTAATAATGCCATTGGCAGGGAAGGGGTTAACACTGTTGGTAATCAAGGGGTTAAATGTAAGCCTAGGGGAGTGATTCTAACTGTGGGGGAGGGGGGGGGTTGGGCTTTTGAAATGATCACAGAGACATGCGATCCTATATAGCAGGATCACATGGTCTCTGTGATCATTGCAGGGAGAACGACAGGCGGCTGTGAATACATCAGCCGACCATCCTTCTCCCTCAGCTGGGAACGATAGCCGGTGTCAGGAGGCAATCGGAACTGCCTGACACACGCACAGGCTTCCCCGCTGACAATCGGAGGCGGGAGCGGGCCGGCGGTCGCCCCCTAGCCTCCTGAGAGCAAGCGACATGGAGCTACGTCGGTTCGCCCAGGAGCGGCTGCCTGCTGCAGTAAATCTGCGGCAGGCGGTTGTAAATTGGTTAATAAAAAAAAGGAATATGGTAAACAAAGTCAGCAAAAAATAAAGGGGAAAGAACCCTCAAAGGCTCATCCAGCAAATAGAACCCCAAGGGGGATGTCCAGTATAGCAGCATTCAGTCCCATGAGGATTCAATGTAGGCAGAATAAACCACCAGGAATCTCGTGTGGCTCCAGCAGCTGCAGGTGATCAGCAATGAGCCAGGATATGGGGATTCTTAGAGGTCAAGAAAAAAAGCGACTTCTGTGGGTGTAAGTACTGCCAACTAGGGATGTGCATGGGCAAAAAATTTGGTTTGGTTCAGAAATTAGTATAAGTAAAAAATGTGTCTTCTTTCGGCAATTTGGACCAATGGCATTCGTTGTGCTTCGGGACTTCGTGTTTCGGGACTTTGGCACTTTGGAATGTAGTTCATTTTGTAAAATAAACATTTTTGTCTTTTATTCTTAAACAGCAATGTTTAACATTTCATAGTGGACTACAGCAGCACCCAGACCACTTAATCTTAAATAAGTAGTCTGAGTTTAGTTATTAGTGGTGGAAAAACACAAAAGGAAAATGGACTTTCTAGGCACGGTAGATAAAAAGTGAAACGCTTTATTTGTTGGTTGACATAAAATCAAAGGAAAAGACACAGACCCCCAGGGGGGCAATACTAGTAGGTCAAAATACACATAGCACAATAGGATATACCTTGCCAATAGGGCATAAGCATGCAAAAAATGGTTTACAGAAATTGTAATAAGAAAACAAGATGGTAAATAAGGACGCTATACGTTACATCCATCGAGACCAAAGTCGTGGGCAAAGCAGAGCGTCCTTAAGTGGAATGGATACAGCTTGCACATAGGGAAAGATTCATGTAGCCAGATGCTCTACATGTTTCAAGCTTCTTCCGGAGCTGTTAGGATACAAGTTCTGTGTGGCAAGATGAACCAAAATTAGTAAAACAGCAAATATGTTGTACAATGATCACAGTTCAAAATCACTACAGCAGGTTAATTGACAAATATATTAATTTTATACAACTTGCAAAATATTACACAGAAGATATTATAAAAGGTATGTGTCACATAATTCACATAGCAACGGTAAAACTGACACACGTAAGGGGGGGGGAGAAACCTCCCCATAGGGCCCCAAAAGGTGGCTGATGGAAAAAGGGTAGCACTCAGAAAAGCCGCATGGGCACGATGGGGCCGATGTGGGAAACGGGGGAATATACAAGCAGTAGACAGCATATGGTACAGAAAATTATTGGTAAAATAGTACCTACTCCTATAAAGGCGGATGTGGTATTCACCGTAGCCAGAGTTTAGGCATAAACGAGGTGGACAAAAATAGCAAAAATTGCAAATTCCCCTTTTTTTCCTTTTTAGTCATTTGACTCTCTTAAATGTAAAAAATATATAAGCACACAATTTATTACTTGTTCCAAAAAAAATGTATTAACTTACCAGCAGACAGTAATAAATGCAAATATTGTAATATGTAATTTATTTGTGTGTATGTATGTATATATATATATATATATATATATATATATATATATATATATTAATAGTCAAATGACATAAAAAATAGCAACTTCTTGTCATGTAGCTAGCTAGCAATTACACTCTAATAAGCAAATGACATTTTAAGTGTGATGTTTAAAATCTTATACTCCCCAGTCAGTGTCGAGGCTAACGTGATAGTGGAAGCAAGCCATCATATTTTTAATAACACATTATTGCTAACTTTTTGTCAATTTCTTATGTACTTAATAACTAATGCTGTTTTTTATAGGTACTATGATTGCAAGGCGGCAGTGAAAAGAAAAATGTTGTTGCAGTCCGTTGTGGGATTCAGTGAGTGGCAGACTCGGATCAAAGACGGGCTCCCTTCAGAGGCTGTCCCCAGACTTGGTGCTGTGGATACGGAAGAGCCAGCTGTGCAGCAGCGAGCTGGTGAGTAAAATAGTTAAAGTAGTAGCGTGTTAGCTGTGGAAAAACAGGAACAAGTATAGTTAAAATTATACCAGTAAAACACAATTCCTATTTCCTAATAACAAATCAGAGTTAACAGCTTAACAGTTAACAGCAGAGAACAAAACAAAAAAAAGGGGGGGGGGGGTGCATGAAAGACAGGGTATTAAAGAATGTTCTCAGTAGTAAATTAGCCACTACTACAGAGATCCAAAAGATAAAATCACTCAGTTTTCTCAGAGCATCCCTGATCTCTCTACCCCCTGGGGGTAATAAAACAATTAGACAAATGCCAGAGACATGAAGGTGTCAAATATTTGCAATTTGAAATAAGTTCACTGCAGTAATCCATTGCTTGTAGAAAGATTATTAATTAGTAAAGTTATATTGTGAAATAAATTCACGGTCTCTCTTAAGGCCCTAAACTGGCATATTTGCAAGACCTCCCATATTTTTCTCTCCCTCTGGGTGCGGAACGATCCCAAAAAATAAGTGCCAAAAGATTCACATCCTGGATACTTTGTACACGGTTGACAGAAATGTTCTCCCAACAGATTTCTGTTAATACCCGGTGTCTTTCACCCCCCCCCCACACTTTTTTTCCCCTCTCTCTCTCAAAGCTGTTAAATCTGATTTGTTATTATTAATTTTGTTTTAGGCTCCTTATTGCATGCAACTTGGTCTTAAAAACTTGCAATCAGACTCTCATACTCTTACATATAATGATGACATTGTTGTTTTGAAGCTCCCTATACTTATCTATTACAAGTGTGAACTTACCTTTTGCTTTCCTTTTTTTTTTTTTTCCAAGGTCCATCAACCTCATTGGGCAGGGGATCGGCTCCAAGCACAGCTCAGCCAAGTTCTGGTGAGTACACAAACACAAAGGGTAAATAAATATTGATGAACAGCATTTATTTAGCATTAAGAGTCGGTTCACACTAGCGCGACTTGTCAGGCGACTTGTCAGCCTGACAAGTCGCGGTCCATTGACCGCTACAGGACCCATTCTAATAGGAGCGACACAAGTCGCTCCGACTTAGAAAAAGGGTCCTGTACTACTTCGGGGCGACCTCGGAGCGACTTGCATAGACTTCCATTATATGAAGTCCCTGCAAGTCGCTCCGAAGTCGTGGTGCATGGTAATGCACAAGTTGCCCCCAAAGTAGTAAGGAGTCGTGTCGCCTCAGTGTGAACCGGCTCTAAAGGGATACTTCCCTGCCCAAAAAGAAAAAACAAATAAAAATCACTGTTTAGAAGATGTACCCCCAATGAATGCATGCATTTAATTATGCATTTTTTCATTGGGGCTATACTAACAACAGCTTGCAGACCCAGCAGTCCTCTTGTCTGCAGTCTTTTCAAGCACTCCCCTTCTAACCCCCACCCAGACTTTATGTGGCTGTCCAATCATAGACTTTCCAATGCAGCTGAATGAGAAGTCTTTGCAAGGCAAGTGCTCTGGGCAATTGACTGCCTATGGAGTTTAGCTCAGCTGAGCTAACCGAACCAGGTAGTAAACTGACCGGTTGTCTGCTCGAAAGCTAGGGGGTGTTATCAAGTTAATTCATATAAAGTGACAATTTCTAATATAATCTTCACTTTTTATAAAATGAAAAAAAAAAAAGAGTACACAATCATACATAAAGCATTACTTATTATAAAGTGTAACTCATGACAAGAGTACACTGGCCCTCTTGCCAGGCATCTGTTTTGCTGTGAAGAAGGATTTGACATCTGACTTATGCACAGCAGCAGAAGCTGGATGCAAATCATGCTGGCTATTCACTGGCTGAGAGCATCAGATTCAGTGGACTGTTCTCAGCCAATGAATGGCACCCAGTGCAAGGAAAGTTGCACAGGACTGCCATTAGCAAGCCAATGGCACACTAGTGAATGTTGCTGGAGGTAGAGTTATACCTCTGGGAGTAAAGGGCTTAATCTCTCTATGTGCAGTGCTTCCCAGCGAGACTTTGCACATGAAGGCTCCAGACACCATGACCATGACCACTTCAAATCACTGAAGTTGTCATGATGGTTGGATTAACCCTTTAAACAATGCCATTCTTGCTAATCTAGCCAATCTATGTAGAATTTGCTTATATCACTGATAGAGGGGCTTTTCTACTTCACTCCCAAGGCTCCTTTTACCTCCAGTAGACATCTCGATAGCCAGATTAGTCTAAGATTTACTCACAAAAGGTCAAATGTCTGCTGAAATCCCAAAATGGCATATAACAAATTACTATTGGAATGCTGATTTAGATTTTTAAACTTTACAATAAAAAAAATGCTTGAGACATTTACTTCAGAATAAGTAGCCTTAAGAGGCGGAGAGTGATATCAGCAGACTGAATATTAGCGATTTTAACCGCCACAAATCTTCGCATGACCAGTGATAAGTCCTGTATAGAACACTTAAAGGAACACTAAAGCACCTATTGCTAGGGTCGTCTCCCTGCCTACCCTGATACTCAAAGAGTAGCATTGGAGACCTGATGTGCATGCACAGCGTGCGCATCAATTTTCCATAT
The DNA here is from genome assembly GCF_965119305.1 of Pelophylax lessonae. Lineage (NCBI taxonomy): Eukaryota > Metazoa > Chordata > Amphibia > Anura > Ranidae > Pelophylax > Pelophylax lessonae. The sequence goes on from NC_138769.1 coordinate 244,244,415, forward strand.
AGGAAAGCATTGGACCAATGAATTTTTTTTTCCTTTTAGCGACTGCAGTCACGTGACATTGGAGTTGGAAAGCCGCTGAAGGAGTGTTTAACAATGAAGATGGAAACATTGCAGTTTCTCAAACTGAAATGTTTTACATTGCATGGTTAAACCTACAGGACCACAGACTTTCATCTTAAAGAAGTGGTCTGGGTGACTATAGTGTCCCTTTATAACATTCTATTCCAAAACATGTGATTTGGGGTGAATTTGCAAGGAAATTCAATATCTATGCCAAAACAACTTAAAAATATTCTCCAATTCCGCTCTTTCACCGTATCGGCTCCTTTAGTCTAGATCTTGCAGTCCCCATTCATTTCACATTCACCCACTTTAAAGCACTTTTTAATTTTTAAATATGTAATCATAAAAATGTGCTTTTTTTAAATTGTCTTTTATTTTAATTATTGGATACCTTAACCACTTGCCGACCGCCGCACGACTATCTACGTCGGCGGTCAGCCCCTCACAGGCAAACTAACGTAGGGCTACGTTGCTTGCTTGTGAGGGTCTAGGGAGCGAGCGCGCGCCCCCCGGGGCGCGCTCCCGCTCCCGCGTGGTCATGGACCCCCCCGCGCGTGTGACCAGCGGACCCGATGTCCGCCGGTCACTCGGCGATCGGCGGGGGAGAGGGAGAATGTCAGGCAGCTTGTGTAAACAAACTGCCTGTCATTCTCCTCGCTGCAAAGACACTGATAAAACGGATCTGGTATGTAGATCCGTTGATCAGTGTCCTTACAGCTAGAGCCACAGCCAATCACAGTAGAAACCACGCCCCTAGGGACACACACAGCCCCTCCCTTCCAAATAAAGTTAACCCCTTCACTACCAGTGTATTTTTACAGTAACAGTGCATATGTATAGCACTGATTACTGTAGAAATGTCACTGGTAACCCCAAAAGTGTCAAAAATGTCAGTCAAGGGTCCGATCTGTCCGCCGCAATGTCGCAGTACCGCAAAAAAAAATCGCAGATCGCCGCCATTACGCGTTAAAAAAAAAAACAACAAAAATGACAAAAATCTTTCCCTTTGTTAGTAAACGCGATAACTTTTGCGCAAACCAATCAAAATACGCTTTTTGCGATTTTTTTTACCAAACATAGGTAGCATAAAATAAATTGGCCTAAAATTTTTAAAAATTTTGATTTTTACATTTTTTTTGGGGGGAATTTCATATAAAAAAATGTGAAAAATATTGCTATTTTTGCAAAATTGACGCTCTTTTTTTGTTTATAGCGCGTGATCAAAAAATCGCACAGGTGATCAAATACCACCAAAAGAAAGCTCTGTTTGTGGGAAAAAAAGGACGTCAAATTCGTTTAGGTACAGCGTCGCACGACCGCGCAATTGTGCGTTAAATTCACGCAGTGCCGAATCGCAAAATACCCCCTGGTCGGAATGGGGGTAAAATCTTCCGGGGCTTAAGTGGTTAAAAACCTATGTGATCTTTTTTTTATCCATCTTTAAGAGACTTCCGTATCCCAAAAGGGACACCCTCTGAGAGACGACCTGGGCCCATTTCTCCTCCACGTAAGTAGAAACTGCATCTAAACATGACAGGCCATCATTACCTATGCATTACACACAATAATGAGGCCTTACCATTTAAAACACTTTAAAGTCGTTAACCGTCCATCTTCAAATTCATACACACACACACACACACACACACACATATCAACTCTCAATCAGCTCTAACACTAGTTATCAGACAATTATACATTCTCAGGTAGTACTAAGATCACAGTTCAATTCTTATTTAAATTACAATTGTAAATGTATTAATGTTGTGCTTGTATATACAGAAAATATCATACAATACAGGGTTACTCTATTTTTTTAACCAGATACCATGTTTATCTCCTAAAAAGATCACTATAGGCACCCAAATCACTTAAGCTCAATGAAGGGGTCTGGGTGCCAGGTCCCCCTAGTTTTAACCCTGCAGCTTAAAACATAGAAGTTTTCAGAGAAACTGCTATTTTTACACTGCAGTGTTAATCCAGCCTCTAGTGGCTATCTCCCTGCTAGGCCACTAGAGGCCAATTCCATAATTTACACAGGGTAAATCACACTTTTTTGACACTGGACATCCTCACAGAGTCCAGTGTCAAAAAAGATCTCCATAGGAAAGCATTAAGTAATGCTTTCCTATAAGTGGGTTTGAATGTGCATGCGCATTGGGCTCCACTCGGAAGTTGACGTTGATGGAGGAGAGGTCACCAGTGCCGAGGGAGCCCTAGGCTGGATTAAGGAAACAAATAAATGGGTAATGTATAAAAGGTGTCTAGGGCTCTATAGCATTAGGAATACATATTTGTATTCCCAACGCTATAGTGTTCCTTTAACTGGTAGAACAATTAGAATTGATTAACATTGCTATAAGTCCTCCTTAGATATACATTTTTAAATATTTCCTATTTATAACACTATTCTTTTTACATAAAAAAAAATACACTATAAATGTTTAAAAAGATAGTAGTGACACAGCTACATGTAATAATGTCTACAACATGTCCACAAATCAGTTTGTTTTCATGTTACTAAAATTGCCTTTGACCTGAAATAGATGAGATAGGCAGTCTGTTGGGAGAGGCGAAGAGGACAGCTTGCTTCATTTACTTGTCCTTCCGTCACATGAGGACAGTGTGATTGAGATGGCGCTGTCCTCTGCAGAATCGATTGCCTGCTCCCTGGAGGAGGACATGGGCCCAGGGTCCATCTTTGAGACTGCTCACAGTGTGTCCAGCCACTGCCACCTCTCCAGACAGAGCCATCACCTGACCCAGGAGGATCCATGCAGTGGATCAAGGAGCTGCTGGAGGATATGGTTGGGGACATAAAAAGGCAGACGCGGGCCATCAACAGCATGAGTCTTAACTTGTCAACACAAATGGACTGTGTGGTGTCCTGGGTCAGCATGGAGCAGCACCAGGCGATGAAGCACATGAGACTTTCCATTATTGATTAAATAGTGCATCGCGGTGCTCCATCGTCTGGATCATCAGAGTGCGAACCAGTATCCTACGCCCCGTCAGGACCATCCCCGATGATTCCACCAGGGATCAGAGAAGGCAGCCATTGGCGGAGATGAGGACCTCGTGACCGGAGGTCCTGGTAAATTACGAAAAAAATGCCCCTGCACTCCCCCTTTTTGTTTGTTTTTCTTCTTTTTTAGAGACCTATAGTGCTCTATATCCTTTGCATTGTATATCAACATTTTTGATTGTATATGATATATATTTTGTTTTCATTTGAACTTATATATATATATATATATATATATATATATATATATATATATTAGTGCAAATAAAAAATACTTTCATTGTATAATAAAGCAATACTTTCATTGTATAATAAAGCATATTTTATTTATTGATTATTGTGGTTTTTCAGAAGCGCCACAGTAGGATCTGTGGTGATGTGGCTGTCAAAAAGTTTTGAAAGGATCAGGGAAATGTCACACCAAAAGGTTTGCACCACTGGGCAATCCCACCATATGTGTAAGTGAGTACCTATTGAATTGCAGCCTCGGAAGCAAAGTGGTGAGTATTGAGGTAAAAATTTGGAGATCCTGGCGGGGACCAAGTACCACCCTGTGAAGACTTTGTAGTTAGTTTCTAAGGCCACAATGTTTTGTGAAGCTGATTTGGTGGCTTCCCATATATGAGACCAGTTGACAGTGTCTAGGGTGAGACCAAGGTCCCTCTCCCATTTAGAAACATAGGAGGGGGTGCCATTGTTTGCAGGCTATATTAATTGTCTATACAGGTCAGGAATAAGACCTCTCCTATAGGGATCTGATTTACAAGTGCGCTCAAAGAGGGATAAGTGTGGGCCAGAGGAGGTAGTGGAAATCAGGGTGGTCAGCAAGTGTTTAATTTCAATATAACGGAAGAGTTCCCAGGAGGGAATGTGGTAGATCTAACGTAAGGATGGGAATGGGATTATTTTAGTGGCGGAGAAAAAATTATGAGCACGGATTAAACCAGCAGAGGACCATGGCAAAAAGGAGGAGGGGGACGTCCATGCTGGGTAGAATGCTGGATTAGGGAGGAAAGAAAGCATTGGTTTATGGCTAGATTGTTACATGTTTTGGGCGTATCCCAGATAGAGAGTGAATGACACGTTATCAGGTTAGAGAGGGTGCGACAGTGAATTAGGGCCAGCCATAAAAGGTTGGCCAACAACATGGGATCACGATCTTTGGAATCTAAGACCACCCACAGAGGTACTTCTTTGGTGGAGTAATATTTGGGGAGTTGGGCTAACTGGGCCACATAATAATAAGTCTGAAGATTGGGCAACCTGAGACTTCCTCTCAGTATTGGTGCATATAGTGTGACCTTGGGAACGTGGGGTTTCGATTTGAGCCATATGAAGGTGGAGATTCAATGTTTGAGGATGCAAAGGAAGTGTGCAGGGACCGGGATTGGGGGAGCATGAAAAAGGTATAAAGCTTTGGGTAAGATGGACATTTTAATGACCGTGATACGTCCTAGCCAAGAAAGGGGTAGGGTAGACCATGTGGACATGAGAGAGGTGAAATGAGAGAGAGAGGGGTCATTTGCAGAATATAAGTCTGAGGGATTAGCTGATTCCTAGAAAAGGAATATGGTGTGTGGACCAGGAAAATGGTAGTTCATCACATAGCTGATTTAAAAGGGTAGGTGGTAGTGAAATATTAAGTGCAGTCATTTTTGGGGGGTTGACTTCCAGACCCAAGATACAGCCAAATTGATCAAAGATGTGGAGGAGGTTTGAGGGGCAGATATTAGTGGGGACATCCTGAAAACCAGGATGTCATCCGTGAAGAGGTAGAGCTTATGGCGGGTACTCCCCAACTCAATGTCAGTGTTATTCCGGATCAGTTGAACTAAGTGCCCTATGGCTAATGCAAAGAGCAAGCATGTTCCTCTTGCAATGGAGAAAAGGTCTTATCTATATCCGGCGTATTGAACATAAACTTTGGCGTCGGCATAGAGGGAGGAGATCAAGCTGAGAAAGTGTGTACCAAAGCCTCACCGTCGTAATACAAACTGCAGATAAGGCCAACAGACTGTATCAAAGGCCTTATGAATGTCGAGGGAGAGGAAACATGAGGGGATTTGGTGTGTATGAACTGCATGAGCCAAAAGTATAGCGCAAAGGATGTTGTCGCCGGTTTGGTATGAAGGAATAAAGCCAACCTGGTCTCTGTGGATCGGGTAATCAATTACCAAGTTGACGCAGCATGAGAGAGTTTTAGATAAGATTTTTATGCCAAGGTTCAGGATTGAAATGGGCCGATAATTGGACCATAATATGTCGTCGGAGCAGGGTTTGGGGATTGCTGTCAAAGTTTTGGTCTGGAACGAGTGACCTTCTAAAATGGAATTAAGTGCCGAAGCCAGTGAGGGGGTGTACAGATCGGCACATTTTTTGTAGTAGGTGGCTGATATGCCATCTGGGCCTGGATGCTTGTGAGGTTTGAGGGCTTTAATATTTTGACTAGGTTCTCATTACAAGTGGCTGAAAGTGTTGGGAGTTTGTTTTGAGAAAAAAGAGTGTTTGCTTTGGCCTGGTCAAATGTGCCTGAAGCAAAATATACATGTAACACCCTACAGGTAGGTGCTAGGTAAAAGCATAGTAGGCCTTGCCTGCCTAACAGCAGGGCCATATTTCTTTTTGTCAGGTAGGTTGTCATGACTCCCAAGTATGTCTTCTGAGGAGGGGAGTCTCCCCACTTGCTCTAAAGGAGGCTCCTGATAAGGCAGTGGAGGAAACCCAATCAGAGATACATTCAGGTTTGTATCTACCCCAGGAGGCAGATTCTGCCACAGAGGATTCTGGGGGAGGATATAAGTCTGAAGGGGTGCATGGCTCGGTGCCTTTGGTGGGAGCAGAGTCCCAGGAGGGAGAGAACGGCTGTCTCTCCTCCTGTCTGAGGAAGTGGATGTCTCGGGATGTCGCCTGAGGATCCAGAGAGAGTGCTGAGTTTAACTGAGGGGATCTGGTGTGCCGAGAGCCAGCGGAGAGTGAGAGGGTTCCAGTCTCAGGAAAGCCTACACAGGTCATGAGTACTTAGGATTGCCCCTGGGGGTCTGCCTGAAGTGCTAGAGGAGACCACTCCGGAGGAGGTTCTGGGATCCAGTGTCAGCTAGTTGTAAAGGGGGTACCTAGGTTAAGGACCCTGAAGTAGCAAAGGGGTACATAGTCAGTGCGGACCCTGAAAAGCTAAAAGTGTAAAGGAGGCGTCTGCAGTTTGGGCCCTGAATTGTACAGAGTATCAGTTGAGAGTTGCAGCCATACGGGAATTCACCAAAAGCTACCTCTAGCTGGTGCCAGGCTGGAGGGGGTAGTCAGTGACTTTGCAGTGCAGCAGTGTCAGCAGTTCTATTCTCCATAGCTCTGAGTCTTCTGGACCTAGAGTCGAGGATTCAGCACTTCTATCAAGTTACAGTGTGTTCTAAGCGTCAGCGAGCGTTGGCTGGTGTCAAGGGAGCGTTGACAGACATTTTTCTGGATAAAGTCCCAAGTTGTACCTAGTTGAGCCTAAATGAGTATCCCACTCATGCCTTCCCCCATCCCCTTATCTACAATAAAACCACAAAACAAAGATGCCGGAGTTATCAATGTCTCAGTTCTCACACCCAGGGTAGCAGCTCACATGGGCTGGAGAGGCAACCGGTAACAATGGCAGACCCACCACATAAGGCCCCAGGCCTGGAAACCTTGCTACATACAGTATCTCTCAAAAGTGAGTACACCCCACACATTTTTGTAAATATTTTATTATGTATTTTCATGGGACAACACTGAAGAAATGCTACAATGTAAAGTAGTGAGTGTACAGCTTGTATACCAGTGTAAATTTGCTGTCCCCTCAAAATAACTCAACACACAGCCATTAATGTCTAAATCGCTAGCAACCAAAGTAAGTACACCCCTAAGTTAAATAGTCCATTGTGAAGGGTGTATTCACTTTTGTGAGATGCTGTAGGTCATTTAGTCTATGGCTGAATTTACATAACATTTTTAAAGGATTGCTTGAATAGGTATCCCAGAAGAGTTTCAGGCTTATGAGCTTATGTGCATGGTCTTTCTTTCGAAGGGCAAGGGCTAAGAAAGTGACGGGCTTGTTAGCCTTCATATAGTGCATATGTCTGGACTTGTGTAATGATTTTTCCATGGATTCCGTAAGGAATAGATCGAGTTCTAACCGGGCTTTGTCGAAACTTTCTCTGGAGGTCAAGGTTGGTTGTTCTTGAATTGCAGCTGATGCTTCATAGAACTCTTCCTCAAGCTAATACAAGCTTCTGCGGAGAGCAGGACGCCAAGCCTCGCCGGGAGCCTTCTGGTATGGAGTCCTCATCGATACACCTTGTACCTGGAGGAAGTGGGAGCCCTGGAACATGATGACATTATGGTTCAGAATGAAATCAAGCATTTACAGAATAAATTATTTCAATTTCCATTCATGTGTCCCTCGCTGTTGTTGAATATATTTTACTGCAGCAAATCCTTTACTATGTGGGACACAATCATACAATATGTCAACATCCACTGTCACTAGAAATGCTAATTCTGGGATAGCAAAAGTATCTACCATTTTCAAATATATAAGGAAATAAAGGAGGGCACAAATGCCTAATGCATTACCTTCAACATCATACATTTTTTTCGAAAGCCAAAACCATACTCACAAACATGAGGAATTCACATACATATATGATCACAACTCCAACATAGTGGATACCAGATTATTGTATTTAGAAAGCTAATGCGTTTCGAGAGACAAGCCCCTTTTCTCAGAGGAGGTACTGTCTAACACCATAACACTAGGCGTGAAACTTGTCATTGGTGATATTGTTAAATGAACACCAGAAGGTGAACCTAAGTGCAGCAAGTTAAAAATGTATTGAAAAATACAGTAAATAATGCACTCACATTTAGTGGAGTAAAAAAAGGCATATCCTAAAAGCATAAGTAGTCGTCCCAGTGTCCCAAGTCAGGCAGCAGCGATATCTACAGTAAAATCAGAGCCAATCTACAGTAACATCAGAGCTAACCTGACAGTTTCGAAATGTTCCCAGATTCTGTCATGTGATAGGGGTGTGAAAGGGGGTGTGGCTACATGTTTTGAGGTGGTAAAACCTCTTTCCCAAGCCTGCCCACTTATGGCTACCTCCCTTCATTATGGATACACTGGGCAGCCTCAAACCTCACCCTTTAATGAGAATGTAGGAAGAGAGCTATGAGGTGCAGAGCCTCAGGAAGAAATTATCTGACCGGCAGGGTTAAAGACAGGGCTGTTCTGTCAGAAGAGGAAGGAAGGGAATGAACCAGTCAATGTAATCACTGTGAGGAGGACTAATGGGAAATACAAAAAAAATGCATATGACAAGAAAGGAAAATACAAAAGCTATAAAAAATTACTCTCAGTACTCATAAATACATGTATTATTATATGCTTCCCAGTGGTGCACATCACAAGGAAAGATGGAACAAATCAATATAATATATATATATATGGAGAGAGAGAGACTTAATAAAAAAAATATAAACAATATATTCATAAGAGTAATAGTATATTATTATAGGAGAAAAAACACAGAGTGATAACCTCGCTAAGGTGAAAAAGTTAGGAAGCAGCGACTTCAAGTGTGACCACACCCTTGGATAATAAATAGAAAAAATAAGTCGCGCTGAGTGATATGGAATAAACAAATCAATGTCCAACAATCAAATGTCCCAAAATAAACTTGAATATTGAATGGTGTTGAAAAACGAGAATCTTGAACAACCTCCAATGTCTCTTAGGAAATGTGCTTACCGAACGACCACTAAAAATCTGCAAGATTCATATGTCGAGGTGTATTCACAGGCCAAGGAGATTGACTGGAGTTCATATGTCAGGATCCTCAATGGGAGATGTCATATATTAAACATGAAAGAAAAAATTATCCATAGTGTGATACCGTAAGAGATATTAAGTGAAATATAGTGATCAACTGTATGAATCAGATTGGATTCCACCACCACATGTGTGCAAATCCTTGACCAAATGTGCAGCAGCTTACCAAATAAAAATTTAAGCCAGTGAATAACCCAGTGTTGGGAAAGGATAAAGGGGAAACCACCACCGAATGTGAAGCCTCTTACCAAATGGAAAATAAAGTGAGCAGAATACGGTTATCTCAGATGTACCAAGAAGCCAACACGACACCCAAGAGCACTGCAAGCCTCTTACCAGATAATAAGTAATATGCACAGTATGGTCACTTGTTGCGCTTCCCCATCATAGATAGACTCCGGGACCAAATGGCATCAATAGATAAATGCTGTAGGGTTCTCAGTACCAGGGTATTGAATACACCAGCCCAAGTAGAAAGAAAAAGCGCCAATAGTGTAATAAATTCTCACACATTTATTATAAAAAAGGAAAGGCACTTACAAACACAGGTTAAAATTCATGAAGGATGAGAAGCCGCCAGCCGGACGGCAAAGCGCATCCGCTCCTTAGATAAACTTCCGGGAATGACGTCAGCACGCCGCGACCTGACAGCGTTTCGTCCAAGAAGATGTTATTAAAGGTACGGACGGCGTGCTGACACCATCTCTTATACAAGGACTAATTGGGTAACCGGAAGTGATTGAACAGTTCCGCCCTAAGACTGGAGACCGGACATCGGATATCCGGAAACGGGGGAAACCTGTCCCACCATTTTACTTAGAGGCAAGGCTCGATCTCAGTATCTCTATGCATCCCATACTAAGGGACAACCTCGTTATACACTAAATCATCACATATTATGGGAATAGGTGTTGCTATTATTAGATTAGCAAAATATTAGTATATATGAAACAGAGAAACGAATATGGATATCCAAGTCCCAACGCCATCTAGCGTTCAAATGGAGGAACGTGTTAAGCGAACCAGCACTTAAACAGCATAAGGACCCGGACAGCCAATCCGCCCGCATTACAATACATCTTTTGAGCCAAATCAATATACAAAAACATACTCAGATTTTGTCTGGAGATCAATATCGGCCATCAAAGATATATATCACACGGTTGGGTATTGCCACTATTAAAGGGATATCAATAATGCATTTTGGGGAGCCAATCAAAAACCCTCTTCATAGTTAATTAAAAACTACAATTAAAAATCATCCAAAATTGAATGAATGAACGGATTTAAATTAAATCATGCTACACAGCAAGATATAATGGTATCATAGATATATCTAATCACATGAATACCGTTCATGTATATTGATACCTCTAACTGATTTACTTAATATTTAAACTATATAAAATTAATAAGAAGAGGGGTTTCGATCGGTGTCAAATATTAAGTAGGTGATACATATAATCCCCATACAATTATCAGTCAGGCTAAATTATATTAACAAAAAGAGGGAAAGGAGGAAAGACGTGTAGAGCAAGGGTCTAGGAATTGTCCAAAAATGCATTTACCTCAACATCAACATTGAGGCCATATGGTACATAGCATTTTACCCGGTGTATCCAGGACATCTCGAGTTTCGAGATGCCCCTTATAAGAGGCTCACCCCTCCAATGTGGCACAAAGCAGTCTATGCCCAGAAAGAGGGTATGTCTTGGATTTTTATTATGGACAGCAGCATAGTGTTTGGATACGGAATGTTTGGGAAAACCCTTCCTTATATTTGCCAATTGCCACATGTTCATGTAGTCTTACATTAAGTGGGCGTTTAGTCCTCCCTATATACTGGTGTCCGCATGGACATTGTAGAAGATAGACAACCCCAGTTGTTGTGCATGAAATGAAGGGCTCAATAATATGCCTACGTCCTGTGCTTTTGGACACAAAATCCTGAACTCTTCTCCGTTTGTTGGAATTAAGGGTGCAAATTTGGCAACGGTTGCACCTATAATATCCAGTGAGTTGTTGCAAAAAACTGGGTTTGGGGACAGGGGGTTCTAGGATGTTAGGGGAAATCTTGTCCCTCAACGAGGGAACACCCCTAAAAACCACCTTAGGTTTATTGGGTAGATTTTCCCGAAGCACCGGGTCATTGTTCAATATATGCCAATGAAGTGTAATTAGATTTTTTATGGTCGTATGTTGCCTAGAGTATGTAGTCACAAAAGGTAAAGCAAAAGTACCAGCCTAGTTTTGCTTTCTGGACTTACTCAATAGAACCTGCCTGTCGGTTGATCTCACCTCAGACAGAGCCTGTTGAAGGAACTCCTCGTTATATCCCTTATCAACAGGGCCGGATTAAGAGAATTATGGGCCTGGTGCTGATGATTTTGGTGGGCTTTAAGGGCTGTGCGTCGGCGTGCGCTCTGAGATGAAAGGGTGCAGCTGTACAGGCTTAATGGTATGGCAGTCCCAGGCTTCCATAAAAGCCCTACATGGGCGTGAGTGGCACGCCCTGAGGTGAGGTTGAAGGGTGCAGCTGTGCAGACCTAACACAACATTACAGAAGCTAAATACCTGCCTTCCCTTAGGATGGCCCGCAGTACCCGTTATTAATCCCACTACCCGGCCTAGGTGGTGCATTTGGAATGCAGGACCGGCCATGCCAGGGGAGATCACTTCCTGTCGGCCCGTTGCTTTCCATGCATGACCTGTTCTTTTTGGGTGGCTGAACCTAGGGCCACATTATAGGGTGGGTGTGGCTAAATTGTACAGCGGGAGGGTCCTAAAGAAACATTTATAAATAAGAACCTGTTCAGGATAACGTAAGTGCTGGATTAGGAGAGCGTAATACACAGAGTGCTGGATTAGGAGAGCGTAATACACAGAGTGCTGGGTTCAGGAGAGCGTAATACACAGAGAGCTGGGTTAGGAGAGCGTTATACACAGAGAGCTGGGTTAGGAGAGCGTTATACACAGAGAGCTGGGTTAGGAGAGCGTTATACACAGAGAGCTGGGTTAGGAGAGCGTTATACACAGAGAGCTGGGTTAGGAGAGCGTTATACAGAGAGTGCTGGATTAGGAGAGCGTAATACAGAGAGCTGGATTAGGAGAGCGTAATACAGAGAGCTGGATTAGGAGAGCGTAATACACAGAGAGCTGGGTTCAGGAGAGCGTAATACACAGAGAGCTGGGTTAGGAGAGCGTAATACACAGAGAGCTGGGTTAGGAGAGCGTAATACACAGAGAGCTGGGTTAGGAGAGCGTAATACACAGAGAGCTGGGTTCAGGAGAGTGTAATACACAGAGAGCTGGGTTCAGGAGAGTGTAATACTCAGAGAGCTGGGTTCAGGAGAGTGTAATACACAGAGAGCTGGGTTCAGGAGAGTGTAATACACAGAGAGCTGGGTTCAGGAGAGTGTAATACACAGAGAGCTGGGTTCAGGAGAGTGTAATAAACAGAGAGCTGGGTTCAGGAGAGCGTAATACACAGAGAGCTGGGTTAGGAGAGCGTAATACACAGAGAGCTGGGTTAGGAGAGCGTTATACACAGAGAGCTGGGTTAGGAGAGCGTTATACACAGAGAGCTGGATTAGGAGAGCGTAATACAGAGAGCTGGATTAGGAGAGCGTAATACACAGAGAGCTGGGTTCAGGAGAGCGTAATACACAGAGAACTGGGTTAGGAGAGCGTAATACACAGAGAGCTGGGTTAGGAGAGCGTAATACACAGAGAGCTGGGTTCAGGAGAGCGTAATACACAGAGAGCTGGGTTAGGAGAGCGTAATACACAGAGAGCTGGGTTAGGAGAGCGTAATACACAGAGAGCTGGGTTAGGAGAGCGTAATACACAGAGAGCTGGGTTCAGGAGAGCGTAATACACAGAGATCTGGGTTCAGGAGAGCGTAATACACAGAGAGCTGGGTTCAGGAGAGCGTAATACACAGAAAGCTGGGTTCAGGAGAGCATAATACACAGAGAGCTGGGTTCAGGAGAGAGTAATACACAGAAAGCTGGGTTCAGGAGAGTGTAATACACAGAAAGCTGGGTTCAGGAGAGCGTAATACACAGAGAGCTGGGTTCAGGAGAGAGTAATACACAGAAAGCTGGGTTCAGGAGAGAGTAATACACAGAAAGCTGGGTTCAGGAGAGTGTAATACACAGAGAGCTGGGTTCAGGAGAGCGTAATACACAGAGTGCTGGATTAGGACAGCATAATACACAGATCACTGGATGCCGCGGCACTGATGAGGGGCACTGATAGGCGGCACTGTTGAGGGACACTGATAGGCGGCACTGTTGAGGGACACTGATAGGCGGCACTGTTGAGGGACACTGATAGGCGGCACTGTTGAGGGACACTGATAGGCGGCACTGTTGAAGGACACTGATAGGCGGCACTGTTTAGGGGCACTGATAGGCAGCACTTTTGAGGGGCACTGATAGGCGGCACTGTTGAGGGGCACTGATAGGCGGCACTGTTGAGGGGCACTGATAGGCGGCACTGTTGAGGGGCACTGATAGGCGGCACTGTTGAGTGGCACTGATAGGCGGCACTGATAGATGGCACTGTTGAGTGGCACTGATAGGCGGCACTGTTGAGTGGCACTGATAGGCGGCACTGTTGAGGGGCACTGATAGGCAGGACTGAAGAGTTGCAATGATGAGCTGCAATTGTGGGCACTGCTAGGTGTCTAGTGGGTAGGCCTCATCACTAGTCACTAGACCACCACCACCCCACACTAGACCACCATCCATCTTACACCACCCCTCAACCCCCCCCCCCCCCAAACCAGTTACAATTCTGCAGTTCACATTTTCATTTCATATTTCTTACCTTGAAGCTTTACAAAGAGGCAGAGTCCATACAGTGCCAGTATCTGCTTCCAGACAGTCTCTAAGGACCCAGACCTTCCTTCTCATGCCGCGGCCACTGCACTTGCCCGGGCCTCTGGATGATGTTGCGCCCGGGATGAAGCTCCGCCCAAGTAGTCAAGGGGAGGAGCGCGCAGCCTCGGCGCACCGTGCTGCATAGCATAGTAGCCTAGTACACTGTACGCGTAAGCATCGCGGTCACAGTCGGAGGCAGTGTCCTTTCGACGGGGGGGGGCAATGCTGACAGGGAATTGTCTGTTCTGTATGGTGTCTGGACTTATTAGGTAGCCAGCCGGCGGCCGCTGATGTAACAGTAAAATGTAGCCTCCCTTCCTGCTGACTTTACTTTGGGCCTAAATAATGGTAGGGGCCTGGAGCTGCAGCTCCAATAGCCCCTACCTTAATCCGGCCCTGCTTATCAAGGAACCTAGTTGTTAGAGTTTGTGCCTGTCTGTCAAAATCTCGGATGTCGGAACAATTCCGTCTGATGCGGAGGTATTGGCCCTTGGGAATGGCTCGCAGCCAAGGAGCGTAGTGACAACTCTCGACAGGAATATAAGAATTCCTGTCGGTTGATTTAAAGTGGGTGGTGGTGACAAATTGTCCATCCCTAATGGATATATTCAAATCCAAAAAGTTGACATCAAGTTGACTACATTCATAGTTCAAGTGTATACCTCTATCATTAGAGTTAAGGTCCTCTAAAAATAAGGCCAAATCATCGTATGTGCCATCCCATAGGAGGAGGACGTCATCGATATACCTAGCCCACAGAAGGATCTGCGGGCGGCGATGAGCGTAGATGACGTCCTCCTCCCACTGGGCCATGAACAGATTGGCAAGGGACGGGGCATATTTAGCCCCCATAGCAACACCAGTGATCTGACGAAAGAACTGGCCGTTATACCAGAAGTAATTATGCTGTGCTGCAAATTTAAGTAACTCCATAATGAAAGAAATTTGAACTTCTGGTAAGTTGGAATCACGAGTTAGAAACATGTTAACGGCATTGAGGCCTACCTCATTTGGTATTACCGTATAGAGGGATGAAACGTCAGCTGTAACTAACCATAGATGTTCTGTGGGTCTTAGGTCAGCCAACATATTAATGACATGTTTAGTGTCCTTGATGAATGAAGGTGTAGCTTGAACCAGATGTTGCAAGTACGTGTCTATATATTTCCCCACCCGGGACGTCACGGAGTCAATGCCACTGACTATAGGACGCCCCGGGGGGGAGACCAGACTCTTATGTAATTTTGGCAAATAATATATCAATATCACTGGAGTGCACTTAGGGATCAAAAATGCCTTTTCCTTGTTGTTAAGAATACTGGAATTATAACCCTTCTCTACTATTGATTGTAAAGTTTTTTTATATGAGGCTTTAGGATCCTTGGGTAATAACACATAGGTTTGTCTGTCGCCAAGGATACATTGCATTTCCTCCTCATAATCTTTCTTATCCAGTACTGCAATACCCCCCCCCCCCCTTGTCTGCGGGCCTTATCACTACATCTTTACGTGCACACAGGGAGTCTAGTCCCTTCTGTAAGTCAGAGGACAAGGAGGATTTGTGCACTTGAATGCTATCCAGATCCCTTAACATAACGTCCCTGAATACTTTTAATGAGGGAGCCAAACTGCCAGGAGGATTAAATAGTGATGCATTAGCAAGACCAGAGTGTTGAAACTCAGTGCTAACCACTCTATTTTCTTTAATGGGATTACTCAAAACATAGCGTTTAATGTTGACCTTCCGGACAAATTTGTGAATGTCCATGTAGGTCTGAAATTTGTCCAACCTTTTGGGTGGGGCAAACTTCAAGCCTTTGTCTAAAATTAGTTTTTCTTCATCGCTTAGTTCAGTACTACTTAAATTGAATATCCCTGTGCCTGCTAACTTTTTGCTTTTTTTGAGTTGACACCTCCTGCCTCCTCTAGTTCCTCTTGTGGTTCTGCCGGGCGTTTTACTCCTTGTAGGGCCCTGGGAAAACCCCAACCAGGGTAAATTGAGCCTGGATCGTTAGAACTATGGGGCTTAATATTCTCCCCTACTACTTCCCTTGAAGAGTGAGGGGTGGAATCATTCTGAAAGCCCACTGTGTTTGTCTTATAAGAAGATTGTGCACCATTAGGGGCCTCATTATCCTTAAGTGGATAAAATCTATTCTGGACCGGGACGTTATACTGGCGATTGTCCGCCCTATTCATTGAACGGTCTCTATCCTGCCACTGACGATCACCTCCTCTTCCTCGCATAGATTCAGAAGGGGGGTCATACCATTGAGGGCCAGATCTCGGTGGACTATAATCAAATCGGCCTTGAACCTGTCTCTGTGGGCCATAATCAGGACCCTGATTTCTTTGTGGATGACGGGGGTCTGAATATTGGTCAGGTCCCCGTCTCCATTGAGGTGTATTAGAATAAGAGGGCTGAGTATATACACCTGATTGGTGGCCAGGACCATCATAGTAATCACGATTTTGGTATTGCCAGTTCGTATTGGGGCCTGGGGGATTATAGTTACCATTGGGTCTCCCTTGATAAGACTGGGGGTGGTTGTCTTTACTCACATTTTGCCCTCTAAAAGGGGATTTAAAGGATGGGCGCCGGCCCTTGGTGCGAGGTCCTTTCTTTTGTTTTTGTGAGGTCAGAGGAACCATGGGCACTCCCACTACTTGGGTGGCTGATGTGTCCATTGATTCCTCCTCAACATTTGAACTGCCAAGCAGTTTTTTCTGCCACTCAAAGACAGTACATGTTAGGTAATCCTGTAAATCCCTGTTATATTTTTTCCGTTTTTTTATTTTTTGGTCCTTTTCCTCCTTTTCTAAATTTTTTAATAATTCCGCTGAGGCATTTTTTATATTCCTCACTTTCTTTGAAGGGGGTCAATTTTTCTTTGACTGATTTAATCTCCTCATCCAATCTGGAGAGTTTAGCATTTTTTCTGCCTGTTAGATATCTTAAAAAATTGACCCCAGCTTCATTGAAATATTTGTACCAGTCCTCTAAGTCCACTTCACCTAGTTGGGGGCAAACCTCCCACTGGAGGCTTCTGGGTACCATGGACTTCTTGGTGTAAGTGTCCAAGAAGGCAATATCCCACTGGGTGTGTATTTCGGACACAAGTAGATTCTTTAATCGCATAAATAGGCCACTCATGTCCGTCTCGCCAGTGGGGATGGATTCGAAAACTCCATCAGTATTGACGGATCTGGAATCCCTGTATTCAAAAATATCCATGTGATGGATTAACCTAAGCTGCAGTTAAAGGTCAAATAAACAGAGAAAAAACAGTGATAACCGCGCTAAGGTGAAAAAAGTGTGTGATATATATCTTTGATGGCCGATATTGATCTCCAGACAAAATCTGAGCATGTTTTTGTATATTGATTTGGCTCAAAAGATGTATTGTAATGCGGGCGGATTGGCTGTCCGAGTCCTTATGCTGTTTAAGTGCTGGTTCGCTTAACACGTTCCTCCATTTGAACGCTAGATGGCGTTGGGACTTGGATATCCATATTCGCTTCTCTGTTTCATATATACTAATATTTTGCTAATCTAATAATAGCAACACCTATTCCCATAATATGTGATGATTTAGTGTATAACAAGGTTGTCCCTTAGTATGGGATGCATAGAGATACTGAGATCGAGCCTTGCCTCTAAGTAAAATGGTGGGACAGGTTTCCCCCGTTTCTGGATATCCGATGTCCGGTCTCCAGTCTTAGGGCGAAACTGTTCAATCACTTCCGGTTACCCAATTAGTCCTTGTATAAGAGATGGCGTCAGCACGCCGTCCGTACCTTTGATAATGTCTTCTTGGACGAAACGCCGTCAGGTCACGGCGTGCTGACGTCATTCCCGGAAGTTTATCTAAGGAGCGGATGCGCTTTGCCGTCCGGCCGGCGGCTTCTCATCCTTCGCGAATTTTTAACCCTTTTTTATAATAAATGTGAGAATTTATTACACTATTGGCGCTTTTTCTTTCTACTTGGGATGGTGTATTCAATACCCTGGTACTGAGAACCCTACAGCATTTATCTATTGATGCCATTTTGTCCCGGAGTCTATCTATGATGGGGAAGCGCAACAAGTGACCATACTGTGCATATTACTTATTATCTGGTAAGAGGCTTGCAGTGCTCTTGGGTGTCGTGTTGGCTTCTTGGTACATCTGAGATAACCGTATTCTGCTCACTTTATTTTCCATTTGGTAAGAGGCTTCACATTCGGTGGTGGTTTCCCCTTTATCCTTTCCCAACACTGGGTTATTCACTGGCTTAAATTTTTATTTGGTAAGCTGCTGCACATTTGGTCAAGGATTTGCACACATTTGGTGGTGGAATACAATCTGATTCATACAGTTGATCACTATATTTCACTTAATATCTCTTACGGTATCACACTATGGAGAATTTTTTCTTTCATGTTTAATATATGACATCACCCATTGAGGATCCTGACATATGAACTCCAGTCAATCTCCTTGGCCTGTGAATACACCTCGACATATGAATCTTGCAGATTTTTAGTGGTCGTTCGGTAAGCACATTTCCTAAGAAACCTTGGAGGTTGTTCAAGATTCTCGTTTTTCAACACCATTCACTATTCAAGTTTATTTTGGGACATTTGATTGTTGGACATTGATTTGTTTATTCCATATCACTCAGCGCGACTTATATTATTATAGGAGAATGAAACTGTGGTCTAATGACACATAATTCATCATTCTATAATTTAAAAAAAAATGGATGGATTTAAACCCAATATAAGAGACAGTATATACAATAACCTGCGTATATTGGCTGTATTTGGCATGCATATGGGGAGACATTTGTAAATACCTTGTATAGACATGAAATGAATTGAGAAATAAAATTATATATTGGAAAAGTTTCCAGTGCATAATAGATTTGCAATTTTTGATAAAGATGAAGAAAAGTGGGGTTTCCCCCCCCCCCTTCTTCTCATTATTTTTAGAAAGAGGACCCAGATATCAGGAGGGAGGCACAAACTTTGGCGAAAAAGAGGGAGTAGGCTTTTGGTCACCCAACATAAAAAGAAACAAGGGTGTAGGGCAGGCCAGAAGCATAACAAAGCGAAGAATGCATTAGCAGAAAGTATCTTCAATCTGAGTAACTTAATGGGGATGAACTGAGAGTACTCTGAAAAAGGTCTGAAGTATGCCCTCAAGAAAAATACAAAAAAAATTTAAGACCTACATTAGGATACAGAAATATGTGAGGAAATTGAACTTGAAAATATATTTGTTTAACCAAACCGTCCACATCCAATATGAATGGCAATCAATCAGGTTATGGTAATGTATATACAAACTTAAGGAATAAATAAGTCTATACCCAGTAGTGAGTGCCAACAGATTTAAAGAAGTCTTCAAAACCATGATGTTAGAATATCTGAAGAAAGATGAAAAAAAGGAATATTAAATAACAAAAGAAACCATGTAGCTGGTGCTTTCTGAGTGTAAGCTATTAGTAATTTATTATTTCCCCAAGATACATAAAACTGGACTAGGGTTGTCCCATAGTTAATTAAATAAATTAATAAACAGAACATTAGGGTCACTATTGTACATTGACATATTTCTGCAACCCCTCTTCCAATTAACTGACTCCTATCTCAAATACTTTAAACATTTATTGAATATTTTAGAAGAGATAGAAGTGGATTCTCAAGATGTTTTGATTACAGCAGATGTGCGTTCGCTTTACAAATATATAAACCATTTGGAAGTCCTGGTATCAGTCAAATGGATTTTAAACACTTCCAGGAATGTTAATCATGTACCAAAGGATTTTATTTTGTAATCCTTGTATTTTGTATATTTATAAATTTGGAAGTTCTGGTATCAGTCAAATGGATTTTAGACACTTCTGGGAATGTTAATTGTGTACCAAAGTATTTTATTTTGTAATCCTTGGAGTTTTGCTTACTCATAACTAGAGTTGAGTGAACACCTGGATGTCCGGGTTCGGCGGGTCCGGCCGAACTTGAAAAAAAGTCTGGGTTCGTGACCCGAACTTAACCCGAACTTGACCCCGATCCCAAACCCCATTGAAGTCAATGGTGACCTGAACTTTTGAGCACTAAAATTGCTCTAAAAAAACATGGAAAGGGCTAGAGGGCTGCAAATGGCAGCAAAATCTTGTTAAGAGCATGGCAAGTGCTCTGCAAACAAATGTGGATAGGGAAATAACTTAAAATAACATAAAAAACATAAAAATAAAAAATAATCATCTTGATCTAGGAGGACGAGGCACATATGGAGTAGGAGGTTGAGGTGGCGATGGATGTGGCGGTGTAGGTGGAAGCGGCGGTGGAAAGGCTGTGTGTAAAGGCTGTATATCACAGAATGAAAAACTGAAAAATAATTATTTTTCCCTTAAATTGGTGATTTTTGAATAGCAGATTAGAACACAGCAGTGTCTAAAGGCTTTATCTCACAGTAACATATAAAGGAAAAACTGAAAAAAAAATCCCTTTAAATTGGTGATTTTTGAATAGCAGATTAGAACAGCACTGTGTATAAACGCTGTATGTCACAGTAAAATATGAAGGAAAAAACATTATTTTTTTTTTAAATCCAGATTAAGCAGACACATATGCACTGAGCTGGCATTAAATGTCCGCTGCACGCCGTACACCACCCAACTAACAGACTGATAAACTTTTTTTTTTCGCCCTCCTCCTCACTGGGCTCAGATCAGGGAAAAAAGATTGTGCATTGCACCCCCACACAATAAAATCAATGCTGATCTGATTAAAGAAGATTCTTCTGTCCTGTGTCCTATTCTTTCCCTAAAAGCAATTTCTCCAGCCTGTCCCTACAATAATCTCCTATCTCTCCCTCAAATCAGCAGCAACAGCAGGAACCTGTCCCTACAATAGTTAGAGCAGAGTGACGTGCAGCGCTATGTGACTCCAGCTTATATAGAGGCTGGGTCACATGCTGCACTGGCCAATCACAGCCATGCCATTAGTAGGCATGGCTGTGATGGCTTCTAAGGGCACACTAGTTAAATGCTTGCTGATTGGCTGTCCTGCAGCTGTTGAAACCACGCCATTCTATGCATTAGGATAAAAAAAAAAAAAAATTGTGTATAGCAGCCTCCCCAGCACCCCCTAATACTCACCTGAACCCAATCTCTGTCCAGCGATGTCCACGAGTCCCTCAACTGTCTGGGACTCTCCCTCCCTCATGATTGGCTAGAGGAAACAGTAATCCCAACACCTAGTACCCAGTTGCGGATGATCAGATTGGCTTAGAATTGATACCAGCTCCGTGGCGCAACTCCAGTGCGCTTGCGCTGGCGTTCCACGTCTATACAGCATGTAGAGACGTTTCTCATGGTTACCCTATATCTCAAACTACACCTAAAAACCCCACTCTCATTCCCTCTACACTCTCTTATTATGGCTACCTTCACCATCTTGGGCCATTCTTATTATGTCCTGCACGTATTTAATGGCAGGTCATTCATCTTTGGCATTCCTCCTTTGGATACTCACCTTGGTGACTTGGTTTTCTTCTTCTTTCATGTACACGCCACCTTTCAATTTCCATCTTTCTAGACAGATAAACAAAATCCAATAAGTTGGATATGACTTTCTTTCAAGAATTCCCTTCATTTTTCACAGATACTCACATGTTGTGATACTCCTAATACGGAAATTACTACTCCTTCTCTACAACATATGACCCTCTGTCATTATACTCTCTCTAAACTTCACAGGTAATTATAAATGCATACCCCAGTATGTACATAAGAACACCTATAATCAACTGTTGTCCTTATATTACCCCCCTTGTTTTACCCAATTAGGTTGACAACAAATTACCCATATTATACGAGTGAGGTCTTCTTTTGGAGTGGTCCTTGCTGAGCTACTTGTTCGATCATCGTGGTGCCCCGGTGGTCCTCCAGGGCAACTACTACACTTCTCCCTTTTTTTCTTCATTTTGCCTTTAAACTGGCTCATTGGAACCTGGGCATTCCTCCCCACGGTATCTAATTACCGTTTTTTAAAGGACAGATCATCCCAATCCTTTGCATAGACGTCAAGGGTAGGTCACTCATTATGAGAACGCACTAAAATATAGGTGATCACAGTCATATATACTATTTATATAACCTACTAAAAAGCTTTCAATCTTTACAGGCATATTAGGTGCTTTTGGAACTCTGGTTGACCCCTGAGGAAGGGCTGTTTTAACGCCCGAAACGCGTAGGGTCTCTTTTCCGGTTCAAGGTCACCATGTGCACCTGAGCGTCTTCAATGTGATCTGGTACATGATCTGTCCATTGCATCATAATTGGCTAAGACACAGCAGCAGCACCATTGGCTCCCACGGGTGTCAATCAAAGTCAGTCAGTCAATTGGGAGAGAAAGGGGCGGGGCTGAATGGCAGCTCCATGTCTGAATGGACAAACGGGGCTGCAGCTCAGCTCGTGTGCCCCCATAGCAAGCTGCTTGCTGTGGGGGCACTCGATAGGAGGGAGGGGCCAGGAGCTGCAAATAGGAACCTGAGAAGAGGAGGATCTGGGCTTCTCTGTGCAAATCCACTGCAACAGAGCACAATTTTGTATAATACGCCTTGCCAACTGGTGCTTTATAGATAATATCAATATGGTTTGTAAAGTTAGGGACTCTCCATTGATAAAATTCATGAAAAGTCTGAACAATAATGATAAAAATATTGTTGTAAGGGATACCAAGTGCAGGTATCAAGGGGCAGCAGGGATGACCTGTTCAGTGCAGTTGTACTTGGGAAATTGAAATAAGACTGAGTATGATTAAAATAAAGTTTATTTATGTATACAACACCTATCCAACACCAACAGACCATAAGCAAACAAAAGTGAAAAATAAACGTGACAGTGAAGTAAAACCAAATCACAAACATAACTATAATACACATTATACAAATAGAGGGATGCACAAAAACAGGGCATTAGCAATACTGGGGCTGGGAGCAAGGGGTGCAGAGATGGTGTAATCGGATACAGGGTACTATATGCAACGTAAAGGATAAAGCAAGAATCAGGATTATCAGCAAGAAAGTAAATGGCTAACAGGAAAACACTGAAGCATTGATACAAATCAAGGGAGGGGGCTATATACTTTCTGGGTATGGGATCTGCTGGGAGACTCCCACTGGTGTCAACCGGAACTGCACCTTTAAGTTCTGGTAACCACAGTGCAACCAGCCAATATATTCTCTCTCTCTCTCTCCCCTCTCTCCCCTCTCTCCCCTCTCTCCCCTCTCTCCTCCCTCTCTCTCTCTCTCTCTCTCTCTCTCTCTCGTGGATTTTCAACAGGACATTTTTCGGAAGCTCCCCCCTGAAACTTCTCCATAATAGTTCTTGGTTTTTCTTTTGCCTTTTTATTTTTTTGTATTTCTGTTGTGCTTAGACAAACTAGGTTTCGCCCCACCCCTGTGCTGTCTTGCCCTATCAGAAGCTGGTTAGCTCATGGTCAAGCCATTATGTGGTTGGCAAGTCTTGGGAGAAAGGAGGAACCAGAAGTGATGTCCATCCCAGAAACAGAAACCATAAGTAATGTCACATACAGCCAGCTGGTGGAAGTAACTGTCAATAGCAGCCATTGGGGTTGATTTACTTAAGGCAACTATACGAGGCACTGCAAGCTCACTTGCTCCAAAGCTTAATAAATGAGGTAAAGCTTCACTTCACAAAGAATACTCAATCACATGCAGGGAAAATAAAACAAATTGTGTTGTTCCTTGCACATGATTGGATGATACAAATCAGCAGAGCTACCCTTCATTTCAGAGCTTTCCCCCAGATCAAAAGCAAATGCACAGTACATTTGCCTTTAGTAAATCAACCTCCCCTTATACTGTATAAGGAACATGTGCTCCAATGGTAAATTAGGTAGGAGGTTCTTGAGAGAGGGGGTTCTAAATTCCCTGAAACATTGTTTTTTTTTTCCTCCTCCTCTCTCTTTTAAACAGGGCCTGGCTCAGCTATCATTTGCATTACTCTATTCTGGGTACTAAACTCCTGTATGTATTTCTGAACATCAGCTCTTATATGTTTTAAGTGTTGCTCACTGTACCTAAATGCATGCAAGTATTTTTGTTTATGTGATTTAACAGTGCAGCAAATATGTTTGCTGTATTATGCTTCAAATTATGCCTAATACTGTACAGCTTTATTGCTAAGGCATTTTTGTTATGTGGTGTGCTTCCTCTAAATACTTAAAATACTAACAGGTTGATACACTGTGGAGGGGTTAAAGCACCCTAAATAATAATCTATTGTTGGTCGCTGAATGGTAAAGTTGGTAGTGGTGTGCATGCAGACCTTTATTGCTAATTACATAGGAAGAACTCTTCCTGTCCCTATTCGCGCACAGACACCGGATTTGACTATAGCCACAGTGGTTGAAAGTGAAACTATACACATGCAGTCTAAAATGAATATGCCAAGCTGACAGTTTTTAAACATTATTGGGTGCAGCACTGCATGGTATGAATCAAAACCTAGTGCTTACATCTTGTTACTACTGCTGAGCAGTGGCAAATCTAGACATTCTTTTACTCGGGGCAAATAATTTGTTTGGTGCCCCCTCGCCCGAAGGGGATGGTGTCAGTAGGGCAGTAGACAGTGTCAATAGTTTGTTTTATCTTCATTATTTTTATAATAATTAAAAAAAAAATGAGGTGCCCTGCTGGGGGCTTTGGTGACATATTGGATACTTTGGAGATGTCAGGTCCTGGTGTTCAGTCAGGGGAGATGGGAGGTACTGGTGTTCAAATGGGGGAGATGGAGTCCTGGTGTTAAAACGAGGGAGATGAGGGGTCCTGGTCCTCAGTCAGGAGAGGTGGAGGGTACTGGTGCTCAGTTGGGAGAAATTAATGGTCCTGGTGCTCAGTTGGGAGAGGTGGGGGGTCCTGGTGCTCAGTTGGGGGAAATGAGGGGTTCTGGTACTCAGTGGGGGGAAATGGGGGTCCTGATACTCAGTTGAGGGTAATGGGGTGTTACTGTATTTAGTCCGGGGAGATGGAGGGTCTTGGTGCTCAGTCAGGGAGATGGAGGGTTCTGGTGCTCAGTCGGGGGAGATAAGGGTCCTGGTACTCAGTCGGGGAAGATGGGGGGTCCTGGTGCTCAGTTAGTGGAGGTGGGGGTTTTGGTGCTCAGTCAGGGGAGACCTAGGTCCTGATGCTTATTGGGGGGTCCTGGTGCTCAGTGGGGGAGACGGGGGTCCTGGTGCTCAGTGGGTGGAAATGAGGGGTCCTGGTGCTCAGTTGGGGGACATGGGGGTCCTGATTCTCAGTGGGGGAGTGAGGGATACTGGTATTCAGTAGGGGTAGATGGGGTCCTGGTGCTAAGTCAGGGAGATAGGGTGCTGGTGCTCAGTGGGGAGAGATGAGAAGTTCTGGTGCTCAGTGAGGGAGATGAGGGGTCTCCTGGTGCTCAGTGGGGGGAGATGGGGTGTCCTGGTGCTCAGTGGGAGGAGATGGGTGTCCTGGCGCTCAGTGGGGGGAGATGGGGGTCCTGGCGCTCAGAGGGGGGAGATGGGGGGTCCTGATGCTCAGGGAGGGGATATAGGGCCCTTGTGCTCCATGTGGGGGGATATGAGGGGTCCTGGTGCTTATTGGAGGGTGATGGGGGGTCCTAGTGCTCAGTCAGGGGAGATTGGAGTCCTGGTGCTCAGTCAGGGAGATGAGGGTCCTGGTGCTCAGTTGGGGGAGATGGGGGGTCCTGGTGCTCAGTTAGGAGAGATGAGGGTTCTGGTGCTCAGTCAGGGGAGAAAGAGGGTACTGCTGCTCAGTCAGGGGAGATGTAGGTCATGGTGCTTAGGGGGAGGGTTCCTGGTGCTAAATGGGGGAGTTGGGGGTCCTGGTGCTCAGTGGGGGGAAATGAGGGGTCCTGGCACTCAGTCGGGGGACATGGGGTGTCCTGTTGCTCAGTGGGGGGAGATGAGGGGTACAGGTACTCAGTAGGTGTAGATGGGGGTTCTGGTGCTCAGTCAGGGACATGGGATGCTGGTGGGTAGTGGGGGGGCGATGAAGAGTTCTGGTTCTCAGTGAGGGAGATAAGGGGTCTCCTGGTGCTCAGTGGGGGGAGATGGGGTGTCCTGGTGCTCAGTGGGGGGAGATGGGGGTCCTGGCGCTCAGTGGCGGGAGATGGGGAGTCCTGGTGCTCAGTGGGGGGAGATGGGGTGTCCTGGTGCTCAGTGGGGGGAGATGGGGGTCCTGGCGCTCAGTGACGGGAGATGGGGAGTCCTGGTGCTCAGTGAGGGGAGATGGGGGGACCTAGTGCTCAGTGAGGATAGATTGGGGTTCTGGTTCTCAGAGGAGGGAGATGAGGGGTCCTGGTGCTCAGTGGAGGGAGATGAGAGGTCCTGGTGCTCAGTGGGGGGGATGAGGGGTCCTGGTGCTCAGTGGGGGAAGATGAGGATCCTGGTACTCAGTTGAAGGCATGGGGTGTCTTGGTGCTCAGTCTCAGGAGATGGAGGGTCTTGGTGCTCAGTCAGGGAGATGGGGGTCCTGGTGCTCAGTCAGGGGAGATAGGGGTTCCTGGTGCTCAGTTAGGGGAGAAATAGGGCACTGGTGCTCAGTCAGAGGAGATGTGGGTCCTGGTGCTTAGTAGGGGGTGAGGTGTCCTAGTGCTCAGTGGGGTGAGATGGGAGTCCTGGTGCTAAGTGGGGGAGTTGGGGGTCCTGGTGCTCAGTGGGGGGAAATGAGGGGTCCTGGTGCTCATTCGGGGGACATGGGGGGTCCTGATGCTCAGTGGGGGGAGATAAGGGGTACTGGTGCTCAGTCGGGGAGATAGTGTGCTGGTGCTCAGTGGGGGTTAATAGGGGTCCTGGAGCTAAGTGGGGAGAGATAGGGTGTCCTGAGGCTTAGTGAGGGAGATGAGGGGTCTCCTGGAGCTCAGTGGGAGGAGCTGGGGGGGTTCTGGTGCTCAGTGGGGGACGATGGTGGTCCTGGTGCTCAGTGGGGGGAGATGGGGTGTCCTGGTGCTCAGTGGGGGGAGATGGGGGTCCTGGCGCTCAGTGGCGGGAGATGGGGAGTCCTGGTGCTCAGTGAGGGGAGATGGGGGGACCTAGTGCTCAGTGAGGATAGATTGGGGTTCTGGTTCTCAGAGGAGGGAGATGAGGGGTCCTGGTGCTCAGTGGAGGGAGATGAGAGGTCCTGGTGCTCAGTGGGGGGGATGAGGGGTCCTGGTGCTCAGTGGGGGAAGATGAGGATCCTGGTACTCAGTTGAAGGCATGGGGTGTCTTGGTGCTCAGTCTCAGGAGATGGAGGGTCTTGGTGCTCAGTCAGGGAGATGGGGGTCCTGGTGCTCAGTCAGGGGAGATAGGGGGTCCTGGTGCTCAGTTAGGGGAGAAATAGGGCACTGGTGCTCAGTCGGAGGAGATGTGGGTCCTGGTGCTTAGTAGGGGGTGAGGTGTCCTAGTGCTCAGTGGGGTGAGATGGGAGTCCTGGTGCTAAGTGGGGGAGTTGGGGGTCCTGGTGCTCAGTGGGGGGAAATGAGGGGTCCTGGTGCTCATTCGGGGGACATGGGGGGTCCTGATGCTCAGTGGGGGGAGATAAGGGGTACTGGTGCTCAGTCGGGGAGATAGTGTGCTGGTGCTCAGTGGGGGTTAATAGGGGTCCTGGAGCTAAGTGGGGAGAGATAGGGTGTCCTGAGGCTTAGTGAGGGAGATGAGGGGTCTCCTGGAGCTCAGTGGGAGGAGCTGGGGGGGTTCTGGTGCTCAATGGGGGACGATGGTGGTCCTGGTGCTCAGTGGGGGAGATGGGGGGTCCTGGTGCTCAGTGAGGGGAGATGGGGGGTCTTAGTGCTCGGTGGGGAGAGATGAGGGGTTCTGGTTCTCAGTTGGGGGAGATGAGGGGTTCTGGTGCTCAGTGGAGGGAGATGGGAGGGTCCTGGTGCTCAGCCCGGGGAGATGGGGTGCTGGTGCTCAGTGGGGGGAGATGGGGGGTCCTGGTGCTCAGTGGGGGATATAGGGGGGGGTCCTGGTGCCCAGTGGGGAAGAATTGAGATGAGAAGGTCCTGGCACTCAGTAGAGGAAGATGGGGGGACCAGGCTCTCAGAGGATAAACCAATGTACCAATAAAAAAAAGTGCATTCTGTGTTTAGTGCTCAGCCTGTGCTGTGTGCCTATTTGGGCTGGGAGTGACGCGCCAAGGTGTCCCCTTTATGGTCCTATAAATGCCACCAGCTGAAGCCTCCCACCCCGACTGTGGATCACAAGCACAAGGATTCCTGAAGAGCATGAAAGACCGCATGGAACCCTTCAAGGTTGACTTCGTTGTGGGTACGAATTAATCCTTTCTTCAAGCCTGATGAGGAATCGCTTCCACAGCGTTCTGGCTTGATCACTTCAAGGCAGCAAGGGCTCATACTGAGCAGCCGTGCTAAGCTGAATCCCTGTCCGGGGTCCGGATTCGGCTCCCACCTATGATCAGCAGCAGTGGCACAATGATGCAGGCTCAAACCGAGCAGCTAGTGGTGTGTGACAGTGGGAGCTTGCCTCCATGTGATTGAATACAGTCCCTATCTAACCTCCCACCCCACCTCTCAATATGGCTCCCGGGGCCGCCGGCGCCCCTCTCAAGTTGGCTCTTGGGGCACATGCCCCCCCCTAGTTTCGGCCCTGCTGCTGAGTGTTTATCTCCTGTTGATGCAGATTGTTCCAAATCAGGGACAGTTGGGAGCTATGGTTTTGTATAAAGTCCCTGATCTATATAGTTGTATATAAAATGCACTTTTCACCTTTTAAAAAGTGTTTCTCATAGCTAAACATTTCATCCAGTTTGGAAAAGTGGTGCATTTGTAAATTTCAAAAGCCAGTATAAAAGAATAGTACTGTGGTTGTAAAAAAAAAAAAAAAACACTCGTGGATTTAAATCTTTTTTTGTCTAATTTTTCTTTAACAGGGTGTGGCAGGGTGTGTGTCCTATACCTATATACTTTTGCTAATAGGTGTCCCTCGTTCCCATCTTAAAATGTTGGGAGGTATATAAACCTGTTCAAACTATTTATGCTGGCTGGATTATGGTTGCAAAGTGTGGCACATTGTGATTAAATATTTACTATATACAAATGCCCTGACCTGAGGACAAACTGTTATGCTGAAAGGCAGGTAGCCTACATGTTATTATGATTACTACTGCAAAGTGTTGTATATTGTGGCTAAAAAATTTATTTTCCTTATTAAGTTTTCCTATTTGAAGATAGTCTATTACTTTGCGTTTTTTGCTATAAGGTAGGTAATCCAATTTGCGAGAGTACCCCTCTATCTCTATAAAGAAGTTCGAGCATTGCTTAAAGAACATGTTTACTCTATAATGGTTTTTACTGGTAACCTTTAACTCCTACAAATGTGAACCCAGCTTTCAGGCTGTTTGAAGCATACACATATTGAAACATATATATTGATTTATTTGTTTACCAGATGAGATTGGGTAAATTTAGTATCATTTCTTTTTAGTTTTATAGGCAGAATTTATTTTATGAATGACATTTGTGATAGATCAGACAGACAGACAGACAGACAGACAGACAGACCACATATTTTAAGTCCTTAGAGTATCAAAGTCAAAATATACAGCATATATGTTTCTTCCTGGTGTTTTAGCTAAAACAAATAAATGAGACAATGCAACAATAACTACATACTGTAAATGGAATATGTTGAAGATCTGTGACATATTCTAGGCAGGAGGCCGGCTAAGCTATTCATTTTCAATGCACTTTTGTCCTCATTGATTTTCTAGAGGTATAATTACCAGAAGATCTTTAAGAAACTAAACTAAACAGAGCATTTTTGGTAAAAATCATCACGTTACAAAGAGGCTGCCCTGGAAAGTGAGCTAAGACTGACCATTCTAAAGCCTGTATCTCGGTTCCACATCAGAGTATTGTCTCCAAATTACACTGGATTTAAAGTAAAATGTTTGAAGATTGTATGAATGCTTTCAGTGCAATGAAATGTAATTACTATATCTTTGTTTCCTGTAACAACAAGTTAGTAAATTACAGCAACTGAATGGCTCTAAAAAGTAAATAATCAAAAATGTGTTACCTAAGGTTTAAAAAGTAGGTCTTTCAGGTTTATATTATATATATACATATATACATATATATATATATATATATATATATATATATATATTTATACATATTTACTGCATATATATATATATATATATATATATATGTGTGTATATATATATATATATATATATATATATATATATATATATATATATATATATATATATATATATATATATATATATATATATATATATCATGTTCCATGTGGAAAAAAAAAACGGGGATCCTGTGAGCTGCTATATAAAATTAAACCCACTCAATCACAATATGGAGCTACAGACACCATCCCATAGACAAGTGTTGTGCAAATAACATTATTTAATTGTGCTGCGCTACAAACAAAAGTAGTGCTACAAAAAAAAAAAAAATATATAAAAAAATACAAAGAGTAAAATGTAAAAATAAGTAGATTTAAAATATGGCTAACTGTGTCATTCCACATGTACCTCAAACCTTAGTAATTTTCACTTATGACATATAGAGTCCATGTTTAACCAGTGCATTCAAAACCATGCATTGATCAAAGTAAATTATAGTCCACAATGGTGAAGTTTATAGTAACTGTGAAGCTCTTCCCATTAACCAGTCAACTTCCTTAGGTATTTCTCACTCCATCTCTCTTTATAGTGCTCCAGTATACAAAACAATGTGTCACCTCAAAGTGCTCCCCCTTTCAGATGAACTCTCACCTTCAACAGTGCGACCTTGCAATTAAGCTTGGTCAGAAATGGCCTTATAGCCTCTCCTGAGCTAGAACAAAGGTTTTCAGTATAACCCCAACGATATTTCCTCGTCACGTCACCACACTCCAATTGATAATATCAATTACTGATTTTTCACTTCCTGTTTGAGCGAGCCAATTATGGTGCAACCCTAGCCTCACGGACAGAGGCTACGTATTTTTAAGGCTACGTATTTTTACATCTTATTCTTTGTATTTTTTGATATTTTTATTTTTTATTTCAGCACTTCTATTGTTTGAAGTGCAGCACAATTGAATAATGTTACATGTTCCTTGAAAACTGTTGACTTTTTAAACATGAATCAAAAGGTCTTTCTTTGATCTTCAGTTAAACTTTGCCTGCATATTCTATATTTAAATTCACAAAAATGCATATTTGTCATGCCGACAAAGTAAATACACCCCTTCATTTATTGAAATCAATGATATTGGATTAAGGTTTTCCAGATTAAGTGCCAGAGGTTAGAAATTCCTTATGGAGTACACGGATACAAGTGTCTTATATAAAATCCAGATATCTAGGGTCTGGTATTAATGTTTATTGAATCATAATACCATGAATTGAAAGGGCTCTCTAAGACCTTTAGAAAGGAGGTTGTGGCTGTCTAAAAGTCTATCAAGGAATTTAAAACGATCACCAAATTTATTTAAAATGAATCATTCCAAGATGAGTAAAATAATGTAAAACGGGTGTAGATTTAAAATGTCTGCTAAATTTTCCAGGACTGACTGGCCTATTATTTAATGCTAAAATAAGTTTCCAAAAACCTCAAAATGTAATTGTGAGATGTTCAGCTAACTCTTGCAACTTGTTGTCAAAGTGCATGCACATACAAATAAAAAGAGATTGCAACAAAAATTATTTGCATGAAAGGAAACCTTCCTTGCTGTACAAAAAGAGCATTAGAGCAGGACTACAGTTTGCCATTAAATTGGAAAAAACCAGGAACAAATAGAAAAAAAGCAGGAAAAAATGTGTTATAAACCGATGAATAAAATATAATGTTGTTTGGTGTATAGGAAACGTTTATACCAACTCTGAGGTATGATGGTGGAAATGTTATGATTTGGGGGTGCTTTGCTGCTTCAGGGCCTGGGCAGCTTGCAGTTATTGATTAACTATAAACTCTGCATCCCATCAAAGTATGCTTATTGAGAAAGGGTGGCCCTCTCCCAATAGTTGAACCTGAGCCTTAAAGTAGAACTATAGGCAAAACATTTTACTTTTATTTTGGATAGAGTAAGAGAGGGTTATAATTAGGGTTGTGCGAACCTGGACTGTATTGTTCGGGATCGTCGGGACATTTGGGTATTCGGTACCCGGACACAGACCCGAACATTTCACTGTATGTTCAGGATACAGTCCGTTGTTCGGTAATGTTATTTGATGTTTTGGCGCGGTTTTAATGGCACGGTTTTAACAGGTGCAAGGCAGCCAATCAGCAAGTGTTTAACTACTGTGCCCTTAGAAGCCATCACAGCCATGCCTACTAATGGCATGGCTGTGATTGGCCAGTGCAGCATGTAACCCAGACTCTATATAAGCTGGAGTCACATAGCGCCACGCGTCACTCTGCTATAACTATACTAGGGAGAGGTTCCTGATGCTGATGCTGCTGCTGAGGGAGAGATAAGAGATTATTGTAGGGGCAGGCTGGAGATTGCGTTCAGGGAAATAATAGGAAGAATTGTCTTTAATCAGACAACGATCTACATTGACTTTATTGTGTGGGGGTGCAGTGCACAATCTTTTTGCCCTGAGGGAGAGATAGGAGATTATTGTAGGGGCAGGCTGGAGATTGCTTTGAGGGAAAGAATAGGAAGAATCTTCTTTAATCAGACAGCGATCTAAATTGAATGTATTGTGTGGGGGTGCAGTGCATGATCTTTATGCCCTGACCTGAGCCCAGTGAGGAGGAGGAGGGAGAAAAAAAAAACTTTTATCAGTCTGTTAGGTAGGCGGCGTGTGGTGTGTAGCGGCCATGTCATGCAAGCTCAGTGCATATGTGTCTGCTTAATCTGCATTTAAAAAAGAAAAAAAAAATGTTTTCCTTCATATTTTACTTTGACATACATTGTTTAGACACTGCTTTTTCTAATCTGCACTTCAAAAAGCACCAATGTAAGGGGAAAATAATTATTTTTCAGTATTTAGGGAAAAAAATATATTTTTCAGTTTTTCATTCAAATGGGTTTTTTTTTTATTCAATAGCGGAATAGAACAACAACAGTATCCAACCTGCTAGGCGTGCGGTGTGTAGCTGCCATGTAATGCAAGCTCAGTGCATATGTGTCTGCTTAATCTGCATTTAAAAAAGAAAAAAAACTTTTTTCCTTCATATTTTACTTACATACATTGTCTAGATAAACACTGCTTTTCTAACCTGCTCTTCAAAAAGCACCAATGTAAGGGGAAAATAATTATTTTTCAGTATTTAGGGGAAAAAAATATTTTTCAGTTTTTCATTCATACTTTACTGTGACACTGTCATACAGTGTTTAGACACTGCTGTTCAAATCTGCTCTTCAAAAATCACCAATTAAAGGGGAAAATAGAAATTTTCCATTCATATGTTACAGTGAGTTATACCCATTGGATACTGTTGTTGTATTCCGCTTATCAATAAAAACCCATTTAGGGGAATAAAATGTAATTGTGGCCTAGTCTGCATATGTTACAGTGAGCTACACCCATTGGATACTGTTGTTGTATTCCGCTTATCAATAAAAACACATTTAGGGAAAGAAATGTAATTGCGGCCTAGTCTGCATATGTTACAGTGAGCTACACCCATTGGATACTGTTGTTGTATGACGCTTATTAATAAAAACCCATTTAGGGGAAAAATAAATAAATTGCGGCCTAGTCTGCATATGTTACAGTGAGCTACACCCATTGGATACTGTTGTATTCCGCTTATCAATAAAAACCCATTTAGGGAAAAAAATGTAATTGCGGCCTAGTCTGCATATGTTACAGTGAGCTACACCCATTGGATACTGTTGTTGTATGACGCTTATTAATAAAAACCCATTTAGGGGAAAAATAAATAAATTGCGGCCTAGTCTGCATATGTTACAGTGAGCTACACCCATTGGATACTGTTGTTGTATTCCGCTTATCAATAAAAACCCATTTTGGGGAAAAAAATGTAATTGCGGCCTAGTCTGTATCTGTACCTGTGAGATACACCCTTTAGATACTGTTGTTCTATTCTGCTATTCAATAAACACCCATTTAGGGTAAAAAAATTGAATTGTGGCCTAGTATGCATATGTTACTGTGAGATACACCCTTTGGATACTTTTGTTCTATTCCGCTATTCAATAAACACCCATTTAGGGGAAAAAATAAATTGCGGCCTAGTCTGCATATGTTACAGTGAGATACTGTAACGTTCATGCGTTTTTGTTTGCGGATGGATTTACAGCTGCAGAATTATTACACTCAGTAGCCTTGTAGAGAATCTGTTGAACAACATATCCAACTCTCAGGACTTCATCACCGTGTACAGCCTGTTATACACTATATATATATTAATACAACTCTCAGGACTTCATCACCGTGTACAGCCTGTTATACACTATATATATATTAATAGATGTTTCATGGAGGGATAGAGTATATGAGGATATATAGATGAGAGACAGGCTATTGTATGGTGAGCACTAGAAGTAGTATAGGAGAGTTGCAGGTGATGATAAGCAGATAGGTTCTGATGTCAAGTATAGTGCAGATGGTAAGAGGACACAGATGGAGTATACTTTAGACAGAGTAACCTAGTGCAAGGATAGTTCAAGGTCAGAGGTGGACGTATCATTCCTACTTCCATAGGAGTAGGGTCAGCAGGCAACATCCGAGAAGGACTGGAAAATGGTGAGCCCATCTTCTCAGCCTTTCTTTCTCGTAGTCGTCTGTCAATATTGATACTGGTCTGGATCAGTCCCTCTAGAGTGCCAGGTAAATCCGCTCGGGCGAGCTCGTCTTTAACGGCCTCAGATAGGCCGAGTCTAAACTGCGTTTGCAAAGATGTGTCGTTCCACCCTGAATCAGGGGACCATCTTTTAAAATTCGCCACGAAATCTTCAACAGGTCTCCTTCCTTGTTTTAGGGCCCGTAACTGGGTGTCAGCGGTACTCTGCTTGTTGGAGTCTTCATATAAAGTAGCAAGTTGTGCTAGAAATAAGGGATAAGAATTAAGGAGTGGATCATCCTTTTCAAAGAGAGCATCTGCCCAGGCCCGGGGTTCACCCGTTAAATAGGAGATGATGGTACAAACCTTAATTTGGTCAGTGGTGTAGGTTAGAGGTTTTAACAAAAAAAACAATCGACATGCGTTTTTAAATTCACGGAATTTGCTCCGATCACCAGAAAACACTATAGGAGGGTTTATCTTAGGCTCACGGGGCTGAGCAGCAGGAGGCTGTGTGAGACGGCCAAGCTGCTGTCTCAAGGTTTGATTGTCATTTTTTACCTCTGTAAGCGCATGGATCAATGCATCTACTTGTTGTTTTAATTGTAGTACATGAGTGGATAATTCTGCTGAATCCATATTTTTTTTAATGGCTCGTTCAATCTGTAACGTTCATGCGTTTTTGTTTGCGGATGGATTTACAGCTGCAGAATTATTACACTCAGTAGCCTTGTAGAGAATCTGTTGAACAACATATCCAACTCTCAGGACTTCATCATCGTGTACAGCCTGTTATACACTATATATATATTAATAGATGTTTCATGGAGGGATAGAGTATATGAGGATATATAGATGAGAGACAGGCTATTGTATGGTGAGCACTAGAAGTAGTATAGGAGAGATGCAGGTGATGATAAGCAGATAGGTTCTGATGTCAAGTATAGTGCAGATGGTAAGAGGACACAGATGGAGTATACTTTAGACAGAGTAACCTAGTGCAAGGATAGTTCAAGGTCAGAGGTGGACGTATCATTCCTACTTCCATAGGAGTAGGGTCAGCAGGCAACATCCGAGAAGGACTGGAAAATGGTGAGCCCATCTTCTCAGCCTTTCTTTCTCGTAGTCGTCTGTCAATATTGATACTGGTCTGGATCAGTCCCTCTAGAGTGCCAGGTAAATCCGCTCGGGCGAGCTCGTCTTTAACGGCCTCAGATAGGCCGAGTCTAAACTGCGTTTGCAAAGATGTGTCGTTCCACCCTGAATCAGCAGATAGGTTCTGATGTCAAGTATAGTGCAGATGGTAAGAGGACACAGATGGAGTATACTTTAGACAGAGTAACCTAGTGCAAGGATAGTTCAAGGTAGTCCCAAGAGCTAACAGTCTTATGCAGATGATAGTGAATAGATAGATACAGATAGTCTTGGTAATTGCAGTAGATGACAGTAGGAGATTGGTTAGTAAGAATCCCCTGCGGGGTACTTATCACTTAGATAGGTTAGGAAATACAATGTCCAGAGGAGAGGGGTGATCCCGTAGCGGGATACGGATCACCAGCAAGGTTTCCGGCTTAGTTCAGCAAGGAAGGTATGTCAGCAGCTCCGACTTCTCAGGAGTAGGTGCGATGAACATGTGGGTTTGAACGAGCGATGAGTGAGAGCAAACCGGCGATTGAAATAGCCGCTCATAGCGGCGCTCGGCAGTGATGTCATCCGGTCTTAAAGGTGTATGCGTCCTTTGTATATACAAGATGGGACGCAAAGAGAGGAGAAATATAGGAACAAGGGTACCATAGGTACCCGAACATTACAGATACACCCATTGGATACTGTTGTTGTATTCCTGTGGTGTGAGTACCTGCGCTTATAGTGAAATAAATAAATAATTAAATATATTGTGTATAATAAATAAGCTGCAGCTGAAAAAAGAGAGTGTGCCTTTAAAGTGCAAGTGAATAAAGTATCAGCGCTGCTTAAATGTGCATTTGAGTATCCATATACTAATAAATTAAGTCAATAAACCTTGTGCAATAAATATCATAAAACAAAATCAATAATTCATCTATGATAAATAAATTACAAAAAATATTAAATACATAAATAGTCTATCAATAAATTATGAATATAATGTGCTCAGTGCTTCTTCCTTTTCAAGAAAAAGTGCTTGGTGCTTTGTGCTCATAATCTTCATCACAAAAAAGTGCCAAAAAGTGCTTTCGATCCGTGCTCCCCTCTTGGTTCCCCACTCACCAGAAAATGGTATATACAGCGCCTGTAACCACACTTGAAATAAACCAAGGGATACTGCAAATCCTCTTGCTGCACACACTGCAACTACCAATTGTAGGGAAAGGTTGCTCTCGTTATCTTAGATGACCTTATGGATACTCCCCAGCCATGTGAGAAAAGAAATCTCCATAGTGAAGTACCATTAAAACGTATATTTTATTTGAAATAACATTACACTTACAAACAGATGGAAAACAAATCTCCTTGTATAAGTATTCCATGGAGGTGGGTGCCACTTCCGCGTCCTGCGCTCCAACCCCTGGAAGTGACGTGCGTCATACGTGCGAGCAACGGCTTGACGTTTCGATCCACCAATCGGATCTTTTGAAAAAGCTGTTGTTGTATTCCGCTTATCAATAAAAACCCATTTTGGGGTAAAAAAATAAATTGCGGCCTAGTCTGCATATGTTACAGCGCAACAAGGCACACAGGTCTTGCATGGAGGCCCAGTTATTGGTGGGGAAGTGGTGCTGTTCCGCAGAGCAACTCATGCGTGCGTTCTGCAGCGGAAACTCCACTATGGCCTGTTGCTGCTCGCACAGTCTGGCCAGCATGTGCAAGGTGGAGTTCCACCTTGTGGGCACGTCACATATGAGGCGGTGAGTGGGAAGGCCGAAGTTACGCTGCAGCGCCGAGAGGCGAGCAGCAGCAGCAGGGTGAGAAAGCCGAAAGTGCGCACAGATGGCCCGCACTTTCTGCAGCAGCTTTGACATATCGGGGTAATTTCTAAGGAACCTCTGCACCACCAAATTCAGCACATGCGCCAGGCAAGGGATGTGTGTCAAACCGGCTAGGCCCAGAGCTGCTACGAGATTTTGCCGTTATCGCACAACCAGGCCGGGCTTGAGGCTCACTGGCAGCAACCACTTATCGTTCTGCTGTTGAATGCCCCTCCACAACTCCTGTGCAGTGTGTGGTTTTTCCCCCAAACAGGCAAGTTTTAAAACTGCCTGCTGTCGTTTACCCCTGGCTGTGCTGAAGTTGGTGGTGAAGGTGTTACGCTGACTGGATGAGGAGTCGGTAGAGGATGAGGAAGCGGAATAGGAGGAGTTAGGAACAGGAGGCAAACTGAAGCGCACTGCAATCCTCGGTGGTGGAAGGACATGTACCAAACTGCTATCCCCCTCAGGCCCAGCCACCACTGCATTTACCCAGTGTGCTGTTAGGGAGATATAACATCCCTGACAGTGCTTACTGGTCCATGTATCCATAGTTAGGTGGACCTTGACACAGATGGCGTTGAGGAGTGCACACCTGATTTTGTCACCCACTTGGTTGTGCAAGGAAGGGATGGCTTGCCTGGAAAAGAAGTGGCGGCTAGGCACGACGTACTGTCGGACAGCCACCACCATAAGGCTTTTAAAACTCTGCGTCTCCACCAGACCGAATGACAGCATTTTAAAGGCCAGGAATTTTGAAATCCTGGCATTCAGGGCCAGGTATCGTGGGTGGGTACTTCCTCTTCCGCTCCAGTGTTTGGGAGATAGAAAGCTGAACGCTTCCACGGGACATTGTGGAGATGGTTGTTGGTGACCCAGGTGGTGGAGTTGCTGACAGATCCTCTGTTTGCGGGGTAGCAGGTGACGGTCTCACTACAGAGGTGGATGAAGAGGCCGAGACTGCAGCAGAAGAGGAAGCAGGAGGAGCCAGAGACCTTTATTGGTTTTTGAGGTGTCTACTCTGCTGCAGCTCGTGCTTTGCACTTAGATGCAGGCAGGTTGTGCTCAGGTTGAGAAGGTTTATGCCTCGCATCAGGCTCTGATTACACAGCATGCAAAACAATTGTGTCCTGTCATCAGCACATTGTCTGAACTGCCACGCTAGGGAACTCCTTAGAGCTGGCTTTGGTGTGCTCGGTCCCTTGCTGCGTTGGGCTGTAGCAGGCGTAGTGTCTAGGGCACAGCAGCTCCGCTTTTGCACCCTGCTCCCTCTTCTGCGGTGCTGGTGGCTCTGTGCGACCACCGCCTCTTCCTCCAAACTACTCAGGTCACCTGCATGACGTTCATTCCATGTGGGGTCCAGGACCTCATCGTTCTCCACATAATCTTCCACCCACTGCCCTACTTGTAGGTCTCCACAATTTGGAATTCCGCAGCAGTTGGCACCTGTGTTTCGTCATCATCCGAGACGTTCTGCAATGGTCCTCCCATGTACTCATCTTGAGACATAAGTGGTTGGGCATCGGTGCACTCAATCTCTTCCACTTCTGGGGCAGGGCTAGGCAGGGATAGCAGAATCATCAAAAAGAAGAAGAGACTGCTGCATGACTTGGGGCTCAGACTGCTTGGCTGATTTGCAAGGGGGTGAGGTGAAAGATTGATGGACATCGGCTGCAGTTACCAACTCTGACCTTTCAGCAGAAGACTGGGTGGGAGACAATGTGCAATGTGAGGCGCATTAGGCCCTGCCAAATACTGCTGTAAGGTTCTGTTGCCTACTCGCAGCTGAGAAAGGTGTTTCACTTGTGCGTGTAGCTGGCACAGATTTTCCACATCCTCTCCTTGCAACAGGAGCTCCACCAGCAGTACCACGACCCAGCACTAACATGGTGGAGCATGTGTGCCCAAGCCTAGACATACTGAATGACGGGTCTGCCCCCTTCAAATTCTGAGTCTCCAAATTGGGCACATGGCCTGAGCTTGCCCTTTACGCCTTGGAGGTGCTGGCCTGCCCTGTAGCCAGTGTATTATCTGAAAGTGTATTTAGCACAGCTGGGGGCGTTATCACAGACAAGCGCAGCCGCCTGTCCAGAGCCAATGTGGACAAGCTCACGTTCATTAAAATGAACCAGGCATGGATCCCACAGGACTTGTCTGTACCTTGTGCAGAATAGACATGTATACCGGCCTTACCCAGCCATTGTTGTATTTGATCTTTCTAACTCTTTTGGGGTGTACCCTAATTTAAAAAGAAATACAATTAAAAACAAAAACCAGTGTTGGCTACCTCGTCCTCCTCCACCGCCACTTCCACCTACACCGCCACATCCACCACCACCTCAACCTCCTACTCCATATGGGCCTCATCCTCCTCCTCCACCGCCGCCGCCGCTTACACCTACACCGCCATATCCACCGCCACCTCAACCTCCTACTCCATATGGGCCTCGTCCTCCTCCTACATCATTCAAGATTATTATTTTTTATTTTTCAGTTTTTTTATTTTATTTTAAGTTATTTCCCTATCAACATTTGTTTGCAGAGCACTTTCCATGCTCTTAAGAAGATTTTGCTGCCATTTGCAGCCCTCTAGCCCTTTCCATGTGTTTTTTAGAGCCATTTTAGTGCTCAAAAGTTCGGGTCACCATTGACTTCAATGGGGTTCGGGATCGGGGTAAAGTTCGGGTTAAGTCCGGGTCACGAACCCGGATTTTTTTTTTCAAGTTCGGCCAAACCCTCCAAACTTGGACATCCAGGTGTTCGATCAACTCTAGTTATAACCTCTGTCTGATTTTTTTCACTATTTCTCTCTATCTCCCATAGCCAAACAGGAAATGAGAGGAAATCCCTGCAAATTAAGGGAATTTCTTGGGGAACCCCAGGTTACAAGAACTAGTGTCCCCATGGAAAGATTCCCCCCTCTATTACTTTAGATAGAGAGGATGGAGCTCCCAAAGTTTTGCCTTTAGTTATACTTTAAATGTAACTTAAATTTATCTTTCAACAAGATAATAATCCAAAGCACTCTAGCATATTCACCATGGAATGGCTCAAAAAGAAGAAATGGAGGGTCATGGACTAACCTAGACAAAGCCAGGATTTGAATCATGTTGAAGTGTTGTGGGGGAGGTTTAAAATTGGCAGTTCATGAAAAGAAACCCTCAAACATCTTGCAAGCCATTTTGTATGGAGTAGTGTTAAAAGAAATTTACTGAACCGATGTCAGGGACTGGTGGTCATTCATGCTGAATGTCTATTGTAATTTCTGCTAAAAGGGGGTAATACCAGCTTATGATGCCAAAGACATACTTACTTTTTCTATTGAACACTATTACAGTCATTGATTTTTTTTGTTAAATAATTTAAAACGCATTTTCCTTTGCATGTTTTTTTTCCCTTTAGCTCTGTAGGCATTGTTTAAATAAATATCTTATTGTGCTCTGCTATAACTTAAAAAAGTCAACAATTTCCATGTGTAAATACATATATACACAAGCACACACAGTCATGTGCATGCCTCTCCTAAGAAGGCACAGCTGAAGAGATTCAGATTTAAGGGAAGTACTGTCCTATGGGGTGAGGTTTGCAGCATCTTGCTTTTCCAGTTGTGCCTTCGGAAATCCACACACATTATGATAACACAGGAATAGTAATATTTTTAAGATCAAACAGCTGGTGAACTACCACATGAGTTTTGTGATGTATGCATGTTCTCTCTTGTGGGATATGTAAAAAACAGTATGTTGGCAGAACCACTTAATGTCTATGCAACTGTTTAAAGGATCACCTATCCAACACCAGGACACATAAAAGCACAAGTGTGCCTAAACATTTTGTGGAACCGCATATGTCCAAAGTAAATCCTTTTAAGATATAAATTATAGAAAGTGTCCAGTTAGATGAGGTGTATATTATGCTCAGTTGAGTAGATGAGTGATGTATTGGATATTAAGCGTAACTCCACTTTTCCACTTTTGTAAAAAAAAGAAAACATTCCCCCCTGGGTGAATGTAAAGGAAATTTTGTACATCCTGTATATAATTGTATTTTATTTTGTATGTATTACACACTGCAATCATTGTGCACACGACACTAATAATGTTTTCATTACATGTTTGCATTCTTTTGAGTCCTGATTAGAATTAGCCTGCCTATGTTACATCCCTTGTTTTCATAAAAGCACAATTGTAATATTATTGTGATACCTACGTAATCATGTGTATAATAAGCCTTCAATTGCATCATAAAATATTGTTATGATATTGTCAGATGGAAACTAAGGACTTGTGTTATCTTGCTAAAGCTAACAACAGCACAAGCAAAGAGAAATTATAATATTGCAAGGAAAAGGTTGTATTTTTGAAAAATGAAACTGGAGCTTTTAAAAAAAAACAGCATGAAAGAAAAAACAAGCCATTGTAATATACCTCATGCAAGCTGGACCCAATACTGAAGGGTTCAATCGGCTAAATCAGAGTTGTAGTAACAAGGTGCTACTGGACAAAGTTAAAGACAACATGGTCCCACATTTTGTGCAGCAAATATTGCAAACAGCCAAACTAAATATTTGTTTGATGAAAGGTTTACAAAACATGAATTTGTATTGTTGTGTATGTACAAATCTAACAATGAAAACTGTGTACATTGATTGCCTGTATTGCAGGAGATTGGAGGCGAAGAAAAACCATATTTTTTAAACTAATGACGTGAGAATCACCTGCTGTCCAGTGCAGGACACACTACCTGAAGACCCAGATATTTGATTTTTTTGTAGATTTGATCCCGTTTTTTTACAGAGGATGGCAATACCCATACTGAGTATGCAATTATCACCCAGAAGGGCGCTCTGTATTCAGAGTCATTTGATCCTTCTTCCCTAGCTCAAGAAGCAGAGCTACATGCTTTAGCAATGCATGTGAGCTATCAAAAGAGTATACATTTATATAGATAGTAGAGATTTAGAGAGCTTTGGTTCCATTCGAACAGCCAGAAGTTTGTTTTTACTTTGGCAGGTGAACCAATCAAACAAGCTAGGTTAATTAATTGTTCGTCTTTAGCCTTCCAGCTTCTTGTTGAGGTAGGCATACTTACATTAAAACTCACACATGGAAGCAGACCAGGCAACTAAGGATGCTGCATTACAGCCCCGGAAACTTGCTGGGTCTGTGCAACTCACATATTCCACCCTAGTTCTGGTCCAGTAGAGCTGGGAATAATATTTAACCACTTTCTGGCCACCCGCCGCAGTTATACTGTGGCAGGCAGCCGCTCCTGGGCAAACCACCGTAGCTATACGTTGGTCGTGCGTAGGAGGCTAGTGCACCACCGGCGGCACGCTTTCGCCCCCGCTCGTCAGCAGGGAAGCCGATGCAGCAGGCAGGCGGCTCCGATTGTCGCCTGACACCCACGATCGTTCCCTGCTGAGAGAGAAGAACGGTCAGCTGTTGTAAACACAGCTGACCTTTCTTCTCCCTGGAATGATCACAGAGCCCCTGTGATCCTTCTATATACCAGGTATCTATGGTCATTCTACAAGCCACAAAGGGGTAGGGGAAGAAAAGCAGCGCCACCTCAGTGTAGATTAAAAGGTTATTTATTACATAAAAACAATGTAGTAACTCACACAGAGGAAATAGTTGATCAGCAAATAAGGATGGTTCATCTGCAACACTGTAGGGATGTTAGGGAAGTACACTGTGGCAGCCGTGGTCCTGGCTGTTCCGGTGGAGTTCGACACTTCCTGTGTTTCTGGCAGCGTTCAGTATCCAGGCTTACATCCAATAGTGGCAGGGTGGTGCTCGTGTTCTGGGCATGCGTGCTCCTTCCTCAGGCGATGCCCTGAGCACAGGGGGCAACTTCTTATGAAGCAAGATTTTGGAAAAAGGTGATCTTTTATGTCTGCCAGCCAGTAATTTCCCTGCAGCTTGACACATGAACCGTGTCATAAGTCGAAGGCAGTTAGTAGATGAATATGGGATAGTGCCAGGGTTCACCACAGTTGTTTTTATAATGACCATTACCTGTTACCAAAATCTGAACATCCCTTCCAGAGATTACAAAAAGTTATATCCAGATGCCAGAAGTCAGGATCTTACTAGTATGCATTTTATCTGTATGGACATGTTTTTTGGATGGCCAAAAGTTTGGCCAGTGGCAAAGACCACAGTAAAAAGTGTTATCAGAAGTAGTTTTTAAGTACAGAGTCCCAGAAGCTAGAGAGAATAACAGAAGGACTATTATTATGGGAGAGTTCTGACAAAAAGTTTTGAGTTTTTATGTTACACCCCTTGCCATCTACAATGTAGTGGAAAAGAGTAAAGTAGGAAACTAGAAAATTATGACCTGAATGTCTTCATATATTTTTTTATTAAGTCCGTAAGGGGATATTTGACTCTCCCTATGAAATTTGGTTAGGGAGTGTGTTGCTCACTTGCTTATATTTGTCTCAGCAGCTAAAGGCCTCCACTCAGATCTCACAGAGAATGCTGCTGATCTTTTAAGATTTTGACAAACTCATTTATGTGTTTTATTGCCA
This sequence comes from Pelophylax lessonae, assembly GCF_965119305.1. Lineage (NCBI taxonomy): Eukaryota > Metazoa > Chordata > Amphibia > Anura > Ranidae > Pelophylax > Pelophylax lessonae. Next base: position 244,288,492 of record NC_138769.1, read on the forward strand.
ATTCCACAACCTAAAAGTATGGAAGAATCTCAAAAACTAAAGCCAGATGACTTGTGGAATAGAAGAGATATTTATATATAAGGAAATGTGTGGAGACACAATACAGTGTCTATTTCATGTGCAGTTTACACAACTTGAACGAAAAGTCATCTGGATCCACACCAGACACTGCAAAAATGACTAAATGAAAGTATCTCTGTGTCTGATTTGTTTTCCTCTTGGAATCACAGTTTGGAATACTATTTATTAAAATGCTTTAATTGTAAGGAATATATATATATATATATATATATATATATATATATATATATATATATATATATATATATATATATACAGTATATTTTATGTGATTTGAAAAGTAGTTCAGTTAGGTTGAAGTCATATTGTCTTTTATATGCTAATAAGTCAGCATGTCCACAGTTAAGCTAGAATGCCATTCTGGCCACAGGAGTGTACAGCCAATTACTCTGTAAATATTTTTTATCAATCGTTTTTTACAATGAAAAGTCATTTTTTTATCATGAAAAAGCTGTCTTCAGCTATTATTCTCCACAATGGAGTTTGCCTCTTTGGCCAGAACTACCTCCACCTAAGCATGTGGAGGTTCCAGGTAAAAGATGAAAGCAGGTATGGTTACTAGTGATCAAAATATTGATCAAAGGGGAGATTGTAAAGAAAATTTGTACATCCTGTATATAATTGTATTTTATTTTGTATGCATTGCAAACTGCACTCATTGTGCACACCGCACTAATAATGTTTCCGGAACATGTTTGCATTCTTTGGAGTCCTGATTAGAATTAACCTGCCTATGATATGCCCCTTGTCACCATAAAAGTACAATTGTAATATTAATGTGATGCCTACATAATCATTTGTATGAAAGACTTCAAATGCATCAAATAAAACCAAACAGTTATTTTGTTTCTGAGTGTATCTTTTGTGTCTGTTCCCTACTGCAGTAGTTATTAATTTGGAAACACTAATCAATATGAGGACAGGAGTTGCCTATCTAAAAAATGTCCAGGACAGCAAACAATGCACATTGCAAGTAATTTAACCACTTACCTACTGGGCACTTTCATCCCCTTCCTGCGCGTAAGCTTTCAGTGCTGTCGCATTTTGAATGACAATTGGCCAGTCATACAACATTGTACTCATATGAGATTTTTATAATTTTTTTTCCACACAAATAGAGCTTTCTTGTAGTAGTATTTGATCACATTAAAAATGTTAGAACTCACAGTATATATCTAGCCTAATTCAAAATCTGCATAGGTGTCACAGTCCCCCCGGTGATAGCAAATCACAGTGGCTGGAGGTGCTCACAGGGCTGGAGATGTAGAGGCAGTCCGCCCCCAAGCTGACATCACTTCCGCCCTATACCCACGGGTCCCAGAACTTCTCCTCCAGCCCTGTGAGCACCTCCAGCAGCCATGATTTTCTATCATTAGCTGGACTGGCACCACTATAAAGATTTTGCATTTGGCCAGATAGGTACTGTGAGTTCTAATATTTTTAATAAACCGCCCACTAGATGGCGCTTTTTCCTTTCTACACACACACACACACACACACACACACACACACAGACAGGATCATTTCGGCAAATTGCATGCAATTCGGACAGGAATCACAGTGCATTCTTGTTGAAATTGCATGCGATTCTTTGCAGAGCAATTTGCACCAATTAATTTTGTATTGACGGAAATCACACCACTAAGTATTGGTAATTGGTATCGCCGAGTGCTTGACCAAAAGTATCGGTACTTGTACTCACCGATAAAAAAACTGTATCAGTGCAACCCTACTTACAGTAAATATTACTTGTATGTGTGACTTACTATGATCCAATTAGGTGGGATTGCCTGGACCATGAGAAAAATAATGATGGAAACCTGTTTTTTCGAAAAAGTAGTAAAATACACAGCAACATATTACACTTCTTCTGTAGATGTGCTTTGCTTGAGAGTGTAACAGATTAAAAGAATAAGACAGATTTTGTGATAGTATGCCATGGACACTTTTTAAAAAAAGAAGAAAAAAGAGCCAAGTGGAGTATGTTAGGAGTTGCCGACATCCCAAACACTAAAAAGATATAGACAATGCATATATATGCAAAGAGGACACCCCTCAGGGGCAGTTCAAAAACTATAATAAGTAATGTTTAAATGGCAAAAGCCAATTTATATTAATCATAGAATAGGACATAGGTCTATAAAAAAACTGTAATATACAAAAAGCATGTATAGAGTTCCCTTGAACT